>NC_136421.1:129110000-130310000 GCF_052625555.1 Lactuca saligna
TGATATAAAGATCGATTGTACAGGATAAAAGTTTAATTAAGGATAGATGTGGGTCCCATGATAAATATTCATTTGTGCGGATGGTTCTCTTAATTTATCCTTCTCTTCATGGATACTCTCCGTATGAATACTTTTGAATTCCAAAGAGAGATGAATTCTTTGAAGTTCGCATCTGGTTGTCATCACAAGCGACGGGAGTTTCGCGATCGAACAACTTAAGACAAAAAGGGTTTGGTATAACATGGACTTAGTCGAGCTAGACAGAATAGTGCCGTAGAATCGCATGTCAAATTATTCTGGGAGGATCGTTTCGCTATCACATTGGCATCCCTAAATGAACGTATATGGTATTTTCTCCATTTGATTTGGACTTGGTAGGTACTACTACTAATGTGGGGGTTTAACTGTTTTGAAACTATGGGCTCTCGATGGAATAGTTCTCACTAGATTTTCCTATGATTGCTTGGCGTATACAAGTCATGTATAATTACAACTGACCCTAATGTATACACTAGGCTACCATAATTTACCCATTAGGGCATCAACTTTTAAACGTACGTCGTGATTAAATTTAGATGGGAAAGAAGTCATGATTATGAATATTATTGAGGTTTTTCGGAAACATACCAATAAACACTAGGTTTCTTTGATGCTTCCTCATTCATTCCCTGAGGTTAGATTCCTCCTATTTCTTCATTGTTCTTCTCTGTTGGGCAGTCTCTTTTGAGATGTCCCGTTTCGCCACATATGCAGCACACTTGGACTATGCTAACATCAGTAGTGGAAGTGATATGTTGGGTCGAGGTCTTTGCGAAGTAGGCTTCCTTTCCATGCTTAAGTCTTGGACAATTTCTTTTGTAATGTCCGGGTTCACCACAATTGTAGCAAACGTGACCCATCTGTATGCCAGGAATCAAGGTGGTTGGCTGTGCAGGTGCCCTATAGCATCGTGTGGTGTCTCCTTGTCTACTGAAGTTCTCACATCGAAGTTCACGACACTTTCCTACGTGGTGGAAGTTGCATTTTTCGAAATTTGGAAGTTTTCCAACATATTGTCGCGCTGGCGTTGGCACTGGTTGGGCGGATGTGACGGTCGTAGAAGTTATTTCGAGTTGTCGTTTCCTGGCAAGTTTCTGAGACGACTTGTCCTTCCTCTTAGACTAAAATTTCCGTTTGGCGCTCTTAGGTTTGGGAGTTGGAATGTTCTCTTGGACAAGCCCGTGCTGATTTCCTAGTGTGTTGTTACAACTTGAGGTGTAGGAGTCGTTCCTATTCCCATTCAGGTTGTGAGGGTTAAGAACAGCTAAGGCGGCCACTACGGCTGCGGTGACAGTAGCTTGGAACGTAGCTGAGTCCATCTTGATGATTGGTGCCTTACTGGTGGATTGGTTCCGCTTTTTCGGAGGCAAGATCTTCCACATGACAAGTAAAGAGTTTGTGAGCAGCAATGGTTGCCTCTGAATGTATCCTAAATGTTTGTCTATGCATTGATATTTCCAGTTTTGCTAACTGACTCTCTTTGATACGAACCACATCCCCATGATGTGGTCTTAGCAAGGATAGTAAAGATTTGAGTACACAAGATCACGTAAAATAAGTTCAAATTTTTTTTGTTTGCTCAGCCCATCGAGCTGGCTAAGTAACTCTCTCATCTCTTCGGCACCAGATGAAATGAAGGGTTAGTTATAAGAGTATTTACGGGTATCAAGTCAACACGGGATTTAACGTGACGTTCGGGAGAGATCACTGGAATGTCTTTGGGGAAGATATCGGGAAAGTCGCGGACTTTGGAAATTCTCTCGAGGTCTTTAACTTTTTGCATCTCATCAACAACACGAGCCAGGAATGCATAACATTCCTTTCGTAGATGTTCCTAGGCTTTGATGCAGGAAACGATACGAAGGTTCGAACAATCTTATCACTGAAACTAGTGAGAACTCCGTCAGAGGGACAATCGAGACGAATCGCTTCCTCGAAGTAAGGACATTGGCACGATGTGAGGTTCATTCGTCCCATGTCGATTAGGACATTGAAGTTTTTCATGGATACTGATATGAAATTAATGGGGAAACGGAATGATCATCTAAGGTAAGAGCACATCCTATGATGCATCATTTAGCTGAAATACGATTGTTGTCGTCATAACTGAAACCGAGCTTACATATTCCGAAACTCAGCACCTAATAATGGGTCTAAGTCTCAATAATAATAAAGAGAAAATTTTGGCAATATGGAAGACAGAGATGTTTACGGGAAAGAGCTACTCAAAACATAAACATGGAAGTTATTCCTTAGACGAGAAAGGAAAAATGAGTGGAGTGTTCCTCTATTGGTGAGGGCACTCCTCAAGTGAAACTCTGATTCGGCCAGGTTTCGCTCTGCGTAAAGCATGCGTCCTTCATACTATGACTGACGGGCTCGGAGCTCTATGCCCTCGGCTCGGGTTATAGCTAACTCTCATTGCAGAGTTTCATTGTTCCTCATAGTTCTCCCATTAGCAACTTCAAGATTATGAATGTGGTTTGTGCTGGCCTCCGAGTTTGCCTCAAGTTCCATAGTTCACTGTAGGGTTGCTACACCTAGCTCCACATTGCAAGCCACTCGGCGTATCAGGATTGGAAGAGCCCTATCTGCGGGTCCTCCTTCATTTATATTGTAGAAGTTGTGGTTTCCATCATATAGGAGAGGTTGGTCTTGCTCGTGGCTCCACCTATCCAACTCCCGGCCCACATGGGTGTTGGACCTTGGAATTCAACTCGAGAATTAGGATTTATTATTGGAGCCAATGGGTAAGTTCTCAACTTCAGGAAATGATTCGAAAAAGCCATCATCGAAATAGATTTCATGGTTTCCTTCTGACTCTGGTTCGATACACCCACCATCTCCTTGGTTGGAAGAGTACGGGTTGCCAACGAGATGGAATCCAATCATCTTATCTACGCGCGGTAATGGTAAAGGAATAGTCAATATGCATCAAATCTAATAATACTTCCAATGTATCATGGCTACGTGCTTGATTCTTAAAGGATGGGTCCTTGGGTAAGTTTTCTGCTTAGTTGCTATAGCATCCTAAAATACTCCTAAAGTAATTTAGTCCTTGTGTTTGGCTCTAGAACCCCTCTAGTATCTAGGTAAGTTTTAGAGTTGTTGTAACATCATAGTCACTCCCAAGCACATGTTGGTCATGTCTCGAATAAATATAGTTGATCAGGCTATATTAATCCTAGACATGATTACATAACTGTCCAGGTTTAACCGCAGTGTCCAACATCCAAATACTTTTATTTTGTTCTAGTTATAACACGGATTCTGGTACTCGGGTATACTTGTATACTTGTTATACAAATACTTATATTTTTGAAAGTATACTTTTTGTTTAGATCACTTAGGCCCCTTAATGTTTATAGTTGTATACCATGTAAGGTTCGGTATACTTAGCTCACTATAAACAATAGCTCTGATACCAATCTGTCACACCCCAAAACCGATGGTGGAAACGTTCCGGGGCGGAGTGACGTCATGCGTAGTATCAGACAATTGTATCATAGCAAGCAAATTTAACTCAACCAAACATTGAATACATGCATGAAAAAGGTTTACATTGTTTAATATATAGTTTTGTTCATATCAAAAGTGAAGACGTGACTCTAAACGCTCCATCTTCTCCGAACTACTGGAAGTACCTGTCTATTGATGCCCTGAGAATAAAAGCAGTTTTAAAATATCAGCATAAAGCTGGTGAGTTCATAAGCGTGTTTTTGTGTATTAAAAAAAACTAGTCACTGAATTTGTATAAATGGTTTCTTTTCATTATAAGTAAATGTCGTTTGTATCGAAAACCCTTATTAACAAGTTCTGGAATATATATATATATATATATATATATATATATATATATATATATATATATATATATATATATGTATATTGCCAAGAAAATCCAATATTTCCTAACATGTTTGTTGTTTTCTGTTATGAAAAGTATGTTCTGTTCGAAAGCCCTGGCTACCCTCATTATGTATAGAAATTTTATTACTTAATATAAAACTTTAGAAAAAAGAGATCCCGTAAACAAAGGTTAGTTGATACTATTGTGAGTTCGTATAACCATACTAATATGATTGCTAACCTCCTTTACGTTTCTTCAGGCGTCGCACGTTATCCAAAATTTGTCACCCAAGGCGTGCCCGCCTGAGTGTAGCTAACAGTTCAGGTGTGGGATTGTTAGTCCTGAATAGATCTATTCACAAATTTCACGCTCTCCCTCTAGGAGACTCTAGTTATACTAAAAGGCAAGGATTTATTGGTACCCCGAGGGGCATAACGAAGATAAGTCTCACAATCCTGTATTAACTAGTTTACGTGTTGTTCGTTTGTTCTCGAGTTCGAAATCGTTTGTAACGGTGTAGAGTATAAATAATTAAAAATAATTATTTAGCATGATACTCTAGTTTTGTATTCGTAGTAATGGATAAACTAAACCTGACATAGTTTATATGTTTGACTTTGCATGAAGTTTGAACCTGTAAGACTGGTAATGAAATCCCAAACTATACCTATTATAGTTTGAATGGTTGTTACGTTCGTGTATGGTTTTAAAAACTATGCAATTATGAATTGAAAACATCCCCTATGATCCGCATAATACAAAAGGGATAATTGTATCTAAACGTTTGATAGAAAAGTATTGTAATTGCATCAGTTTTTAAGTTATGAAAACCTTTATGTTTAGCTTGTATCCCCCCTTTGAAAACATGAAAAACTCGAAAAAGTGTAGGGGTATGAACTCACTGTTTGATGTAGGATTTGGGTGTTTGATCGGTTATGAATGCTGAGTGTCAACCGATGTTTCGTACGCAAGTGGATCCTATTAAGATGCGATAACACATATGTGTGTTATAATTAGGGTGCTTCATGGTTAATCATGACGGGAAACAACCCGCAGGACTTGGAAATGCTTGTCGGGACCCTATATGATCAAAAAAGGGAGATGTATGGCCAAAAGGGTGTGTGTGCGGCCAGCGTGTGCGGCCAGGATGTGTGTGTGATTGCACACATGAGTGTGCGGCCGTACAGAGGGTGTGTGCAGCCGTACACAGGAGTGTGCAGGCGTACACTCCTAATTTGTGCCCAAAATGTCAATTTTTGAGGTGTTCTTGTACTAATACCAAGTCTTACTAGTAAATGAAGGCCAAACTCTTCACTTTCGAGAGTTTTTAAGGTGTGTGTAGCCACCTTATAAAGGTGTGCAGCCGCACTCCTTCAAAGGATGAAGAATACTAAGAACACTACGAGTTTTAAGCTTAGATTCAGGTGTTTTACCAGTATAAAAAGTTGATTGATGGGTTGGTTCATGTTCTTGAGGCCCTTAGAGTGTTCTTTAGACGAGATTTTTGAAGAGAGAAAGTAGAGAGAGAAGTAGAGTGCAGCCAAAGAAAAAAAATGAATGAAGGTGTCGACCTCTATATATAGAGGGGAGTGTGCGGCTGGGGGATAGGTGTGCGGTCGTAAACACCTCTCATGAGTGTGTATGGCCCGATTTTGCTTCTAAACGATGTGCAGACTCATTCCTAATCTCGACCCCGGCTATACTCATGCGTAGAACACATAAACAAACCCTTAAATGGCGTTAAAAGGTAACGGAATCGGGAAAATTTTGATATAAAGATCGATTGTACAGGATAAAATTTCGGGTTGTCACAAACAAGTTAGTCCTACTACTCCTTCATTTCCTAAGAAGTGTTTAGTCTTGTAGCCCATGAACTCCTTATAAGTACATGCTCTTGGGTGGCCCCATTACCACTCTACGTACTATCTCCTCCGTTTCCTCTAGCTTGTCCGTATTCGACATTCCTATTGGCTAGGACTTCAACGATCGATAGGGTGATCAATACCTCGATCGTTGTTGCATCAATGTTTGGGTGTACCGTAGGGTTCCTTTTGGTGACTCTTCTTTGAGGCATGTTTGGAACTAACGATAATAGCGCTTTAGCAAACCTAACTATAATAGGGTATTATTTAGCAAAAAGAAAAGGGAACGTTAGTAAATGACTCCCTTTTGTAGATGCGAGTAGTAATGACAAAGCGCATGAGTTAGCATAAAAAAAAACAAATATCATAATAATTTCTTTGTAACGAGGGGAAAGCTTCGATGTAATAAAAGGCTATCCTTAGGGGAGAGCGATAATATTGCTTTCTTGCATAACCAAACTTCTCTGTAGACTTAGGGCATAACTTAGAAGCATTACGCGCAAGGTTAGGGAGCTATTGCTTAGTGTATCAAGTTCTTATCTTTATAGCATAGGCACGTGCCTTTATGGCAATAAATTTTTCTCTACAACCTATTCCTAGAGCTTCAATCCTTTTATCATGTCTTAGCTCTTTATCTAACATTTTGGTCATTTAGACTGACTAATGATGCATCTTTATATGATTCCCAACTCATCATTGACTAGCGATACATGTGGCTAGGTATGGCGGAACTAAATGATATTTCAAGGGAAATGGATAGGTAGCAAATCTTATCTTGATTTTTGGCCTTCTTATCCTCACAATGCTAGAAATCGACTTCCTACATGGTGGGATTTGTATCCTCCTTAGTAGGATCATCCGCTTCAGAGGACTCTGAAGGGTCCTCAGAGGGCTCTTATGATGACTCGACTAGCTCTCTAATTATTTCTGAGGAATCATTATTCTTGTGAGGTTCCACGTTGGGGGTTACAGAAAAACATGGGTATCCTTGGTCTTAATAGGGGATGGCATAACTTGATCTTTCATTTGAATTTATCTTGTTACCCTTGTTCCAAAATGTGTCATTATCACGTGATGATCATGCTATCCTTCTTAGACACGACTGGTCTATATCGTTGGTTTTCTAAGCTCTATGGAATTCTCAAAATTTTAGTCTATCAACTGCCATATTTGAGATTAGTTGTATGTCGGTCTAACAATAATTAAGAATAGGTGTACATGATATGCCTAGTTGTAGTTCGGTCCGCATTTTGTGCTAATCTCAAATATCATATTTGACCTAAACTCTTGAGTTTGGCTTCCTATATATGTTTGGTTGTATATATTAGGCGTTTTATCATAATGGGACTTTGTTTATAAAACACTTTTTCTATTTTTTTTTTTTTTTTGTGTTTTATTAATTCTCATTTTTTACTTCAAGACTAAGAAGTAATGATCGGCTAGGTAGGAAAATTCAGAGGTCAAGACTATTTGGCATATAGCCGTTTTGAAATTTAGCAACCTAAAGCGACAATTTCTAGGCTAGGCACATCTCCGAGAAGTAGTCTATCAGTAAGGTAATTAATAATAATACTTATTATTTGTAGGTTTGAGGACAATGCTAATCAGAGTATAAGCCCCTAAGCTATAGTCGTATTTCCTAAAGAAGTACTAGTTTGCTATAGCCAAAGCTCTGATAACAATCTGCCACACCCCCAACCAACGCCATAAACATCAGGTTGTGCGACGTAGGGATATTATATCCCAGCCGTTGACCATACATGAAAATTACAAAACAATATAAAACATAAATTTCACTTTTATTCTTAGAAAAAAGATTATATTGGATTATTAGAATTGATAATACAAGGGTGCCTTAACAGGTAGGCATGATGATAAATGATAAAAGTCTTCCAGTTCCTTCCTCGATCAACTTCTGCATCCGAGAGTGTATGCTTCAGTCTCACAGTTTCTTTGGAATATATGAGGTTTTGAAAACTTCAACATAATGTTGGTTAGCTCACATGTTTGAGTGTTATATATTTGAAAATACTTTTTGTGCAATACTTTATTAAGTTATAAAACTATTTTGATTTATATTGTTAAGGTATCTTCTAAGAGTATTTAACAATTTCTAGATACTAAACTTTTAATGCATTACTTTTTATGACATACTACCATTCTCTTTAGGTTTTCTTTCTCCTATCAAATGGAGTGTAATATAATGTTATTTGTAGTATTATTATCTTATAAACATATACCGCTTATACTTTATATTTTAGAAGTATGTCCCTTGGATACTTTATCATATTTTATCCCAGAAGTATGATTGTATAAAGCAATACATTGATTGAGAGTGATTATATCTTTTATTCCAGAAGTATGCCCATTGCATACTTCTATTAGAGTATTTTATCTTTTGTTCTAAAAGTATGTCCCTTGGATACTTCTATTAGAGTGATTATATATTTTATTCCACAATGATGCCCTTTGGGTACATATATTAAAGTGATTATATCTTAAATTCCATAAGTATGATCCTTGGATACTTCTGTTAGCGTGATTATATCTTTTATTTTAAAGCTAAACAAGATACTATGACAGAGTAACAACTACATACAGTGTCTTATCCTAAATTTGGCTAGTGCTACGACTGGGTATAATGTTGCACTAGAGTTTCGGCCAGAGTAACGACGAAGTGTATTATATATCACTATTTCTATGGGCAGAGCGACGACAACATATGATTATTGATATTTATACAGGAGAAGTAACAACATCGTATACTAAATATCACTATTTATGTGGGTAGACTAACGACTGTATGTGATATTTATGGATATTTATATGGGCAGATTATCAACGGCATATAAATATCGCATTGAAACGGGGAATCATAACGACTAAGTGTAAGGTTATCCTTGAAGGTTGACCAACTTAACGACTATTCATAATATCATTACTTAAAACTAGACAAAGTAACTACCGGGTATAATACTTATCTTAATATTTTTGCAGGATAATAATAAAGTGTAATATCTAGTATTTTGAGTGAGCAAAGTAACGATAAAAAAACATATTATTTGAAAAATAATATTTATAACGCAACAATGTAATGATTTGTAAAATAAAATGTATTCCCCCTTATAGTTTTAACGAAAAAAGGAATCGTGAACTCACCCTCGTAAAAGCTCAGAATTTACCAGGCTTGAGAAGAATGAGGAAATTTTAAAATGAAAATAAATTAAATGTAATATGGGAGTAGAATCGCAATTCATGTGGCTGTGTGAAACGGAAGAAAATGCGGTGGCCTTTTATAGACTTCAAAAACAAAAAGACCCTTCGTGGATTTGAGGCGTGCGTCGTTCGCTTGTGACGCCATCCCATTTTTCTGTTGCCATGTATCTATATCTATTTGGTCTTAGTACCTCCTCCCTCCCTCCCTTCTAGAAGATTATATGCACTGTATATCTTTACACTGTGATCCTTTTCGAAAAAACTTCAAAAATTTGTATCCCTTCATACTAACATTAATTTTGACGTTCTTTATATCCACGCGTAGCTCTCAACGGTTACTACAAGTTTCCATTAGGTTGCATCGGCTAATTTTAACTTTTATTTTCAGCCTTTATTTTTATACGATTTAATAATTTTATAAAAATCATATCTCTCGTATAGACTCCAATTTTGACGTTGTTTTTATTAGAATTCTTATCTTAAAGATTACTATGATTTTCCTTTTGGCGACTTTATCCAAAAATCAACCATTCTCTTATTAGCTTTAGACGTTAATAGTTTTAAAGAATGTGCTTGTAAATTAAGTTTGCTATGAAGATCGAAGACCCATTAAAAGGATATAGATATGAAGATCGACACAACAAGTATTCAGATAGACCCACTAAAAGGATACAAATGTAAAGCTACCTGGACGTGGTGTCACAATTGGTCCCATGTACCAATTTGTAAAGTTTGATAAAGCGGAGACACACATTGATTTTGGGGGTGGTGGTTAAGTATGGATCTTTACAAACCATTTCTTTTGTTTTTTCAATGTCATAATTTTTACATATATAGCCCTTCATCTCATTAAAATGGCATTCGCTAACACACCTACCATATATATATATATATATATATATATATGGTGGTATAGGGCTATAGGCTCTTTTGAATCGATTAAACTGCTACTCACTTACCCCATCCTAAAGTATTATTTTATTTTATAGAGCTAGTCAAAACGGTGGTTTCAAATTTGTGTATTTAGATATATCATATCTCGAACTAGTAATTTTAGTTTGATGATGTAATGAAAATATATTTTGTGTACCTTTTTTTGTATGAAATGTAATTTTATTTATTAGGATTTCATTTTCTTAATGAATATCATGACCATCTTGGGAGATATATTTTGTCCATCAGTGTTATGTAGATTGGAATTATATTAAAGTTTTGGGGCCTAAATGTTTAAAACAAAACTTATGAGTGTGTGTTTAAATGGATTTATTAACTTGTTTGCTTTTAAAAAAAATTAGTAAGTTAAAAAAGTGTTTAGGTACATCAAAATCCATTTTCAAATGATCTTTTGCCAGCAAGGAAAAAGTGAGTTTTAAAAAATCACAAATTTCTTCACGAAAATATTAATTATAATTAATAATATTCTAATTCCTTCCAAATCCCAAAATAAAAGAGATTCAAATTTTCCTAAAATTTCAATTCCCTCCATATATATATTCTAAGTTTAAAAGCACATATATTGGCTTATTGGCCTTTAAAACAAAAAATTACATTTATACCCCTTTAACTTATTGACTTTTTAGGTTTTCCCACCACAAAAAGTCTGGAATACTTCGATTCCCCGAGAAGTAAATAAGTAGTTTCAAAAGCACTCTCAAACACAATTATCATCTGAGGTTTTCCAAAAAAGAGTTTTAAATTACGATCTACATCTCCAACGAAGCTTCGACACTGAATTCAAATCAGGTTTGTCATTAGCTAATCTCCTTCTAACAATGATAGATCTACAGAATATTGATTTATACTTGTATTTAATTCATTAGTTAGTAAATATAAAATCCAACTCATCTCATTTGTGCATACAAATTACTTCTTCCATTTAGATACTGCATGTTATATTAATACACCTCATTCGTTATTCACTATAGTAATTAATTGTTCATTTGTCATATTGATTTAGGCTAAGGTCATGAACTTAGATAAGTCATGGATGCATTCAGATAGAACCAAAAAATCTTATGCGGTCGGAGTTAATACTTTTTTTAGTTATGTTGTTAACTATGTGAACAAGAGGGAACGTGTAAAAAAAAGGACAAAAAAACTTCCAATTCCCTATCCATGTGTCTCTTGTTTAAACCACATCTCTCATAAAGTCGAAGAGGTAGATTATATTCTATAATTTAATGAAATTGGTCCAAACTACAACATATAGACTACGCATGGCGAAAAATATGAGTTAGGATGTAGTAGGTCTGCTGATGATGACAATATTAATGAATTTTTTAATTTTAAAGTGGGGATCCCAACAGATGATCCCGATGCAATAGAAATGGTTGAAGGAACTGAAAAGAAATTATCAGACAATCCAAAGAAGTTCAAATTACTATTAGAGTATGTTGAGAAGACCCTTTACAAAGGATTTCATAAGTATATTAAGTTTTATGTATTGGTTCAGCTTTTGAACTTGAAGAGTTGTTGGGTCAAAAATATGGTTTATACTTTACTTTTCTAGGAAAATGTATTTTTGTGTCTCGGACTGTAAATAGCTTGCTATTTACGGTCGTATACGTGTTTACGATTGTGTTAACGGCCGTAAACAGGTTTACGGTCGTAAACCCATTTACGGCCCATGTCCACCAAGCCCATATTCTCATGTATATATATAGGGGCGAGGAGTGTGAGAAAAGAGTGATGAACACTAGAGGAGCTTAAGTGTGTGCATTTGAATGTGTTCTAGAGAGAGAGAAAAGAGAGTGTGTGTTAGTGTGTGTGAATCTTGTATCCAGATCTTCATTCATATCAACACATACAAGATTCATCATCTTCGTTGATGAGATTTATAAACTCTTTAATCGATTAGATATTTGTAATAGGTAGATAATGAACGTAAAACAATGAAACAATACACAAGTATGGATCTGAATGAGTCGAATGATTAGAACACTCAATCCTCAGCAGAGCTCGATTAAGAACTTCCAATGTAGAGAATTTTAGGGTAACAAAAGAGATCTCCTAAATCACACGTAAAAAACGATCTATCAGTTGTTGAAACGATGCATGCAAGCATATATTAATACACAAACCCTAACAAACAAGTCACATATGGACAGGCCCATACCGGACATAAAATGGGGCTAAAAGACGAGCCCATGACGCAACACCATATACCCAACAATCTCCCCCTTTGCGTCAATAGGGGCGAGACCTCACTCCATCTTGCTTGCACCTGCGGCACTGGCTTTCTTCACAGTTTTGAATAGGCAGGGAATTATAGCAAGAAGTGTTTGTCAGAAGTGAATGTACCAATTGATCATATCGTTGAAGTATTTCTTATCACTCTCTGAGTTCTGTTTGCATCGATTGATGGTACCCAGAACATGCTCCAAGCAGGAAGTGGTGTAAAGATGTTTGTCAGCCAAAGCAAATAAGCATTTCTGACCTTCTGCCCTGGTGAACATGACTGAGTTTCATTTTGGATCAATCTTTCCCATCTGCAATCTGTTTAAATCACTTGCAGAACCGACTGGAGTGATAGTGGGCTTCTTCCTAAGAACATTTGCAACTTCTTGATCCAGCTTGGCAACCTCCAAAATATAACACACCAACATTCTATTGAAATGATCTATGATCGGACCATATTCCACTTCATTAATGAGAAGAATGTTGTGCAAGATTATCCAATCATGAGGATTTAAGTTGGGAAGATCAGCTAGAGAGATGGAATGCTCGGTTTTGTCGAATCCCCTTAATACCTTGAATCTGACATTGGTGAAGTTACCCTCCCGAACAGGTTTGAGAACCCGAACGTTGATGATCTTCTATGCGCTCCACGTCTGATACTGAGGTTGAGCTGTCATCAGATAGAAATCTACAAGCTCCCTATCAACCTTCGGGTGAGGATGAGGAACTTCAGCTATGTGGGCAAATGCATGGAAGATAAAATCTTTTCTAGTCAAGGGCATGTCAAATTGGGAATCCACCGAATTAACCCGGTCCAAGGAGATCACTAGTTCAAGCCAAAGAGTGCAGGGGGACTCGATAGCTTCTTTAACAAGCTCTTCAAGAGTCCAAGGAGGAAATAGAGTTTTTCTGCTTTCAAGGAGATCATGAGCCTCATTTATCTTCCTCTCTTTGGCTTCAGCCTCTCTAGCAATACGAGCATTTTCATCAAGCTCCTTCTCTCTGGCTTGTTTCTTCAGAAGGCTGGCAATCGGTTCTTGGTCCTCACTTTCATCACTGTCATTGATGATTTGTTTGTCTTTGCTTTGAGCACTCAAACCTGATGCAGGAACAGTTGTTGGTTTGGGTGCTCTCGGAGGAACTGGTGAAGAAACTAGGAGTGGTTGAGCTTTAGAAATCGGAGGGGGTTTTGATTGAGCTGTGGGCTTCCATTCTCCCCCTTGTTTCGGATGTTCCTCCTGTGCAGGAATCCCTTCAATGCGGCTAAGCAAGGCAAGGGCAGGAGCAAGCTTCTCTAAGAGTGCGCCTCACCGAGTAGTTAAGAATCGGATCATAGGCTTCGATGATGTTGGATAGAGCCCCATGAACATCCGAAACACAACTCCTAACCACAGCTTTCTCAGACCGAAGAGAATCGATCTCCTTCTCGGCTTGGGAGAGCTGATGAGTTGCAAGATGAAGCTCAGAAGATTTATGAGCAAGCTCATCCTTTGCAGAAGAATCGGTGGCAAGAGTTGCTTGAAAGATGAGAAGATGATCCGCAACCGAAGACTGAAACGACTGATTGTCTTCTTTGAGGTTCTGATGGAAGCTGGCAAAGTGGTCTTTTTCTGTTTCTAGAGAATGGACCAGCTTCTCCACAACCGTGCGAATCTTCTTGGTATTGGTTTCGGATGCCGCCTGCAAAGACTCCAGCCATATCTGAGCATCTTGAAATAGTTTTTCGACTTTTTCGGTCACTGCAACACTAGCCTTTGTAGATTTGTCAATAGCAGCAGCAGCTGAGCTAATGGAAGCTTCATGTGCTTTGGTTAGAGATTCCACCATCCCCTGAATGGCGGCCTCCGAAATGTGAGATTTTGAGGTAGAGGAAGAAGCCACAAGATTATCAATCTTCTCGTGGAGTTCCTTGATGTGCTTTTTGGTAACTGGAGCATCATCATCATCATCACTTTGGACTTGGTAGGGGCTGTAGTAGATGGAATCAAAGATCATATCCTCCCCTCCTAGAAAGCTTTCGATTTCAGCAGAGGGAGTGGGAGATAAGGGTGTAGCGGATGGTTCGGTAGGGGAAGTGGGTTCGGGTATGGAAGTAGGTTCGGGTTGTGAAGTTCGAACCCCCTTATCAGATACGGTGGTTGGAATCTCACTGTGGTGGTTTTGGTGGCTTCAGTGAAGATTGGTGGTGGTATAGAAGTAGTTGTGGGTGGAATGGTAGTAGAGGTAGTTATGGGGGGAATAGAAATAGGGTTAGATATGGAGGGAATGGAAATGGACGAGGTTATGGTGGGAATGGAGGGTATGGTGATAGGAGAAGGAGAAGGAGGTTTTGATGAAACTGGTACCTCATGTGCAGGCGAGTGAGGAGGAGTATCGCCTCTAGCTGACTCGTCTGAGTCAGATTGGTTATCCTCTGAATCTCTTGATGAAGAAGAGAGAATAAGTTTCCTCTTCGCTGAGTTTTCTTCTTCTTCACTAGGGGGGGGGGGGAGGACAGATCTATCTTCGAGGGTTTTCGCTTCTTAGGAGAAGGACCCTTTGCTCCCTTTGCTGCTTTCTTAATCTTCCCTTTCTCAGGTTTCTTCCCTCTAGCAGCTGGTTTATCTACGTCATTGATGGACTGAACCATTTCCGCAGAAAGTTCTCGTGGACCCGAAGGACGAAAGTCCTTGTAGACCTTCATGATAACACTCTCCTTGGACACACCAGCGGACATGGAATCCGGAATGGATCCGACGAAGGAGAACTTGGTCGGATCAGTGAAGATGATCTTGGTGGTGTGGAAGACACTGATGGAGGAGAGGAGGGAATCGAAAACAGTAGGAACATGAAGCTTATCCATTACCCACTTGGTGATCAGTGTCCAAAATTTGGCATAGGACACTTCAGTATGGCGAGAGGAGGAGGCAAGGCTCTGAATGAGTTGTTGCCAGAGAACTGAGTCGTAGTCGAGGTTTATGCCATTGTATAGACCATAGAGAATGGTCATGAACAATTTACTGGCCCCATCAAAATCAGAACTTCGCTCAGATAGCCCCTTGAACAGAATGGTGAAGAAGTCGTTCCATGGAGGAGGAAGACATGACTTTTTGAACTTGGTAACAGTCGTGAGTATTTCTGTGTAGCCCATGTTGTAGAACATCAAGAATAACTGTCCCAGAGTTATGGAGTCGGGATTAACCCTAGATTCATCAGGTTCAAACCCTAGGAGCCAGCAGAATCGTTGCTTGGAGATGGAGGTCTTGTGAGAAAGGAGGTCGAAGTAGATTCAATCCACTGATTTGTCATAATGAGCAGTGGAGAAGACCTGGGAAAGACATACCATGGGCACAATCTTGACCTTCGAAAGGGCTAGAACCAATGGAGAGTATTTGAGACACTCCACAATGGGATACATATAATTCTCGTAGACTTTAGGGTTTAGATCGATCACCAGGCTTTGTTGAGCGCGAATGGGAAGAATGTTGGTGCGAGAAGAGGTTTCTTGAACTGAGGAAGAGTCCGCCATTGTTGAATGCAATGTTGAAGATGATGAACAGTAGAGAATAAATCGCCTGATTTTGCTCGTTTAATTTTTGAGTGCTGGAAATGTGGAATGAATCAGGAATGTTGCTTTTATATTGTGGGTAGAGGAGAGAGAAGGATCATCCCCCAAATCTTCTTGAAACATGAAACGTTTTCGAATGTGACTGAATCGCGACGGTTGGCAACCCCGATGATTACGCATGAGAGAGAAAAAATGTTCCTTATTGCACGCGTGCCCGTCAACTCACTATTGAAGCCGTTACTCTGTCGACTGAGTCAGCACCTTATATGTTAAATAGCTGTCATCCAAACAATAGATAATGATGGAACCGAACTAGACTTTTGGAAAATCAAAGATTTTCGTGCATAGAGTGTCAAAGATAAGGAAATAAAGCGATATTTATGTGGGAATTTGTGATGTCAATATAGACACAAAAAAATTGATCCCGGGCACGAATCACTTTCTTCAAAGTCAAGAGAGACCTTAACGTGTCTGTATGGATTCCCGTTGAATTACGATCAATCACTTATAAAGAAGTGTTGAAAGGCATCTTTTGATAAGGCTTAAAAGGGTGGCATTCGCTTCAGTTTAGAATCCCAGACCTTGACATAAGATCGAGACTAAATGAAGTACCTGTGAGACCGATGTGGTCTGTTGAACAAGTAGGTTGGAATATGTATATAGTGACTCATTGAAGATGTGTGTTTGTGAAATCTCAAAAGATTAAAACTGGATTCTAAGGGAAGAAATGTTATGGTAAATAACAATTTCATAAGAATCTCACAACGGAAAGAGATTTCATGATACAACTACAAATTTAAATGTTTACCATCAATTCATGTTAGGTATTGAATTTAGGGTTTCACTTAGTACGTAGTGACACGAGGCTAAGATCATAAACACAGAGATTGTGTAACCATAAACCTCAATGGTTATTTTTGAGAGTCTCAAGGGTTACTATATGGAACCGAAATATGATGGAGAAAAATATTGAGGTGGTGAAAAGAAACTAAAGTACCTCTGCTGAAAATGGTGACCAAGCAGTAAACTCTTAACCCATATGAGAAAAGAGTAAGGTAGCTCAGGATTAGAATAAATGTAGCAGCCTTATTGGGAAGACAAGGTTTGTATATATCTAGTCATGAAGGCTTTATTCAAAATCAATTGAGGCTTTAGACTACATGCAGCAGCATGCTTCTAGGGATGCTTAACTAGTATAAAGTGTGAGAACGAAACCGATCTCATCGATATTTAAAAAAGAATGGAAGAAAAAGTAAGAAAATATTTTTGGAGATTTTAAGTTTTTGAAAAGAGAGAAAAAAAAATTTTGAACCGAACCCGAAATAGACCGAACGCTCGGTACATTTCGGTTCAAAAAAATTTTGGATTTTTGGAAAACAACTGTACAAAAGTATACAACCATAGACAACACCTTTTTAAGATTGAGAAAAAATATGTGCAATGGGAACGAACCCGAAATAGACCGAGCGTTCGGTTCATTTCGGTTCCCATGTGAACCGAACCTGAAATAGACCAAGCGTTCGGTTCATTTCGCTTCCAACTTTTAACTTTGAGATGGTGTTTTTGGTACCGATTATGATTCCATCATTCCTAGACCTTGAAGGATTTTATTGAAACTTGCTTCAGGTAGGGATTTGGTGAAAATATCGGCCAGTTGATCAGTGGTTCGAATAAAGTGAATTTCGACATTTCCATCCTCCACATGATCCTTAATGAAGTGATACCTCAATGCTATATGCTTGGTCTTAGAGTGTTGCACTGGGTCATGAAATATCCTAATTGCACTTTCTGATTCTCAATATAGTGGGATCTTTTTCATGTTGATTCATAATCTCGGAACTGGCTTTGGATCCAAATGACTTGAGATGTACAAGAGGCAGCTGGGATGTACTCTGCTTCGGCTGTAGAAAGAGAAACGCAGGTTTGTTTCTTTGACTGCCAGCTGACCAACTTCCCATCAAGGAATTGGCAACCTCCTGTGGTGCTTTTCCTGTCTAAACCACATCCTCCAAGATCTGCATCTGAGAAGGCTTGAACGAAGAAGCCTGAGTTTGATGGATACCATAGACCGAGAGAGGTGGTTCGTTTCAGATACCGGAGTATATTTTTCACTGCAAGCATATGTGGTTCACGAGGATTCGCCTAAAACCTAGCACAATAACATACATAAAACATTATATCAGGCCTGCTAGCAGTAAGATACATTAAGGACCCAATCATTTGGTGGTATAGCGTAATGTCAACTGCCGGTTTTTCTAGGGAAGGTGTGAGTTTGGTGCCGAATGCCATTGGAACTTTGACCTTTGAGTCTCCCATCATACCAAATTTGGCAAGAAGAGTTTTGGTGTATGCTTCCTGGTTGATAAAGATGCCTTCGGGTCCCTGTCTAATATTCAAACGAAGGAAAAAGTTAATCGGACCCATTGAGCTCATTTCAAATTTCGTCACCATCAGCTTTCTGAATTCAGCTGTTAAGCTGGGATTCGGTGAGCCAAAGATGATATCATTGACATAGATTTGTACAATCATAAGGTGATTACGTTCCTTCTTACGAAAGAAGGTTGGGTCAACCGAACCTTGTTTGAATTTGGACATCTTTAAAAACTTAGTTAGCGTTTTATACCAGGCCCTAGGTGCTTGTTTTAGACCGTAAACTGCCTTGTCTAGAATATAACAGTGATTTGGGTACTTCTCATTGACAAAACCAGGAGGTTGCTCCACGTAGACCGTTTCTTCATGTTCTCCATTCAGAAAAGCGCATTTGACGTCCATTTGGTAGACTTCGAAGTTTTTGTGCGCGACATAGGCAAGAAATATTCGAACAGATTCCAGCCTTGCAACTGGAGCGAAAGTCTTTTTGTAATCAATTCCTTCTTCCTGGCAGTATCCTTTCACCACTAGACGAGCTTTGTTTCTTATGACATTGCCTTCCTTGTCCATTTTATTTCTAAAGACCCATTTCAGACCAACAACCGAGGCATCTTGAGGAGTTGGAATGAGACGCCAAACTTTATTTCTTTTGAACTCATTAAGTTCGTCTTGCATAGCTTGACCCCAATCAGAGTGATCAAGAGCGGTGTTTACTGTCTTTGATTCAACTTTTGAGACGAAAGAGTTAAACATGCAAAACTCTACTTTAGAAAATAAAGAAGTTTGCTTTGCCTTCAGTTGAGATTGGGTCAACACCTTTTCAGAGACATTACCCATAACCTGTGAAACAGGATGATCTCTAGTCCATTTGACAAGAGGAGGGTAATTTGGATCATAGGAAGGATCCAATTCATCGTTCACCATCTCTTCCAATTCAGATTAACTGTCTTCGTCATAAAACATATCGGCATTCTCCCCCTCAAGTGATGAGCTTTCTGGTGCAAGAGGACTTTCGGGTGTGGTTGTGCTCTTGGACGGTGTAAAGCTCTCTGACAGTGTTGAGCTTTCGATTGCTACAGTACCTTCGGGTGCAGTGGAGCGTTCGGGTGCTGCAGTACCTTCGGGTGCAGTGGAGCGTTCGGGTGCTACAGTACCTTCGGGTGCATTAGAGCTTTCGCGTGCTACAGGAATAGAGTGCTCCCCCTCAACTGGTAAGCTTGACTGTTTTGAAGAAGATGGATCCTCCCCCTCAACTGATGCATTGTGTTGAGAAGGTTTATTTGGAGCTGATTCTCTATCACCCAGTCGTTTTGCAGCTTCATCGACGATTTGCTTCAGATGGTTGATTTTGTTGTCTGCTGCCTTGGCTTCCGAGAGAGTAGTTTTCTCAGGTTCATCGAATAACACCACAAACTGCTCAAACAAATTAGCAATCGGGGCCGTGACGTGACCTGTTTGAGTGAAAATTTCTCCAATTGCTTCTTCAGTAGCCTTTATCCTTTTGACGAAGCTGTCATCGAAAGTCACATAATATGTCTCTTCGATCTTCCTTGAATGCTTATTCAAGACCCGATATGCTTTTGAAGTAAGTGAGTATCCCAAAAAATTTCCTTCATCGGCTTTTACGTCGAACTTGTTACGATGTTCTTTAGAATTGAAGATAAAGCATCGTGAGCCGAACACGTGGAAGAATTTGACATTTGGTTTTCTGTTGTTGATGATCTCATAAGGGGTGAGAGTGAAACGCTTATTGAGATAGGACATGTTCTGCGTAAAACATGCTGCAGAAATAGCATCAACCCATAAATATAATGGTAAAGAAGCGAAACTCAACATGGTTCTGGCTGCCTCACACAAAGATCGGTTTCGTCTTTCGACAATTCCATTTTGTTGAGGGGTGTAGGGAGCTAACAAGTTGTGACTGGTTCCTTTTTCCGCTAAAAAGTCTTCAAATTCTTTATTTTTGAATTCCAGCCCATTGTCGCTTCTGATGTTGCGTACTACTTTCCTCAGTTGCACTTCAACTTGCTTGATAAACAGCTTCAGCTTGAGAGTTGTGTGCTCTGAACCGAACCTATGCTTTCGGTAGCTTGTGTGCTCTGAACCGAACCTATGCTTTCGATAGCTGATGTCCTCTGAACCGAACCTATGCTTTTGGTAGCTTGTGTGCTCTGAACCGAACCTATGCTTTCGGTTGTTAATACCTTCTTGCGGTCTGACTTCCCTTTTCTCTGACTTCCTGTCATGATCAGAGAAATGAGCATTTTGAGATTGCCAGAACTGTTTTTGCTCTAAAAGATTCTTCTTGTATCTCAGATTCCTCTGTTGCTTTTGGTTTTTCACCTGTATGGGTTTCCTGTGAATATTCGCCTTTTGTTTTCGCTTTTGAACAACAGGCTCGCTTGTTATAGATGAGGTTTCGTTTGTGGAGGTGACTTCTTCTATTGGAATTTCCTTAGTGCCACTGGTACTTGGCACGTCAAAGTTATCAGGCTTGTTCAGCGGCTCTGGTACATATCTTCCTTTTGTTTTCTAGGACGTTCGCTCTGATAAACCAACTGTTTCATCGGCATTATCGATAGGAGCAGATCAGAAGAACTCATCGCAGCCATCTGCGTTATCTTCGTTTACAATGGTAGTGAGTTCGGTTGTTTGATGTTCGAATACTCCTTTGACTTTATATACCTGATTTGGTGTTGTTCTCACCTTCTGGTACACAACAACCTTTTCCTTAAGAATCGAGGACTTATTTTGTGACAGACGAGCGAACTCCACAGAATTTTTGGAAATAAGATTTTTGTGGTTTTTGTGTTCGCTTTTTACAAACTAGGAACAATCGAGTTCATCTTCTACAGAAATTACACTCATATCATCATCCTCATTAAGTTCGGATGCATTTTCAACATCAATTTTATTTTCCGAACTTAAATTGGCATTCAATGAGTCAAATTTTTGTATGGTTTCGGTCCTTAGTTTCAGCCTATCGTTTTCATCCAAAAGATTTTTTAGCATGTCCTTATGGTGCCTGGACTGTATAAAAGATTCTATTTTGTCCAGGCCATACATGTAAGTGGGATTCGCATCATCAGACGATACAACACTTTCGCAATTATATGCTTCAGCATCAATTTCATCTTCCTTAAACTCAAGGAAGGGCAAAATCATGCGATGAATTTTCTACCCTATTTCACAGTTCAGATGAAGTTGAGTGATGTTAGCATAAAGACGTTTAGCAATTAAACAAAAAACATTTATCTGTTTCAAAAGTTTTAAATTGTCTCTTTGCAAATAAATCTTTTCATCTTTGGATTTACCCAGCTCCGACTCCTTCAGCTCTATCCACATCCTCCGTTCTTCACTCTTCGAAGACACCCTGCTTATTTGGTCAGTTAGGTTAGAATTGGTGACCCGTGTTTGAGTTAAGCTACTATCTAGATTTAAGATTCTTGAATTTAAGCCTTTTAATTCTTTTTCATACGAATTTTGTTGGACTTTAAATGAAATAAAAACAGATTGTACCTTCTTGATCAATTCATCTAGCTCATTGATCTGCACACTGAGAGGTTTTGCTGTGAAGCATAGATCCTCTCGCTCCTTGGAGTCTTCATTCCCACCATCCGTATTGTATCCCCTCATTTGAGATACATCTGTCACCATCAAACACTTCCCACTGCTTCCTTCACCTCTTGCAACGTATGCCTCTCCATGAGATGGTTCCTGACTTCATCATCTTCCGAGTCGGATGACCAGACCTGCACACCACCGAACTCATCATCCGTTGCCGAACCCTGCACAATTAAAGCATTCATTGAAGGGTTAGCAGTAGCTTTCTTTCTCTTGATCTCTTCCAGCTTTTTCATTAACAAGGACTCTTCATCTTTTTCCTCATCCTTCTCTGTTATTTTCTTTAGAACGCAGTCTTTAGCATAGTGGTTCTTTCCTCCACAGTAGTAGCAACTCACACCTGAATCTCCTTCAACTTTTGCCTCTTTCTTTGGTTCCTCTGTCTTTGGCTCTTCCCTTACCTTTTCAGAACTATAGCTTCCCTGCCAGTTTCGGTTCTTATTAGTAGGGAATCTCTTCTTGATAAATCTCTTTGGATTAGACACCATCATTGCATAATCTTCAGAGGTAAGATCATAGTCTTCTAGGTCCAAATCTTCATCTTCTACCACATTTTTGCTTTTAGATAGATGGGCTAAGGATCCCAAACTTGAGACTACATTCTTCTCTTGCATGACAATCTTTTCTTGGGATTTCAAAATTCCCACCAGCTTTGCCAGCGAATAAGACTTGAACTGCTCGTGAGCTTTGACTGTAGACACAACAGATCTCCATTCAGATCTTAAGCCATTCAGAAAGGTGACTTTCTATTCAATCAGCTTCCTTTCTATATCGTGTATTATCATCTTGCTAAGAAGACGATTGAAGCGATTGAACGTCTAAGTTACAGTTTCATCAGAATTCTGCTTAAATTCACCAAACTCAGACAGAAGCAAGGTCTGCATAGAATGCTCCAAATCTTCATCTGTGGAATATAGCTCTCGCAGCCTATCCCAAATTTCTTTAGCGGTACTGCAAGAACTTACCAATCTAAATGTATCAGATTGAAGAGCGAATCGAATCAGTCTCAAAGCTTTAATATTGCACTGAAACTTTTCCTTTTCGTCTTGTGCCACATCTTTAACATCTTTTAGAAAATCATTATACTCTTTCTGAGTTTTAATAATTCTGGATGTTCCTGAGTGAGCGAATGGTCCTGACACAATAGCTTCCCATACAAGATACCCATTGTCTTCAGATCCGATGACGTAGTCTCCAAAGTGATGCACCCTAACTTCGTAATCTTGAGCGTAAAGAATAGGAATCTTTGTTGTTGATCCAATACTGTTTGAAATGTTGATAGGATTAGATTGAGAATCGTCCATGCTTGATCGTTTAACCTGTTTGAAAGATCAGACTTGTAATATATAATATTAGGGCAAAACAAATAAGTAATGAGATACGTAAATTACGGAGTGACGGCTCAATAAATTTCAGTTAATGCGGAATAAACCCTAATAACTTCTTTCACAGAAGAGATGTGTATGAATTACACAGCCTCTTGCTCTGATACCAATTGATGAGATTTATAAACTCTTTGATCGATTAGATCTTTGTAACAGGTAGATAATGAACGTAAAACAATGAAACAATACACAAGTATGGATCTGAATGAGTCGAATGATTAGAACACTCAATCCTCAGCAGAGCTCGATTAAGAACTTCCGCTGTAGAGAATTTTAGGGTTACAAAAGAGATCTTCTAAATCACACGTAAAAAACAATCTATCAGTTGTTGAAACGATGCATGCAAGCATCTATTAATACACAAACCCTAACAAACAAGTCACGGATGGACAGGCCCATACCGGACACAAAATGGGGCTAAAAGACGAGCCCAAGACGCAACACCATATACCCAACATTCGTCTTCTCCTTCTCTTCTTATTGTGATCTGGCATCATCCGTTTGATTGAGATTCTGCTCCATCAAACGGATCTGATTGATACACAGGCTTTTTTGGGGACTTACAATTGGTATCAGAGCCTTTTCACAAAGCTCGATTCGATGTGCTTGTGGGATTTTGAAAAATGATTTGTTTTGAGGATTAAACTTTTGGTTAGGCTCAGGTTAATATTTGCACATTTTATTCATTTCATTCTCTCCCATGCACAAATTTAGGGTGAGAAATAAGCAAAAATCCAAAAATATTTTGTTTTTGTTCTTTCCGAAAAACATTCAAAAATCCAAAAACATTAAAAAATCAAAAATCCAAAAACCTCAAAAATTCAGAAAAATCAAAAATATTGTCGCTAATAGTCCTGCTTGTGTTTGTTGTATTGGGAAGTGATATAATCATGTGATAACAAGCAATCTGAATCTGTGTAAGGGACTGAATCTGAATTGTCTCGGCTCTATGTTCGATGCGTTGGTAGGCACGAAAGATTTTAAAATGGACATAACTAGGCAGAGTTGAACTTAGGAAATTTATAGACTTTACAAATCTTGACCTAGTTAGATCCGTTTAGCCTGACAATACGACGCTTGGATAGATTCAGTAGGGAGATATATATGGGAATCTACTTCACATTAAATGAACCCGTATCTGGAACCGTGGTTTAACTTTTCCTCGATGTGTGGATTATGTCCTTAATTCTGGTATTGATGGGGGCAACTAGTAAATTACGATGAATTAGGTCTGTAGAAAATTGTTTTCTTTCTTTCTGTCTGTTAGTCATATGTTGCCTCCTCTGTGTGATCGGGAGATCTGACCTGGACTGTAACATATGCAACTCTATTTCTATGCAAATTATATCTATGAAATTCTTATTATCTGTTAGCCATATGTTGTCTCCTTTGCGTGACTTACAATCCGACCCGGTACACAGCATATGCAACCTTCTACTTCTCAATCCCAGAATCCCTCTAAAACTATAAGTAATAACAATCTGAATCTATCCTCTCTCCTAATGATTGTCTGCTCACCTGATGTAAGGAGTACTATGAAAGTTCTTGATGGCTGGGGCATATCAGGAAGTGGGAAACATGTTCCAGTACAATTAAAATTGAACACTCGAAGATTGTCTATAGATCTCGTTGCTCAATTTAGGTGGACAACAATATTCCTGGTCATCATCACCTGAATGGTCCTTAAGAAATAGTTTCTAGGAACTTAGGTTCACTTTGTCTTATAACTAATAGTATGTCCTAATTTTGTCACAATTTTTCATGTTAAGTGGACAACAATACCGACGATCGACCAGACAAAGACGTGAAGATAAAAGGTACCGACAAGTGGATAAAGGCATCTAAAAACTTTGATCCCAAATCATTCTTAAAGTTAGATATCATTTTTATTTTTGTTAAATTTATTCATAGTTTCTTCTAATTTAAATATTAGGAGAGAATTAAACAAAAAAAAAAACAAACAAAAATCAGGAAATTTAAAAAAAAATCCAAAAAATAGTGTTATTTATGTTTTATTTCTTGTTCAAGAAAATCAAAAATCCAAAAATATTTTTGTTTATGTGCTATGTTTTCTTTTAGTTTTGTTTTGTCTTGAAAAGTGATTTTAGGTATAGATAAGACTCATGAAGTTTGTGTCGAAGATTTCTGAGCCAAAGCTTCATCTGTGAGCATCGAAGAATTCTCATTCGAAGGATAAAGAAATGAAGATTATTCTTTTGAAATTCAATCTTTAAACCCCAGAAGCAAGGTGAAGCAGAAATTGAAGATTATGTGAGGGGTTTCATTGAAGCCTCCTCAATCAGTATGTTGCTATCTATGAACCTGCTGAAGTGATTTAGAAGATTTGTTCTCTCTGGTGTTCTCTCTGAAGATTCTCAAGCTGAAAGCACTATCTTTCAAGAATTAGTACATCAAGCCTCCTCACCCAACGTGCGTTCAAAGCCAAATTCTGAAGAAAAGCCCAACTGCTCAAGATTAAAGCTGAAGCCAAAGCTCCCAATGAAGATTATCAAGAAAGCCAGCTACTTTTTAGGGGGAGCTTGTTGGGTCAATTAAGAAAAGGAAGTTATAAACCAAGGGGGAGATTGTTGGGTTAAAAATATGGTTTATACTTTACTTTTCTAGGAAAATGTATTTTTGTGTTTTGGACCGTAAACAGCTTGGTGTTTACGGTCGTATACGTGTTTACGGTTGTGTTTACGACCCATGTCCACCAAGCCCATATTATCATGTATATATATAGGGGTGAGGGGTGTGAGAAAAGAGTGATGAACACTAGAGGAGCTTAAGTGTGTGCATTTGAAGGTGTTCTAGAGAGAGAGAAAAGAGAGTGTGTGTTAGTGTGTGGGAATCTTGTATCCGAATCTTCATTCATATCAATACATACAAGATTCATCATCATTTTCTTCTCCTTCTCTTCTTATCTAATTGATACACATGCTTTTTTGGGGACTTACAAGAGTAAATATGGGGCATTGGATATGTTCTTTAATGAATTACTACCTTTGATAAAGAGTATGTTACCAGTAGATAATGAAATGATTAAAAGTAACTATGATGTGAAAAAAAAACACTAAATCCAATGGGTTCAGGATATAAAAAGATACATGCTTGTATCAACGATTGCATTTTATAAAGGAATAACTTTTCAGATTTTAATAAATGTTCCATTTGTGAGGAATCAAAATGGAATGTGGACAAGCACTCAAAAAATGAGTACTCTAGTATTCTAGCTAAAGTATTATGGTACTTCCCCATGATTCCATGCTTGCAAAAGATCTAATATGGCACAAGCCTAGTTGTGGTAGAAAAGATGATGTTATACTACATTACCCGAAGGACACACCAGCATGGTGTAACATAGACGACAGATTCCCTAAAATTACTAATGATGCAAGAAATCTACGACTTGGCATTTCAAGTGATGGGGTTGACATAAATAGAGGAAATATACATCCAAGTGTTTAGCCCGTTTAAACCGTCATTTATAACCTTCCATTGTGGTTGCATATGAAAAGGAAGTTCATGAAGTTATCATTACTAATATCTGGTTTACCATGTAATGATATTTATTTTTATTTAGAACCTTTGATTCATGATCTTCAAGTATTATTCAAAAAGGGGGTTGAAACATATCATGCATACACAGAAGAGAAGTTTACTCTACATGCAGTTGTTTTATGGACTATAAACGATTACCCTGCTTTGGGTGTACTATATGGGTGCCCTTACAGCGAATACAATGGTTGTGTAGTGTTTCGGAAAAATACTAATTCTATTAGACTTCCGACATCAAATAAATAGATTTATGTCAGTCATAGGTGCTATCTTCCATATGACCATCCATTCAAATGTGAATATATTGGTTTCAATGGAAAGAGGGAGTTGGAATACACCCTAAAGCCTATAAGTGGGATATAGATGTACAAAGAAGTGAAATCTATACAAAATAAATGGGGAAAGGCCACTTCAACTTCTAAAGGAACAAGTTGGAAAGTTCAGGTGGGAACAAGAAAGAATACTGGAAGAAATGTAACAATTAATATAAACACCTTAAGTATTGGCGGTTTCACTCCATCCCAAACTGTATAAATTTCATGCATGTTGAAAAGAATGTGGATGAGAGTCTTACCAATACAATGCTTGACGTGCGTAATAACACCAAATATAGATTGAAAACTGGCAAAGATCTCAAAAGCTTGGGTTTAAAATTAGAGTTGGTATCAAAAGCAATAAAATGTGACTAGTTACTCATCCCTGCATCAAGTTGTATAATAACCCAGAAGAAAGGGACATGTTTTCACAGATACTTAAGATGTAAGGGTTCCACAAGGCTACTGCTCAACATTTTCCAATTTGGTGAGTGAAAAGGAGCATAAGCCTATTCAACTTAAATCGCATGACTATCACATGCTAATGTAACATTTTTTTTCAATTGCAATACGATCGATAATGTAGAAATCCAAAAGAGATGCTATTATCAGACTATGTTTTTTTTCAAATATGTTTTCGAAAAGAAATAATAGTGGCAGAGATCGATGTCTTGGAAGTAGATCTACATGTTACATTATGCTTTCTAGAGAAACCCTTTCCTATATCTTTTTTTGATATTATGGTTCACTTAGTTATTCAGCTTACTGGAGAAGTAAGAATATGTGGTCCAGTATGCTTCCGAAGGATATATCCATTTGAAAGATATATGAAGGTAATAAAAGGACATGTCCGAAACAAAAGCAAATCAGAAGGATGCATTGCTGAAGAGAATGTTCTAGAGGAGACAATTGAGTTCTTAAGTGAATACCACAAGAACATGAAAATTGTTCGTATTCCATAGGATAAGCATAACACGATTGATAATGATGCATACATACTATTAGCTGCATATTCGTCTGAAGTTTGTCCAGAACTCTTCATAAAAGCACATTTCATTGTACTACAAAATACACCTGAAGTGTATTTGTATATTAGTATATTAGTAATTATATATTCATTATTTATTTCATTAGTTGTGCTTTTATTTATAAAATCCATATTAAGAGGTTAATTCATTAATTAATTATTAAATTCGTCACTTAATACTTATACATGTAAAAGTATATTAATTAGTTACACACTTAGACTAGATAATTGTATGGGATATATACAATAACGTCATAATATTTTCATTGATTTGATAAGAAAGTCCTAAACATTATTTTTTTGACAGTAAAGTTCAAATTAGCGGCAGTTTTTGACACTTTTACCCCTTTTTCACGGTTAGCCGGTAATTATGACTTCTTTGTCAACAAAATAAAGTTTAGGACCTTCTTGTTAAATCGTCAATTAGGACTTTACTGTCAAAAAAAATAAAGTTTAGGACTTTTTTTGTCAAATCGTTGAAAATATTGGGACTTTAGTGTATATATAATTTTTTTTCGTTAGAAATTTAATGGTATGATACTCTTTAAGCATAAGAGTTATTGAAACCTTCTCTAATCAGCTAGATCCTATTGAAATTTTTTACGTTTGCTTCTTGTTAAATCGTTTTTTTTTATCTCAACAAACCGACATTGAAAAAAACAGAGATAATCAAGAAAGAAAGAAAGAAAGAACCAAGGTTGTGTTGGCTTTTTTCAGTCTAAAAAATGGAGAAATTAGAAACCTAAAAAAACAAAATTGCCCTGACTTTATACAAACACAAACGACACATGCCTAGTCAAAAGGGTGTGAATGTGGAGAAGGGAAATAAGGGCAATTTCATTTTTTTGATTTCTTATTTCTCCATTTTTGGGGTTGCAAAAAGCCAACACAACCCTGATTGTTTCGTTCTTGATTATCTCAATTGTTTTCAATGTCGGTTTGTTGAGATTAAAAAAACGATTTAACAAGAAGCAAATGTTAAGGATTTCAATAGGATCTAGCAGATTAGTGAATATTTCAATAACTTTTATGGTTAAAGAGTATCATCCCATTAAATTTCTAACCAATATATATATATATATATATATATATATATATATATATACACACACACACTAAAGTCCCAATATTTTCAACGATTTGACAAAAAAAGTCATAAACTTTTTTTTTTTTACAGTAAAGTCCTAATTGACGATTTGACAAGAAAGTCTTAAACTTTATTTTTTTTACAAAAAAGTCCTAATTACCGGTTAACCGGGAAAAAAGGGTAAAAGTGTCAAAAACTGCCGGTAATTTGGACTTTATTATCAAAAAAATAAATTTAGGACTTTCTTGTTAAATCGATGAAAATATTGGAACTTTATTGTATATATCCCTAATTGTATAATACATTAAGCCCATATATAAATTATACAGATGGTTGTAATAAATACATCAACACAATGATGTATAAGGTAACATATTCTAACTTTATAGTTCATGAATATACCCATAGGCGACACAACATCTAAAAAACAAACACCCCATGAAAAGACAAGCATTGTTGTAGAAGGAGCACGGTGAAGCTTTCGGTCATTGGTTAAAATAGGAGGTTAAATAATGATCCAAGTTAATTTTTGTTTTTGAGAAATTTGCACATTTTTTCCGTGCCATTCATCAATTGCTAGAACAAAATAGTAACTAATCAATATGCCCCATGATGCTTATCCTTTTAATGGTATTTAGGTAGAGAAAGAGTTGGCGATCGACATGCATAGCATTTCAAAGGACATAAGCTGCGTTTCTCATGGACCACAACATGTCATAATGAAATATGATATATATCACATCAATGGCTACCTATTTCGTACACAATCCTGTGAAGGTATAGTTAACAAAATAGCGACGTTTATGTAGAGTCCACTGATATGCACATATCTAGAAAAGAATATGTAACCTATGGCAACAACTTTTATTATGGTGTTCTACATGATATATGAGTTTTATATTATCATATAAGAAAAAAAATCCTTTTTTCAAGTGTGATTGGGTTCATAATAAAAAAGGGGATAAAAAATATCACCTTGGGTACTCCTTGGTAAAACTTGATACGTTAGGAGATAAGGACGATCCGTTCATACTTGTCTCACAAGCATAAAAGGTATTCTATGTGGGAGACCCGCAATATAATAAAAGTCAATTATGATCAGGACACCTCCACAAAGTTATAGAGATGCATATGAAAGCGATGATGATGAAAACATCACAATAAATTTACCATACAAAGATAAATATATAATGCCCCCTATAGATAAACTTGATATGGCTGCTGAATCACGCAATCATTACTTTCGATCGGACTATATGGGTATAAAAATATGTAAGGGCACAAAAATATACAACAACAAAACGAAGTTGTGAAGATACACTAGCTGCAGGACGAAACCTAATTCTATTCTTTTATTTTTTATAAATTTTTTTAGGTTAGTTTTTTTTTGTTAAGTTTCAGTATATATATACCTATTATATTGGGTTATGTTGTTGAATACCCAATAATTTTTATTAATATTTGATTTGATATTTTTTGTTTTTTGTTAAGATTTACCCCTGTTAAAATATTAGTTTGGCATATTCTTCCTAACAAGTATGATCCCTTTTTTCCTTCCTATCCTATGCGTGTGGAGTTGATCATATTTATTTATAATATTAGGTGCATGAGAATAACAATATAAATAAAATGTGATGAATAAGTTGAATGACCAAAACATATTTAGACTATAGAATCCAATCCAACACAATTATTTATTCCAAAACAAATTTCTCTCTTTTCCACATCCATAACTCAATTCAACCAAACATTTTATTCTCATTAGTAATCCAACCAAATAAAATTTTTATATTAAAAAATATAGAAAAAACTATATCAATATTGGTATCATTTTGTTGGGAAAATTAGTCACTGATTTTGGTATACTTTATTCAACTTTGTACTTAAAATAAAATAAAGTTATTAACAAAATAAGATTTAATTAGAAAATTTTATTTAACCCCACTAGTGAATATATACAAGTGGGTGTATTTGATTCTAAAAAGTGTCGAGCCTTTGTGAGCATGGATCATTCTTCCGGCCGAGATCACTAAAACTCATTTAGTTTTTATGTATTTTTAATTAAAAAGTGGTAAGTCGCTCTTTCAAGTCACCATGTAACGTCCGTAGATCCGGTCTAATCAATTTAGAGATAATATATGTCGAAAACAACTTTTCGACAAAAGATTATTCAGCATAAATAATCTTAATCAAGTTGTAGAATATGTCACAAGGTTTCTGTACATATAAAGAGCGTCAAAATCCGAGTTATAACGAAGAAATTATAACTCGTCGAAGTTTTGCGACGGAACCGGCATGGCACCGGGAAGCGTAAATAGTGAATTTACGATACAGCGAGATTTAGCCTTAGTGATCTAAAGGAAAATCGTAAAATACGTTAAACCGAGAGCGTCCATAAAAAGAACACCCAAATCTGACTTTGTATGAGGAAGTTATAGGTTTTCTAAGATTTGGCGTAGCAGTACACGGCCCGAAACTCGATTTTTAGTTCGAGCATTTTTTGGCTTACACGACCTAAATGAGAGTTCAAGATCTCATGAATAGGAACTCAACGGTAAAAAGATAGACGAAAACGGATTCCATATGAAGGAGTTACGAATTCTTCGCGATCATTTAGCAGTCTAAACTCCTCCTACTGTTAAATTTGAGATTGGTCGAGAACTAGCTGACGGAGTGTAAATGAAAGTTGTAGATCTTGTTTTTACCTACGCGTGGATATAAATAACATCAAAAACGGAGCTCGTATGCGAGAGTTATGATTTTTCTAAGTTTGAAGGCTGATACGCGATAGGGGGTAACGTGGCACCACCATAATTGGACACGTGGCACCACCAGAAGGCTTCAACATGACCCAACTGGGCGAGTAGGTCCTCCTACTCGGCGAGTCCATTAGTCAGCACCCCTATAAATAGAGGTGTTGGGTTTCGTCACTTCCTTACACCTTCAAACATCACTTTCTCTCTCTAGTTTCTCTCTATAACCTCCCTTAAGCCCCCTAAAGTCTAGGTAAACCCCCTAGCACCCGAAAGAAGCCCCAAGGCTCCCGGAGTCCCGAGAAAAGAGCCTTTCGGCTCGAAACGCTGCTCAGCGAAGCCCGGTTTTGCGAAAAACCCGTTGTAAGTGAGCTATGCCTACCCTATCTTTTGTATAGCTTATGTTTTAATATAGTAATGTTATTAAGAAATTATAATGAGTATTTGGGATATTATTATAAGTTATATAAGAGTGTTTCTTAACGCTTATATTATTGTAATAATATCTAGACTATTAATTAGTCGCGGTTAATATTAGACTAAACTCTAGTGGTAATGATACTAGGTTTTGTCCGAGGGAAATTGTTTTAACAGTAACGAAGTGTTGTCCGAGTACCGAGTCATCAACTTATCAGGTGAGTGCATAGTTACTTTCATCTTACACATAGATATGAAGTATTTTATACAAATTACGTGCTATGTGTTCATATTATCTGAATACTTGCTGTCTATGATGGACGAACGATTTTATACATGTTTTAAATGATTTAAACTTTATATGTATTTTATATCTACGATAATGTTGGGGTAAAACATAGGTAGATGTAATAGATGGAATATGAGTTGGATGATGAGTTGAGAGGTGTTATAGACCACGATGTGAGGGTGAGAGGTGGACGATTTGAGAAGCCTTTCCCAAATGATGGCCCCGTCATTCAGCAGAGTATGGATGACAACCATGAACTATTCTAGACAATCAAGTGGAACACTAGCAGGCTTGCAATCTGTAGGTGTTGTGAACGATGTATTCACCCGGTGTGCTCTAAACCCTGGTGATCATGCAGACTTGATGCCTAAACCCTGGTGATCATGCAAACTTGATGCGTAAAACCTGATGATCATGCAGACTTGATGCCTAAACCCTAATGACTTTGCAGACTTAGTGCCCGTTGTGTAAACCGTGGCAGCAATGGACTTCATGCCGATTCCTTAGGACGATCCTTAGGAATGAGTGAACGAGGAATAGCTGATTCTTAGGGTAGATCTTTAAGACTAAAGAAGATAATGAGGATGTGTAATTGGGTTGATTGTTTAATTGTTTAAACATAATAATTATATTATTGTGGGTTGAAAACCCTATGTACTCACCAGGTTTCCCAACCTGACACACTCAGTTTATTTATATCATAGGTATCGATATGAAGTGACATTACACTGAGAGATTAAGGAGATATAGATCACTAGTGTAAATGAATGTAAGATCTGTTTATGCTTATGTTCCTATATTGACGATGACATCCCAAATGTTTTAAAATGAATAAAATACGTTTCTTTGGAAATGCTTTGATAACGTATTTATCGTGTTTTTCTGGGAATAAATTTTGCAACATTTTTATTAAAGGAAGTACTCTGATTTTCATAAAGCAAAAACAAAATCGGTCTTTTCTGGCCGTGAAAATGTGGATGTCACACACTCTAATGGGGTAGTCTTACAACAATGCTGATATTTTACAACTTATTGTGATAAATTATGATATTATGTCAAATGTTCTTAAAATTGGTTCGAACCAGGAAGCAGGGATGAGAGCGGTTCACCAAACAACCAGTTTTATGTTAATTTTTAGACCTGATCAAAACCACCAGTTTCTTAAAAAATCAGGCTAAACCGGTGTGATAGATACGTTAAAAAAATGATTGAACATATTTATTTTACTTGGATAGTTTGGACCGATTTACTGGATATGGTTAGTTGGATTTCACTTAGCCGATTAAGGTATATATGAAATAAAAACTGGCTACAATAGATGACATTTGGCCACCGTTTTCGGCCGTTACACGACTTGCTACAGTTATTTATTTATTTATTTATTTTTTAATGTTAGAAACTTGAATATAAGATTTAACGACTTAAAATGGAACTTCAACACCATATGTCTCGCCTAATAACCGATACAAGGTATACGCACATATAAAATAACAAAACCCGTTAGTAAAGAGGACATCCGCCCGCCGTTAGCCCGCCACACAAATTGTCATTTTTTTATGTAAAACCCATGTGAATGTGTGAATTCTGATTTGCAATGGGGACTTGTTTTCAGTAAACTATCATGAAAAAAATCATATGATTTAATTTATGACCTTTAGTGATGAGAAATATATAAACCGAGAAGATCTAGTTTTCAAAAACTGACACCATAGTGCAGTTTTGTACTAGTATGAGAATTTGGAGATCCATTCTATCTTTTCATCTGTATGTAGCCTTATGTTTCAAGATATAATTGATTTAGGGTTTTTAAGCATACAAAAAACAAAGATAATGGAAAAAGGAGAAGTGGTAGTTGATGAGTTTTAGTCGTAAGACATCCTATGTGCTCATACAAACCCTAATGCTTGGATCTAGGTTTCTCTATTGTACATGCTTTGAATCCAAGACTATAAACCCTAATTCTAGCATATGGAAATCGATATTAACATATAATTAGGTTTAAGATATTACCTTGATTGTTATGTAGCAATAACAATCCTAATTCCTCCTTGAATTGACTTTGGAATGCTTAGAGTCACAAGTGTCACTCCTCTAATGGCTTACAAACACCAAGAGCAAATGGAGAAGGTATAAAGAGAGAGGAGAGAGGTTAGAATTCGTCCTTAGGACTTCTTGGGAAGGGATACACGAATTCATGAGTCAAGGGGTGTTTATATAGGCGTAGAGATAGGGTTTCAGTCATTATCCTTATCTAGTTGCTTATCCACAAAGCAACCCATAAGATATTCCTTGAATCCTTATCATAGTCGAATTCTAAGGCCTTATCACCTTAAATTCGTTCACCCTATATTTAAGATAATCCTTACCTTATTTTGTAACTATCACATAATTACAAATCAGCCCCTCTAGTTTAATTAATTACACTTGATCACAAAATTAATTCCTAATTAATTATTGACCAATATTAATTAAACAAATATGATTTCTCCTTTAATATATTATTCTTATAACATATTAATAAATCATAATAACCTCTTTCTCTTTATTTATTTCTCCAATCAAGTTGTTTTGGTGAAGGCAACCCAAAAGGATCATGCACCATCGAGTCAAGTACATACCAAAACAGTTATGGACTTAGACACTAATCCAACAGTCTCCCACTTGGATAAGTCTAATAACTATTCTGCGTATGACTTCAGATCCTGATCTGCAATCGTAGCTTTCCAAAGCTGCTGTCAACTCTGATCCTATCAGATACGCGTGTCCTTAGATAATGGATCATATATTCCTCCATTCTAGATATCGTATGAGATATGATTTCTAATCATTCTCTTTGTACTATATCTCGATTTCCGATTTATGACGACTGACTAATTGAACAAATGAAATTAGCCCTAGCCCGGCCGAGCATTTACGTTTGTCATCACTAAACCATCGAGGGGCCCAAAAGATATCGCTTTCATTCTTTGAATAAAAAGGAACGGATAAAGTTTGATACAATGCTTGCTTGCACTCACCCACCGAATTACACACAACAATATGTTTTATAACACCAAGGAAATGGTGCGTTTACATATTATCAATGTGCAACCGATTTGCAAGATACAACTCACACATCTCGGTTTCAAGAATATAAGATGTTATCGTCTCACTAATTACTCGTGCTACAATTCATGGAGTAATCCAAGTGAGCGTGGGTTTAATCCAATGCTCAAATCATATTCATAAGCACTCATGAATGTTGCAGCAAACATTTGCTTATGTCTAATACTTTTTTAGACAATCCACACACCAATTCACGACAATCTTCATTCATACCTACTTCCAACATATGAACAACGGTGGCCCGTTTGAATAATTCGATTATTCTTAATAAACTCAATTATTCTGGAAGTCAAAACATGCAAAGTGAAACACAAGAATAATACTAATCCCATATGGCCTCAACCCTTTGAGTACAAATAAAACTCCTTTTATTTATCACCATATCGATTACTCATTATTTGTCGTTTCGGGTAATCAACTTCTTACTTGAATTATTACACTTGTCCCATGCTCCTAGCATGCACACAATGTTTACCTATGGTTCTTACTTTGTGAAATAGATCACCTTGGACACATTTCCAATCATTCTCATTTCACAACTCCAAATCCGTTTTTCATAAGTTTAAGAATAACGAATTCTTGCCACTTATAGAATATGCTAGATTCTAACATTTTATGCAACGATTCTTTCGTAATGTCACTGCACCAAAGTCACAAAGACTATTGCCAATGATATTACAAAGTCCTCTAACGGAGATTGTTACAAGACAATTCCTTAGATATGATGTCTCTCACTCAAAGTACATTCCTTTGAACATCCTTTTGCATAAAAGTTTCTAATCTAGTCATAGATTTTCAATATTCAATTCCTAATATGGACACGCTTCCATATTTTCCATATGACAACTCATTCTTAATAGATTCTTTCTATTTATAATAATGTCGATATGGTCCATTCAATACCATGCTTCCAACTACTCATAAGCAACCAATCCTCGTCGAACTTTGGATTGTCCTTTGATAGTTGTTTAATTATTTTAGTCAAAACAGATTCTAGTCCCTTTTCCCTCTAAATGCGCTAGACATTTGGAAAATTATAGAATGGTCAAATATTAAAGCATTTGCAATCGATCCTGTACTCGAAGCGTGTGGGAGACGACGCATAATGTTTTATTCGCTATGTTCTCAAAATTTGAATTGTGAAAAGGAATGCCGTAATCATAATCGAAATTTTAAGAACACACTATGTACCTTTGACTAAATTTATCAACATTTCTCAACCTAATCCTTTAGATTTGAAATGAAGCATAATATTCTCTCCCTTAATTATAGCAAAACAACTATTCCATCTTTACAACTTTGCAAAGAATGACTCTTGTTTTCTATAATTAATATTGCCAACTTGCAATACTTTCCTTAATAATCATACAATCATAACATTTATGCTCCCACTATCATGATGATTATTATAAAACATAACACTTATGCTCCCACTAGCTTCGACATGTATTCATAAACATCTTAACTTTCAGAAAACAATACCTATTGAATTTCTTAAGTCCATGTTTCTAATACTTAGTGCTTTGATAATCTTTTATCAACGCTTCTTGAACTTATACACCTTTGCCTTAGATAGTTCATATGTGTGTCCAAACAATTAAGACTAATTGCCAAACCTCACAATTCAAATCATGGAAAGGGATACCGTAACCATAATTGAATTTGAGAATGCAATTTTACAATCACTATCTTCTTAAAAACTTTCTTAGTGAAAGCATTTCCTCACAATCATTTTCATGAAGGAGGAAATCTTATGACACTTAGATTTTAATGGTGTATATGTTCCTATCCATGTGAATTTGTCAAAACCAAAGTTTACGATAAATTCAAACTCATATGGACCGAACTCTTTTATTCTTGATTTCTTGCCTTATGGTAGCACAGCTGCCCACCACGTCTTCCAAGTAGTTAAGCAACTTACCTTTTCCTATCAATGTACCTTTCATTGATTAAGGTGCATTGCCTTTTATGCGTTCAAAATGAGAACTCATAGGACTCACATGCATAATTAACTCAATTGGAAACAGCACAGAAACAAAATAATGTCAACACGATAAGTTGTATACCTAAACTCGTGTGCTAGTGATGATCTATAAGGTTTATTTGACTTGTTCTTGAAACCTTTCAAGACCATTAAGGCTCCCACTGAATCCTTGACATATAAGATTCTTTTGTCAATAACCATTTCTTGACAAACAAATATTCAAGAGTTAGTGTAGTTTTTGTCAAAACACTTCATAAATTGGTCCTAGTCGGTCTTTGTCTTATTCAAGACATCACAACTTTCCACATTTGATGAATGTTATAAACCTTTAATACTTTTCACTCATTGTCACAATCTTAACTTTAAGACTTTTTATTGGAACGAAGTATGATAGACTTCTTGATTTAGCCATTTCTTCAATCCTTGATTCCTCTTCTTAAACATACAATTGTACTAAGACTCACTTAGAGGATCAATTGAGATATGGTTATTAATCATTAAGATCCATCATAAAGCATAAAAGCTACTCTCCCTTCTTCTTAGAATGGAGAAACTTTTATTTTTCTGCCTACTTGATTCTTCTTATTCGTTCTACTATTGATCCAAACCCTTTAATCAATTCAGAATTACACTTAATCCTGTAAGTATAATCATATTTACTAAACCTTTAGTAAATCATGACGAAATTCTTTGTTACTCTTATGGTGAACTTGATCAACACACAACTTTGTGTACTCGATCTCCTAGTCCTTCACTTGACACTTTGTCAACGAATTTGTCAAATTTCAAAATATGAAATTTCTCATCCATCATGCAACCAAGTTGCGTGATTCCAAATTTCAGTCCAATTGAAATTTGGGCGATGAGAAACTCTCCCTATTTGGTAAATTCTCGACATTTCCATAAATAACATAACTAAGAATCATATCCATTCGTTGTAGAAATATGCAAACATCAATTTTCATAACGATTTCATTGCAAGGAAGTAAGCAAATAAATAAATAATTCAAACAAAATTTATTTTATTTATAAAAGCAGCGGAAAACATTTTTCCTTACAATGCAAAATCCATTGAAAACTATGTATTTCAAAAGGAAAATTTCTAACAACTCTATCATAACTATCTAAGCTCAAAATCCAATCTTCAAGTCCATGCAATCAAGATCCATTTCTTGTGATTAGATTCATCTTGCTCTTTCACCAAGCTTCCTTTCTTTTCACCTATCCTTCAAAACATTCAAATGCAATATTATCACATCATGTATTAAGAATCAATGAATAGGAACTTAACGGAGTTAGATAGTGGATTTTACCTGAAGCGTAGTCATACTCTTTGACTCTCCCATCTTTGGAATTTTCAGGCTCTTGGGGCAGACTTCTATCCAACACCCTTTCTCTTGGCAGCAAACGCAGGTCGCTTCTCTTAGAACGTCCTCAGAAGCATGGTCGGTTGACTTTCCCAACAGATACGTTCCATTGCTTCGCCAAATCATTTCTGATTCAGCAACAATGAGCATGTAAGTTAGGTCAATGAGGTTGTCGTCATGATCCGTCATATAATACATTCTTTTGAACTCATTATATGATTCAGGAAGTGACTGAAAAACCTAATTTACAGCCAACTCATTCGGGAATGACACACCCAACATTATCAACCTATCAATGTGTGATTTAATTCCTAGAACGTGGGCACACACGGGCTTACCATCTTCATGTTTCATTTCCAATAGGGCTTTAGTGATATTGAACCTTTCAATTCTTCGATCTTGTGGATTAGGGAGAACAATTGGAGGAGGAAGAGGAAGTGAAGCATTATTTCTTGTTCCTCGATTGAATCGTGGAATATCATCTTCATGTGGAATGCTTGTTCCACGGGATTTGAGAAGACCATAGTTGTCGAACTTTGACATCTACAAAACGGGAGAAAACAAATTCAAGTTAGTTGATCGATTGAGTCCTTAGTAAATCACCCAAATGAGATACTAAGGCTAGGACCCAACACAATACGCTACAACCTAGAAAAGGGATGTCATAATCTAGTTGCAGAATATTTGAAGGTAAGTGAATGACGATTCACTAATTTCCACCATGAAAAACGAAAAAGAAATTTAAGTTTTAAATCTATGAAAACTCCTAGATCCTTTGAGATTCATTGAACTTTCAATGGCATGTTTAAATCTCGATATGCCCCTTTTGTTTGTGACCGGGATGCCGAGGATCACAAAGCGGGTGTGAATAACCATGCAAAATTACATGGTGCCCTCACATGTTACAGTCACCTATTCGATGTGCCGGTAAACCACACACGCTCCACCGAACTAAGAGAAACATTGAGTCACCCTTTGCTACCTTTGCTTAGAACCATTTAGTGTGCCGGTAAACCACACACGCTCCACTAACGTCTTCGCAAGGGCACAAAGTGTAATTTCATGGAATTGCATCAATTCACTTTTGCCTAAGTAACTGAGATTGGGAATTTGAAAAACCATTTAGTTACTTTGTATTTCATTATACTTATAATGGAAGGTTTCGTCCTATCCTACCCGTTCGGCTAACGACTCTCCACTAGTCAAGAGTGCGGTGGCATATTATAGGCAATTTCCTTAAACACCCCTTATAGACCAGCTTCGTGAATGAGGCCTACTAACAGTAAGACTGACTTTTACTCATACATATATATAATGTTAAACTTTTAATGTTATATATAGTATAGGGTGCATTTTACACTTTTAAAATATTAGGTGATCAAATTTAACAATTATACTTTTAATTCAATTAAATTGTAAACCTAAACTTTTATGGATTTATTAAACTTCTTTTAATTATACACCTTATTTGATTAATAAAACCATAAGGGTGTGATTTGAACTTTTCAAAACATTACTAGGGTTTTAGAATTTAACATTCCTAATTAAACTTTTAATCAACTTTTAAATTCCAAAACTTGAGGGCAAGTTTTGAAACATTTCAAAACATTAGGGTTTAGAATTTAAATATACATCAAAATTAAACTATTTAATCAAAATTTAAATTCCAAAACTTGAGGGCAAGTTTTGAACCTTTTTCAAAACATTAGGGTTTCAACTATTTAAATTTCAAAACAACAAAACTTTTGGGTTCAAATTTAAACTATAAAACCTAATGGGCAAAATATGAAACTTTTCATAACAGCAAGGATCAAATAACAAATAATTCAAATTAACATTTAATCACATAATTATCCATATTTGATTTATTTAATGATTTCTTGCAAAACAATTTATCAATTTACTCAAAATAATTAATCAATTATCACATAAGGAAACAATTATCTTATTAATTGATAAATATCTTCAATTAGATCAAAATTAAAGTTAAATATATCATATAATTGGATTAATATTGATCTAACATGATAAGGTAACTATCCATAAGCAAAAACAGCAAGAAAACCTGAGATACCCTCCATCTGACGAGTTGACTCGTCGAGTCAAGCCTGGACTCGTCGAGTCAGCATGGACTCGGCGAGTTCAGCTATGGACTCGGCGAGTCCAGACTCTAAAACACCAAAAAATGAATTTTTTGAACATGTAATGCATCAATACAATTGAAACCAAGCTAGGCTTTGATACCACTAATGAGTTTTAGTCATAAGACATCCTATGTGCTCATACAAACTCTAATGCTTGGATCTAGGTTTCTCTATTGTACATGCTTTGAATCCAAGACTATAAACCCTAATTCTAGCATATGGAAATCGATATTAACATATAATTAGGTTTAAGATATTACCTTGATTGTTATGTAGCAATAACAATCCTAATTCCTCCTTGAATTGACTTTGGAATGCTTAGAGTCACAAGTGTCACTCCTCTAATGGCTTACAAACACCAAGAGCAAATGGAGAAGGTATAAAGAGAGAGGAGAGAGGTTAGAATTCGTCCTTAGGACTTCTTGGGAAGGGATACACGAATTCATGAGTCAAGGGGTGTTTATATAGGTGTAGAGATAGGGTTTCCGTCATTATCCTTATCTAGTTGCTTATCCACAAAGCAACCCATAAGATAATCCTTGAATCCTTATCATAGTCGAATTCTAAGGCCTTATCACCTTAAATTCGTTCACCCTATATTTAAGATAATCCTTACCTTATTTTGTAACTATCGCATAATTACAAATCAGCCCTTCTAGTTTAATTAATTACACTTGATCACAAAATTAATTCCTAATTAATTATTGATCAATATTAATTAAACAAATATGATTTCTCCTTTAATATATTATTCTTATAACATATTAATAAATCATAATAACCTCTCTCTCTTTATTTATTTCTCCAATCAAGTTGCTTTGGTGAAGGCAACCCAAAAGGACCATGCACCATCGGGTCAAGTACATACCAAAACAGTTATGGACTTAGACACTAATCCAACAGTAGTAGCGGTGGGAGGTAATGGGAAAAAGAAGCAATCAATAATAGGGAGGAGACTAAGGTGCTGTTTGTTTTTTCGAAGCGAAAATTCATGAAGTCTGCAGACCACCTCTGCAATCCTCTGTAGCAGAAAAGGTGGAACAAACGGCTGCAGCCTATAATAAAAAGCATGTTTGTTTTTTAACATCTGCAGACTGCTGCGGTAAACTAAAATTTAAATAAACTAATTTTATAAACTGAAAATAGTTTTCAACACTGAAATTTAATAATTCCAGTCTTAAAACATTGAAATAATAATATCAAGAACATGTAAATAAACAAAAATATAAAACTTTTTTTTTAAAAAAAAAATACTTAAAAACATGTAAAAGAAGCTAATAGTTTTATTCTAAAAAAAACAAATTTTAAAAAACATTAAAAAAGAAAATAATAAAAAAAATTAAGAAAGTATTACAAACGTTGTCTACAAAGTTCGTAAAAAATTACACGCGTTAAAAAAGATGTAACTGAAATTGAAATTATTATTAATAACACGGTAAAAAAAATTAAAAAAATCAAGTTAAAAAAAATCATGGAAATTATAAAAATAAATACACATCCGTAAATAAAAATTTAAGAAAATCAAAGTTTAAAAAAAAAAAAAGTTATACAAAAATCCTTAAAAAAACACTTAGAAAAAATGAAAGTTGAAGAGGTTAGAAGAGGCAAGTTAAGTTCTACGCCACGCAACACACGCGCTGAGGTTTTGTAGTCTGAAGCCTTCCAAAAAACAAACTGCTGCGAGAGGGAAATTGTTGCGCGTGTGCTGTGCCGCGCAACAATAAGTGATTTGAAGAGGTTTTTATAAAAAAACAAACAGCACCTAAGTTTCTAATAATATAGTGGGCTTTACAAAACGTTAGAAGCGGGGTTGAGGCAATGTTCAAGAAAAATGGGGTTTTTCGGTGAAAGTAAAGGAAAGTAAAGAGATTGTGGTATTCTCTCTTATTATTCAAGTTGGTCCACTATGTCTCTACTTAACTCTAAGGTTTCAAAGTCTTTGTTGTGGTTCCCAATAAATAGATAGACAGATATATAGATGGATAAATAAATATATAAAAGATAATAGATATTTAGATTGATAGATATAGAGAGGGTAAATATATTTCGGTAGAGGTGGGAGTGGGTAGCCAAGGTGGGCGTGGTTTCCTTTTATGTTTATAATTTTATATAGACACAATATGATCATAAAAAAAAAAAAAAAAAAAAAGACAAAACAATTATTTGGTATGGACGAAAGTCCGAAGCCACACAAAAATAGCAATACGGGTAATAAAAGTACCAAAAAAAAGTCTTGAAATTTGACCAGCAATGTACACTACAAGAAATATAACATTTAGCGGTGATACTATTACCGGCAACAAGCGGCTTTACCGGTGACATTATCTAAAGTCGCCGGTAATAGTGTCGCCGCTAAAGGGTTGTCACCCGAATCGGCACTTTCTCCATTTGTTACATCTGAACCGTTCGATGAGATATCCAATCCAACGGATGGGGTGTCTAATCCTGTCTAATCTAATACCGGCGACACAGATGTCGCCGCTAAAGGTTAAAAAAAGTTGCTGCTAATAGTTCACTAAAAATGACGCGGTACCTTTCTCTCCAGTTTGTCGCCGCTATTACTGATTGTCGCTGGTAAAGGGTTTGGTGTCGCCGCTATTGCCTCTTGCAGATTAAAAAAAAAAAAAAAAAACACACGCATAAACCCTCCATTCTTCATTCTTATTTCTGTGTGCTTCCAATTTCCTTTACCATTTCGCTGATTTTCTCTTCAATTTGCTTCTTCCAAGCAAATTTCTCCCCACATTGTTCCAAACAAAGATCTCTAGGTGTGGTTAAAGCTTTTGAGACTAATTTCTACCTCAATTTCTTGAAGAAAGGTAAGTTGATTTGGTAATTTCATTTTTAATTTGTATTTTAATTTCGATTTGTAGCTTTATCTAGTGATTAAATGGTAATAAATTGTTCATAATCTTGTTTTTGGTGGTGTTGTTTTGGATTAGAGGCAAGTTATTCAATTTCTTGTTTGTGGTTATTGAATTGCAATTAGTTGTATAACTTCCACTTATAGTTGGAAAATCTTTGTGCAATGCTCAGTGACCCGGCATGTAGAGGTGAACTTTATTCGTTTTTTCAATCACAAAATAATCAAGGAAACAATAGAAACAAAGATGGTGTTATGTAAGGATGCGTTTTATTTGCATATGTTGTCATGCTTTGTTATTTGGTAGATTGTAAAAATTTGGTTGTGTTGTTACTCGGATATTATGACTTTGCATTGACACTATTATGTTTGATATTTAAACGGATGTTTGTTAATATTTAATTTGTAATTAGCGTCGATACTATTATTTTTTATATTTAATCGAATATTGTTATTAACGGCGACACTTTTACCGACGACATTATCACCGCCAACCAAAATCATTTATTAAAAAAAAAAAATTAAAAAAATGAAAACTGTTATTACCGGTGACACTTTTACGGCGACAAGTGTTATTACTGGCGGAATGCTTATTAGCGGTGACAATACTCATTAGCGGCGATATAGTTAATAGCGGCGACATAGTGACCAATAGCGACGAAGCAGTAGCGACGACTCATTACCGGCGGCGTGTCGACTCTATTAGTATTACCGACGACTATTGAGATTTTTACCGGCGACTTTTGTCGCCGGTAAAAACCTTTTTCCTTGTAGTGAAGTAAATCTAAATTTTTTTAGATGAAATGTACAACTTTTTGACAACTATAGGCACCGTTTTCGCAATTTTCTCATATTCTTATTATTATTTGGTGGAGTGGATGGAGGACTATAACTATATCCATCTACCAATATCCCTACCACAAGACATTTATAATTTAAAAATTAGTTAATAATAAACAGTCGATATCTACCGAATATTAAATTTATTTTCCTTTTTATCCTTCCTTTTCTCTTTAAAAATTCAAAAAGTCATTACTAGGTTTCTACCACAGTTTAACAATTTATTAAAAATGACACGGGTTGTTCGATTTGGGCGGGTTGAGTTTGATCGACAGGACAAAACCTTTTTAAGGTTAGTAAAAAGATTCGGACTTTTAGTATTCTAAATTAAAATAAAATGAATATTAGAGCCGTGTTTGTGTGTGTTTTACACCTATATATATATATAATAAGTGTTTCGATTAGAACTCACAACCAATACTCCCAAAAATGGGTAACTTTGGGTCTTGCTTTACCTCAAAAGAAACCGAAGTCTTTCCAATTGAAACGAGGTTCAAGTTTCCTTCTCCATTGCCTTCTTGGCCACAAGGTAGTGTTCCTTATTTTTCATCTATAGTTTTTGTCCAAAAGACTTAATTATTGTGTTAAATTATACCATAGTCGATTGATATTTAGATATCTTACTAAATTACGTATAAACACGAAGTTTAACCATGTCTTTAATTTCAAGTACCCCATCGTGGGTTCGCATAATTTTCTCCATTTAATAAATATTCTGGTACATGATTTATATATATCAGGTGAAAGATTTGCAAGTGGTACAATTGATCTTGGAGGATTAGAAGTTTGTCAAGTAACATCTTTCAAGAGAATATGGTCGACTTCTCAGATTGGATCTAATGACACTGATATCACAGTCTTTGAGCCATCGCCAATTCCAGATGGGTTCTTCTTGCTTGGTTGCTACTGTCAATCCAATGACACCCCACTTTTTGGCTGGATTCTCGCCGGAAAAGATGTCTCCGGCGGAACCCTCGTTAATCCGGTCGACTATACTCTCGTTTGGAGCAGTAAAGATTCATGTTACATTTGGCTACCAACGCCACCGGAGGGTTACAAGTCAGTTGGGTATGCTATTACTACCTCACCGGAAAAACCCTCCTTAGATAAAATCCGTTGTGTTCGCGCTGATCTAACTGAAGAACCTGAAACCGATGCATTGTTATGGGGTTCCGATGATGTCAGTGTGTATGGATTAAGGCCAAAGGTTAGAGGGAGACAAGCGCAAGGAGTATCGGTAGGTACGTTCATAATTGTGAAAGATGGAGACGATTCGAGTTTATTGTCTCTTTCTTGCTTGAAAAACAATAACTTCGAAAAGTCAACTTCTTTTTTGCCAAATGTAGCACAAATTAATGCCCTTATTCAAGAATACTCTCCAAGATTCTACTTTCACCCTAAAGAAACCTACTTGCCTGCTTCAACAACATGGTATTTCACCAACGGGGTTCAATTGTACCACACCGGAGAGGAATCAAACCCAATTCCGGTCGAATCCACCGGCTCTAATCTTCCGCAAGGTGGTTCAAACGATGGCACATACTGGCTCGACCTCCCTGATGATGAAACCGATAGAGAAAGAGTCAAGAAAGGTGATTTGCAAAACGGTGAGGCTTATATTCATGTCAAACCAATGCTCGGAGCCACGTTTACTGATCTAGCGATTTGGCTTTTCTACCCTTTTAATGGTCCTTCCACTGCAAAGTTTGGTTTGGTTGATATTCCTCTAGGAAGGATTGGTGAGCATATAGGAGATTGGGAGCATGTGACGCTTCGGATTAGCAACTTCGATGGAGTTTTGTATCGTGTTTATTTTGCTCAACATAGTGGAGGAACATGGGTCGATACCCCATCACTTGAGTTCTTGGATATGAGTAATAGATTTGCAGCTTATCCTTCGTTGAATGGCCATGCAACGTACCCTACTCCCGGGGTTGTAATGCAAGGAACTGATGTGATTGGGATCAAGAATGATGCAGCAAAAAGTGATAAGTTTTTGGACGTAAAAGACAAGTATTTGATAATGGCAGCTGAGTACACCAGTGATGTAATCGAGCCACCATGGGTGAACTACGCGAGGAAATGGGGTCCAAAAATAACGTATGAGATTGGGAAGGAGATCGAAAAATTGGAGAACTCATTGACCGGAATTGTGGGATCGGCGATCGGGAGTTTGCTGGATATTATTCCGACGGAGTTTTCCAGCGAGGATGGACCTACTGGTCCTAAAATGAAGCCTGAATGGGACGGGGATGAACGGTGATTAAAACTCTTAGTCAACAAATTTCATTGTTTTTTTTTTTTTTTTTTTTTTTTTTTTTTTTTTTTTTTTATTATTATTTTTTTTTTAAATTCATTTTTATTGGTCACGCGCATATTTCGATTTCCCTTTTGGTTTGTATGTAATATCTGTATACTTCCAATTTTCATAATTGGAATTACATGAGTTTACACTTATGATTTATTTGTAAGACACTAATAATATATTCTACATCCACCATTAAATACAAGATATACAACTTATTTTTAATACACAAAACTCATTAAATTAAGGTCTGTTTATTCATAATCATCATTCTTATAGAGTATCCACAATACATAGTTCAATGGAAGAATTGAATGAGGTTGCATTTTCTAATTGACGTTCAATTGATTAAACTCTATAATTATAGGTTGTTATGTTATCATTCAATACATATGGAGTTCACTGGTCATTAAACACTTCAACGGAAAAAAGTAAACTTTTTACTATTAAATATATATTTCGTTAAACCCTACTGAATTTAACGCATTGTAGGAAAATAATGTAAAGTTATATAATAAGTAAAATGATGATGTGCCGATCCATTGAACTCTTATAAATTTAATACATTGCGGATGCCCCACTCCACTCCATGTCATACTTATTAAATCCTAGTCACCATTTTACCATCGAATTAACCTTGTATCCCACTTCCATTATATGCCCTAAATAGAAACTTGGGCATCCAAGAATTCGGTTTTAACTTGTTGCAATTTTCTTTGAGGTGATAAGTTACCGGTAGATAATATTCGTTTGACAAAAGAGTATTATACAGTTAGCTATGCAATATTTGTCATTAAGTCGTCGAAAATAGTCTGATAAAAAAATAAATAAATAAATAAAAACCTTGTCAGAGTACTGATAGATTTTATGATGGATGTTTCGTCACTATAAAAAAAATTCCATTCATTAACCATGATAAAAGAACGTGTTACTAATTTGTTGGCAAGATGCATTGCTATTTAAACATCATTGGTGTCAATTAATAAAGACATTGAATACAATAGAAACCCTAATGACTATTTTCACTATCAAACATGGTATCAAGCTATGTATCTCCGCACCCCTGCTAACACATACGTTCTCTCCTATTTTTTTTTTTTATCGACGTCGCCTTCCAGTCAGCCGTTGATCTCCTCTATGTAACCATCGCGCTTTCGTTTCTTCAACTGCAAGTCACTCCGACTTGCTTTTTAGTTGTGTTGATCCTCACATACATGTTGTTGCCTCCCTCTTATACACCCCTGTCCGTTCCAATCGGTCTCATCAAGTGTTTATAGTATCATATTCTTTCCTACAATCTGTCTGCCTACGATAAGTGCTATAATATTTGTATCGTTTTTTTTCTCTCTTGCGTTTTGATTTTCCGGAATTATGTCCATTCCTACTACCTCCTCATTCGTCGTTCCCACTGCTCACAACTAGTATATGCGCTTACAAATGTTTACAATCAATTCGCCTTCAAGCTAACCATGAGCAGGTCCAAGTACAAGTTATGGTACCTAATTTTTCAGGATATTTGTAAGGGTGCTAAGGTTCTTGGTCATATTAATGGAAAATCGAAACCCACTAGTAAAGATGATGAAGATTGGGAATCCAGATTCCCAGGTTAACTTTTTATTTTATTCCCCTTATGACCCGAATCTATTACAAATAATTTAAAATGACAATTGCACTACCAAGGATTTATAGGACATGCACAAGTCTCCTTTTTCCCAATCCGTGTCTTCCGATTTTCTACGTAACAATCGAACTCCTTTTTTTGTGGACATGAAATGGTCCCTCAAGCTCCATAGAAACCAATGGATTTAGCTTTTGCTTTCCAAGCCATGTCGGTTCAACCACCTCCAGACAACCAATTTTACATGGACCTGGGTGGAGCTCAAACATGTCTTTTAAACATGTTATAATGTCTTCCCTTACACCATGTAATTCTAAACCTATTATGGTTGTTAACGGTATTATTATTATTACCGTTACTTACATTGGTCATTTCTCTCTCCCTTCTGCTCAATCCAATTTTTTCATAAATAATATTATCGTTTCAAATCGTATGGTCAAAAATTTTGTTTATTTTTGTAAATTTACTCATGATAACTTTGTCTCCATAACATTTGACCCCTTTGATTTTCTATAAATGGTCTTAATTTGGGAAAGCTTCTTTAGCATTGCAAATGTATTGGTTATCTTTACCCATTTATTCGGCCTTCGACTCCTCGCTCTCTGCTCAGACCCTTGTTCACATGACTCTTCACACATGGCACTGGTGTCTTGGTCATCCCGAATCATCTGTTTTAAATTTTTTGCATTCTCGCAATTCTGTTTCTAGCTCGTCAAATAAATTACCAATTTGTCATGCTTGTCAAACTACAAAAGCATTTTCGTTTAGCTTTTTCTTTATCCACTACTAAAACTTCTTGTGTGTTTGTACTTATTTACTTTGACTTATGGCATGACCACGTTACAAGCACGAGTGGTTTTAAATATTACATCTGATTTCTTAATGAATTTTCTCATTTCTTGTGGGTGTTTCCGCTATGTGCTAAATCCACAGTTTACTTTTTGCAATTTTCATATTTATGTTAAAAACCAATTTAAAACTGACATTCAGTCTCTTCAGTGTGATAGTAGACATGAATTCAACAACCATCATCTCCTCTTTTATCTTCAATCTAATGGAATTATTATTTGCTTCTCTTGTCCATATACATATCAAGAAAATGGCAAAGTCGTACCATCCATTCACGCAATTAATAATGGCATGCACAATTTCCTCTTTCAACCGTATTTACCCATTAAATTTTAGCTTGAATCTCTAATCACTTCGGTTCACACCCTCAATTTTCTCCTACTAGGACTTTGTCATACACAACACTATTTGAAGTTTTATTTGTATTCTTTCCCACTTACGATCCCCTCGGTATTTTAAGTGCCTTTGCTACCCAAACATTACCTCAACACCCCATATCAGCTCATTCCTCGCTCTTCGGTATGTATATATTTAGACCCTAATCCTGATCACAAAGGTCATAAGTTTCTTGATATCATCACTCTGCGTGCAATTATCTCCCGACATGTTGTCTTAGATGAATATAATTTCCCATATTCTTATTTTCACACTCATCCATCTTCTTCTGATTATGATTCTTGTGTGTCTCCCCATGAAATCAATCCTTCTCTCATTTCTCCCTCCTTAACCATCACTACATCTACTAATGTCTCTACCCCTCTATAATCCCCTCCTTTTAGTCCTTTAGGTTCGAATTCTCCAGGATCTTTTCCTTTGAGTGACTCTTCTTCTCCTCACCTCCTAGGACTACTGGACATCCTGTGGTTAGTCATGGGAGAAAAAGTTCCTTAAAACCCTACAATCTTATGATCCTCTCTGCAACCACTAACATCTCTCGTATTCCCATATCCATGCCTCAAGACCTATGTGATCCTAATTATAAACTTTCCATGGATATTATGATATCTTCTGCTAACATAGATGGTTTTCATTGGCTATATCACTACAAGTTTAACTCTCACGAAAAATTCAATCAGTACAAAGGATGGCTTCTTGCGTAGGGTTGATCTCAATCATTGGGATTGAACTTTTACAACATATTTAGCCTGGTTTTCAAACCCGCATCCATCTGTATTGTTCTTAACATTTCTATCTCTCATCGATGGCCCATCCTCAACTTGATGTTAAGAATGCTTTCCTTCATCACAATCCTACCAAAGAGGTTTACATGAAACAAACTCCTGGGTATGTTGACCATAATCATCATGAATACGTTTCTCACTTGTGAAAGGCCTTTTATGGTCTCAAACAATCTCCTCATGCCTGGTACCATAATCATTCAGACCCTATATATCTTCTCTTATATGTTAATGAAATATTTTTCATAGCCTTCAATTCTTCTTTGATTCAGCAAGTCATTACTCGTCTATCTTCAAAGTTTTATATGATGGATCTAGGCCCTCAATCTTTCTTTATCGGCATTACTTCTACTTGCGTCACTCATGGTCTATTCATTTCCTTGATTGTGTTTGCTAAGGAGATTCTATCATAGGCCAATTCGTCCTCTTGTAATCTTAGTAGCACTCTGACGGACACTAGACCAAAACTCTCCCCTTTTTGGTAAATCGGCTAACGACCTGACTCTTTATGAAAGTCTTGTTGGAGCCTTAAAATATCTGAAATTCATGCATCCAGATATTTCTTATGTTGTTCAACAAGTTTGTCTCTTCATGTATGACCCTCGTGAACCATATTTTCTTGCTCCAAAATGTATCCTATGTTATCTCAAGGGAACTCTTAATCATGAAAATTTTCCTTATCTGTCTCATGTCGATCGTTTGGTTTCGTATTCTGATGTTGACTGGGATGGGTATCTTCAAACACACTGATCTACCTCTAGGTTTTAAGATTATCTTTTTGATAATCCCATCTCTTGGTCCTCCAAACATTAACACGTCATGTCTAGGTCTAGTACAAAGTGGAGTATATGCAATAGCAAATGTTTTTATTAGAGCTACATAGCTTCACAATCTTCTTCTTAAACTCCCTTTCTCCTTAAGTCAAACTATTATTGTGTTATGTGACAGTGTGAGTGCTATATACCTGGCGTCTAATCTTGTTTATCATCAAAGAAACAAATAATAGGAAATAGACGTATACGTTGTTAGGGAATGTGTTTCAATTCGTCAAGATCATGTTTTACATGTTCTATCTGCTCACCAGATTTTTGACATTTTTACCAAATGACTTCCCACACAGCTAATTCTTGATTTTAGAAACATTTTAAGCATATGTGAATCTTCCACTCAAACTAATGAAGAGTGAAAAACATATATTTGTCTATTTGTATTGTTTATGTATTCTCATAGTATAGGGGTCCTTTGTGTATATGTTTATAGTGGTTGTATTATATAAAGGCAAGAAATACAATAGAAATCCTAAAGGGTATTTTTACTACCAAACAAAATGCAATAAATTCCAAAATATTTAAAGTGGTTTGAGGCCAATTGACCCATTTGACACTAACTTTTCGGTTCCCATTAGTAAACTATAAAAATGCAAAACCAATTATGGAATCCCAAATCCCCTCTTGTTTTTATTTGTTATTAAACATTGGTATTATTCCGGAATTGCCAAGTACCCATCAAGGTGTTATGACAATAACTATAATCACATCCTTTTCGATGCATGATACTTGCAATGGATCCACTAAATTTAGAATATGTTAAACACTATCATGCATAGCGAAATGAAGCCCCAACCATCTGGATAATGCATTCGAAGTCCTTGAAGCAATCTCACACATACCAAACTAATGTAATAAAGATTCTATTTGTAGTGAACATAACAAACAAATGACCAAAGAGACATCAATTCTTTTGATTCCAAGTTTGTAATAAGGGAAAGCCTATTCAAAAAAAGATGCAAAAAGAAGACATTGACCTTGCTCGGGAAAATATTGTATTTTCTTTCTATTATCCCTTATTATAAAGAAACCATCAGTATTCGAATCCCACCACCAAGTGTATTCTTAAAAATACACTTAAAAATCAGCAAAAAGAGTCATTAAATCAAAAAATTGATCTTAATCAACACAATTTGTAACCTTAAGGATTCGCCTCTAAACCTGCAATTCTCTATTCCACTGGTCTTTAATAACACAATCCTTATTTACATCAAGTGCGCACACCTCAAGCGGGATATTCCAAACCCAAACGTCCATTCAGAAAAAAAAAATACATCACCATTCCCTACATGTCTATATAAAGAAGATTAGGGAACAACTCTAGTCTCATACATTTTTCTAGTTAAGAGCATGATCCTACCCCAAAGACCACTTCATTGGCGTCGACCACCATCTAAAAAACCAACATTCTTACCATGCATAAGTTTAATAAGATTATTATAAAGCATCAGTCTCATACATTTAATAACATGGATCTAATTCCTAAAGAAAGCATATTGACTTTCCAATTTGAAAGTTTCTTTTAAAATATCTGAACTATTATATTACAAACCTTGAAACCTGGCCATGTTCCACCCAACTAGGATACCAAGGTATGTAAAAGGAAATTTGTCGGGAGAGGACCTTATAGTTTTTCGTACTACTTTTATTCCTCGAAATCCACCCCCACCCCTATAAAAATTAGAATTGTTAATGTTCAACCTTTGAATAGAAACGAATTAGAAAAAATTCAAAGCGGCCACATAACCCTAGTCAACTAGATTCCATCCGAGAGGTTTGTGTTTAGTTGACCTATTATTGAACATATCCCTCTAAGAGGTATGTCATGGTGTTGACCACTTCCCTCCAAAATGCCTTTCATAGCGTTCATCCATTTAATTTAACTATATTCCCTAATCTACACCTAGTTGAACAAAAATAAAATTTGGACAAAAAAAGTCAACATCAACAGTTAACATGTCACAACCTAGCTGCTCGTTGCCTTGTGGACACGTCACGACCAAACAGTCACGAAACATTCTAGAAAACAATGTTACAAAAAATACTTGGACGTATCGCGGTTCCTCTGGCAGAACACTAACTCATTAAGCACTTAACCCATTCAGATTTAAGGCTCATAACTTTAGATCTAATTCTTCTCAGTGACTTAATGGAAGAAGTGCATTTTTATTCTTCTTAGTCAATCAAAGTTCATAATTCCTTGCATGGTTACATAAGAACAAAACAAGTCATTTTTATTCTTCTTAAAGTCCAAAGACATCATCACTGCTAACTAAAGTTCTAGGGTTGCTCAAACTCCAAGAACATTAGGTCCAAACTACCAAAAAATGAGGAAAACTCAGGAAAAGGTAAGATTTACGCACCAATTAAATAAGGAAAAGGTATGGAAGACTTACAATGCATAACCATAATGATTAAAGGAGTTTTCTTGAGCTGGGAATGGAAACTAACATCATCTTCCACACTAATGTGCTCTTTTCACCATCAGCAACACTAAAGACTCATCAAAACATGAAGAGGAGCTAGGGTTTCGTTTGGGGTAGAAGGAGGCTGAAGAAATGAGAAAACCCTAATCCTTACATTCCTTAAATAGAGTTTAATGCCCGACACCTAGGGTTTTTGGATGTGGTAGTCGCCGCACCACAGATAGGCGCCCAACTACGCTGCTAATTAAACACGTGGCCATGATGTAACACACTAGATTCTGAGTCGTGATATAAGATTTTTTCCAAAATCCTTATTCTTAAAACCCAAAAGTATTTAGTTGATCTATCCAGAAAATGGATGTTACATCTTCTTATTGAGTATTACATGAAAATATTTAGAATTTCCATCACCCTCATATCGTATACTTTATCTTTGGCTATTAAGTTACATCAAAGATATATATCACGTTAACATCCTACATCTTGTGAGCAACATCTGAACATTCCAAAATTGTAGTGTATATCAAACTAAAAAGGTATGGAACAATCTAAAATGGTTGTTATGCAGACGTCCATGCCGATTAAGGTATTTAGTATGCACCTATGTGAAAAAGCCACCTTTTCATTATGCTCTACTTGCCTATGAGATTTTTAAAAAAAATGAGTCTTGTCCGATAAGCATGATAGGTTGAATCAAATCGATTTGGCAAGAATCAAATAATAAAAATCAAGCATGTTCCTTTGTGTCCTAGGAGTGAAAGGGTATGATCTTAGTATATAAGAGATCAATGTGAGGGTTACATTGATACTAAGTTCCACACTAACAAGGATGATTCCCTTTGCAGTCAAAATCCATTCTTTTTCTCAATGGTGAGGTGTTAGCTTGGAAGAGTACCAAGTAGTATACCATAGTGGATTTGAAAATTAACTTAGAGTATATTGAAAGAAATTAGAATACAAAGGAAGCTGTGTGACTAAAAGATATTTAATAAGTCACATCATTTTTTAAATTCAATCATTGATGATCCTTTTGAAGGTTCTTTGTGATTGTAAAGGTGAACTTATCTTTAGTGATGATCCCAAGTCATAGAAGCTCACATGGAAAATACTCACTAAGTACCATCACATTTGATAGTTGGTTGAATGTGAAGACATCATAGTCAACAAAATTATATCTTGTCTATCTATTCTTTAAGTGAATATCACTACAAAACTATGATAGTAAAACTTGGTTATAATGAATTTGATTTGGAAATGATTTGGCTTGAGCGTACACCTAGTATAGTTTTTTAAAATTTGAGAACTTAAAGAGTATAAGTTTTTATCTAATTTGGCTATTATTAAGTGGAGATATTAATATATGATAGAGCTCAGTTATTTCATTAGCTTAATACTGCGTTCTTCTTTTGCATGTCTTGAACCGACTTCCCGAGTATTAATTTACTCAAACTCCATAATCAATCTTACTCTTGGGAGTAAGTAGAGAAATTAATATTATCATGAGCGTTATTAGATTCTCCTTAGATATTGGATAACATAGAGATTGAGCTAACACTCATGAGTATTTAAAATGGAGATTTAAATATTGAAACAACCCGCACTTAGATATTACATCATGGATCTAGTCATGAGTAATTCTAAGATGATAATATCTAATATTCTTCAAACAAAGATGAATATGGGGTTTTTCTTACAAATTTGTCATGTATTGGTCTACTCTAATGATATCCATAACTTGTATTCATAACAATTATGTCCACATATGATATGACTAGTATATAAAAGATATGTAGTTAAATTTTAGATTATCTTTCTCTTAACAGGGGAATCAATATCCATTGGCCCCTCTATAACATCCCTCTCTTGCATGTATTACAATATTGTCCGCTTTGGGCTCCTGACACGAAAACTTCCTAGGGGGTCACCTATCCTTGAATTGCTCTCACCTGGGCACACTTAACTGTAGAGTTATTATTGAACATGCTACTATCAGGGATTTAAAACATCTAGTGATAAGGAAGGTATCAAAACCCCTCATAATAATTACTTAGTTCTCCTTCCCAGCCGATGTAGGATCAGGTGCAACCCCCCCCCCCCCCTTCAACCCTCCCCTATTATAGGGTTTAACATCCTTATCAAACATATCGACCCGTTCCATAGCTTTGATACAATTTGTAACATCACCCTTTTACACATATCACAATATTGTCCACTTTGGGCTCCCGACATGAAAACTTCCCAAAGGGTCACCCATCCCTGAATTGATCGTGCTCGAACACACTTAACTACAGAGTTCTTATGGGATCTACTTCTATCGCAGTTTTAAAACACATTGTGACAGGGAAGGTGTCAACACCCCTCATAAGGAATGCTTAGTTCTCATTCCCATCTGAGGTGGGATCAGGTGCAACCCACCTTTCGTAACTTTCTTATTTAGAGACAGACTCACTACCATTATGCCATGGATCCTTTTTTATATTCCTCATATGGTTTTCTATAAGAGGGGGGGGGGGTGAAGGTGGGTTGCACCTAATCTTACATCGGCTTGGAAGGAGAACGAAGCATGAGAAAACCCTAGGTTTAAGGCTTATTTAAGGGATGTGATGGCTAGGGTTTTCACACCCTCAGCATTAGTCACTTCCCTTTCACCCTCATAAAATCACTAGCCTCCATTGTTGAAGATCTTGAGGTTTTATGGGCGTGTTTGGTGTTTTGAAGAGGAAGGAAGCACATTTGGTGTATTAATCTAGCATATAAGCCTCATCATCATCTTATATATCATATTCTAGACATTTGTAAGTGTTCAAGATCTAAACTTTTATTGTCCTATGTTTCTAGATCTAGGTGTGTCCCTCTTCTTTAAGTATGAGCTAGTTTAAATAGTAGGATTCCATAAAGTTGGCAACTTTATGGGTCCTTCAGGTCCGTAGATGAACATAGGGTTCATATTTGAAGTTTGCTAGTGTATTGAGGTTCATACATGATATTCTTGGTGTTGTTTCTCCTTTTTGACATAGGTTAAGCTCTAGAATTGCATTGGGCATGACTGGCTAAAAATCATCGACCTTTAGATGGTATAGGATGTTAGGAAACCGTCTACAAAGAATGGGTGGATGGCCTGACAGATTGAGAAATGAATCCAATAAGTTCAGGAAGACTAGTTTTCATAATGTGGCAGTCTAGTCGTCATGACATAGCAACTAGAGTTTGTCGATGTTTTGGATGGACTCTGTCACGATACGGTGGCATAAATATCATGATCTGATAGCAGGACTAATCGTGACCAAGTTGGATCATGACCAGGATTTTGATCGAGCATGTGTTGTTCTCCACCACATGATCATGGATTGATCACAACGTGGAAGCTTGTTGAAGTTAGTGTTGACCATTGACTTATTTACCCTGTTGAATTTTGGTCAAATTGCTAGTTCTGGAGTATAGACTAAGGTGTGACCTAGTAATATCTACAGATTCGAGCTAGTCAATTAAGATATAGTATGCGGTAAAAATCATTTTTTTGATAGAAGATTATCTAGGATAAATAATCTTAATCAAAGTAATATTTATGGTCAACAAATGTAACCTATTTAATTTAATAAAGAACAATTATGTGAATATTATTTGTTTCATGATTATTATAGTATAATATAAATAGGAAAAATCAGCCGAATCGCCCATAAATCATAAAAATAAGTGCAAAAAACATATATATTATTATACGTTTAGAAAGTACATGTCTTCCCGATAATGAATTCCGTATGACTTGTTCTAGGTACTACTCTAACTAGAAAGCGTATACTAACTACATATAACTTGAGTATAATCGACCTCCGATTGGATGATCTTGCTCTAAATCCACCACCAAACAAGGAACAAGAAATGATTATTTTATTTTCACATGTTTGTTATTTTGTATATAGTTCTTAAAATAATCCTATAGTATTTTAATTTTATGTTCTGTTCTAGAGTTCTTATGTATATGTGTAGTTGGTAAGTTTGAGACATGTCGTAACACTACCATCACTCCGAGACACATGTTGGTCATATCTCAAACCAATATAGTTGATCAGGCTATATTGATTCCAAATATGATTACATAACTGCCCAGGTTTGAGTACAATGTCAAACATCCGAATACTTTTAAGTTGTTATGACTATGAAACTGTACTTGTAGGTATGAGTGTTAGTATACTTCTTGTAAAAATACTTAAATTTTATTAAAGTATACTTGTAGTCAGAGCTCGCAGACCCAATGTATTTATAATTTGTATATTTCTTATGGATTGATATACTGAGTTCACTATAAAGAATTCTTTGATACCAATCTGTTACACCCCTAAACCAGACGATGGAAACGTTTGGGGGTGGAGGACTTCATTTGTAGTATCACAACACATGCATCATAGTAGTCAAAGTACAAACAACCATTGTATTTAAAAAGTATAATATTTACATGTGTTTAATCACTGTATATTGACACCAAAATAGTTATAGCAAAAGACAGAAAATATGACTCAAAGGAGCTGGATATTCTCAAAAGCTCGGGGAGTACCTGTGTATTGATTCCCTGAGAATAAAAGTAATTTGAAAAGAGAGTATCAACATAAAGTTGAGTGAGTGCATAAGTATTTATGTTTAAAAGTATTTTTTCTCTTCTCTGAATATGTAAATTGTTTCAGAAAAACCGATATTTTCTGTTATGTATGAAAAGTAGTTTTAATCGCATAAGTCGTTCTGTTTGTAAACCAATGTTTTGTATTTTTATTCCTTCGTATAACTTGTAAAAGTAAGTGTGACTAATTCCACCAGCTGTTATTATAAACGGTACTGTAATATTGTAATTGTTTCCTTGTAAACTAGTACCTTGAAAATGTACTCATGTTTACTTAATTATACACTAACATATTGTTAATATCCTTTTAATGAGTTATCATAACCATACTATTACTAGATGGCCTGAAACAAATATTTTGAAAGCGTTTAAACTGTTGATAACAACTGTCACTCAAAGGAATGTACGCCCGACTGTAGCTAGTAGCCCGAGTGTGGGGTTGTCAATCCCAATATAGATCTATACACACTTGTTTCGATTCCCGTTTGAGGATTTTGGTTATAATGTCAGGACTTTAACTATGTTGTTTAAATGAATAAACAACCTGAACATATTGTCTCATAAAAAGCATATAAACGTTACATACATATATATATAATAGTAATAATAGAGTATAGTCTATTATTCTCCGAGTCATCGCTATGTGATAAGAACCAATTATGTGTAAAAGCATATAAAATCATTTTATTCATAATTACCTTTAAAACAAAATCGATGTCTAATTTTATTCATAACGCTTATATAATAAACAAAATCGATCTTTTCTAGCCGTGAAGATGGGGATGTCACAAACATGCCACCGTGAACCACTATGTGATAAGAACCAATTATGTGTAAAATTTATGTTATGATGTATATTTGTTTAGTTAAAAAACAAACTTGAAGATCGATTAGATCTATGAAACAGGTAGAGAAATAACCAGATAAACAATTAAGAACAAGCTAATGGATCAAAAGGTGTCGAATAATTTAATAAACAATCCTCATAAGAGCTCGATAAAAAACATCAACTGTAGAGGATTTTAGGGTTTACAATAATCAATGAGAGTGACGACCGCTTCTATACGCATACATGCATGCATATGTTTATAATAAAACCCTAACCGTTTATCTAAGAAAAAGAAGGCTAATCTAGATAAACACGGATTGAGAAGCCCAATCCGGCTGTAAAACAAAAAGGGCCCAAGACGCAACACAATAATCTTCAACAATCTCCCCCTTTGCATCTTTGGCACAGAGTCTTCATTTCCTTTTAACAGCAGAAGGCTTCTTCACCGTCTCAAAAATCCTTGGTATAATAGCCAGAATGTGATGCCTGAAAGTGATATACCACCGAAGCATATCAGTGAAGTTCTTCTTGTCTGCTATAGAGTTCTGCTTGCATCGGTGAATGATGTTTATGATATGCTCCAGACAATCTGTTGAAAACAGATGCTTGTCTACCAAAGCAAACAGAAACTTGTGCTTATCGCCTCTTGTGAACATGACCATCAGATTTGAAGAGTCAATTTGCCCTAACTTCATTTTGTGCACATCTCCTGTCTTGGAAGTAGGCTTGACGGTCGGTTTCTTGTTCATTATTTTTGCTATTTCCTGATCCATAGTGGCAAGTTCATGGATATAGGAAGCCAACATTCTTTTGAGATGTTTCAGAATCGGTTCATACTCTCTTTGATTGGAGAGAAGAATGTTGTATAGCAGAATCCAATCATGAGGATTCAGACTGGGAAGATCTACCAGTGAAATAAAATGTTATGTGTTGGCCGTTCCTCTGTTGACTTTGAAGTTAACGTTCACAAATTTCCCAGCCTGTGTTGGTTTCAGTACCTTGACTTTAATTATCTTCTGTGCACTCCATGTCAAGTACTGTGGTTGACCATACTTCAAATAAAAATCTATTAATTCTCTGTCAACCTTAAAGTTTGGATGAGGGACATCAGCAGTCACATCGAAGCAATGAAATGTAAAAGCCTTTCGTGTGATTGGCATGTGAAACTGCGAGTCTTTGGTATTCTCACACTCTAAGGATGCAATCGGTTCCAACCAATATATGGAGGGAAACTCAATCGCTTGATTGATGAGTGTGTCTCTGTCCCATTCTGGGAACAGAGTCTTCTTGGCCTGTAGAGCATCCTCATCCTCCTTGATTCTTCTTTCTTTGGCCTCTGCCTCTCGAGATATTTTCAGTGTCTCATCCAGCTCTTTGTCTCTTTTCTTTCGTTGAAGAGCTTCAGCGATAGTTTCATCAGTATCTGACTCACTCTCAACAAGTAATTGTTTTCCAGAACCCGAAGCTAAATTAACCTTCGGTTCTGTCTTTGGTATACCCTCCTCTCCCCCTTGTCTCAGAAGAACAAGCTTCTCCGAGACACCATTCATTTCGCTCAAAATGTTAATCGCAGGAAGAAGTTTAGCCTGGAGATGCTGTCTGATGGTAAGGGTAAGAAAGGGATCATGAGTGTCAAGGACAGTTGTCAACATATTCTTGACATCACCAGCGCAACCTTGAAGAACAGCCCGCTGAGTTTTCAGCAAAGAGATTTCTTGTTGTGCCTGGGCCAGTTGTATCTTCTGAAGGTCAATAGTTGCCTGATGCTTGACAAGATCTTCTTTTAAAGTGCTCTCTGCTGCTAGAGAAGCAAAACGTGAATACAAAGATTAGAGAAAAGAGGTGGATTCAGTTTTGAGGTCAGCACGTAGAGCCTCAAACTTGGAGGTTTCACCCTAAAGGGTAGCCGAAAAGGAGTCCACAGATGTTTGAAACTTGGCCGCAATAGCATCAGCATGTGCTTTGAGAGAATCAAGAAAAATCTGAGTTGTGTGAACAACCTCAGAGACTTCCTTTGTAGCTTTGGAGCATGAAGCGGCTGAGTTGTCAATGGTATCGGTGGAACGATCCAGAGCATCAGTATACGTCTTGATCGCAGACTCAATAAAGGCTTTCAGCACCACACCCCCATAGGCTTTATTATCAGCCAACAGACTATCGAGTTTGTCGTGAATTTCTTGAAGCTGCTGACTGGTAATAGGAGTATCTGCATCATTATCTGTGGGAATCCGGTATGGGCTATAATAAAGAGAATCGTACTCTTCATCATCACCGCCCAAAGTAGCACCGAAGGTTGAGGATGGAGAAGGTGATGGTGGGATGTTGATGGCGGGGGTTTCAACCACAGTAGTAGCCCCTGTATCAGATACATTGACTGTTACTGGTGGTTGGGAAGAGGTGGTATTAACGGATTCAATGATGATTGGAGTGGGGATCGAAGAGGTAGGAATAGTAACAGAGAAAGGAATGGTTGAAGTCGGTAAAGAGGTTGGTTTGGTTGTAGTTGGAGGGATGATAATAGGAACAGAAAGTGGGACCTTCTATTTCGGTGATGGGGTGGGGATGGAATTTTAGGAGAAGGTGGAGGAGTGGGTGATTTTGTAATTTTGGGAGATGCTGGTGAAGAGGGAAGATGAGTATCTGTAGGAGAGGATGGTTGATGAGGAGATTGAGCAGTAGTTGGCTCTGTTGGGGAAGCATGAGGAGCAGCAGCCTCTGCGTCTGATTGGTCATTTGGAGCAGAGCCAAGAGAAGGGGATCCTTTGGCCCTTTTAGCCATCTTCTTAACCTTCTTTGATATTGACTGAGAAGGTTCATCTGCATCATGTTTTCGCTTGGTGGATCTTGGCTTTCTCTCCTTTTTCGGTTCAGATTCTTTCTTCTCTTGTTTTTCCTTTTTACCAGCCTTTTTGCCACGGTTGGCAGGTTGATCAAGGGCTTCCAAGGCGACTTTCTGTTCGTCATACAGAACCCTTGGAGGCAAGGGAGTTCTGGTGTTGTAGTCAGCCATGATCTTGCTGTGAGGCATGACACACCTGTACATGGATTCAGGAATTAATCCATAGTGTAGAAACTTACTCGGATCAGAAACAATAATCTTCTTAGTGTGGAAAGAAGCTATTGAAGCAAGAAGAGCATCCTTCATCACAGGGATTTCTAGGGAATCCATGGCTTTCTTCGTGATGAGCATCCAGAAACGTCCGCAAGAGATCTTGGAGTACCGGGTTGAGGTGTTTAGACTCTGAATGACTTGAGACTAGATTATGGAGCCATAATCTAGGTTGATGCCGTTGTAAAGACCATAGAGAATGGTGAGAAATCCTTTGCTCGTGGTATCAGAACCACCACAGCGTTCCGCTAAACCCTTGATTAAAAGGGTAAGCAAGCCATTCCACTGAGAAGGAAGAGAAGATTTCTTGACCTTTGCGATTGTTGTAAGTACATCGGGATAACCCATCTCGTACATCATCGAGAAAAGCTAGGTAGTTGTGACAAAATCCGGTGAGATGACGGAGAATCAACTGCAAGCCCTAGAAGAGAGCAAAACTTGGTTTTTGAGACAGAGGTTTTCTTGTCATGGATGGTGAAGTAGATACGATCTTTGTGTTTGTCATAACTTGCTGATGTGTAAACTTGAGAAAGCAGGGACATCGGAACTGCTTCCACCTGCGTGAGAGCCAACAGCAATGGGGAATATTTCAGACATTCCACCACATGGATCATGTACGCATCATATAAGAAAGGGGTCATCTCGATAATCATATTTTGATTAGGCTTGATGGAAAGAAAAGATGAAGATGCAGTTTGATCGTGCGCAGAAGAAGAAGTCGCCATTGTTGAATCGAAGAAGAAGATGAACAATGGAAACTTTTTCAGAGAGAGAGATTACGTGTGTGGTAAATGCCAAAGAACACGATCACCCCTTATTTATACCGTTCACTGGAGAGAGAAAATCGTGATGATGATGGAACCTAAAACGTCGCCTGAAAAAGCGCGATTGGATGTTATGGTTTATCCCAGGAAAACGTCAGCACACGTGGGTGTGAAACGAATCAACTGCACGCGCCCAAATCATATTTTTGTACCGTTTGAAATTCCTTGTGCCCTTGTTTGGTTACAACTGAAACTTAAAACCACATACCAAACAGCAATCAGAATGTTGGAAAAATTAATTTTCGTGCATAAGAGTGTGCAAGATAAAGAAATAAATCAAAGGTGTTTGAGATGTGAGTGTTGTCTATGAAGAAGACAGAAGGCGGAAGATTCCGGGCAAGAATCACTTCCTTCAAAGTCAAGAGAGACTTGAAGTGCTTGTGTGGTTTCCCTAGAAATACGATCAATTGTTTGTCAATAAACAATGAAAGGCATCTTTGGATCATAGGTTGTGGGGTGGCTGTCCTCTAACCGAACATCAAGTCTCAACATAAGACTGAGTGTTGGCAGAGGTACCTGTGAGACCGATGTAATTTGTTGAACAGGTAGGTGGGAATTATCTTGTGACAAGCATGGGATAAACAGAAATCTCAAAAAAAAAAAAAATTGGACCTCTTTGGGAAGAAATGTCTTAGGAAGAGACGATTTCATAAAAGATCACGCAAAAAAGAAAATGAGATTTCCAAGTGACATTTTGAGTATAACACACGCCGTCAATTCATTTTAGGTATTGGATGTTGGGTTTCACTAGGAACGTGGTAAGCGAATCCAAGATCATAAACACATATGTTATGTAACCATAAGCTTCAGTGGTTAAGACCGAAAGCATCAAGGGTTACTTTAGGGAATCGAAGGTAAGTGTAGAATTTGAGGAGGTGGTTAAGAGACCGAATGTACCTTCTGCTACAGAAGTGGGACAAAGCAGAGCAACTCATGTTTCAAATGAGAAGAGTAAGGTAGTTCTAGACCGAGTGTTAAAAAATAGCCTGATTGGGAAGAAACGATAGGTATTGATCGAATCATTAAGGCTTACTCAAGGTCATAGAGGCTTGTGACAACATACAGCAGCATGCTTCTAGGGACGTCTAACTAGTCTGAGAGAAAAATAAAACATACCTGGGTGAACACTATCGAAGGTGATACTTGTAGTTACCTGCGCAAAGCTGACACCAACCAGGACTTGCGAGTAGTGGAAATAAGTAAGAAAACGGAATAAAACAGAAAGATAAAATGTTTTTGTGATTTTGAAATTTTTCTGAAAAAGAAAAAAAAAGATAAAATGTATTTGTGATTTTGAAATTTTTCTGAAAAAGAAATAAAAACAGAAAGATAAAATGTACAACATAAAAAATGATAAAGCAGAGATAGACTGAGCAATCTGTGTATTTCGGTGACATTAGAATTTCAGAACAGAGAGGAATCGAACGGTCTGTCTGTTTGGGTCCATTAAATCTCCAGATCAGAGAGAGACCGAGTGGTCTGTCTATTTCGGTTCCATGAAATCTCCAGAGCAGAGAGAGACCGAGCGGTCTGTTTATTTCGGTTCTATTAAATCTCCAGAGCAGAGAGAGACCGAGCGATCTGTCTATTTCGGTTCCATTAAATCTCCAAAGCAGAGAGAGACCGAGCGGTCTGTCTATTTCGGTTCCATTCTTAGTTAGAGATTTGAGGGTTCGGGACTGACTCTCCTACCATCATACCTAAGCCTTGTAGAATTTTGTTGAAAGTCGCTTCAGGAAGAGCTTTGGTAAAGACATCGGCCAACTGATCAGTGGTTCGAACAAAGTGTACTTCAACGTTTCCATCTTCCATGTGATCTTTGATGAAGTGATACCTCAGTGCTATGTGCTTGGTCTTGGAGTGTTGCACTGGGTTATGACAAATCCTAATTGCACTTTCAGAGTCACAATATAGTGGGATCTTTTTCATATTGAGTCCATAGTCTCGGAGTTGACTCTGGATCCAAATCACTTGAGAGGTACAGGAAGTAGTGGTAATGTATTCTGCTTCAGCAGTAGACAGAGACACGCACGTTTGTTTCTTTGACTGCCAGCTAACCAACTTCCCATCGAGGAATTGGCAACCGCCAGTTGTGCTTTTCCTGTCGAGACCACAACCACCAAGGTCTGCATCTGAGTAGGCTTGAACGAAGAAGCCTGAGTTAGAAGGGTACCACAAACCTAAAGAGGTAGTTCTCTTGAGATAACGTAATATGTTCTTCACTGCAAGCATGTGAGGCTCCCGTGGATTTGCCTGAAACCGAGCACAGTAACAAACAGAAAACATTATGTCAGGCCTGCTAGCAGTAAGATACATTAGAGAGCCTATCATTTGATGATACAGTGTAAGATCAACAGCCGGTTTATCCAGGGATAGGGTGAGCTTAGTGCCGAACACCATTGGGACTTTGACCTTTGAATCTCCCATCATGCCAAATTTTGCTAAGAGAGTCTTTGTGTAAGCTTCCTGGTTGATAAAGATGCCTTCAGGTCCCTGTCTAATATTTAAACCAAGGAAAAAGTTAATGGGACCCATCGAGCTCATTTCAAATTTAGTCTCCATCAGCTTTCTGAATTCAGCTGTTAGGCTAGGATTCGTGGAGCCAAAGATGATATCATCGACATAAATTTGAACGATCATAAGGTGGTTACCTTCCTTTTTGCGAAAGAAGGTTAGGTCAACCGAACCTTGTTTGAATTTGGACATCTTTAAAAATTTAGTCAGCATTTCATACCAGGCTCTCAGTGCTTGTTTCAGACCATACACAGCTTTATCCAAAATGTAACAATGATCGGGATACTTTTCATTCACGAATCCAGGAGGTTGCTCCACATACACAGTTTCTTCGAGATCGCCATTGAGAAATGCACACTTGACGTCCATTTGAAAGACCTCAAAGTTTTTGTGAGCAGCATAGGCAAGAAATATTCTCACTGACTCCAGCCTAGCTACAGGAGCGAAAGTCTCTTCATAGTCAATGCTTTCTTCTTAACAGTATCCTTTTACGACCAGACGTGCTTTGCTTCTTATAACGTTCCCTTCCTTGTCAAGTTTGTTCCTAAAGACCCATTTGAGACCAACAACCGAGGCATCTGGAGGAGTTGGAATAAGACACCAGACTTTGTTCCTTTCAAATTCATTCAGTTCGTCTTGCATAGCTTGAACCCAATCGGAGTGATCAAGAGCAATGTTAACTGTCTTTGGTTCAACTTTTGATACGAATGAGTTAAACATGCAGAATTCGACTTTTGAGAACAAGGATGCTTGTTTTGCCTTGAGTTGTGATCGAGTCAGAACTGTTTCTGAGATATTACCAACAACTTGAGAGACAAGATGATCTTTGGTCCATTTGGTGAGAGGACGGAAGTTTGGATCAAAAGATGGATCTAATTCAGCATTTATCATTTCTTCTGGTTCGGACAGACTGTCGAAGTCGTATGACATATCAGCATGCTCCTCCTCGACATATGATCTTACAGGAATGTCTTGTGAATCTTGAGCTATAGTGGTTTCTTTAGGTGTTGAGCATTCGGGCGTTGATGCACCTTCGGTTGGTGAGGCACTTTCGGATGGTGATGCACTTTCGGTTGGTGAGGCACTTTCGGTTGGTGAGGCACTTTCGGTTGGCAATGTGCTTTCGGTTGAAGGTTGAGACCTTAGCTCCCCCTCAACTTTTGAACTTGGCTGGGATGAAGGTGGATCCTCCCCCTCGACTGATGGTGAACACTCCCCCTCGACTGACGCATTGTGTTGGGGAGGGTCTTGTGAACCTGATGCTTCTTCATTCATTCTACTTGCAGCATCGTCAATAAGTTGCTTCAAGTGATCTACCCTGTTGTCTGCTGCATTGGCTTCAGAAAGAGTGGTCTACTCTGGTTCATCAAAAAGCTCCATGAATTTCTCGAATAGATTAGCGATCGAGGCTGTGACTTGGCCAGTTTGAGGAAAGATTTCTCCAGCTGTGTCTTCGTTAGCCTTTAGCCTTTTAACATAGCTATCATCAAAAGTCACGTAGTAAGTTTCTTCTATTTTCCTTGAACGCTTGTTTAACACCCTGTATGCTTTGGAAGTAAGAGAATAACCCAGAAATATCCCTTCGTCAGCTTTGACATCAAACTTGTTGCGGTGTTCTTTGGAATTGAAAATGAAACAACTGGAACCAAACACATGGAAAAAGTTCATGTTTGGCTTCCTGTTGTTGATGATCTCATAAGGAGTGAGAGTGAAGCGCTTGTTAAGATAAGATCTGTTCTGTGTAAAACAAGCAGCAGAAATTGCATCAGCCCAAAAATATAAAGGCAAGGAGGCAAAACTTAGCATTGTTCGGGCAGCTTCACATAAGGATCGGTTTCGTCTTTCGACAATCCCGTTCTATTGAGGTGTGTAGGGAGCTGAGAAGTTGTGACTGATTCCCTTTTCTTCCAGGAATTCTTCAAATTCTTTATTTTTGAACTCCAACCCATTGTCGCTTCTGATATTGCGAACGACCTTCTTCAGCTGTATTTCAATCTGCTTGATGAACACTTTTAGCTTGTGAGTCGCTTCAGATTTAAGCTTCAGAAAGAACACCCATGTAAAACGTGAAAAGTCATCAACAATAACAAGAATATACTTGCTACCACCAATGCTTTCTATAGAAGATGGACCACATAAATCAATATGAAGTAATTCTAGTGGTTCAACAACTTTAGTGTTTATTATAGATGGATGACTTTGACGACTCTGCTTCCCCATTTCACATGCAGCACATAGATGATCTCTATCATACTTGAGCAATGGAAGACCTCTAACGTGACCTCCAGTGACAAGTTTGTTGATATCTTTGAAGTTGAGATGAGAGAGTCTTCGGTGCCATAGCCAGCTTTCGTCAGATTGTGCTTTGGATAACAGGCAGATGGCTGGGTTGCCTTTGATTGGTTTGAGATTTAGGGGAAACATTTCACCTTTGCACTCTGATTTGAGAATAACTTTGTTCGTCTTCTTCTCAATAATTTCTGAACCTTCATCATCGAATGAGACCTTGAGACCAGTACCTCCAACAAGCTGAGATACACTAATGAGATTATGTTGTAGTCCCTCTACATATGCAACTTTCCTGATTGAGAAATCACCGTTTGTAATCATCCCGTATCCTTTGATGGCGCCGAAGGAGTTGTTCCCAAATTTGACATTTCCACCATTTGAAAGAGATCTGAATTCCCTTAGCTCTTCCTTCCTTCCTGTCATGTGACGCGAGCAGCCACTATCAATGTACCATTCTTCGTCAAACTGCTCGTCACTGATAACCTGCAAAAATTAAGCAGATTTAGGAACCCAGAGCTTCTTGGGTCCATGTGAGCTTTTTACTGGAATAGTAAGAGAGATGTCAACTACATATGTTCTTTTTATTAGTGTTGTTTCATCTTTCTTTTTGATGGTGAAAACTTTGATTTTATCTGGATTTGATGCTTTTGGTATTGATTCTGGTTCAATATCTGAAACATTCTGTTTTCCTTTTTGGTCAGCTGATGACTGAGATTTTTGAGAAGGAACAGAGTGGAATTTAGGACGAGAAGAGACAGAAGATTTTGAAGAGTTAGAATGAGATAGCTCAGAACGGTATGACTTCTTGGTTGAAGATTCCAGGTGACTCTTTTGCTTTTGATTAACGGTAGGACCAACCTTAGAGTTTTGATCTCTTTTGATTCCCGAACCGAACCTGTGCTTTCGGTTGAAATCATTTTCTGAACCGAATCTATGCGTTCGGTTGTTGTTATGCTCTGAGCCGAACCTCTGCTTTCGGTTGTTGTTTTGCTTAGAACCGAGACTCTGCTTTCGGTTGTTATTGTGTTCTGAACCGAACTTTTGCTTTCGATTGTTATTACTCTCCGTCGATCCAACAGGATTTTTCGCTGGTTTCAAATTCCTGTCTTGATGTGGGAAATAGGCATTTTGCGATTGCCAAAATTGTTTTCTTTCTGAGAGATTCTTCCTGTATCTCTGATTCCTTTCTCGTTTTTGATTTCTCATCTGCTTTGGTTGATGATGGATGTTAGCTTTATGTTTTTGATTTTCATTGGCTGATTCACTCTGAACTGATGTAGTTTCACTTGGAGATATGACTTCTTTTGCAAGAATTTCTTTCTCTTGAGGGACATCTTTAGTTCCACTGGTACTTGCCACGTTTAAGCCATCAGGTTTATTTAACGGTTCTGGTACGTATCTGCCTTTGCTTTTCCATGAAGTCCTTTCAGACAGACCTACCGTTTCATCAGCATTGTCAATGGGAGCTGACCAGAAGAACTCGTCACAACCATCAGCATTGTCTTCATTCACAATAGCTATTAGTTCAGCAGTCTGATGTTCGGTTACACCTGTGACTTTGTACACCTGATTCGGAGTGGTTCTAACTTTTTGGTATACGACTGCCTTCCCTACAAGAATCGGGGACTTTTTTTGGGACAACCGAGCGAACTCCACAGAATTTTTTGAAATAAGATTTTTGTGGTTCTCGGGTTCATTCTTGACAAATTCTGAACAATCAACTGTGTCCTCTACAAAAATTTCACTCATATTATCGTCTTCATTAAGCTCAGATGCGTTTTCAACATCAATCTTATTTTCTGAGCTTAAATTGACATTCAGTGAGTCAAATTTTTGTATGGTTTCGGTTCTTAGCTTCAGTTTATCATTTTCATCTAAAAATTTTTTGAGCATGTTCTTGTGGTCCTTGGATTTTATGAAAGATTCTATTTTGTCCAGTCTATACAAATATGTTGGATTAACATCCTCAGACAAAATAATACTCTCACAATTATATTCATCAGCATCAATTTCATCTTCCTTAAACTCAAGAAAGGGTAAAATCATGCGATGAATCTTTTGCCCTATTTCACAATTCAAATGAAGCTGAGTAATATTAGTATAAAGACGTTTGGCAATCAGACAAAAAACATTTCGCTGTTTCAAAAGCTTTAAATTGTCTCTTTGCAAATAAATGTTTTCATCTTTTATTTTGATTAACTCTGAATCCTTCAGTTCGATCCACATCCACCGTTCCTCACTCTTCGAAGACACCCTGCTTAATTGATCAGTTAGGTTAGAATTGGTGACTCGAGTTTGAGTTAAACTACTATCTAGATGAGAGATTCTTGAATTAACACTTTTTAATTCCTTTTCATATGAGCATTGGGGGACTTTAAATGAGACAAAAACTGATTGTACCTTCTTGATCAGTTCTTCAAGTTCGCTGAACTGCACGCTGAGTGGTTTGGCAGTAAAGCACAGATTTTGTTGTTCCTTGTCATCATTCCCACCATCAGTGTTGTATCCCCTCATCTGAGAAACGTCGGACGCCATCAAGCATCTTCCTCCACTGCTCTCTTCTTTCGCTACATAAGCCTTTCCATGTGAAGGCTTCCTCACTTCATCATCTTCGGAGTCGGTTGACTGGACCTCTATGCCACCGAACTCATCATCAGCTAGCGAACCCTGCACAATTAAAGCATTCATGGAAGGGTTAGCAGCAAATTTCTTCTTTCTTAACTCATCAAGCTTTTTCATCAACACGGCTTCTTCATCATTTTCTTCATCCTTTTCTGCCATCTTTTTGAGGACGCAATCTTTTGCATAGTGGTTCTTTCCTCCACAATAATAGCAACTTACTCCAGAATCTCCTTCTGCCTTCGGTTCCTTCTTTGATTCTTCAGCTTTCGGTTCATCTTTGACCTTTTCAGAGCTATAGCTTCCTTGCCAGTTTCGGTTCCTGTTGGTGGGGAATCTCTTCTTGATGAATCTCTTAGGGTTTGAAACCATCATAGCATAATCCTCAGACGTGAGATCATAATCATCCAAGTTGAGATCTTCCTCCTCTATCACGGCTTTCCTTTTTGATAGGAGGGCCAACGAACCTAGACTTGAAGCCATGGTTTTCTCCTGTAATACAATCTTTTCTTGAGATTTTAGGATGCCCACCAGTTTCGCCAAAGAATAGGATTTGAATTGCTCGTGCGCTTTAACTATGGACACGATTGCTCTCCACTCAGACCTGAGTCCGTTCAAAAACGTAACTTTCTGTTCAATAAGCTTCCTTTCGATGTCATGTTTGATCATCTTGCTAAGAAGATGATTGAAGCGATCAAACGTTTGAGTCACCGTTTCTTCTGCTCCTTGCTTGAACTCACCAAACTCAGACAAGAGTAAGGTTTGAATGGAGTGTTCAAGATCTTCATCTGTAGAGTACAATTCATGTAGCCTGTCCCATATCTCTTTAGCAGTCGTGCATGAACTTACCAGCCTAAAAGTATTGGATTGAAGAGCAAATCTAATCAATCTTAGCGCTTTGATATTGCACTGAAATTTAACTTTTTCGTCTTACGCTACATCTTTAACATCTTTCAGAAGATCGTTATACTCCTTTTGAGTTTTAATAATCCTTGAAGTTGCTGAATGAGAAAATGGTCCAGAGATAATTGCTTCCCAGATGAGGTATCCATTATCCTCAGATCCTATGACATAATCTTCAAAGTGACTCTCCCAGACTTCATAATCATGGGTGTACAGGATGGGAATCTTCGTTGTTGATCCAATGTTGTTTGAAATATTGATGGGATTGGATTGCGACTCGTCCATAATTGATCGAATAACCTGTTCAAAGATCAGACTTGTAATATATCAGATTAGGGCAAAAACAATAAATAATGAGATACGTCAATTATGAGATGACGGCTCAATAAATATCAATGAATGCGGAATAACCCTAATTGTTAAGTTAAAAAACAAACTTGAAGATCGATTAGATCTATGAAACAGGTAGAGGAATAACCAGATAAACAATTAAGAACAAGCTAATGGATCAAAAGGTGTCGAATGATTTAATAAACAATCCTCAGAAGAGCTCGATAAAGAACATCAACTGTAGAGGATTTTAGGGTTTACAATGATCAATGAGAGTGACGACCGCTTCTATACGCATACATGCATGCATATGTTTATAATAAAACCCTAACCGTTTATCTAAGAAAAAGAAGGCTAATCTAGATAAACACAGATTGACAAGCCCAATCCGGCTGTAAAACAAAAAGGGCCCAAGACGCAACACAATAATCTTCAACAATATTAAAATCATTTTATTCATAATTACCTTTAAAACGTCTCAAATTGATTAAATCATTTATCGTTGATAACAGAATAAAAAATTATCAAAAATTAAATTTATTTATGTGTTAAAAATACAATTTAGCATTAAGTATATCTAAAATTTATGCTTAAGAAATTTGAAAAGATTACATTGTCCTGATTCCATGAATATAAATAACATCCGAAACGAACATCGTATGAGAGAGTTTATATTATTCTTATAATATATTAATAAATCACAATTAACCTCTTTCTCCATAATTCATCCTATCCAATTGTTATGGTGAAGGCAACCCAAAAGGATCATGCTACTATCGGGTCAAATACATCCCAATTATAGTTATGGGCTTAAACACCTAATCCAACAGGTGTTGCATGAATCCATTAAAAATCCTATTTCTCTATGAGTGTTTGTATACAGATATAAAAAATGAGAAATATTATACTTTGATCTGATTAAAATCATTAAAAGATCATGAAATTTGAGATAATATAACTTTTCATTAATAGTTTTAACTAGGATTGAAATAGTATTCTATAATATTCTTTTATTTCTTATTATAAAATTAATAAATTTCTAAACTATGTTTGAAATGATATATTGATATGATTCATAAACATATAACATTATATAATTAGTTAATGTGCATTTTTCTGCATTTTCAAAGTATCCATAAAGTGATATAAACAAAATTGTAAATAAAAAACACTATTTTAATTCTTATTTATTTTGAATTTAGTATATCAAAGACATTCACAAAATCCTTTATAGCAATATTCAACTAAATCAGGTGGACAAAGACCAAGACAATCGCCTCTCCATATACATGGATGTTTGACATCTGAGCCTTCAAGTTTTGCTCCAACGTTAACAACATCCATTTCAGCCATTACTACAAATAAGAAAAAGAAAAAGATATTGTTAAGTGCAATTCATAAGTTTTCAAACCTTATAAGGAATAAAATATGCCAAAATTTCATATTAAGGACAAAGATGGAGAATAACCGTAGGTACTCAGCATCAATATGGCAAAAAAAGAAAATTTAATCAAAGGATTCATCGTATCGTGGTATGGTAACTTTGAGAGAGCTATGCCAGTGTTTTAAAGTTTAAATGTAAATTGCAGAAATTTATAGTACTCTATACCTATCGAAAACGTTATTTTTAATTAATGTCAATTTAAGGTTCTAGTCTAAATATAAATACAAATATGTTCATAAATGTTTGAATTTTTAATGTATTTAATAAAAATTACAGGGACTTTAAGTTTACACACACACACACACACACACACACACACACACACACACATATATATATATATATATATATATATATATATATATATATATATATATATATATATATATATATATATATATATATATATATATATATATATATATATATATATATATATATATGGGAGGGATCAATGTAAAATCAAAATAACTTATAAAACTATAAACCACATTAAGAACCATTAGATTAAGTTTGGAGGCACAAGAGTATGATGGTAAAATAAGTATTTTATTGAAAAAAAAAATAATTATTTATTAAAGAACTTCCTAAATTGTAATATTTTGTAATAGATCTGAATAAATGACTCTAGATTGGTATTGTTCATAACTAACGATATTTTTTAAATATAGTTCATATGTATATGTATTTGCTTACTCTTTGGCATGCATATACAATCATTAAAAATGTTTTTTTTAATATGCTTTTGCATACGCAAAAGTTTGTTAAAATATCCATATACCCAAAAAAATATGAATATTTATTAAAAATGTTTTTTTTTTTTGAAAAATTCTTTTTTTAAATATTACTTTTGAAATACCATGAATATCTTTGCGATTTTAAAAAAAATTAAAAAACTTTTAAAAAAATAAAACAAAAAAGATGTATTTGTTTCAAATAAGTGATTATATACCTTATATTAAAAAAATATATATTACAAAAAAATTCATATTTACATTTTTTTTGTGCAAATTCACATTTTCAAAAAACATGTGCATATGTACATTCATATATATATATATATATATATATATATATATATATATATATATATATATATATATATATATATATATATATATATATATATATATATATATATATATATATTGAAATTTATTTTTGCAGTTGTCTTAGATATATGTATTTATGTGAACATGTGAAATTTGGAACCAAAATTCGTTACATAAAAAGCACACATACACACACACACACATACATATATATATATATATATATATATATATATATATATATATATATATATATATATATATATAATAGTGTACTCTAGTATACTTGAATCATGAGTTAGTGTTCTTGAATCATAAATTGTACCTATTATAATTTATATGTACTTTCTGTATTGGTAGTAACTGTTCATGAATGCACCCCCTTGCTCAACATTTTACAACGGGTATTTGAAACTGAATGAAATAACCTTTATATTGATATGTCTATACAAGATATATAACTAAAATTGAAATGACATTCGGATAAATAACTGATACCCTATGTCACACCCCAAAACCAATAACGACGGAAACGTTCTGGGGCGGAGGACGTCATGTAAAGTATCACAACACAGTATAATAGTTTGAAGTATCTCAAATGCCGGCATCGGTACCTGTCTACTGATGATCTAAGAATACAAGTTATTTTGAAAGAGTTATCGGCATTAAAACTGGTGAGTTCACAAGTATTTAGTGTCTATGTTTGTATCAAAATGTTTGAAACAGTGTTTGAAGTACGAGTTTGTAAACGTTTGTAGTAAAAGTATGTGAATGTTTATAAGTATTTGTAAAAGTTTGAAACTCCTAGAAAATCCTATATTTTCTACTAAAAGTAGCCTTCTACCAAGGCACAACTGTTTTGTATGTTTGTTTCTTGTAAAAGTGTGTAAATTTCCCAAGTGTAACTATCATTATCAAAATATAGTTTGTACATTAATGTTTAACTGAAATGATCACTAAATAAATGTAAAGGGTAAATTAATGTAGTACTGTAGTGTTGTATTATAGGCACTACTGCTATACTAACTACCTTAAATTTGATTTATATCAAGGTATTATGTGATTAATTGTACCATACTATCGACGGAAAAACACGACAATATAAGTCGTCAAAAGGTATGAGCTAGCAGCAAGGTATAGAATAGTCAATCCAGTATAGATCTAGACACAAACTGACGCTCTCTCTCCAGGAGATTCCGGTTACAACTCGGGTCATGACAATGAAGGCATGCTCCGATACAGTGGATCACATTTATGTTAACGTATTCTTGTATATGTAATGTATTGTTACTCATCATAGTATTGTTGTATATGTTCGCATTCTAGTATACTTGTATATGTTCTCATTCTAGTATAGTTGTATATGTTCTCATAGTAATAAGTAATGACTCATGAATGAACTGACTCTTGTTTGCTTCATTGGACTAGAAGTAGTAAGTAGTATAGCTCTAAGCTATACCTATTATAGTTTATTAGTAAACTTATTTGTATGATTCAATGTACTGAACTGAAATAAAAGTCTTTATATCTATACATATATACATAATATATAACTAAGGGTTCAACAACACTCGGACAAACAACCAGGTACTTTAAGACCACAACCAAACAAGGACAGGAAGTAAAGTGGGTTATCTCTCCTAAGTCCTTCAAACCTTATTTATATAACTATATATGCAGTAGACATGGTTTTAACAATATATAAGTTTGAAAACTGAACAAGAAAGGTTTAGTATACATAAGTTAATTTGATAAAGAGTTTGATATATAAAATAGTTTGATAAACAGTTTGAAGTCATTTGTTTGGTAAAACAGTTTAAAGCATGAAAAATCCATTTGTGTGTTAGTTATTAATCACATGTGATTGATCTATTAACTAACATGGTTCAAGTTGTATCCCCCCATAAAGCATTTTAAAAGATTTAAATCATTTCAAAGGTTAATTAAGGGGTATGAACTCACCTACAGTGAGTGGTTTGTTCGGAAGTATCGGAGAAAGTGCTTGGTGTGAAGTGAGGACTTGAACACACATAATGGTCCTAGTTATCATATGATAAACATATATGTATCTAATTAGTTAATTAATAACTAATTGATCAAGATAAGACACCCTAGGTCATGGAAACACTTTGATTCAAGTGCTATAGGTTCCAAAGGGTTGCATCTAAGGGTTGTAGGGCATGACATTGGAGTTTATGGCCGATGAACCACCCCCTTATGGAGTTTAAGACCCATGACCATTTCCCTATGAGTTTATGGCTGTAAACTCATTGTACTAAGTTCCAAATTGTGTTATGAGGTCTTACAAGTCATGATTGCACATCCAATGATCAAGTCCAAGCCTTAGGAAAGCATTAGGGGCACATTAAGACTCCTTTGTGGAGTTTACGGCCAAAGGACCATATCCTTTGGTGTTCATGGCCATAAAATCTCATAGGGACATGTTTTGATTATTGTTTAAGGTCTTAAATACTTCTAGGAAGGATCAAGGTTGGCATCCAAGGCTTAGGAAGGGACTAATGTCCATTTTACCACCTTAAAAGGGGTTTACGGCCCAGGAACATCCTTAGCTTTAAACTCCGTTGTTCTTATGTTATTGATAATTTTCAATTGTTATCAAGTTCATATTAAGCACACCAGAAGCTAGGGCAAGTGTACTTACAAGATAGAAGCTTGATTTGGTGTTTAAGGTCCAAGAACACTAGTGTGTGTTCTTGGTGTTTTGAAGAACACAAGAAGATCTAGCTATAAATCAATAATGAATGGATGAAATGATGTATAACTACTAGATGTTAGGTTATAAAAACAAACCAAGTTGAGAAACACTTACATTTTCAGAAGATCGGGTGAAGAACGGGATGATAGTTGAGAGAGAATGGGGAGTAAACTCTAGAAGGGAAGTAAGAAATGAGGAGTTTGGGGAGTAAACTCATGCCTAAGGCATGAGTTCATGGCCACAAGGGAGTTTACGACCCAAACTGTAAAAGTTTGGCTATAAACTCCTTATTAGGGTGGTGTGTGTGGTTTTACAACTCCAAGACTCGAGACGGTACTTCCTTTCCTTCATTCGTTTAAAGAATAAACACTAAAAACACTCAAACGGAGTTTTAAATTTGCTAACAATTATTAGAAATGTAATTGACTTTTAATTGAAGTGATTGACTTTAGAGTTTTTCCGAATGAAAATTTTGGGTCGTCACACACTAACTCCACATCCAAACAAGGAAAAGGAAATAAAGTGAGTTATCAGTCCTAAATCTTTTAAATCTTATATATATATATATATATATATATATATATATATATATATATATATATATATATATATATATGATTTTTAGGGAAAAACATAAGTTTGTAAAAGAGTTTAACATTTTCAAATACTTTTGATGACTTGATGTCATTTTATTATAATTTGAAACCATTTGTTTGTAACACAAAATACTTGTCTTAGACTTGTATTCCCTCCCTTAAAACTGTAAAAATTATGAAAATACGGGGGTATAAACTCACATTTTGTATGGTGATTCAAATGGTGATTTGGTATAGGATGTAATTTTTCTCGAGTGAAATCCCGAAGCACAAACGAGTCCTATTTAGCATATGTAACAATATATATATATATATATATATATATATATATATATATATATATATATATATATATATATATATATATATATAGACACACACACACACCCACAGAGAATTAGTGGATTATCACTTAAAGTGTATAAGTAATAGTCTTAGGATGTAGTAAACACTTACCAGGAAGTGTTGGAATAAAAGGTAGAAGGCTAAAGTGTAACAACCCGTTATTTCAGATCAATGTAATGACTGAAAGTCAAATTTTGTAATATTTTCATGGAGTAATAAAAATGGCGTAAAACATGAAATGTTCAAAAAGCTAGTTTAAGTATACTATGTGGTAGATATCGTAATAAGTTTTCCAAAAGTATATAGAACACTAAAATCCGAGTTATAACGAAGATGTTATGACCAATGTAAGATCCGTAGCAATACCGGTAAAATGCTGCTAATCATAAAACGAGAAATTTCAATAAGATACTTTTTAGCCTTAGGTATCTAAAAGAAAGTCGTAGATATTGTTAAACCATAAATGTACATAAAAAGAACGCCCAAATCTGACTTCGTATGAGGAAGTTATGATTTTTCGAAGTTTCGGGATAGCAATAGACAACTAAAAACTCGAAATAGAGATCGAGCGCTTTTTAGCCAACACAACTGAAATGAAAGTTGAAGTTCTCGACAATAATAATACAACGGTAAAACGATATATGAAAATGGACGTCGGGTGAAGAAGTTATGAATTTTTAACGGACTTTTCCAGTCCCGGCCTGTTAAAAATATATTATTAAAAATAAAATCAAAACTAGCTGACCGAGTCTAAATAAATGTTGTAGAGTTCAGTCTCACCTACACGTGGATATAAAGAACGCCAAAGTCGGAGCTTGTACACAAAATTTACGGATTTAGAAGTTTGGAAAACTCATTTACGCCCCGCGTAAAGGGGGTACGCCCCGCGTACTATAGGATACGAGCCTCGTCCCATCCGAGTTGCAGCCCTCCTATCGGACACAGGCCTGAAATACGTAAGCGATGGCGACTCGGTACACCCAGCGTACCTAGGGTGAGTACGCCCGGCATACGAGGGGGTTCCAGCCCCTATAAAAGGGATGCGAGGGTTCCGTGTTTCTTTGCTCATTTTCTCTCCTTCTCTCGTATTTTTACCTTCTATTGGGTGCAAGAAATATCCCGAAGTCCCGATTTTCATATCCAATTACCGAAGGAAGTTTTATGCACCCAAGATTCCCGAGAATCCCGATAAAATCCGCTTCCTCCTGTCGAAGTTTTGCTCGATTATTGCCTTATCTTCTTCAACCAAGTGAGTTCATACCCCCATTTCTACGCTTTTAAATTTTTTGAACATATTATGGGGTAGAATACAAGTAAACACATGGTTAATCCCGAGTGAAAATATGGAAACTTTTGCTATACATTGCATGTGATTATGTTGTCTATAAACCGGAATTGTTAAACATGCAAAACACATTTTTATTGGTCTTATCCTTATGGGATGAAACAAAACTATACTATTGTGAACCTCATTTATACAAATGCATCATATTAAGGGTAACCAATCTTGCTAAACCATTTTATCCATTCTAGAAAACACGAATTATGCCTTTGTTAACATTGTGAAAAAGGATAATCGTTGCATACAAAATCATCACTTTCAATACGTGATATAATTGAGAATCCGTGAGACGATTCACCTTCACTCTACCTTTTGTTAAAGGTACCAACAAAAGTCCTGTTTATAACCAGAATCTCCTGTTTGGACAATATGATAAGTGTGTATAGATCTATACGGGACTAATGATTTCACGACCTGACTGTTAGCTACAGTCCCTTGTGTGACAAGTGTCATAACATTTTGACGCCTGAAGAACATCGCCACAGGCAAAACTATGATAACATGGTTATAAAAGCTCACCGGATAGACAATTATTATGGTATTATGATTTTTTAGGAAAGTAACTATTAATGTTATTTTTCATTTTTAAACTCTATCTTCTTATAGTTTTATTTTATAAAACTATACCTCAATCTTTTTAAGCATGTCACCGTTGCTTACATTTTTACGGTCTTGGAAATTTAAGACTGCTATTCACATTTGGAAAATAAGGGATTTTCCTAGTTCAACTATTTACAATTCATATAATGATCTGTCATACTCATTTCATAAATCTATAAGACAATAAGGGATTTTCTTGAAATCATAAACGAACTTTCGAATGGCATACATTTTCTCAAACACTACTTATGAACTCACTAACTTAATTGTTGAAACTTTTTATTGAAATAACTTGTATTATCAGGAAATCACTAAGCAAGGTTAGCAACTACTTTTGGAGATTTACGCTCTGGCGTTAATAACCACTTTTGAAACATGATTTTGTAATTAACTTTTGAACATGTAACAGATTGCAATCATGTAAACCTTTTGAAATATATATATATATATATATATATATATATATATATATATATATATATATATATATATATATATATATATATATATATATATATATATATATATATGGTGGTGTGTACTTTTTCCTTACTATGCAATTGTTATGATACTCAATATGATGTCCTCCGTCCTCGAATGTTTCCGCCGTTCTGGTTTGGGAGTGTGACAGATTGCTATGAGAGCATTGTTTATAGTGAATTAAGTATATCAAAAGCATTTTTGGTATACAACTATAAACACAAGTGGGCAAAAACACTCTGGTAGAGAGTCATACTTTTAAAAATAAATTTTTTATAAAGTATGCATGCAGTTCATTTCATAAAAAGTTTAGTATCATAATAAAAACAATATAGAAGTATTATAGATGAGTTGTGCAGTGTAAGTATGCCTAGGAACATGTCATCAGAACTGGGATGAATATATCCTGATCAACTATATTTGTCTGAGAGTCGGCTAACGTGTGCCAGGGAGTGTCTGCAATGGACAACAAGTCTAAAACTTACCAAAACCTTTTGAATCAATAATAGCATTTAAAATACTATAGGAGTATTTGGTAACATCAGTAATTGAAGTCAATGCTAAATTTATGTTCTTTAATTTATAGCAAATTATTAACCCTATTCTCGTATAGTCACAATGGCTGGATTCCATCATCCCAGAGACCCCTACTACACCGATCAAGGTAACAGGAGGATAGGTGGAAGACGACCCAGAAGAGGACGAGGAACCCATGGAAGAGGAAGGGTCTGACGGGACTGAATCAGAACCTGAAATAATCAACCGCCAGCCGTCTGACCTCCTACTATTAGGATGGGTTATCAAGGATTAACTCCTGTCTGGGGAAGTCACATCCACCATTGGAGCTAGCAGCAAGGATTGTGTCCTACCTAAGGTATGTGTCGGGACTTCTATGAGGTCAGTGGAGGAAGTTCAGCTGACAGAGCACTCCGGATAGTTGTGGGCAAACTAGCCAACCAGTCCTACCAATTCAGAGTTCAAGCGAACCGAATTCGCAAAGTCAACATGGAGGTTCAAGGTAACACTGTTGACATCGGCCGCATGGACATGTTGCAGGAAAATGCTCAACTCCACACCGACACCCTCCAGGAGCAGTTGACTGCAGCTCTCTCTAAGATAAGATAAATGAGGGAGCAGCAAGCTTCCTTTGACAGGCGTCTTATGGGAGAATAGCAATCGGATGCCGAGTCAAGCTCCAAGCGTAACCCGCATCGCAAGTAGTACTTGCCAAACTCCCAAATTTTGATATAGAATAGGTTATCGGCTAAAAGTCTTACTTTTCATTAAAATTCTTGTAATCAGAGACCTTTAGAAAGGTCAAGTTTTCCTAACTTTGAATGTAATCCAAGCATATGTTTAATATATAATGAAATATTCCTTTTGGTTATTAATCCTTTGCATATCACTCCAATTTATGAGTTAATCTATTATTATATAGACTCTAAATATGAATCAAACTCGAAACCTAGCGTTGGCCAACAACATTATGAATTATTGAAAATAGATGACTCTTTAACATTTGGATTTCAATCATCAAAAACTTATGGGCTCTCATTGTTATTTCTTTGGCAGAAAAATGCCTCCTCATAGATCCGGAAGAAACGGACCTGGAGCAACACCAACACTGCGTTCACCACCTACACCCTATGATCCACCTATGGTGCAGGCTGCCATCACGGCAGCAGTAGCAGCTGCACTTTCCCAAATAAACTCCAACGGAGCTGGAGGGTCAGGAAGTAGCACAAATAATCAGAACCATGGCACTGGTCATGGTCACGTCAGGGAATGCACCTATAAGGAGTTCTCGAATGCCAAACCTAAAATGTTTAACGGCACAAGAGGAGTCATTGCACTGATGCAATGGTTCGAGAAGACCGAAACGGAGATCTTTGCATGCCCAGAAACAAGTAAGGTCAAGTTCACTGCTTGCACCTTTACAGACGGAGTCCTCACCTAGTCGAAAATTCATATAAAATTTGTATCTCTCCTAGTTGCCAACACCCTAAGCTGGGATAACCTGAAAGTACTACTACTAGAGGAATACTACTCTAGGGGTGAGATTCAAAAACTAAAGCAGGAGATCTGGAACCTAAAGATGACCGGGACTGACCTAGTCGCCTATACGGCCAAGTTCAGTGATCTTTCAACCCTATGCCCGACCATGGTCAACCCAGAACCAAAGAAGGTGGAACGGTACATCTGGGGGTTGTCACCTTAGATTCTGGGACATGTCTTGGCCTCCAACCCCATCACCTTCACCAGCGAAAAGCGTCTAGCTCAACGTTTAATAGATCACGGAGTCAAACAAAGTACTATCTCGGTCACTGCCGACCCACCGAAAGAGATACAAAATCCAAAGAGGCCTTGGAATAAGAGAAGGAGGAAAACTCTGAAGGAGAACCCCAAGAAACAACAGGTAGTCACGGCTCACGCTGTTACTGTCCCTGCTACCCCTGCACCAACGAGTTCATACAGCAGCCAAACGCCAAAGTGCAACAATTGCAACTTTCATCACCGCGGACCTTGCCGCGAGTTCTAGTGCACCTGGAGTAGCAGGAAGGGACACATTGTTCGCTTCTGTAGAGAACCATCCTAAAAAGCCGCTCCAACTGCAAATGTCGGAGTAGGTCGCGCCTGCTTCGAGTGCGGAGCTACGGGGCTCTTCCGAAAGGATTGCCCAAAGGAAAACAACAAGAATGTCGGCCGAAGGGGCTGAGTGTTTGCAATGGGCCAAGAGGAATCCATTGCAGACCCCACTGTTGTTATGGGTACGTTTCTCCTTGATAACTCATATGTAACACCCAGTTCCTGGTACATATTTATTTTGATTAAATGTTTCTTTTTGGAAGTGATACTCGGTGAGTTGTAGCCCTAACTCGCCGAGTAGATGTCGAGTTGGATGCGGGCTTTAAGTGATCTACTCGACGAGTCCACGCCTGGACTCAGCGAGTAGGCCAGTCCGGAGGAAACTCAAATCCTTAGGGTTTGCACCCTATTTAAACATCCTTATAGCCCCATCTCAGCCTCCATTACCCTCATAGCATTCCTTATCGAAATTCTAGCCTCCATTGGTAAGTCTGAGTGATTGTTGCCTTGTGAAGGGACTTTTGGTGCACTTTGGAGAAAGCGGAAGAAGGGAGAGGTTGATGAGGTAAAGGAAGGGGACTTAGATCTAGAACACATTCGTTTGTGGTCATCCATTCTGGTAATAAAGTTTTCATCTTGATTATTGATCTATTAGATCTTGTTTGTCACTAAATTGTTGCTTTTAAGCCCTAAAACCCCAAATCCTTGTAGAGAAACCTTATGGTTGGGTTATACTTTAGATCTGGACTCTCATTACCTTCTAGAAGTGTTAAGTTTCAGTCATATTGGTGATTAAGGTCCCTCTAGAACTTAGAACCCCATTAAGAGCTTAGTTTGGACATTTGAAGCCCCTAAAGTTATGCATACACATAAAGTTTGCAACTTTACGTGATAAGCATGCCTTAGAAGCCTATATCTGTGGTTTGGAGCTGCTGCATGGCTCAAATCAGGTTTGTATGGAAAAAGGACTGAATGAACTCGATGAGTAGAACGTTGGAGTCGACGAGTCCTATGAAGATAGCCGTGGACTTGGCGAGTTGGATGAGCAACTCGGCGAGTCCGATGAAGATTGCCTTAGACTCGATGAGTTGTTCTTCAACTCGGCGAGTCGGATGAACTTGGACTTAGTATGTGTGCATCGAAGAAGAATGCATCGAGTCTTCTCTAAGCTCGATGAGTAGAAACAGGTATAGAACTAGAACAGATGGAAGGGACTCGGCGAGTCCGGTCAACCAGGAAGTTGACTTTGACCAAGAGTTGACTTTGACCAGCGGTAAAATAGTCATTTTACCCTAATATTAGTTATCAGTATCTAACTTAGTGTCTATGGAAATTGTAGCCGGGGAGTTCCGGTTCAGCAGTCAGGCGCTCAGCAAGCAGACTTTCAGCAGCTACTTCGAAGTGAGTTACCTTCTAGTAGTAGTGGGTCTAAGGCCACAATGTCGGTCCACTAGTAGGAATTGTATGATTAGATGATTGTCTCTGTGATATCCATCTAGGGTTGCCACTACCTGTGTTATGTTTATGTGTTTGTACGATATCATGCTATGTGTTAGCGATAGTAGGGGAGATAGTCCAGTCGATAGGGCCGAAGGGGCAGTCATGCCCAACCATGCTAAATGGATTATGTTATACGTGTTATGTGGAAGTGGTAGGGGTGAAATAGTCCCCAACATCCGGTTAAAAGGACCGAAGGGGAGACCAGCACCCACATATGCTAGTCAATATCCGGTCGAAAGGACCGAAGGGGAGACGAGCACCCAGATATGCTAGTTAGTATTCGGTCGAAAGGACCGAAGGGGAGACCAGCACCCATATATGCTAGTAAGTATCCGGTCGAGAGGACCGAAGGGGAGACCAGCACTAGATATCCTAGTCAGTATCCGGTCGAGAGGACCGAAGGGGTAGGTCGAGCACCCAGATATGCCTGACAATATTTGTATGATATGTGGTTATTTGGTATGCGGTACGATGGGGGAACTCACTAAGCTTCGTGCTTACGATTTTTAGTTTTTGTTTCATGTACCTCTTCAACAAAGGGGAAGAAGTTGGTGTGGTAGCGGCATATCACACACATGCTCTTGTTTTTCCGCACTATGAGACATTCTGGGATTTGTACTCTGATATTATTATGATTTACGTTCTGGTTTACAAACGCGAGACATGTTTAATTAAATGATATGGTCGAATAATATTTTGTTACAAGCTTTTTGCAAACCACTTAATTAAAAATGAAATTTTTGGTCCATAATTTTTGGGATGTTACATCATATGCATGCATTTTGTTTGATAGTGGAGGGCAGAGGAGTTTCGTGAGCTACAGTTATAAAAATCTACTCAAATCAACACCACAAACGTTAAGTGAAACCTTTATAGTAGAAATGGCTAACGTTAAAACAGAAGGTGCTAAAGAAATATACTTAAACTGTACCCTATCACTAAACAATAATTCCTTTCCAATCAACCTCATGCCAGTCTCAATAAAAAGCTTTGACATCATCATAGGCATGGATTGGCTAAGTGCTCATCATCGGGACATCATGTGTTACAATAAGGTCGTTCTCCTTAATCTGTCAAATAGCGAAACCTTTGTTATCTATGGCGACAAACCCAATACCACTCTTCGTATCATCTCTTGCATCCAGGCTAAAAAATATCTATAAAAGGAATGCCATGCGTTATTAGCACATGTCGTAGATACGAAACGAGAAGTACCATAAATCAAGAGCGTGCCCGACGTATGTGATTTTCCCGATGTCTTTCCTGAGGATCTTCTAGGAGTACCACCCATGAGACAAGTAGAATTTAGGATTGACTTAATTCTAGGAGCTACCCTTGTAACCAAAGCACCGTATCGTCTAGCCCCAGCGGAGATGCAAGAACTATCCAGCCAACTGAATGAGCTGCTCAGCAATGGATTCATCAGACCAAGCTTAATGCTTAGGGGAGCATCAGTGTTATTTGTGAAAAAGAAGGATGGATCATTCAGGATGTGCATCGACTACCGAGAGCTTAACCATCTTACTATCAAGAACCGGTATCCCTATCGCAAATAGACGACTTGTTCGACCAACTTCGAAGAACAAACTACTTCTCCAAGATCGATTTGAGACCGGGATATCACCAGCTACGAGTCCTAGAGAGTGATATTCCCAAGATGGTGTTTCGAACAAGATATGGTCACTTTGAATTCGTGGCGATGCTGTTCGGACTAACAAACGCTCATGCCGTGTTCATGGACTTGATGAATCGGGTATTTCGTTCATTCTTGGACAAATTTGTGATTGTATTCATAGATGAAATACTCATCTATTCGAAGAGTAAAGAAGAGCATGGTCAGCACCTGAGACAGGTCTTAGAAACATTACGAGCTGAGAAGCTTTATGCAAAGTTCTCAAAATGTGAGTTTTGGATTAGGAAGGTGGACTTCCTAGGTCACGTGGTCAGCGAAGAGGGAATCCACCTGGGCCCTTCTAAGATCAAGGCTATCAAAAATTGGTCTGCACCGATAACACCATTCGAGATTCGCCAATTTCTAGGCCTGGTTGGCTACTACTGCAGGTTGATAGAGAACTTCTCCAATATCACAAAACCTCTTACCTCTCTAACTCGGAAAGGTGCAGCCCACAACTGTGGAGAGAAACAAGATACTGCATTTCAGACCCTGAACCAAGCCCTGTGCAGTGCACCCATTATGTCTCTTCTAGAGGGGACCGAAGACTTCCTAGTGTATTGAGATTCTTCCAATCAAGGGTTGGGTTGTGTGCTAACGCAGCGAGGGAAGGTTATTGCGTACGCCCCACGACAACTTAAAATGCACGAGGTCAACTACACCACTCGCGACCTAGAACTTGGAGCTATGGTTTTACCTCTAAAGATCTGGAGGCACTACCTATATGGTACAAAGTACACCATCTTTACAGACCACAAGAGCCTTCAACACATATTCGACCGTGTGCTACTGAAGGTCTCACCCTGGAAGGGCATGATACGCTTCAGGAAGTGTGGAAAACTAAACCCAAGGTACATTGGACCTTTAGAAATTACTTCGATGATTGTTCTAGTAGCTTATAGACTTCAACTTCTAATCAAACTTAGCAAAGTACACCTACAGTTTCATGTATCTAACATGAAGAAGTGTCTATCCAGCGAAACTCTTGTAATTCCACTCGAGGAAATTGAACTAAATGAAAACCTTAACTTTGTGGAAGAACCCATCGAGATCATGGATAGGGAAATCAAACGAACTAAACAAAGTCGCATACCAATAGTGAAGGTTCTCTGGAATGCTAAGAGACGACCTGAATTCACTTGGGAGCGAGAAGATTAGATACAAAAAAAGTACCCACATCTTTTCCCTAGTCCAATAGCACTTATTTTGTAAATTAATTTCGGGACGAAATTCCCTCTAATGGGGGGATGATATAACAACCCGTAATTTCGGATCAATTTAATGACTGAAAGTCAAATTTTGTAATATCTTTATGTAGTAAAAAAAATGGCATCAAAATTGAAATGATCAAAAAGCTCAGTTTGAGTATACTATGTGGTAGATATCATAATAAGGTTTCCAAAAATATACAGAACACTAAAATTCGAGTTACAACGAAGAAGTTATGACCAATTGAAGATCCGTAGCAATACTATTAAAACACTGGTAAGCATAAAACGAGAAATTTAAATAAGATACCTTTTAGCCTTAGGTATCTAAACGAAAGTCGTAGATATTGTTAAACCGTAAACGTACATAAAAAGAACGCCCGAATCTTACTTCGTATGAGGAAATTTTTCGATGTTTCGGGATAGCAGTAGAAAGCTAAAAACTCGAAATAGAGATCGAGCGATTTTTAGCCAACACAACCTAAATGAAATTTGAAGATCTCGACAATAGTAATACAATGGTAAAAAGACAGATGAAAACGGACGTCGGGTGAAGAAGTTATGAATTTTTAACGAACTTTTCCAGTCCCGGCCTGTTAAAAATATATTATCAAACATAAAGTCAAAACTAGCCGATGGAGTCTAAATGAAAGTTGTAGAGCTCAGTCTCACCTACGTGTGGATATATAAAGAATGCCAAAATTTGAGTTTGTATGCAAAAGTTACGGAAGTTAGAAGTTTGAAAACCTCATTTACGCCCCGTGTAAAGGGGGTACGCCCCGCGTACCAGAATGTAGGAGCCTCGTCCTATCAGAGCTGCAACCCACCCATCAGACATAGGCCCGAAATACGTAAGCGATGACGACTCGGTACGCCCAGCGTACCTTGGGTGAATATGCCCGACGTAGGAGGGGGTTTCAACCCCTATAAAAAGATGCGAGGGTTCCAGGTTTCTTTGCTCATTTTCTCTCCTTCTCTCGTGTTTTTACCTGGTTTTGCGTGTAAGAAATATCCCAAAGTTCCGGTTTTCATATCCAAGCCCCGAAGGAAGTTTTACGCTCCCGAGATTCTCGAGAATCCCGACAAATACGCTTCCTCCTGTCGAAGTTATGCTTGATTATTGCCTTATCTTTTTCAACCAAGTGAGTCCATACCCTCATTTCTAGGCTTTTAAATGTTTTTTAAATGTTTTTGAACATATTACGAGGGAGAATACAAGTAAACACTAGGTTAATCCCGAGTGAAAATATGGAAACTTTTGCTATATATTGCATGTGATTATCTTGTCTATAAAATGGAATTGTTAAACATGCAAAACACATTTTTCTTGGTCTTATCCTTATGGGCTGAAACAAAAATATAATATTACGAGCCTCATTTATACAAATGCAACATATCAAGAGTAACCACTACGGCTAAACCATTTTATGCATTCAAGAAAACACGAATTATAACTTTGTTAAAATTGTGAAAAAGGATAATCATTGGATACAAAATCATCACTTTTGATACGTGACTTAATCGAGAATCCGTGAGACGATTCACCTTCACTCTACATTTTGTTAAAGGTACCAAAAAAAAGTCTTGTTTATAACTAGAATCTCCCGTTTGGAGATCGTGATAAGTGTGTATAGATCTATACGGGACTAATGATCCCACATCCTGACTGCTAGCTACAGTCCCTTGGGTGACAAGTGTCATAACATTTCGATGCCTGAAGAACGTCGCCACAGGCAAAACTATGATAATATAGTTATAAAAACTCGTCGGATAGACAATTGTTATGGTAATATGATTTCGTGGGAAATTAACTATTAATGTTGTTTTTCATTTTCAAACTCTATCTTCTTATAGTTTTATTTTATAAACTATACCTCAATCTTTTTAAGCATGTCACAGTTGCTTACATTTTTACGGTATGGGACATTTAAGACTCCTATTCACATTTGGAAAATGAGGGATTTTCCTAGTTCAACTATCTACAATTCATACAACGATCTGTCATGCTCATTTCATACATCTATAAGAAAATAAGGGATTTTCTGGAAATAATACACAAACTTTCGAATGGCATACATTTTCTCAAAACACTACTTATGAACTCACCAACTTAATTGTTGACACTTTTTTCTTGAAATAACTTGTATTCTCAGGAAACCACTAAGCTAGGTTAGCAACTACTTTTGGAGATTTACGCTCTAGCGTTAATAACCTCTTTTGAAGCATGATTTTGTAATTAACATTTGAACATGTAAGAGATTGCAATCATTTAAAGTTTTTGAAATATATATATATATATATATATATATATATATATATATATATGTATATATATATATATATATGGTGGTGTGTACTTTTCATACTATACAACTGTTATGATACTGAATATGATGTCCTCTGCCCCCGAACATTTCCGCCGTTCTTGTTTGGGGGTGTGACATAAAGGAAGATCACGGCCAACAAAGAAGGGTTCACTGCCTTAAGGAGTGTTCACAGCCCAAGAACAAGTATGTGTTCTTGGTGTTCATGGTGAAAAATATGGTGATTTGAATATCTAAACGAAAAGTGTCGTATTCATGGATGAAATCAAAGAGTATTACTCGAATAAGAAGATTAACTAATAAATCGGGATGAATCACTTTCATTTTTTAAGAGAAATGAAGGTTTCGCGTGATGACACTTGAGAGCGTTTGAGATTTCTTGGTTGGAAGATGTGAGAAATGAAGGAAAAATGAACTAAATCGATATATATACCGAGGGGTTCACGGTCCGAAGGTTCACGGTCATGAACCTCGATTGCAGCCCAAGGTAATTATGGCCAAAGTCGTTTACGATTCAAGGTGGGCTAGTGTTTACAGTGCGAAGGCGGTTTGCGGCCTCGTTTACGGCCGAAGTGTTCTCAGTCCGAGGTTGGTGTACGGTTCAAAGGAAAAGAAGAAAAGGCATGCGAGACTTCTTGGATTTCAAGCCATACTCTTCTTAACACCAGAATACTTTGAATACTATGATTAAAACCCATCACTCTATAATATAAAAGATAGAATAAAATTTTAGTTGACTTTAGTTTGACCATGTTTGACTTTATTTCACTTTCTACAAGAAAATAATGGGATGTTACAGTTCCACATATCTATGCTAGATGAACGATTTTTACATGTTTTACTCGAGTTAAACTGTATATATATATATATATATGTGTGTGTGTGTGTGTGTGTGTATATATATATATATATATATATATATTTATACCTATAAATATATTAGGTAAAGATGGGTAGATGAAAGTTTAGATAGATGATAAGAGATGAAGGATTCTATGTTATGATGAAAGATAGGATGACAAAAGAAGTAGGCAATGATAGAATACTACGAATTTGGAATTGATATTTTACCGATGATGTATTCACTTAGCAAAGTATCGGTGACAACTATCAAACAAATTGATGATAGTCCCATAGAACAATGGCAACTATGGACTTAGTGTCTATTAGATATATATTGTCTACCATGGACTTAGATCCTGATAGATGAACATTGGAAGCTATGGACTTAGTTCCTTATAGATGAGCATTGGCAGCTATAGACTTAGTGCCTAATAGGTAAACAGTGGAAGCTATAGACTTAGTGCTTATTAGATAAACCCTGGTAGCAATGGACATTGTGATTATTGCTTAGGACAAATCCTTAGGAATATATATAGCAGAGTACCTACTCACAAGTAAAATGGAGGAATCCATAAACTAGTACTGTTAGCATAGACAATCCTTTTGGTTGATCCTTAAGAATAAAGAAGATAACGTAAATGGGAAATTTGGTTAATTGTTTGATGATTAAACATATTAATTATATTATAGTAGGTTGAAAATTCTATGTACTCACCAGGTTGCCCAAGGTGACCCACTCAGTTTATTGTATCAATGGTCACAATATTATAGATACATTCTATTGAGAGATTCAAGGAGATATAGATCGTTAATGTAAATTAATGTAAGATTTGTGTATGCTTATATTTCTGTATTGATGATGATATCCCAATGTTTTAATGTAAATAAAATATATTTCTTCGGTAATGCTTTGATAATATCATTATCATGTTTTCTGGGAAAAAATTTTGCAATATTATTCTTCAAAAGGATACTCTAATTTTAAATAAAGCATAAACAAATTGGTCTTTTCTGGCCAAGAATTTGGGGATGTAAAATCGGTATCATAGCACTAGTTTAAGCGGACTAGGAATATGTAGGATTTCTAGACTTAAACTTAGAATGCTTAGCGATGATTGTGAGATCAGTGTCTGCTATATTTAGGAAGTATGCTTGAATAGACACACGCACTAGCTTATTTAGGGAAGATGCCTAAATTGCTTTTATGTGCTAAATTATTTATGCTATAAGATGCCTTATATGCTATATGATTTTATTGTTTGATCGGATCTATGATCTATTGCGTACATGATCTAGAAATTTTATGTGTTTAGGTTTCTAAACATTTAATTATGGTATTAGAACTGGCATCTAAGGTTTTGGTGTAATAAGAAGGATTACACATCTAAACCTTCACTACCTATATTCTCGTCCAAATACATTGAACATTTGCTTCCATGAACATAGTGTCATGGTGAAGACTCACAATGCACTGAGTAAATGGAGGAATGACATGGCTTACGATAGTGAATGATACCTATCAGAAGATACTGTAAGAGTGGTATCTTGCCTTTAGAATACATCTAATTAAATAATAGTATGCCTAGAGGAGTACAATACATCCAAATGTGTACATTTGATTGGCAGGATGATAGACCGATTGTTGTAATTCCTAAAGTTGTCCTATCGTCTGGCGTTTCTACCACTAACCGATTTGAAGTAGAAATTTTTTTTGAAGATACGCATGGAAGAAGACCTAGTAGAGTCTAGGGAAAATTGTTAGATGATCTGGATACATTTGTATGTGTTAACTTGGTGACTGAAAGACAATTCTTGGGATAAGTATGAGTAGGTGTGAAAGGTAGTAGATGATTATACTACCAGAAGCATAGGACTGCCACTTGGATTAGGGAAAGTCACAAGGTTACCAAGGTGTTAGTAATTGATTCCATTTTTTTAATGTCTGTCATTACCATCATTTCAGTAATGACTAAGAAGATGATTATTATTCGGACCGTAGTGGTCATATCAAATCGAGACCGACTAAGATAAGTATTTTATGTAGTTCGGAGAACCAAGTCCGATGTAGAAACGACTTAAGCTAGAAGATTGAAGTAGAAGATAATCGAAGTGATCAATAGTAGTATCACGATCGCTGCTATAGTAAGAAGCTTGTAGCTAGAAGTGATACATGATAGAATGTTCTTATATCACATTAGAACATGAAGGAAGGTATCTTCCATTCTGGAATCTGACTCAAAAGTCCTAAGTCTAAGCGTTGCATCATATGTTGAAAGGTCATTAGAACCTAACCCATCGGTCTATTATGGTAATCAAAATAAAGACATTATTTTAAGTTAAGTATGTTTAAGAAGAAGCATGAGCCTCCAATAAGGAGCGATTTTGTAACTCGAAGGTTACGATTGAAAGTCCAACATACGATAACGACCGGGTGCAAGATTGCGCACCGCCAACAATCAAGGACTCCTAGAGTTAGATATACATTTGAAAGGACGTAAGAGTTATGATTACCACCTAGTGTAGAAAAGTAACGTACAGAGTCATTATACAAGCCATGTTTTCTTGATGATTCTGGGACATAATCATCCTAATGGGAGATAATTGTAACACCCGCAAAATTGGTTTAGTTAAATAAGAAATAATAAGCGATAAAAATGATTTTTTTTCATAGAAGATTGTCAAGGATAAATAATCTTAACCAAAGTAATATTTAGGGTCAAAAATTGTAACCTATTTAATTTAATAAAGAAGAATTATTTAAATATTATGTGCTTCATGTTTATTATAAGATAATAAAATTGGAAAAATCCACTGAATCATCCATAAATCGTAAAAATAAGTCTGTCAAAATGTATATATATATATATATATATATATATATATATATATACATACGTGTTTAGAAAGTACATGTCTTGTCGATCACGAAAGTATTAATTTCGTAGAAATCCGAAAGTATATGAATTAGATATGGTTTTTATAAGTTATAAAAGTCAACTGCGTAGAAGGAATGTGTGACATAAAAACTATGAAGAGAATCGTTAACTTTTAGCGAAAGCCACCAAAAAGAAAATCATAGTAATCTTTACAATAAAAATTTTGAGAAAGAAAATACGAAAAACAAAGTCCGTACGACACAGTTATGATTTTAGCAGAATTATTTAATTTTATAAAAATACGGACGAAAAATAAATTCATTATCAGCCGACGGAGTCTAAAAGAAAATTGTAATTATATATGATTTTTATAAGTTATAAAAGTCAATCGCGTACAAGGAATGTGTGACATAAAAACTACCAAGAGAATCGTTGACTTTTAGCGAAAGCCACCAAAAAGAAAATCATAGTAATCTTTACAATAAAAATTTTGAGAAAGAAAATGCCAAAAACGAAGTCCGTACGAGACAGTTATGATTTTAGCAGAATTATTTAATTTTATAAAAATATAGACGAAAAATAAATTCATTATTAGCCGACGGAGTCTAAAAGAAAATTGTAGATCTCCACAATAGCTATGCGTGGAAATAAAGAACATCAAAGGTGAAGTTCATATGAAAAAATTATAATTTATAATAGCATATTTGCGTATTAAAACAAAGTATAAATCACATATATATATATATATATATATATATATATATATATATATATATATATATATATATATATATATATATATATATATATATATAAGGCTCTAGGCTCTCATATTTCTTGCATCATTCTCTTGGTTCAAGAGTTTTTATCTTCTTATCCCCCTAGCATTTTGGTCTCTCATGATTCGACTTCTCTTTCTATAATTTTAGTATAGTAAGGTGAGCTGTAAAGCGCTACAAGAATCATTTTATAAAAAAGATTCACCGACAAAGTTCTAACCACTGAGTTATAAGTTTTCGATACAAACAATGTAAGTTGCGCTATACCTATTACGCATTTAGTGTAACTTATGTTTAAATTTATAATCATTATTTTGAACCTATAAACAAGATTTATTAGAGATTCCAAGTCGTTATATTGATTGATATACTTACGGGGATGATGTCTAGGCTGGATTTAGTGAGTTGTTTAAAGTGGGATTTCCAAACATTATACTTTGTATACCAAATAGACCCAATATTTGATATAATATTTGTCCCTTATCAGATGTAGATTTAGTGAGGTGTTTAAATTGGGATTTCCAAACAGTATACATTGTATACCAAAACGACCGAACCTCTAATATGATTTGTGTCCCTTATAATCTATTGATTAGTAGACTTTGAATTAACGATGAATCTAGACTAATAATTATTCGCAAAAAATATTTGAGTAAAACTTAGTGATAATGATACTAGGTTACGTCAAAGGAAAAGTCACTTGCTAGAAGTGAAGAGCTGTCTAAACTTTGAGTCATCCCTTTAAAAAGTAAATGCATAGTTACTTTCATCTTACACATAGATATGAAGTATTTAATATAAATACATGTTATATGTGCATATTATCTATGTTCTTGATATTTATGATAGATGAACGATTTTTACATGTTTTACTCGCTTTAAACGGTATATATATAATATAGTAGGTAAAGATAGGTAGATGAAAGATGATACAGATGATAAGAGATGAACGGTGCTATGGTATGATGAAAGATAGGATGACAAAAGAAGTAGACAATGATTGAATTCCATGACTTTGGAATTTCTAATTTACCGATGATGTAGTCACTTTGAAAAGTATACCTGACAACTACTAGACTAATTGATGATAGTCCCATAGAACACTGGAAACTATGGACTTAGTGTCTATTAGATATAGACATGTAGCTATGGACTTAGTGCCTGGTAGATGAAATTTGGTAGCTATAGACTTAGTGTCCTATATATGAGCATTAAAAGCTATGGACTTAGTGGCATAATAGATAAACACCGGCAACTATGGACTTAGTCCCTATTAGATACATCCTGGTAACAATGGACTTCGTGTTTACTCTTTAGTACAAATCCTTAGGAATAATTATAGAATAGTACATAGTGACAAGTATCATGGAGGAATCCCTGAACTAGTACTGTCAGCATAGATGATCCTTACATTAGACCCTTAAGAATAAAGAAGATAATGGGATGGAAAATTAGATTAATTGTTTGATGATGGTTAAAAACCCTATGTACTCACTAGGTTTCCCAACCTGACCTACTAAGTTTATTGTATCACATGTAGCAATATTAAAGATATATTCTACTGAAAAATTCAAGGAGATGTAGATCATCAGTGTAAACTAATGTAAGGTTTGTTTATGTTTGTGTTTCTGTATTAACGATGGCATCTAAATGTTTTACTATAAATAAAATACATTTCTTCGGAAATGCTTTGATAATATCATTATCATGGTTTTTGCGAACAAATCAGTCTTTTCTGTCCGTGAAATTGGGGATGTCATAGACCTTATGTGATTTGATATGCGGGTTGTAGCACCTATTTTGTGACTTTGAGCTGAGACTTTCCTGACTTCATGAGAGAGGTGAGTCTTCTAACTATGGTATGTAGGATGCTAGTTATCTTTTGTGATTTTTGCATTGTGTGTTGGACGAGGCCCGTTTGTATGTCGAGCGGGGACCATTATATAGGTGGGGACCGATATGTGGGCGGGGCCCGATGTTATGTATGATATGGGGTATTTTAGGGAATTTAGTAAGCTTTGTGCTTATGTTTTTTATGGTTAACATTTCTGGTACTTCTAGTTCCAAAGGAAATGGCCTGGAGTTGTCGCATTGCATCATCTAGAGATTATTTTCATATTATTGTTTTGATTTCACTATGATATTTGGAATATATTTAAACATTGATTATCTATTATACCAACTTGCAGCGTCCCAAAAATACTAATAAAATTTTATTTTTAGTCAACCAAAAACCATACAATCATTTGTTCAAAATCCAACTAATGTTTAAATGTATTCCAAATATCAGAGTAAAATCAAAACAAATATTGCGGCCATTTCGCATATATTATCAACCAAATAACAAATTTGGTTGCCATACATGGATTTTATCTCGATGTCCATTGTCTCTTGACATTTTGCAGCCTCATGGCCTGCCATTGCTTCTTTATAGTTAGAAGGTTCATCCAAATTTACCAGTGTAGTATCCCTATTAAACGTATCACCATCTGTAGTAATATGAGAGCCATAGAACTCAGGTTGCATTCTAACTCTACTGGAATGCGTAAGAGGTAATGATTCATTAACTGGTTTAACTAGAATTTCTTCCTCAGGTTGAGCCCTAGTAAGTTTAGAGTTTCCTTCGTTTTTTGATTCCTGAATTTCATTAAGATCAGTTGTACTCCCACTGTCCACTTTTCATATGAGCTCTCTCTCTCTCTCTCGCTCAACACTCCCCTTCGTGCTACAAAGACCACATTCTTACTATGTTTGTAAAACAAATATCCAAAGGATTTCTGTGGATAACCGATGAAAATACATCTCTTACTTTGATGTTAAAGCTTGTCACGATTCTCTCGTCTTACAAAAGTTTCATAACCCCAAACCATTATATCTGCTAACGAGGGAGCCTTTACCGTCAACATATCGGGAAGTGTTTTGGCAAGCTTCTTATTTGGAACAAGATTAAGATAGTTGACGACAATCTCTAAGGCATACCCCCATAATGAAATCGGAAGAGAAGCATGGCTCATCATGTAACAAACCACATTCAACGAGGTTTGATTGTGCCTCTCAGCCACACCATTAAGTTATGGTGTCCTATAGGGTGTCGATTGTGAAACTAATCCACATTATTTGTAGTAGTCATGGAACTCGATACTAAGATACTTACTGCCTTTATCATATCTAAGCATCTTTATCTGCCTGCCCAGTTCATTCTCAACTTCCAGTTTAAACTCTTTCAACTTTTCAAAGGTTTCTGACTGATGCTTGATTAAGTAGATAAAACCATATTTACTATAATCATCAGTAAAATTCACATACAATTATTTAGCATCCCTTGTGGTGGATCTAATGGACCCACACAGATTTTGTGTATGAGATATAATAATCTTTCACCTCTTTCACAAGAACCAGTGAAAGGTGATTTTATCATCTTACCCCATAGACAAGATTCGCATGTATCATATAACCTTAAGTCAAATGAATCCAACACTCCAACCTTTTATAGTTAAGTGATGCATTTCCTGTTAACATGTCCAAGACGACAATGCCACAAGCATGCTTTGTCTATACCATTAAAAGAATCAATTTCAAAAACACTATTACCTAAATTTTATACAACCATCGCAGTTTCAAACACACCATCACAAGGTAAAGCTTAAAAGTAGAAAACACCATTTTTATAAGCAGAAATAAAACCATTCTAGGTAAAGTTTAAAAATAAAAAAACACCATTTTTATAAGCAGAAATAGAACCATTCTCATCATTAAAAGAATATCTAAAACCTTGTTTAAACAATGCATAAATTGAATTGATGACACACATCTCATCTCTGATGAGGAGCTAAAAATTAGTAAATCTATCCCTAACCAAGTACTAAGAACTAATCCATAAACTCTAATCTTGGTGACATGTGAAGTTTGCCTATTCCCCATGATCAAGTTCATCCTTCCATGCTCCACATCCTCACTTCCTTTTATCCTCTGCAAATCAAAAAACATGACAAGTCCACATCCTGTATCATGGACCTAAGCACGAGAATATGATGATTTATTAGATAATATAGAGTGAATACCTGCTGAGGTTGGCTTCACTTTGACATCCTTGGTATCTTTCAAGTACTTTGGTCAACTTCGTTTCTAGTGCCCCTTATCATTGTAGTAGAAGTAAGTAACCTCTTTAGGATCAGAGACAGGGGGAGCATCATAACTAGATTTTCCTTGGGTCCATTGCTTGACAACCCACCTTCGGACTTTCCCTTCCAGTTCTGCTTGGGGGGACCTATCCTCTTTTTCCATTTCCCTTTACCAATGGCCAGAACAGGAGCACTAGCAGGTGTAAAGACAACACATTTTCCCTTCATTCCTGCTTCAGTTGTTCACAGTAGGTTGTGCAATTGAGACAAAGTTGTTTCAGTGTTTTTCAAATGATAGGTCAATATGAACTGATCATAACAACTCTTCATCAAAACTTACATTTAGCTTGATAAGTCTGTCCATGTATTGTTGCATTCTCTTAACGTGACCACTAATAGAATCCCCCTCCTTTATCTTTCTAGAAAAAACAGACTTTACCACCTCGTACTTTTCCTGATGAGCTCTCTTATGGTATTTATCCATAAGGTCCTTCTTCATCTCATACGACCAATAATCCTCATAGTGTCTCTTTAACTCTAGAGTCATTGTGACCACCATGACGTAAGAAACTTTTCTTGCATCACTTTAGTTGGTTTCATCCAATTGAACCTTGGAAAATATGTTCAACAAGGAGAAGTTGTTGTTGGAGGAAGAGGAGGAACCAAAAGCCTCAGTTAGAGTAGACATCTGTAAATGAAAAATAGTTTTAGTTAGATAAGAAAAATCCTCAATATAACACCCAAAATGAAATATCAAGGCTAGGATCCAACAAAATAATTCACAAGTTAGAAAATAGATGTCGCAATCTAATTACAAATTATACAAAGGTAGGTAAATGAAGATTTACCAAGTTAACTACTAGAAAACAAATTTTGAATAAATTAGGTTTTAATGAAATTCCTAGATCTTTTGAGATGCGTTGAAACTCTTCAATGGTATGTTTAATGTTGATTATGCTCTTCCATTTGTGATTTGGATACCAAGGATCACAAACAAGATGTGAATAACCATGCAAATTAGCTTGTTACTCACGATGTTGTCACACCCCTAAACCGATACGGCGGAAATGTTCGGGCGCGGAGGAAGTCATGTACAGTATCACAACCATTGTATAATTTGAAGCGAAGCAAAAACGACCATTACATTGATTAAGTAAGGTATTTAAATCTATTCAATACATAGTTTGTATGACATCAAAATATATAACAAAAGTATAAAAGTCGCGACTCTAAAAGCTCCGTCTTCTCAAAACCTGCGGGTGTACCTGTTTACCGGTTCCCTGAGAATACAAGTAGCTGTGTAACATAGTAACGTTTGTATTTATGTTTCACTTGTTTCCCCGTGAAAATATTAAAAATAGTGAAAATACAGGAGTATGAACTCGTTGTTGTTTTGGTGTGTGAGCTTAACAACGTGACTAGAAAGATAACCCTCGAGTTCACGTACGCGGAATTAACGGTATCCCAAATATAGTTAAAAACATATTTGTATTTAATATAGCGAAACCATTAATTAAAGTGTCAGAAAACACTTGTTTTCTGTTGGTAATAATTATCGAGAATCGTTTGAAGTGAATGGGAGGATTTTCGGTCAAGCTCAACTGAGAATCAGGTTCTTGGTCCTAATGAGTTTTCTTTTGGAACGGGTTTTAGGCCGAACACAGGTTCTCGGTTCTGGGTTGTTTTCGGTCACTTAAATATATGAAGGTTGTTCTTGGTGAAAATATGAAGAATTGAAGGTTTCCACTTGAAGGTATGAGTGTTCTTGGATGATCCTTGGGAGTAAAAAGAGAGTGTTTTCGAGTGAAATGAGACAGAAATGATAAAGTTTTTCGATGATAAACTTATATACCGCTTGGGTTCTCAGTTAGAAAGGGAGTTCTCGGCCAAGAATGGGTTTTTGGCCGAAATCAGTTTTTGATCCGAACGTTTTTGGCAGAAAGGGTTTTGGTGCAAGGGTTTTTGGTTCTGAAGGGGAAAATCTTTGTTTTTTGAGAGTGTTTTTTTCCAAAAATTTTATATAAAGATCATTTTTATAATTTAATTTATTTTCTAACCATCATGAACTTAATGACATGAATAAAATTCAAAATTTTAGTTAACGGATTGACTTGTGTTGACTTGGAAAGGATCAGGTTGTTACATTATCCTCCCATTAGAGGGAATTTCGTCCTGAAATTCTTTCTAAAATGAATACATCATGGACTAGGGAAAAGATGCGGGTACTTCTGTTGCATCTGATCTTCTTGCTCCCAAGTGAATTCAGGTCGTCGCTTTACATTCCAGTGAACATTCTTTATCGGTATGCGAATTTGTTTCGTTCATTTGATTTCCCTATCTTTGATTTCTATTGGTTCTTCCACAAATTTAAGATTCTCGTTTATCTCGATTTCATTGAGTGGAATCACGAGAGTCTCGTTGGATAGCCACTTCTTTAGATTTGACATGTGGAAGACGGAATGTATGTTACTAATCTCTTGAGTTGGACGAAGTTTTTATGCTACGGGCCCGATTCTAGTAATAATCTCAAATGGCCCGATATATCTTGGATTTAGCTTTCCACACTTTCTGAAGCGTATCATGCCCTTCCAGGGTGAGACCTTCAACAGAATGTGGTTACCAACCTGGAAATCCAAGGGTTTTCGTTTCTTGTCTACATAGCTCTTTTGTCTTTCTCTCAAGGAGTTTAGTCATTCTCAGATGATTTTTGGGCCAGTAAGAGTGCTTTCACGGACTTGACCCTTAGCTAGTTGTGTGTCACCCACTTAAGCCTAACATAGAGGGGATCTACACTTACGGTCGTAAATAGCTTCGAATGGAGAAGCCTTGATGCTACAGTGATAGTTCTTGTTATATGAGAACTCGAGAAGTGGAAAATGGGTATTCCATGTTTTACGAAAGTCGATCATGCATGCTCTCAGCATGTCTTCTAGAGTTTAAACGGTTCCCTCACTCTGACTGTCAGTGTGAGGATGATAGACTGTATTCATATCCAACCTAGTTCCAAGAGCCTTCTAAAGTGAGTTCCAGAATAACAAGGTGAATCTACTATCTCTATCCGAGATAATAGATATTGGTACGACGTGCAATCATACTATCTCTCGGATGTAAGTTCTCGTTAACTTCTCCATTTCGTTTGTTTCTTTGACTGGTAAGAAGTGGGTTGACTTGGTTAATATGTCAATGATCACCCAAATAGTGTCATAACCAGTCGGGTTCTTGGCAACTTGCTAATGAAATCCATTATAATCCGTTCCGACTTCCACTCAGGTAGGTAGCAATTTCAGCTTTCATGTTTGGCCACCAATAGAGTTTCTTGAGATCCAGATACATCTTCTTTAAACCTGGGTGAACGGAGTATCGAGTTTTGTGAGCCTCGTTCATGGCTACATCCTTGAAACCACCAAACTTTGGAGGCCATATCTAGTCCATGAAATAATGAACGCCGTCTCACTTGATCTCATAGTTCTTCTCCATTCCTCTTAGAGTTTCACCTGTCACATTTTCAGGTTTCAAGGCCTCTAGTTAGGCCTCTTTGATTTGTGTGGATAGGTGTGAATGGAATTTCATGGTTAGTTCCTTCACCCTATGACCTGAGTACTCCTTCTAACTAAGGCCATTCGCTACTATATTGGCTTTACCAGGGTGATAGAAAATTTCACACTCGTAATCATTGAGTAGCTCTACCCATCGCCTTTGTCTCATGTTAAGTTGCTTTTGATCAAAGATGTGTTGAAGGATTTTCTGGTCGGTGAAGATAGTACACTTAGTGTCGTACTAGTAATGTCTCTAGATTTTTAGGGCAAAGACCACTGCTCCCAACTCAAGGTTGTTTGTAGTGTATGTGATTTTGCGTGCCTTAAGCTATCTCGATGAATAAGCATTAAATTTTCTCGCTGCATAAGCACACATCATAGCCCCTGATTAGATGCATCGCAGTATACAACAAAATCCTCTATCCCCTCTAGAAGAGACAAGATAGGTGCGCTGCACAAGGCTTACTTTAAGGTCTGGAATACAGTGTCTTGTTTAACTCCCCAAATAAAAGTAAAACCCTTCTGAGTCAAAGTAGGAAGCAGGTTGGCAATTCTAGAGAAGTTCTGTATGAATATGTGATAGTAGCTAACAAGACCCAAGAATCGATGGATTTCTGTTGGCGTTCTCAGTGCTGACAAATTCTCAGTTGCCTTTATTTTGTAAGGGTCCACGTGTATGCCTTCTTCGTTAACCACATGTCCAAGGACAGTTACCTTTTTAATCCAAAATTCACACTTTGATAATTTCACGTATAGTTTCTCCATTCTTAATGTTTCTAGCACTTGTCGCAAGTGCTGACTATGTTCCTCCTCTCTTCATGAATAGACAAGTATATCATCTATGAATACTATCACGAATTTGTCTAGGAAAGGATTGCACACCCGATTCATTAAGTCCATGAACACAGCGGGTGCATTAGTTAGACCAGAGGGCATCACTAGAAACTTAAAGTGACCATATCGATTTTCGAAAGGCTGCATTGGGAACATCACACTCCTAGACTCATGATTGATGGTACCTTGATCTCATGTCTGTCTTTGAGAAGTAGCTTGCTCCTTGAAGTTGGTCGAACAGATCGTCTATTCTGGGTAGAGGGTAGCGCTTTTTATTGTAAGTTTATTCAGCTCGTGGTAGTCTATGCATATGCGGAAAGATCCATCCTTCTTCTTCATGAACAAGACTGGTGCTCCCCAGGTTGAAAAGCTTGGTCTAATGAATCCCTTATTGAGCATTTCGTTTAATTGGTTGGATAATTCATGCATTTTTGTTGGATAATCTCTTACAGAGATTTGACTACGGGGGTAGCTCTAAGAATCAAGTCAATTCGAAACTCGACTTGGCCTTCAGGAGAAACTCCTACGAGATCTTCGGGGAAGATATCAGGAAAGTTGCAGATGTTGGGGATGCTCTCGAGGTTTTTAACTTCTTTTTTTTCTTTGACTACATGAGTTAGGAATGCCTAACACTCCTTTCACAATTATTTTTGGGCTTTGATGCATGAAATGATGCGAAGGTTCGTGCTGAGTTTATCCTCATAGATTACAAGGGCTTTGCTATTTGGCAGATTAAGGCAAATGGATTTTTTGTAGCAAAGAATATCAGCAAGGTCGGGGCTCAACCAATCCATACCGATGACAATTTCGAAACTTTTTATGGAGACCAGCATAAGGTTGATTGAGAAGGAGTGATCGTTTAGAGAGAGGGTGCATGTAACGCTCGTAGATCCGGACTAGTCAATTTAGAGACGATAAGCATCAATAATGACTTTTTATGGAATACTATTTAGAAGGAGTAATCTTAACTAAGTAGTAGTATATGTCACAAAGTTTCCGGGCATATAAAGAACGCCGAAATCCGAGTTATAATGAAGAAGTTATGACCTGTCGAAGTTTCGCAACAGAACCGACATGACACAACACGATGTAAATAGTGAATTTACGTTAGAGCGATATTTGGCCTTAGAGATCTAAAAGAAAGTCGTAGAATATGTTAAACTGAGAGCGTGCATGAAACGAAGTTTCGGCTTAGCAGTGTACAACCCGAACATCGAATATGAGATCAAGCGATATTTAGCCAAAAATTTCTAAATGAGAATTGAATATCACATCAGTATTAGTCCAACGATAAAAAGACAGACAAAAACGATGTTCAGATGAAGGAGTTATGAATTTCGAACAAAGTTTTCCTGTCCCACCCTACTAAAAATAATATATTAATAATATATTAAAATTAAATTCAAAATTAGCCAACGAAGTCTAAATGAAAGTTGTAGATCTTGTTTTCACCTACGCATGGATATAAACAACGTCGAAAATGAAATTCATGTGCAAAAGTTATGAATTTCTAAAGTTCATGGCGCGAAACCCCAAAACTGTCAGAGCTCACGAGGTGAACTTATGTAGTTCACCATGTGAGCATTGGTTGCTCCTTCTCATCTATCCTACTCCTGATACTCTCTCTAAGCCCTATTTTAACCCCCCAAATCCCCAGTATCATCCCGAGACCCGAAGCAAGTCCCGAAGGCCGAAGATCCCTAGAAGAAAAGAGTTTCCAAGCCGAAGCTCTGCCTACGAGAAGCTCAGTGTGTGAAGATCTTTGAGATGTACCGAAGAATACTACTTTTACAAGTCATAGTGCTGTCCGAGCATCACCTAATCAATTGAGTGTGTAGTTACTTTGTTCTACTGCATAGATATGAAGTATTTGCTATGAAATACATGCTATGTGTTTATACGTTGTTTGTTTACTTGAGTTGGTTGTTGAATGAATGTTTTATACAAAATTTTAAATGATTTATACTATATATGTAATTTGTATCTACAAATATGTTGGTGTGTCAGGAATGATTAGTTTTGCGGATGAGACGAAACATGATATAGATCATGAGATGAGGTGACAGGTGATAAATGAGTGAAACCTTCACCCAAACGATGGCCCTCGTCATTCAGCAGAGTAGGGATGACAACCACGGACTATTCTAGACAGTCTTGTGGAACACTATCAGGCTCGCAACTTTTAGGTGTTGTGGACTTGATGTTCACAGGTGTACTCTAAAAAACCATTGATATGTATTGCTAGAGGATGTCTCGGAACCAATATTGTCAATAAACGAGATAAACCCCAGCGACTATAGAGTTAGCGACAGTTAAGTGAACCTTAGTGACTATGGAGTTAGCGCCTGTTACATAAACCTTGGTGATTATGGAGTTAGCGCCTGATAGCTATGGATTTAGTACCTGATAGATAAACTTTGGCAGCAATGGACTTCATGCCAGTTCCTTAGGTTAATCCTTAGGAATGAATGAAGGAAGGATAGTCGATTCTTAGGGTAAAACCTTAAGAAATAAAGAAGATAATGGGGATGGGTAATTAGGTTTATTGTTTCATGATTAAATATAATAATAATATTATTGTGGGTTGAAAACCCTATTTGCTCACCAGGATCCCAAGACTAACCCACTGAGTTTTCTTTGCATTACAGGTAATGGCACAAGAGTAAAAGTTGGTGGACTTGACGAGAGATTTTGTATTATAGATCAGTAGTTATAAATAACTGTTGTAAGGTCTATTTTGTATTGTTTATGCTTTTGGTTTGTATCGGAACATGAGATCCCAAGATTTTGTTATTTAATGGAAATATATTTCTTTAAAGAAATGCTTCGATAAATTCTTATCATATTTTCTTTTGGGAACAAATTCCACAACTGTTTTCTTTAAAACATTACTCTAATTTTAAAACATACCATAAACAAATCGGTCTTTTGTAGCTGTGAAATTGGGGATGTCACAGTACAACCTATGAATATGTCGTTAGTGTTTTCTTTTTTCTGTTAGCCATATCAACGGTGAATGTTTGGGTTGGAGGTTGGATGCATAGGAGTTGTCGAGGAGGAACGTACCCGTGACTACGATTGGATCAACAACTGCCTCCTCCTGGCCCATTGCTAGCACTCTCCCCATGTTACTAGCATTTCTTTCCTTGGCACAATATCACTTGTAGTGCCCAGTTTCACCACACCTATAGCAGGCTTGGCTTACTCCAGCTCTGGGGGTCTGGTTGGTTTGTTGTGTTGGTTCCTTGAGAAAATGGGTTGTGTGACCCTTTTTGTTACAGTTGGTGCATTGCATATCACATCAAAGTTCGTGATGGTGGAATTTTCATTTTTCAAACCTTGGTAGGGTTTCAGCGTTTTGGATGGTGGGTGCTTGTGTAGTGGAAATAGCAGTAGGAGTGGTAGCAAAATGGACTGCCACTGTTTGTTGTTTCTTGGAAGGCTCCTGCAAAGATCGGGCCTTTCTCTTGTTCCAAAACTTCTTCATTTAACCACCTTTTTTAGGTGATTTGGGAGCGGCCAACCCAAAATCTTGATGATCTCTGTGATCTATTAGTGTCTGTGCCAGACATTTGGCATTGTCAAACATGGGTGGGTTGGTAGCTAGGTTGTTTCCTTAATTCGGGGGAGTTAGTCTCCATATGAATCTCTCCACTTTCTTGCTCTCTATGGTGACCATCCCAGGAAATAAAAGAGCCAGGTCACTGAACCTTGCGGTGTAAGCAGCGATGTCGGAGTCCTTCATCTTTAGACTACAGAGTTCTTGCTTGATCTTTTGCATTTTGCCCCGCGGGCAGTATTTGGCGAGCATCAGTTCTTTCAAATCATCCGAACTCATAGCATTACCTGTCGGTAGAGTCATGGATTTGATTTGGCTATTCAACCAAGTTAGTGCTCTGTCAGTTGAGGTGCATGCTGCAAATTTTACTTTGCTTGACTCAAGGCATGCACAGATCTCGAATATTGATTCAGTTTTCTCGAACCAACAAGTTAGTGTAATGACTCCTCTAGTGCCATCGAAGGATCGAGGTTTCGCATTGATGAAGTTCTTGTATGAACACTCCCTCGAGTGTGTGTGACTATCACCAAGGTTTGATGGGTTGGCATCACTACCTGCCCCACTAGTGCCACTCGCATTGATTTGTGGCATAGCGGCAGCCATGGCGGCTGCTACTGCTGCCTGAAAGACAGCATGATCATACTGAGGAGGTGGCATCGATGGATTTGTTGCACGTTTGATTTTTTTTAGTTAGACATCCTCAGAGGCATCTTTATATAAAAGAATTTAAGAGAAAACTGATGATAAGTCCTCTATAATGGTCGTGCATCAGGTGATATTGAACATGGTATATCTTATCCTAACAGTTATAGTTTTCTATCAAGCAATTTACAGTGGAAGTCTACTAATACAAGTAAACAATCGACAACAAATTCATAGCAACACTTGGAATGAAATCTATACAATGTGTTTGGCTCTAGTATTATAGTGCTATAAAATACTGCTATAGTATTTTAGTTTGTATGTTTGGTTCTATTGTTCTACTTGTATAGAGTTTTGGTAAGTTTTAAACTTGTTGCAACACCACAATCACTCCCAAACACATGTTGGTGGTATCTCAAATAAATATAGTTAAGTAAGCTATATTTATCCCAAATATGATTACATAAATGTTCAGGTTTAACCATAGTGTCTAACAACTAAATACTTTTCTTTTGTTCTTCTTGTGCTAATGTTTCTGGTATGTATGTATACTTGTATACTTCTTATAAAATATTTTGATTTTAAAAGTATACTTTTAGTCCAGAGCGCTTCGGCCACTTAGTGTTTATAACTGTATATCATATAAGGTTTGATATACTTAGTTTATTATAAAAAATGCTCTGAAACCAATCTGTCACACCCCCAAACCGAGGCGACGAAAATATTCGGGGGAAAAGGACGTCATGTATAGTATCACAACAATTGTATAATAGGAATCAACGCAAACACAACCATTACATTGATTAAGTAAAGTATTTACATCTATTCGGTATATAATTTGTATGACATCAAAATGTTTAACAAAAGTATAAACGTCAGGACTCTAAAAGCTCCGTCTTCTCAAAATCAATGAGTGAACATGTGTATCGGTTCCCTGAGAATACATGTAGTTTTTGAAAGTGTATCAACATTCAATTTGGTGATTTCATAAGAATGTTTTTGTAATGAAATCTTTCCTTTGAATCTTTGAAAATGTTTGTATGTATCTCAAGAAAATCCAATATTTTCTTTAGTAGTCAAAAGTAGTCTTAGACATTAAGAGAAAAATGTACGTTTGTTACTGTATTTTGTAGTTGTGTATCGTTGTAATGTTTAATAGGAACCCTTGCACGAATATCTTTGTATGTATGCCTGGATACCACCAGGTGTTTTGTATAGTATTGTTTGTTACGAAAACCATTGTATAAAATCCCTAGTTACCACCAATAGTAGTGTATAGCATTGTTATGTTTGAAAACCACTGTATGAATTCCCTGGATACCACCAGTAGTAGTGTGTAGCATTTTTATTAATTAAAATAAAACCATGTGTTTGTAATTCCCTAGAATCCTCCAGTTGTATTGTATAGTAGTTCTATTAATAAAAATAAAACTATTTGAAGAGTTGAAATCCTGTAAACAAATGTTTAGTTTATACTGTTGTGAGTTTGGTATAACAATGCTTGATGTGACCTAGTGACCTCTATGACGTTCTTAAGGTGTCGGAATGGTATAACATTTGTCACCCCAGGCCTGCTAGCCTAACTATAGATAACAGTTCAAGTGTGGGATTGTCAGTCCCATATAGATCTATACACAAATCTCACGCTCTCCCTCCAGGAGACTCTATATAGGATTTAGTTTCGTACCCTGGTGGATATAATTGAAGTAGTGCCTCACAACCCTCTATTAACTAGTTTACGTGCAGTGTTGTAGTGTTCTCTTGTACTTGAAATTGTATGTATAACCACTACTAGAAAAACAGCCTTTTACGACGCTCATTGCACGTCGTAAAAGGCTCAGACGACGCGCAAATGCACGTCAAGGAAGGCCCTGTCATAAAGAAAGACGACGCGCTTTTACGACGCGCATTTACGATGCTCATTTACGACGCACATTTACGACGAGCGTTTACGACACACAATGCGTACCAAGGAAGGCCCTGTCATAAAGGAAGACGATACGCATTCACGTGTTGTAACCTTTCGACGCGCGTGTTAATGACATGCAATGCGTATCAAGAAAGCCACTGTCAAGAAAGGCCATGTCATAAATGAAGATGACACACATTTTTGCGTATCATAATTTTAAATGTTTTAAAAAAAATATTATTTATGGATTTACTAATTTTCAAATTAAATAATACATTAAAAATCTCATAATACAAAATAAAATACCATAAATAACAAAGATAACTCATTTCACTAATATGTCAAATACAAATAACTATTCCAATAGTGAGTAAATGTTATAAAAAAATGAACTCATTTATATACAATTGCATTATCTAGCTTACTATGTGCCAACAACTCTCTGTGTGTTTACTTTTGCTTGAGTCTTGTTTCCTCGAAAGCTTCTAAATCACAAACCTTTTTAAACATACTAGAGACAGGATCCAATCCATGGGGTATTTTTGGAAAATAGTCTGAACATTCTTGACAAATCATCAACTTGCAAGTGAAGGGTAGAAAGGGAAGAAACAAATGTTCACAACCACTAAGAAATCTAAACACTAGAAGTTTCACAGTAATTGTTGAACACTACTTTCATTTTTTTTATTATGCCATTGTACTTCTAGTTTTTTTCCCTTAGTATATGAATGACATTGTTATAATAGGGTATTTTAAGTACAACCTTGTGATAGGAAAAAATGAAATTAGGATGCTATAATACACAAAGCAATACAAGTACAATGATAAGGAATTATTTTTACTTGTTATTGTGCAAGGTCTTAATTTGTAAAAGTTGTTTCAACTTGCGAATGATAAGGAAGAAAGGCATTGAATATTACCAAGGTATGAATTGTGGGGTCCAGGAGAAGCTTCCGGATGGTATTGAAGAGACATAAGCTTTTGTTGAGGGAAGGAAAGACCTATATAGATTCCATCATTCAGATTCACATGAGTCACTTCCACTCCATTCGTAATTGTGATTCACATGATGCATGCAAGGTAATGCACATGAGCCCAATCAATTTAGATTCAGATTATGTAGTTTACCTTTGTTTTTGTCAGCTTCAAGAAATAAAGTGAAAGATGAGATTCAAAGTTGTAATGTTTTTTATGGATTTTGTTGGTACAAAAAATAATTCTACGAAAATACCTAAAATAACCCTTGACTTTTTGTTATTACATGTAGTAAAATACATAATATATATACGAAACAACATCACTTCAAAATGGATCTTAACTTTAAGTGTATCTTCTTCTTCTGTGTCCTGTAACAGCACACAATAGAACAAATAACATATTTAAGTGTTTACAACACAAAACACAAAACTTTCCACATTCAATATATATAATTCTATCCATCCTACAACAAAAAGGCAGAGAGATTAGAGAATAGAGATTATTCACCCATATCAACTCTTCTAGGGCTTTCACCTTTCTTGTATCAGAGTGATGTTAAATTAGCCTTTTTAAATGGCGATGTAGAAGAAGAGGTGTATGTCCCTCATCTTTGTTAGAAAAATATGAAACACTTTACGAGGACACTTAAAGGATTGGACTACACTACCTAACTTACACTAGGACAGATATTGCATTTCCATTCAGCAAAGTTTCAAGGTTATTAGAACTGCTGACTTTGGGATTTGCCAGACAATATATAATTATAATATACTATACATTACTAATATATAACTTGTAAAATACCTTCTGTTTTGGTGCATTGGATCTCAAGAAGCTAGAGAATCTGAAGCTAGCTTATAATCTACACTATCATGAATGTCTTCAAGGAAGTATGTTGGTACAGGATGTGTTCTGCCTTGTGCATGAATAACAGGGCAGTCACCAAAGTAATGAGAAAATAGCTGTGAATGGACTATTGCTGACCTGAAAAACAAATTAACTTATGAATAAAAATATTCATGAGCTATGACATTTTGTAGGTTTCGGCATATATGTGATCATACATACATAAGGATAACTTTCGTGTGCTTTGAGCAGATTTCTTCTCTATAAAACTCTTCAAAATAATCAGTAGAGAATCACCCTGTTTACGAATTAAAATTTGAAAAAAAAAATTAGACATAAGAAATTATAATCTTACTAACTCACCAAATAAATGATATACAAAATTATAATATCACTAACTCACCAAGACATAACGTTCATGCACTTCATCAACTATGACATGAGTTATATCAGCAAAGTTTTAAGGTATTTTACAAGTTATATATTATTAATGTATACTACATTATAAATTAGCCTTTCAAGGTATTTTACAAGTATCAGATTTTAGATTATTTGCTTCTTACAAGAGACGCTAGAAATTAAATCCACACATGCAGAAAATATCAAAGAGAAATGAAATGGAATTCAATGACAAAAACTGAGTTGTACTTAAACATATATAATGTTGGAATCTAAATGATTCCGATGGAATTCAATTCCGTCCATTTGGCAACCAAACAAACATGCCATGGGATGGAATCTGGAATTCCCTTCCATCCATTACCATTAGTCAACCAAACATGCCATGAACCAGATGACCTCTAAGTATCTTTATTTAATATTAAATCAAATAAATTTATAGCAATAACCAAAACCGAAAGCAACATTTTTTTATTCAAGAATCAAGACACCTTGTGTGCTAGACCACTATGAAAAAGCTTCCCTGTAGCATGAAGCTTCCATGGTATCATACCACCCATACCAATGCAAGGTTGCTTATCAGCTGTGTCAATCCAAAACCATCAACAACAACAAAAAAAACTATCCAATTTAGATTTTATCATTATTTACATTTTTTTTGAAGCATTCCATAAATTCAAAATCTTTTACTTAAAAGATTATTTTAACTCTATGTCTCTATCAACAAGTTTGACAATCTTACCCTTCATACTCGGAACCTATATCAGATAACTTATCACAATCGATTGTTGAAGCAATCTTTTCAGCTTCTTCCGTTGATACCCATGTTACAATTATTAAAAAAGAAAAATGAAAAACTATATTTTAACTCTATGTATCTATCAACAATTGAAAATAAGAAGGATAACGAACCAGGGGTAAGTACATTAGGAGGTGCATTTACAAGCTCTTTTCCCAAAATTACCCCTGAGCAAACATGCTCTGTGTACTTGAGTTTCTTTTCTAACTCGGGTCCACCTCCAAGGTTAAGAGAGCCAATTGACTTAAGATAAGGCTTCTTTGACTCGGATTTAAATCTGTTATCTTCATATGTCCCTAACAATGCACCTATAATTGAAAAAATGAAATTAAGAAGATATATAAATAAATAAAACTTTGAGTAACATGAGGAGCATCAACAGGGTGAACTTTTGAACTGAATGGATTAATTGCTTTATCTTTTCTTCATTTGGAAGAATTGAATCCAGAAAAATGGACGTGATCTTCTTGAAGGTAATCCTGTTGAGGCTACAATATCATATCTGAAGGTTGTAGATACAGATTCAGAGTTGATTTCAAATATTGGATGATCAAGAACATTACTAGGGTTCCTTTCAGAAAATGGAGGATATTGTAGAAAACAGAACACTAGAATAGAAGCAAACCTTCCTCCTAGACTGTGGATAATGAGCTAACTATAGCTTTGCTTCTAGTGAAAGGCTCTTTCACGGACTTCACCACAAACCCACTTCTTAATCCCATATTCTTCCATAAAATCTCAACATTTTCCCCGAATGATTGTGAGAACCTAATCCCGTGGGATATCCAGTCGTTTTTCTTGGCACGTGGAATGATATCATACTGAGGTTTTCTGGGAAATTTGTTTCCAAGATAACCCAAACAGTTCACGTTTCTTGGCTTTAAGGAAGATTGGAAAGTTGCCCCAACAAATGGGTTTTGAAGTCTGCTACTCATTATCTTCACTAAAAACTCATGTCACAGCTTGCAGATCAAGTATTGGGGACTCAGGACTTACTCCTAAGAGGAGAGGTCGTCATTCCAAAAAAAATGGAGAAGAAGAGAATAATCTTCGTACCTAATTTAGGAAATAAAAGAATCTTTAGAGATTGAATGTAAGAGAAAGAAATCTAGGGCACATACACGAAGAAGAAGAGAACAATCTTCGAACCTGATACCTCCTCCGCTTTTTTTATCTGCATCTTGATGCTTCCGATCGTACCCTAAACCTCAGACTTCCGATCGTACCGTAAGTTTTCGGTGCTTTCTCCCGATCTTGCCGCTCAACCGGACCAATGACGTCGGGAAGGAAAAGGACGTCGCTCTTCACCTCATACTCGTGGATGTGCCACATTGGGTTTTCTGAGTCCGGAAAGGTTAAGAATAGTTTTTATGTAATGATGTTTTCAACTCCTAAACCGGGCATCGGCGACTGGACTATCGTAGATCAAGCACTGTCTCATATCCTCGTTTTGATGGCGACGGAGACGGCGGCATAAATGGAAGGGGGATATCAGAGCACCAAATAGATAGACAGGGGAAGCGGGAGAGAAAAGAGTCGAATGAGTGTTTCAAAAAGCCCTAGAAATTATCCCAATGATTTTCTGATATATGAGTTATTGAGGTATAGAACAGAGATGGTATCGTGATTAGGGTTTGCTGAGAAAAGGGAAGAATAGAACGAAGGGGATCTTGAAGTGGGGTATTAAAAAATTTAAGAATTTTGAGGGGATTTCATTTCCCCCTTTCAAGAACGCGCGTTTTAGTAAAAATCATAAAGCGACAATCACAGAGGACGCACGTTTTAGATAATGTGCCCTCCGTGTTTTTACTTTTTTTACATTAGACACTAATTTAAGGGCACGCAATAATGCGTGACCTAAATCCTCAAATTTTTTGAACAGACAACATGTTTTTATTGTCACTCTCTTTTGCGTAACATAAATCAGTGAGTGTCGTGATTTGCGCGTCGTGAAAGGGTCTTTTTCTTGTAGTGAACCTTGTATGATAAAATAATTATACTAAAATAACTATTTAGTATTGTACTCTTGTATTCGGGAAATAGTGTTTTATACTATAAACTATATCTAACATAGTTTATATGTTCTTTTCTGTATAATGCTCTTGTAATAGTAAAACAGTGTAATGTATCCCAAACTATACCTTTTATAGTTTGTATGTATGTTCTCGTTTCATGTATTGAATTCTATACAAGTTATGTAATGTTTCCCAACTATATCAACTATAGTTTAAATGTATGTTGCGTACTGCATTGAAAACTTTGCAATTTTGGCTGTATGTTGGAAACTACCCTAATGCCTGACATGTTACAAAAGGGTTACAAATATCTGAATATTTTTATACAATGTAGTGATTACTCTGTTTGTATCAATTGCAAAACTTTTTAAATATGTTTTAAATTTTTTGTATAAAAAAGTCCTTGTGTTTTACTTGTATTCCCCCTCTAAAAACATTAAAATAATGAAATTGCAGGGGTATGAACTCACAGTTGCTTAGGTGTGTGAGCTGGACAACGAGACTGGAAAGATGACCCTCGAGTTGATGCGCGCAGAAATAATTGTATCCTAAATATTGTTAAATACATAATTGTATTTAAATTAGTAAAACCATTAATTAAAGTGTCGCAAAACACTTTTTTTGAGTTGGAAATAATTACTAAGAATCGTTTGAAATGAATGAGAGGATTTTCAGTCAAGCTCAACCGAGAATTAGATTCTCGTTCCAAATGAGTTTTCGGTCGGAATGGGTTTTCTGCCGAACACAGGTTCTTGGTTTTGGGCTGTTTTCGGTCACTCAAAGATATTAAGGTTCTTCTTGGTGTTCTTGGTGTAAATATGAAGATTTGAAGGTTTCCACTTGAAGCTATGAATGTTCATGGATGATCCTTGGGGAGTAAAATCAGAGTGTTTTCGAGTGAAATGAGTGGGAAATGATCAAGTTTTCGTATGAAAAACTTATATACCGCTTGGGTTCTCGGTCGAAAATGGAGTTCTCGGCCGAGAATGGGTTTTTGGCCGAAATCAGTTTTTGACCCAAAGGTTTTCAGCCGAAAGAGTTTTGGTGTCAGGGTTTTCGGTTCCGAAGGGGAAAATCCTTGTTTTTCGAGAGTGTTTTATTCCAAAATTTTAATATAAACATCACTTGTTTGATTTAATTTATTTTCGAACCATTATGAAGTTAACGACATGAATAAAATTTGAAATTTAATATAACGGATTGACTTGTGTTCACTTGGAAAGTATCGGGTTGTTACAGATGTCATTTATTAACTCATTATGGTGTCGATTAACCATACGTGCTCCACTAATCAATAACAATTTTTGAGACACCCATTACCACTCTTTATTAGTCTCTATTAGTGTGTCGGTTAACCACACACACTCCACTAACGATTTATAAAGTGCAATGTGAAATTTCATGGATTAGTATACAAATTCATATTTTCCTAAAGTAAATAAGAGAAGGATTAAAAAAATGTTCAGTTACTTTTAATCGCATTATACTTATTAATGAGAATTTATTTTCCTATCAAACTCGTTCGGCTAACGACCCTTCACCAATCAAGGAAGCAGTATGTGAGAGTGGACACCCATTTAACTACCATTTTATAGGCAGTTTCCTTATACCCCCTTATAGATCGGCTTCGTGAATGAGGTGTACTAGTGGTTCAACTAACTTAGTCTTATATGTATAGTAATAATTAAACATTTAATTCTACATATAGTATAATGTGTATTTTTGAAACTTTTCGAAAATACTAGTTTATATTTTAAATTTTGAAAATTAAACAATTAATTTGAAATTAAAATTAAACCAAATAATATTTGACATTAATTATTAAGTTCAACTAATATCCAAATTAATTATTTATACATTTAAAAAATCAATCATATTAATCAAAAAATAATTAATCAAGTCAAATACTTATCTCCTAACTTCTCGGTTTACATATTATCATGATAGATTCAGTAAAATTTGATTTAGCAAGTAAATATAGCAGATAATTATCATATGAATTCATATTAGCAGATAAGCATCAGATTTTTTCGATCCGACCGAGCTCACGTCGTGAGCAATGATTTTTCAAAAATAATAATCGTTTCTTTTATTTGATCAATTCACCAATGTGCGAATACATGAAAGATAGCCATAAATTTTTTACACCGCCAATGGAAAACATAGATTACAAAATTTATATGCACTAAGCGGACAATATTCAAACAATTCAAATGATTAGGGCACATGCAACCTGTTGAGGATCTATGACTTTTACATATAGGCTGTTAGATTACTTATATAAACCCATAACTATAATTCTTATATACTTGAATTCATAGTAACATAGTCCATTTAGGTTTCCCTCAATACTAGCAAATGAACATGATGGCTTTTGGAGAGAGTTGTTGATTTATTATTTGATTAATAAATTAAAATAAATAATTTGTTAATATATTATGAGAATATACATTAATAGAAATAGGAATATTTAATCAGAAGTTAGTTAGAATTAATTTTGGGATTAAAACAATTAATTAAAAGTGCATGGTTTAAAGTGTATTTTTTTAATAGTTGAAGAAGAGGCTCGAGAACCTTCTTAGGGGAAGGAATGGACTGTTTCAATATGGCTAGTCTAGGCTTTCTAGAATATCTCATATGGATAAATAAGGAGCTAGATAATTACTAATTTGAAATATCATTATTATATTCAAATTAGAGTTATCCAGTACATCCTTGTTGGACTATAAATAGACCCTTACCCCTTATGATTTTCAGCCACTTATTCCTTTGAAGATATAGTAGAAAATCTAATCTCACATCTTCTCTCTCTATTCTAATTCTTTTGCTAGTGCTGGGTGTAAACCACTAGAGGCACGACATTTGTGGTGCTTGCTCTCAAGGCTTCAACAACACAGGGATTCTTTGTTATTAGTCAATAACAATCAATGTGTGTTTCTACTAAACCTGATCATATTTTTCAAGAATATGTTAGGGTTTCTTATTTGATGTTCAGAGTTGTATGTTCAATTAGAGATAAAATAGATGAAGAACTACAGTTACAAGCACACATAGGATTTTATTTGTTTTGCATATAACCCATCAATGTTATCAAAGCCTTGGCTTTTTTTTTTCTATTGAATTGATTGCAATAGTTAAATTGACCAATTAGGGTTTATGGCAACTAAACCCTTTTGGATTAGGGATTTTCGAAACTAGATTTGCTTATGCCATAAGTTTTGAGATATAAGAAAGGGTTGAAACCGTTTGCCTTTCCCTACAAGTTTCGATATTGGAGGGTTTCTTACCCCTCAAGTTTTCAAAATTAGGTACGGACTGAAATCCTTACCTTCTTCCATAAGCCACAAATTTCGAAAATTGCTTGATTATGATAGTTTTATCTTATTTTTGGTAATTATTAGTTTATCTAGCTAAATAGGATAATTATAAAATTAGATATATCCCTACCCATTATTTTCGAAATTAGGGTGAATGATAAGGATTAAATTATCTTGATTAATTTAATAGGATAATCATAAATTGATTCAAAAAATTAGTTAAATGTTTAATTAATAGAAAATTATTAAATCATTTGGTTTAATTTATCGATTTGAATTAAATTTTTTAATTTTTGAAATTTACTAATTAAACCTAGTATTATGAGAAGTTTAAAATACACCTTGTACTATATGTAAATTAAATGTTTAATAATTTCTATATGTATAAGAATAATACAGTCAAACCATTGGTATGCCTCATTCACGAAGTCGATCTATAAGGGGGGGGGGGGGTGTAAGGAAACTATCTATAACATCGTAGTTGAATGAGTGTCCACTCTCACCCACCGCTTCCTTGACTGATGGAGGGTTGTTAGCCGAACGAGTTTGATAGGACAAATTAAATCTCATTAATAAGTATAATGAAGTATTAAGTAATTAGGACTTTTTAAAAATTTCCAATCTTAGTTACATTAGGAAAAATGTGAATTTGTATACTAACCCATGAAATTGCACGTTGCACTTTAAAAGTCGTTAGTGGAGCGTGTGTGGTTAACCAACACACTAATAGAGACGAATAATGAGTTGCAATGGGTGTCTACATGGTTATTCACAAATTGTTTATGATCCTTGGTATCCCAGTCATAACTAGAAGAGCATAATCGAGATTAAACATGCCATTGAAATTTTCAATGAATCTCAAAAGATCTAGGAATTTCATTAAAAACCTAATTTGTTCTTGTTTTGTTTTTCAATGGTGAATTTGATAAATCGTTATTTACCTACCTTTATATAATTTAAAATTAGATTACGACGTCCCTTTTCTAGGAGTGAATTATTTAGTTACATCCTAGCCTTGATATTTCATTTTGGGTGTTATATTGAGGATTATTTTTATCTAACTAAAACTATCTTTTCTTTTATAGGTGTCTACCCGAAACGATGCTTCTAGTTACTTCTCCTCAAACTCCAACAACAACTTCTCCCTGTCACACATATGCTTGAAGGTGTAATCTGATGTCAACAACTATAACAATTGGATGCCCAACATTAAAATTACCCTTTGTTTTGAGGACAAGGATATGTCCTCAAGAAACCATTTGATGAATTGACGAAGAGAATGTCACTCCTAATGAATTGGTCGCCTACAAGAAACAGTATAATGATGCCACAAAAGTTGCGTGCATCATGGTGTCCACAATGACTCCATAATTGCAAAGGCATTATGATAATTACTGGTCTTACGAGACAAACAAGGACCTTATAGAGGAATACCATAAGGGAGCTCATCAGGAAAAGTATGAGGTGGTAAAGTCCCTCATTTCTAGAAAGATGAACGAGGGAGAGTCTGTTAGCAGCCACATTCAGAGAATGTAATGAGATATCGATAGGCTTATAAAGCTGAATGCGAATTTTGATGAAGAGTTTGCAATCGAAAAAGTGTTGAACTCTTTGCGAAGTTGTTATGATTAGTTCATGCTGACCTATCATTTGAACAACAATGAAACTACTTTGTCACAATTGTACAATTTACTGCGAATAGCTGAAGCAGGAATAAAAGCAAAACGTATTACCTCCACTCGTGATAATGCTCTTGTTCTGGCCATAGGTCAAGGGAACGGGAAAAAGAGGAAAGGTCCTCCCAAGGAAAACTGAAAGGAAAATTCCCACGTTAGGTCAGCAAGTACGTGATCAAAAGGAAAGTATAGCTCTGATGCTCCCCTTATTTCTGACACAAAAGAGGCCATTTGATTCTACTACAATGACATGGGGCATTAGAAATGAAGCTTCCTAAAATAATTGCAGGACATCAAGAATGGTAAGGTGAAGCCAAATTCAACTCATATTTACAATATCTTATCTAATAACTCATCATATTCTCGTTCTTTGGTCCTTGATACAGGATATAGATTTCACATTTGTTCTGATTTGTAGAGAATAAAAGGAAGTGAGGATGTGCATGGAAGGATGACCTAGATGTTGGATTAGGTATCTATTACATACCTATAATTGGTATGTACTTGACCCGATAGTAACATGGTCCTTTTGGGTTGCCTTCACCATAACAATTTGATAAGATGAATTATGGAGAAACTGGTTAATTATGATTTATTGATATATTATAAGAATAATATATTAATTGTGAAATCATATTATTTAATTATTATTGATCATAAATTAATTTGGAATTAATTTGGTGATCAAAAGAGACTGATTAAATTAACGAGGACTGATTATGTAAATCAGTAAAAGTTGTAGTTTGGAATGATGGATCCTATTGGCATAGGATAGACGAAAATCTATGGGGAGCCCATAGAATTTGTACCCAGACTTCCATATCTGGATCCATGGCTCATAAAATCGGACCTATAATTCCAATAAAAAACCCTAGCCGATTTTAAGGCTCTCTAACCTCTCTCTCATAATTCTCAATTTCTACTTGGTGTTTGTGACTCATTATAGGTGCAACAATTGAGGCACTAAGCTCTTGAAGGTCAACATCAAGTAGCTACAAGGAAAAGGCATTCATCTAACTTGGTTTTAGTTATCAATTTCATAATTATGTACGCTAGAATTAGGTTTTATTCTTTGGATGATTATTTGCATGTATAACTTGACAAAACCCTAGATTCAAAGCATTAGGGTTGCATGTAGACCATAAGAATATTGTAGTACTCAAAATCCATTAGTGGTATCAGAGTCTAAAGTGCTTTTTTTGTTATATATGATGCATTCATGAATTTTTCAAAGCAAAAAAGAAATAATTTTTTGGAACCTGCTTGATGACTACGACATGGTCAAAGTCACCACAACATGGTGGCTCGTCAGTTGGCAGTTTGTTAGATTTTTGGGCAAAATTAGATTTGGATTATAACCATAAGTTGTTTTACTAGTTAAAAATTCGATTTTTTGATATGGTAATGGATATCTTAATCTAATTGGAAGATTATTGTCAAAATTCAAGATAATTACTAGATTATAAGATAAATTAATTATTTGTAAATTTTGAATTGTATTTATCTTGCCAAATTAAATTAATTAGGTGAAATTTAGATAATGGTAAAATTATATGATTATTTTAATTATTTTAAATTTGATCTAGAATGCTTTGAAAAATTTCAAAACTTGTCATCATGTTTTGAAATTAAAAATTTGATTAAAAAGTTTTTCTTTTGAAAAATTAAATTCTAAATCCCTTGTGTTTTTGAAAAGTTAAAAAAATACACCATCATGGTTTTATTAATAATTTAATTAAAAGATTAACTAAGAAACAATTAATAATTCCTTAACATGGTTTAAAATTAATTAAATTAAAAACATAATTCATTAAAAGATTAATCCACCTAGTATTTTAAAAGTTTAAAATACACCCTTATACTATTATAACATTAAAACTTTAATTTATACATAAGTATAAGAATTAATCGGTGTTACTGTCAATTGGCCTCATTCACGAACCTGGTCTATAAGGGGTTTTTAAGGAAGTAGTCTGTAAAATGACTGTCATTAGGTATCCACTCTTACCCACCGCACCCTTGACTAGTGGAGGGTCGTTAGCTGAACGGGTAGGATATGATATTTTCGTTAAAAGTATAATGAAATATAAAGTAATTAAACATTTCATAAATTTCCAATCTTAGTTACTTTTTGAAAAATGTGAATTTGATGCTAACCCATGAAATTGCATGTTGCACCTTGTTGGTCGTTGGTGAAGCGTGTGTGGTTAACCAACACACTAATATAGGACTAATGAAGGATGTCAATGGGTAACTTGTAAATTGTTTTTGATCAATGGAGCGTGTTTGGTTAACTTCGACGTTGATTAGGTGCAAATAACATTGAGAGTACCAAACTAATTTTGATGGTTATCCACTCCTTGTTTTTTATCCTCGATATCCCAGTCACAAACTTGAAGGGCATAATCGAGATTAAACATGTCATTGAAAATTTTAATGAATCTCAAAGAATCTAGGAATTTCAATTCATGTAAAACCTAATGTTTATTTTTCGTTTTTCATGGTCGAAATTGGTAAATCGTCATTTTCCTACATTTAAATATTCTGCGATTGGATTACGACATCCCTCTTCTGAATTTTAGAATATTATGTTGGGTCGTAGACTTAATCTTTCATTTGGGTGTTATATTAAGGACTTAATCAGCTAACTTGAATTTCCCGTTTGTAGATGTCATGTTTTGACAACTACGGTCTTCCGCTATCCTTTGGAAAAGGCTTTCCATTCAAAGATGATATTCCATATGTCGTTGAAGGTGAAAGGTTAATCCATTATTTGTGCAAAAGTGGAACTGGAAATCATACTTCACATCATCTACCTCTTCCAATAATTCTCCTTGACCCAAAATTTCATCGACTTGAAAAGTTCAAGGTAACTCAATCCTTATTGGCAAGCAAACACCAAGATGGAAGGTCTGTATGTGCATACATATTGAAGATGAAGTCATACATTGATAGACTTGGAATTTTGGTTGTCGTTTTCACGAGGAAGCTAGCTATTGACTTGATTCTTCAATCATTTCATGTGTCTTATAGTCATTTTGTTAAAGACAACCATATGACAGATCACGACTTCACCCTTATTGATCTAACATAATTGCTAATTATTGTTGAATCAGGAATGATTTAGCACAATGGTGAAGCAAATTTGACTTAAAGATCAATCTCCCAAACTTCCATGGACATTGATAATGGAAACATTGGAAGTGTTGGGTTTTAAGCACTATAACATTCCTGTGGTGCACATGCAACCCTAAATGCTTTGGATCTATGTTTTATCTTACACATGCATATTTATACTTTTCCAAAGCATTGTTATAACAAGCATACATTTGAACAATTGAATGATACAACTAGTTAGGTGAAACACCTTTATGAAGGACTTGTAGTTCTTGGCCTTTGAAGCTTGAGCACCCCAAGTGTGATGCTTCTAATGGTTCACAACCACCAATATGCAAAAGGAGACTTGAGAGAATAAGTTGCTTAGCTCACAAAGAAGGTGCCACCAATTTTTGTTCATAAGGGTTTTATTTATAGTGCTAGGGTTACATCTTTGAAAACACTAATGACCATTCACATTCTTATGCTCCATGGGTTTAACCTCCATGGATTATTTTGTTGGTTTAGCCCATCTACATAATCATGGATCTTTGGCCCGCACTATAAGAATCATTGATTTACAAAATCAAACCTCATATATTTAATTAGTCACTTTTGACCAAAAAATTAAATCCATATTAATTCCTGATCAATACTAATTAAATAATAATATGATTTCATATTAATATATTATACTTGTAATATATTAATAAATCATAAATAAGCTTATTCTCAAAACTCCATCGTATCAAATTACATTGGTGAAGGCAACCGAAAACGACCATGCTACAATCGGTTCAAGTACATCCTAGTTATAGTAATGGGCTTAGACACCAAATCCAATAGTCTCCCACTTGGATAAGTCTAATAACTATTACTGTCATTGCACCTTCAGGATCTGACTTAGCAATCGTAAGGTTTCAAAAGTTGTTGTCGAACTCTGACCTATTCAGTGACTCGTCCTTCAGATAAGGGATCATATGTTCCTCTGTTCTCAAGATATCCATGCGGAAAAATACATGGAACACAGTCATACTTATTATCCTGCAATTTTTTTCACGATCTCCGATACATCTGACATAGAACATAACTGAACACATCAATTTAGCTCTGACCGGGCGCGACACATATGTAACACCCGGGTTTCAGGGCTAAGCATTTTTGTCAATGTAATAGTCTAGGTCAACTCTTGTAACTCTTTTTGAAGTAATAAAGATGAAATATTTGAGTATTATGTGCTTACTATTTAATTATAAATGTATAATTAATAAAGAATAAAAATAAGCATTAAAATTAAAGTGTGAGATAAGCCCGATATCTTTATAAAAAGTTGTAGTGGTCGAAACAAGGATTCCGGGGATATAAGGAACGCCGAAATCCGAGTTATAACGAAGAAGTTATGACCCGTCAAAGTTTCGCAACAGAACCGACACGATACCGTAAAGCGTAAATAGTGAATTTACGATAGAGCGAGATTTAGCCTTAGCGATCTAAACAAAAGTCATAGAATATGTTAAACTAAGAACATCGATCAAAAGAACGCCCAAATCTGACTTCGTATGAAGAAGTTATGATTTATCGAAGTTTCGGAATAGTAGTGTACAACCCGAAATTCGAATATTAGATCGAGCGATTTTTAGCCGACACGACCTAGATGAGAATCGAAGATCTCGTTGAGAATAGCGTAACGAGAAAAGGATGGGCAAAAACGGATGTCGGATGAAGAAGTTATGAGGATTTAACGGACCAATCCTGTCCCGGCCCGTTAATAATATAAAATTTAAAATCGAATGAAAATTAGCCAACCAAGTCTAAACGAAAGTTGTAGAGTACGTTCCCACCTTCGCGTGGATATAAAGAGCATCAAAAACGGAGCTCGTATGTGGAAGATACGAATATTTGAACTTAGGTCTCGAAAATGCGAAACCTGGTGCGAAACTGATGACATGGCACGATCCTAGCTGTCGCTTGCAGCCCACGGTCCTTGCTTCGGATTGTGACACGCCACCCTCGATTTACGCCCCGCGTCCGAAGTCGGTACGCCCTGTGTACCCTCACCCTTATCCGTCCGATGTACGAAGCCAGCTGGATCCGACCTGGAAGCCTTATCCGAGGAGTACGCCCAGCGTAAATCCGAGCTTCGACCGCTATAAATACCATGCGAATTCTTCCGGATTTGTTACACATTTTCACTTCTCTTTCTAAACTACTTTCCCTCTCTAACCCATTTTGAGTCCCCTAAGCCCTAGTTAAACCCCTAGCACCCTAGGGAAGCCCCGAGGCTCCCGGAGTCCCGAGAAAAAAGAGTTTTTCGGTTTCAAAACGCTGCTCCACTTAAGTTTCGGTTTCCGATAAAATTCGCTGTAAGTGTGCTACGCTTACGCAACTTTGAATATAGCTTTCAAATAATTATAGGAATGTTATTAGGTCCTTAAAATAATTATTTGGGCTATCATTATGAGTTTATTGAGTGTTATTAACGCTTATATAATAATAATAATAGTTAGACAATTAATTTGTCGCGGTTATCGTTAGACTAAACCCTAGTGCTATCGATACTAGGTTTTGTCGAAGGAAAATTGTTTTGAGAGTTTCGAAGCGCTGTCCAAGTGTTGAGTCCCCACCTTTCAGGTGAGTGCATAGTTACTTCAGCTTACACATAGATATGAAGTATTTTATATAAGTTACATGTTATGTGTGCATATTATCTGAATAATTGCTATCTATGCTGGATGAACATTGTTATACGTGGTTTCAATGATTTAAACTGTATGTGTATTTTATATATACGAAAATGTTGGGGTAAAACATGGGTAGATGTAATAGGTGATGTGTGATAAAATGATGAGAGGCCTTGATGTTGTTGTTGTTGATTCGGTCATATAGCGGAGTATAGACTCTTCTAGACAGTCCAGTGGAACACTAGCGGGCTCGTAACCTGTAGGTGTTTGTGAACGATGTGTTCACCGGTGTACTCCATCCCCCACAAGGTTGCCTTTAGGACATTTATTGCTGAGGAACCCCTTAGCAGTAGTGTCCATCCCGATGATGATCCTTAGGATAGGTCCCTTATGATAGGTGTTTAGGGACGTAATGTGAGGATAACGGTAATGTGTAATCGAGTTATTATTGATATATGAAATTTATAGACTTATTTATTGTGGGTTGAAAACCCTATGTGCTCACCAGGCTCCCAAGCCTGACCCACTCAGTTTTATGTATTACAGGAAGTGGCGCTTGAGCATAGATATGATGTTGGACGAGGGATTACGAATGTAGGCCTGTAGATATGAAATAATGTAGTAAGACTTATATTGTACTGTTTATGCTTTTGCTCTGTACGAACATGACATCCCAAGTCTTTTAATGAAATACATTTCTATGGAAATGCTTTTGATAAATCTTTATCATATTTTCTTTTGGGACAAATTCCGCAACACTTTCATTTAAAATGTTACTCTGATTTTTAAACAAAGCATAAACAAAATCGGTGTTTTCTGGCCGTGATTTTGGGGATGTCACAGTTGGTATCAGAGCATTAGTTTAAGCAAACTAGGAATTTTAGGATGTCTAGACTTAAACTAAGAATGCTAAGCGATGATTGTGAGGTGTGAGCACTAGCTTATTTTAGGAATTATGCCTAAAATGCTTTTATGTGCTAAATGCTTTGTGCCTGATATGCTATTAATTGTTCGGATCTATGGTCTGTTGCCGACTGGATCTGGAAACCTTATGTGTTTAGGATTCTAAACGTACGACTACGATATTAGAACTAGCATATAAACGTTTCGGAGAGATAAAGATGATTTGAACATCGGTCCTAAATAAAGATCTAAATTCACCTTATTCGGTGTATAGATCAAGATGGCAAGGACGCGTAGCGGAAAGGTGAATGCAAATGGGAACATAAACCAACCCCCAGTGATCAAGCAAATACCAGTTGTGGAAGCCGCTGCCCGGCCAATAACGATGGTCGGAGTGCAAGCAAAAGACCGCTCTCGCAGTTCCTCTGTTGAAATATGGAGTACTAAGCTGGTGGAAGCTATTAGCTGATTTGATGCCCAAAGGTGAAGCAAGCAAGATGTCGTGGGAGGATTTTTTGGTACAGTTGAAGATGAAATACTGTTCTAAGCAGGATCCTCTGGAGATCAACAACGTGTTCCATAATCTGAAGAAGGGAAGAATGAGCGTTACTAAATACGCTGCAAGCTTTACTGAGAAAATGAAGCTTGTTCCTCACCTCGTCCCAACTGAACTCTCCAAGGTTAACAAATTTGCTCTCGGATTACCAGCGGACTTTGGTCCAATGGTCAAGCAAACTACCACACTGAAAGCCGCCATATGGGCTGCTAAGAATGTGGAGATCTAGATACGAGAAAAAGGTCTGGAGAGAGCGGAAGTGGGAGAGAAAAGGAAATTTGATGGATCCTCGAGGTCCGGTAAGAAAGGTAGATTCTCAAAGTCTGGTTCAAGAGGAGGAGGATCAGAAGCGAAGTGGTGTGACAAGTGCAAGAAATAGCACTCTGTGAAGTGTGACGGAGGGGTCACTTGTTTCAAATGTGGAAATCCTAGGCACTATGCCAACGAATGCACGTTCACTAAGAAGTTCTGTTATGAGTGCAACGAGGGGGGGCACATTTTAAAGGATTTCCCGAAAAAGAAGGAGGCAAGAAGACCCAACATACCACCGAAGCCGAAGGCGAGAGCCTTCCAAATGATGCTCGAGGTTGCAAAGGAGGCAACAGACATGGCTTCAGGTACCTTTCTTGTAAATGGTTTGCCTGCAAATATACTATTTGATTCCGGAGAAAATTACTCCTATGTATCACATAAATTTAGTGGGAAATTAGCATTACCTGTAGAAAAACTTGATAATGCCCTGATTGTAGAAGTTGCCAGTGGCAAATTCGTACCTGTTAGTAATCGTATTAGGAACATCGTCATCGACCTAAACGGAAAAGAATTCCATGAGGAGCTATTACCCATTGAGTTAAATGGTTTGAACATCGTTTTGGGTATGGATTGACTTAGCATCAACGATGCCGAGATTCAATGCCGAAAGAAGATAGTAAGGGTAAACCCACCCGAAAAGGAATCATTTATGGTGTACGTGGACGAACGCAGAGTGAAATCTGGAATCATCTCCCTGGTGAAAGCTAGGAAATGTTTGTCCAAAGGATGTGCATCATACTTGGCATTCGTAATCGATGCTAAGAAGGAGAAGAAAGAGGTGCAGAATATACCGGTAGTGTGCGATTATCCGGAAGTCTTTCTCGAAGATCTTCCCGGATTACCACCTGATAGACAAGTGGAGTTTCGTATAGACTTGTTACTAGGAACAACACCGATAGAAAAGTCACCTTACCGATTAGCACCGACGGAGATGAAGGAGCTCATGACGCAACTTCAGGAGCTGTTGGACAACAGTTTCATTCGACCTAGTTCATCACCCAGGGGAGCTCCGGTGTTATTCGTAAAGATAGAAGGACGAAAGCATGAGAATGTGTATAGAATACTAAGAGCTGAACAAGGCAATAGTGGAGAACAAGTATCCATTGCCGAGGATTGACGACCTATTCGATGAGCTGCAAGGTTCGAGCTACTTCGCAAAGATCGATCTTAGGTTGGGATATCATCAGGTGAAGGTGAGGGAACATGATATTGAGAAAACTACCTTCAGAACAACATATGGACACTACAAGTTCTAGGTTATTTCGTTCGGACTAACCAATGCTCCAGCAGCATTCATGGATTTGATGAACAGGGTTTGTAAACCATTCCTCGATAAATCCGTGATAGTATTCATCGACGACATTCTCATCTACTCGAAAAGCCAAGTGGAGCATGGAAAGCATCTACGGGAAGTATTAAAAGTGTTGAAGAAGGAGAAGCTTTTTTCAAAGTTCTCCAAATGTGACTTTTAGATACGGGAAGTCCAATTCTTGGGTCATGTTGTTAACAAGGAGGGAATAATGGTTGACCCCACAATGATCGAGGCTGTAATGAAGTGGGAACGTCCAAAGAGTCCCATGGAGATTCGAAGATTTCTAGGATTAGCCAGATATTATCGACGATTTATCCAAGGCTTTTCTTCGATAGTGCTCCATTAACAGCTTTGACTCATAAAGGAGCTACGTATACGTGGATTGAGAAACACGATGAGGCATTCGAGAAGCTAAAGAAGAAGTTACGTGAAGCACAAATACTTTCTCTACCCGATGGAGTTGAAGACTTTGTAGTTTAAAGTGATGCATCTGGAGTCGGGATGGGTTGTGTTCTGACCCAAAGAGAAAAGGTGATAGCATACGCATCTCGACAATTGAAAGAGCACGAAAAGAACTACCCCACTCATGATCTAGAGTTGGCAGCGGTAGTATTTGCCTTAAAGATATGGAGGCATTACCTCTATGGCACGAAGTGCAAACTCTTCATTGATCATAAGAGTCTCTAGTATCTCTTTAATCAGAAGGAGTTGAACATGAGGGAACGATGCTGGCTAGAACTTCTCAAGGACTACGACTGTGAGATACTTTATCACCCAGGTAAAGCAAATATTGTTGCTGATGCTCTCAGTCAGAAAGTCAACCTTGAAAGGAAAAGGCCAAGAGCGTTGAGAATTGAAGTCGTCTCGACGATCGTGGAAAGTATCAAGAAAGCCCAGGAAAAAGCTTTAGAGAAGAATGACCGAAAGGAAGAACGTTTGGGCAAAACGTTAGTATTTGGTACAAAAAGTCGAGGACTGAAGGTATTCCAAGATCGGATTTGGGTACCTAAGATGGGAGGAATAAGAGACCTTCTGATGGAAGAAGCACACAAGACCATGTACTCGATTCATCCCGGTAGCACAAAAGTGTATAGGGACCTAAAACCTACTACTGGTGGCTGAAGATGAAGCTCGATGTTGCGAAGTATGTGGCCGAGTGTGTAACATGTGCGAGAGTTAAGGCACAACATCAGAAACCATATAGGAGTTTAGAACCTTTACTTGTAACCATAGGTAAATGGGAAGACATCACCATGGATTTTGTGACTAAAATGCCCAGGAAGAAGAACGGACACGACATGATTTGGGTAGTCGTGGATCGTTTCACTAAGAGTGTACACTTCATAGAAGCCAACGAGAAGTGGTATATGGATAAACTCGCAAATTCTTACATGAAGGAAATTGTAAGACTTCACGGTGTCCCTCTAACAATTGTATCTGATCGTGATACTCATTTCACGTTGAGGTTTTGGAGGAGTTTGCATGAGGAATTTGGTACGAAATTATGTTTGAGTATGGCTTACCATCCGCAAACCGATTGTCAGAGCGAAAGAATGATTCAGACACTAGAGGATATGCTGAGAGCATGTACCCTCGAATTCCAAGGGAATTGGGACGAGCACTTGCCTCTGGTAGAATTCTCCTACAACAACAGTTTCCACTCGAGCATCAAGATGGCACCTTGTCAAGCCTTGTATGGACGGAAGTTTCGTACGCCGTCTTTTTGGCTTGAAGTCGGAGAGAAGCAGTTTATGGGCCCCGAGATAGTCCATGAGACTGCTGAGAAGTTGAAGGTGATTAGAAAAAGAATGTTAGCAGCCCAGGATTGTCAGAAGAGCTATGCTGACAAGAAAAGACGACCGATAACCTTCGAAGTTGGGGATTCCGTTTATTTAAAGTCTCACCGTGGAAGGGACTTATACGATTTGGGAAACGAGGAAAGTTGAGTCCAAGGTTTATTGGACCGTTCAAAGTTCTTCAGAAGATTGGGAACCAAGCTTACAAGCTGGAATTGCCCGAAGAACTCAATGGTATTCATAACACCTTCCATGTGTGTTATTTTAGGAAATTCATGGGAGATGTTCCCGACATAATTCCAATCTCAAAGTTAAGGATGGATGAGAACAAAAGGTTGATCGAAGAGCCCGAGGCAATTGTTGACCGTAAGACTAAGAAGTTACGACGCAAGATGGTCGACTTAGTGCTAGTCCGATGGAAACATTCGAATGGGCTGAATCTCACTTGGGAAATAGAGGATGACATGATGAGTCGGTATCCACATGTGTTTGCTGATGCATGATTCCGGGATGAAATCATCCTAAGGGGGAGAGAATTGTAACGTCCGGGTTTCAGGGCTAAGCATTTTTATCAATGTAATAGTCTAGGTCAACTCTTGTAACTCTTTTTGAAGTAATAAAGATGAAATATTTGAGTATTATGTGCTTACTATTTAATTATAAATGTATAATAAATAAAGAATAAAAATAAGGAACGCCGAAATCCGAGTTATGACGTAGAAGTTATGACCCGTCGAAGTTTCACGACAGAACCGACACGATACCGGAAAGCGTAAATAGTGAATTTATGATAGATCGAGATTTAGCCTTAGCGATCTAAACAAAACTCGTAGAATATGTTAAACTAAGAACATCGATAAAAGGAACGCCCGAATTTGACTTCGTATGAAGACGTTATGATTTTTCGAAGTTTCGGAATAGCAGTGTACAACCCGAAATTCAAATGTTAGATCGAGCGATTTTTAGCCGAAACGACCTAAATGAGAATCGAAGATCTCGTTGAGATTAGCATAACGAGAAAAAGATGGGCAAAAACGGATGTCGGATGAAGAAGTTATGAGGATTTAACGGACCAATCCTGTCCCGGCCCGTTAATAATATAAAATTTAAAATCAAATGATAATTAGCCGACGAAGTGTAAACGAAAGTTGTAGAGTACATTCCCACTTTGTGTGGATATAAAGAACATCAAAAACGGAGCTCGTATGTGAAAGATACGGATTTTTGAAGTTAGGACTCAAAAATGCGAAACCTGGTGCGAGACTGATGACGTGGTACGATCCCAGCCGTTGCTTGCGGCCCACGGTCCTCGCCTCGGATTGTGACATGCCACCCTCGCTTTACCCCCGGCATCCGAAGTCGGTACTCCCTGCGTACCCTCACCCTTATCCGTCTGATGTACGAAGCCAGCTGGATCCGACCTGGTAGCCTTATCCGAGGAGTACGCCCAACGTAAATCCGAGCTTCGGCTCCTATAAATACCATGCAAATTCTTCAGGATTTTTCACACATTTTCACTTCTCTCTCTAAACTACTTTCTCTATCTAACCCCTTTTGAGTCCCCTAAGCCCTAGTTAAACCCCTAGCACCCTATGGAAGCCCCGAGGTTCCCGGAGTCCCGAGAAAAAGGAGTTTTTCGGTTTCGAAACGCTGCTCCAATTAAGTTCTGATTTTTGATAAAATTCGTTGTAAGTTTGCTACGCTTACGCAACTTTTAATATAGCTTTCAAATAATTATAGGAATGTCATTAGGTCCTTAAAATAATTAATTGGGCTATTATTATGAGTTATATTGAGTGTTATTAACGCTTATATAATAATAATAATAGTCAGACAATTAATTTGTCGCGTTTATCATTAGACTAAACCCTAGTGGTATCGATACTAGGTTTTATCTAAGGAAAATCGTTTTGAGAGTATCGAAGCGCTGTCCAAGTGCTGAGTCACCACCTTTCAGGTGAGTACATAGTTACTTTCAGCTTACACATAGATATGAAGTATTTTATATAAGTTACGTGCTATGTGTGCATATTATCTGAATACTTGCTATCTATGCTGGATGAACATTGTTATACATGTTTTCAATGATTTAAACTGTATATGTATTTTATATCTACGAAAATGTTGGGGTAAAACATGCGTAGATGTAATAGGTGATGTGTGATAAAATGATAGAAGGCCTTGATGTTGTTGTTGTTGATCTAGTCATCTAGCGGAGTATAGATGACGACCACAGACTCTTCTAGAGAGTCCAGTGGAACACTAGCAGGCTCGCAACCTGTTGGTGTTTGTGAACGATGTGTTCACCGGTGTACTCCATCCCCCACAAGGTTGCCTTTAGGACATTTATTGATGAGGAACCCCTTAGCAGTAGTGTCCATCCCGATGATGATCCTTAGGATAGGTCCCTTATGATAGGTGTTTAGGGACGTAATGTGAGGATAACGGTAATGTGTAATCGAGTTATTATTGATATATGAAATTAATAAACTTATTTATTGTGGGTTGAAAACCCTATGTGCTCACCTGGATCCCAAACCTGACCCACTCAGTTTTATGTAATACAGGAAGTGGCGCTTGAGCATAGATATGAAGTTGGACGAGGGATTATGGATATAGGCCTGTAGATATGAAATAATGTAGTAAGACTTATATTGTACTGTTTATGCTTTTGATCTGTACGAACATGACATCCCAAGTCTTTTAATGAAATACATTTCTATGGAAATGCTTTTGATAAATCTTTATCATATTTTTTTGGGACAAATTCCGCAACACTTTCATTTAAAATGTTACTCTGATTTTTAAACAAAGCATACACAAAATCGGTCTTTTCTGGCCGTGATTTTGGGGATGTCACAACATTGTCAAAACAAACTAATTGAGGGTCCTAATATATAACTTTTAATCCTCTTAGGATAAAAGGAACATATAAACTTCGACAATATATGCTTGTACTAACTAATCCTTAAGTTATGCACAACGATACGTTTTATAACATCAATTTACTGATGCATTTTCGTATCATCAATGCACAACCAACTCGTAGTCAACAACTCATATATCTTAGTTTGAAGACTATATGATATTATCATCTCACAATCACTTGTGATAAATTTCATGAAGTGATTCAGGTGAGTGCGGGATGATCAAATGCACAATATTATTTCACAAACACTCATGAATGGTGTAGCAAACTTTTGCTATGTCTAACACCTGATACAGTCTTACAAGCCAAGTCATGACAATCTTGCTTCATACCTACTTCCAAAGTATGATCGACTATGGATAGTTTGAATAATCTTATTATTTGGGAAGTCAAAACATGCAAAGTGAAACACAATGATAATACTAATCCTATGTGGCCCCAAAACTTTTGAGAGTAAATAAAACACATTTTATTTAAACACCATATTGATTACACATCATTCATTATATATTGTTTCGATTTATCAACCAATACTTGAATGAAAACAATAATTATCCCATGTTCCAAGCATGCATACTATGTTTATCTGTGGTCCTTTGAGAAATATATCAATTGTAAACATTTCCAACGATACTCATTTCACAATTACAAATCCTTATCGTAAGTGTATGAATACCAGGTTCTTCCACTTACTGTACTTTGTTAGAATCTAGACTCATATGCAGTGATCCTTTTGTAATGATTAAGTACACAAGTCACTGAGACTTTGTCAATTACAAAAATTTCCATTGGAGATTGTTAAAAGACAAATCCATAGATCCGAAGTCTCATATTCAAAGCAAATTCCTTTAAACATCCTTATTGCATAAAATCTTGTAACCTACATATAGATTCTTAATATTCAACTCCCAATATGGAAACATTTCCATATTTTCCATATGATGACTCATTATTAATACAATCCCGTTTTTCAATAATAATCTCAATACGGTCTGTTCATTAGTATACTTCCAACTGCCCATAAGCAACTAATCCTTGGCAAACCTTAGATTATCCTTAACAGTTGTTTAACTGCTTTAGTCATATCCGGTTCTATTCCTTTTTCTCTCTTAAAGCCCTAGGCATTTGAAAAATTAGAATACAAGAATATTATAGCATATGCAATCGATCCTATACCCGAAGAATATGGGACATGATTCATAATGTCTTACATAAAGACCTGATACTTTACCATTCTCTTGTTATAACATTTCCATGTATAGAATTTCCAATGTTGAAGCATTTCAACATGTTATTCATACAGATCCCTGACAAAATTTGTTAAAATCTCAATGTAAACTTATAAAATTGAAATGAAGTATGAGTTCCTCTCCCTTAATTATAGCAAAACAACTTTTCAACCCTGCAACTTTGCGAATTGATTTTTTTTTCTGTAATTAACATTGCTACCTCGCAACACTTACCATAATAATTATTCTCCCACTAGCATAATAATTATTATCTTCCTAGTATAACACTTATGCTCCCACTAGCTATGACATGGATCTAGAAATCAGATGGACTTCTAGAAATCAGTACTTTATTGACTTTCTTACCAAAGTTCAAATTTATGACACGAGATGCTTCGACAAGCCTTTATCTAGGCTCACACACCTTTTATTATAAAGATCATATGTGTGTGTAAATAGTTTTAGAGCTTACACCAATAACTCTCAAATGTTTAAACCTTTTTCCATTTCCCACAATTCGAACTATGAAGAAACCAGAATGCAAATATCACAATTGCTAACTCTTTAAAATCAACATAGTGAAAGCGTTTCCTCACAATCATTTTCATGAATTGGAGAGAAAACTTATGACACTTAGATTTTTAAGGTGTATGTGTTCCTATCCATGTGAATTTGTCATAACCGTAATCTTAAGACAAGGTTAGTGACAAATCCAAAATCATATGGACTGAACCTATCTAATCTTAATCTCTTTCCACTCAGTAGCATAAGGGCCTACCATTTCTTCCAGGTTTTAATGTAAACAATTGAGAACTCATAGAACCCACACGCATTGTCAACCAACTGGAATGGGCATAAAACAATAATATGTCAACACGGTAGGTTACAAACCTCCAGTCGTGTGCTAGTGATTAACAATAGGGTTGACTCTTGATTAGTTCTTAAAACTTTTCAAGATCTTTAAGACTCCCAGTGACCTCTTGACATATAAGTTTCTCTCTGTCAAGAAACATTGCTTGACAAAAAAATATGCAAGAGTTAGTGCGATTTTTTTTATCAAGACAAACACTTTTGACAATATGTCTTACTTGATATTTGTTTTATCCAAAACCTTAGAACTTACCAATTTCTAAATGTACAATAGTAGAAAACATTTACATATACATTTGCTAATATGTCACTCAATATGCAACCTTGGAGTATGACCCTAAGACTTGATTTTGGAACGAAGTATGATTCATCATAACTGATTTAAGCATTTCAATAATTCTTGATTCCTCTTCTTAGCCATACAAATGAACTAATGTGTCATTAGAGGATAACCTATTATATGGTTTCCACAATCATTAAGATGATCATCAACACGAGATTCAACCACTCTCCCATCTTTTTAGATTGGAGAAAGTTTTATCTTTCTGCTGACTTTGATTCTTCTTATTTGTTCTGCTATACATTGAAACTTTTCAATGACTTAGAAATATACTTAATCTTGTAAGCATAACCATATTTACTAAATTTAGTAAATCATGACGAATAGTCTTATCGTTCTTTGTGGTGGACCTGACAAATACACAACTAAGTGTACCCGATCCCCTAATCCTTCATTTGACTCACATATACATACCAACAAGGAGTTAGTCCTAATTTCCTAAAGATGAAGGTTCTCATTCATCATAAAATACAAGTTGCATGATTCCAAGTTTCTATCCAAATGAAACTATGTGATGAGAATCTTTTCTTATTTGGTAAATTTTGACACCACCACAAACGAAAGAATAAAATCCATGTTCCTAAAAGTACAAACATCAACTTTCACATATGCCATTGCAAGGAAATATAAAATAAGAGAAATAAATCAAAATTTTATTTATAAAATGCGGAAAACTTTTCCTTACAATGCAATTACAAATAAAAACCATGTTACTAAACATTTTTAAGCAATTTATCATAACTCCTAGCACCAACTCAAAAATCAGATCATAAAACCATGCAATCGAAATCCATCTCTTCGCGATCAGACTCAGCATGCTTTTCCTTTAAGCTTCCTTTGATCCTATAAAACATCAAAATGTAATCTTATCATATCATGTATTAAGAATCTACTAGCATGAATTTAATAGAGTTAGATAGAGGACTTACCTGAATCTAAGTCAAACTTTTTGACTTTACCATCCTTACGATCCTTTAGGTACATACGGTAGCTTCGCAACCAATGTCTCTTCTCTTGACAATAGAAACATATGGACTCTTTGGGAATGGTACACGGGACAATATCAGACATAGCCTTTCCCTTTCCGTTGGAAAGAGAAATCTTTTTTGGACTTCTAATGTTTCCATTGTCATTGTCCATGGAAGTTTGGGAAGTAGATCTTTCAATCAACATTGCATTACCAGTGTGCCAAAGCATTGCTGATTCAACATCAATTAGCAAATAGGTAAGATTGATAAGGGACATGTCGCGGTCTATCATATAGTAGTCTTCAATGAACTGACTGTACAAATTAGGAAGTGATTGAAGAACCAAGTCAACAGCCAACCCCCTTAGCACAACGACTCCTAACATTCCACCCTGTCAATGTGTGACTTCATCTCCAAGACATGTACACACAGACCTTTCATCATGGTGTTGGCTTGCCAATAGCGCTTGTGTGACCTTGAACTTTTGAAGTCTTTGAACTTGTGGGTAAGGGAGAATAATTGGAGGAGGTGGAGGAAGTGAAGTATGATATTGTGCAATATCATCTTTATGTAAAAATCCTTTTCCAACAGATTTGGGAAGACGATAGTTGTCTGACCTAACCATCTATAAATGGAGAAATTCAAGTTACTTGATTTAAGTCCTTAATATAACACTCAAAATGAAATATTAAGGCTAGGACCCAACACAATAATTTACAAATAAGAAAAGGGATGTCGTAATCTAATTGTAAAATATTGGAAGGTAGGTAAATGACGATTTACCAATTTCCACCATGAAAAACGAAATCGATAATTAATTTTAATTGGATTGAAATTCCTAGATTCATTAACATTTATTGAACTTTTCAATGTCATGTTTAAATCTCGATTGTGCCCTTCAAGTTTTTGACCGAGATGTCGAGGATCACAAACAAGGTGTGAATAACCATGAAAATTAGCTTGGTACACACAATGTTACAAATCACCTAATCAATGTGTCAGTTAACCATATACGCTCCATTGATCTATGATTAACATGAAGCTACCCTTTGCCACACATTGTCAATCGCAAATTCGGGTGTCGGTTAACCACCCATGGTCCACTAACGACTTAACAAAGTTGCAAAGTGTAATTTCATGGATTAGCACCATTTTAACATTTTACTAAAGTAACTAAGATTGGGAATTTAATAAAAGTTTAGTTACTTTATATTTATCATTATACTTTTAATGATGGAGAATTAATGTCCTATCCTACCTGTTTGGCTAACGACCCGACACCAGTGATGAAAGCAGTGGATGAGAGTGCACACCCGTTAAACCACCATTTTATAGACAGCAACCTCATATCCCCCCTGTTAGACCGACTTTGTGAATGAGACCTACTAACGGTAAGACTGACTTGTCGTATACATTTATATTATTAAACATTTAATATTATAAAGTATAATGTTGAATTTTAACTTTTAAAACTCTGGGGTTTGGAATTAAAATTTCATTAGTGAGACTTTACAAATTCCAAAACTTGAGGGTAAATTTTTAAACTTGTAAAAACTCTTCAATTTAATAACTTATAAGTTTAATGTTGGTTTTATGAAAAGACTCTTGATTTTCCATAACTTGAGGACAAGTTATGGAGTTCATAAAAACATATATGATAAGACTTTTCATGTTCCATAAACTCATTAAACATCTAGAACAATTTCAATCAAGGAAATATTATCATATAATATTCTATTGATCTAATCTAACTCATATAGCAAGACAATTCATATCAAATAATACAAATAGTTAACCTGTTATCTTAATATTTGACAATTGTCCTTTCATTCCCATAACTTATGAGTTTAATGTAATTTTAATGTATGAGACTTTTCATTTTCCATAACTTGAGGACAAGTTATGGAAGTCATTAAAATTCATGTAGATCATTTCCTAACAACTAAAATTAGCAGATAATTCATGATCTAACTAAACTCATGAACAATATAATTCTATGTCAACAATTTACAAGAAATTTTTGTTTATCATACAACACAACAATATTCTCAAAACATTTGACAATTATCTTGTGTTTAGATGAGTACTAGCACTACATATCATAAAAAACATTTTTAATGAACCAAAACAGTTTGCGGTAGCATTCCAATCCAAGCCAAGCCAAGAAACTTGAAAATCAACAAATAGAACCTTCAACTCATCGAGTGCATGAACTAGACTCAGCGAGTTGCTTTGTTACTGAGTGAACTCGCCGATTCAGTTCATGGACTCGGCGAGTTCATCAGTCAGAGGCCAGAAATTCGACTTTTTCAGCTTTGAAAAACTATTGAGTATCAAATAAAATAGAAAACAATCCTAAACTCTGATACCACTATTGCATTTTATGCACTATAACATTCCTATGGTGCACATGCAACCCTAAATGTTTTGGATCTATGTTTTCTCTAATTATACATGCATATTTCCAATTTTCCAAGGTATTGTCCTAACTAGCATACATTTGAACAATTGAATGATAGAACTAATTAGGTGACATACCTTTATGAAGGACTTGTAGTTCTTGGCCTTTGAAGCTTGAGCACCCAAAGTGTGATGCCTCTAATGGTTCACAAACACCAATATTCAAAAAGAGGCTTAAGATAAGAAGTTGCTTAGCTCACAAAAAAGGTGCCACTAATTTTGGTTCATGAGGGTTCTATTTATAGTGCTAGGGTTACATCTTTGCAAACCCTAATGACCTTTCACATTCTTATCCTCCGTGGGTTTAACCTCCATGGACTACCCATGGATTATTTTATTGGTTTAGCCCATCTACATAATCATGGATCATTGGCCCACACTATAGGAATAATTTATTTCCACAATCAATCCCCATATATTTAATAGTCTCTTTTGACCACAAAATTAATTCCATATTAATTCCTTATCAATACTAATTAAATAATAATATAATTTCATATTAATATATTATACTTGTAATATATTAATAAATCATAAATAACCTTATTCTCAAAAGTTCATCCTATCAAAATGCACTAGCGAAGGCAACCCAAAAGAACCATGCTACAATCGGGTCAAGTACATCCCAATTATATTAATATATTATGGGCTTAGACACCAAATCCAATAGGAAGTCCAAAAAAGTTTTCTCTTCCCAATGGAAAGGGATTGGCTAAGGTCAAACCATTTGACCAAAAGCTAAGTCTGAGATTGTTCCATGTGTCATTCCTAAAGAGTCTACTTGTTTCTATTGCCAAGAGAAGGGGCGTTGGATATGAAGTTGTCGTATCTACCTGAAAGATGTAAGAGATTGTAAAGTCATATCGTATGACTCTACTTTAGGTATATTCACTATCTAACTCTGTAAAGTTCCTATTTGTAGATTCATATCACATGATGTCAAGTTACACTTTGAGGTTTCACAGAATATAAAGAAATAGAAGGAAGCTTAAAAGAAAAGTAGGTTGAGTCTGGTCATGAAGAATGTATTTCAATCACACGGTTTGATGATAAAAAAATTTGAGCTGCTGCTTAAGAGTTATGATAGATTGCATAGGAATATTTAGTAACATGATTTTCATTTGTATTTGCATTGTAAGGACAAGTTTTCCACGTTTTATAAATAAATAAAAATTTGATTTTATCTTATTTATGTTTCCTTGCAATGACATTTGTGAAAATTGTTGGTTGTATGTTTCTATTAATAGCAATGTTGAAAATGGTTTGATTGTTAGTTATATCAATTGTGGAAGTGTTGTAATTTTCTAAGTAAGGAAAGATTCTCATCGCCCAAGTTTCAATTGGATAAAAACTTGGAATCATGTGATTTGAATTATATGATGAATGAAAATCTTGATACTTGGGATAATTAGGACTAATTCATTGTTCACATATGTATATGAGTCAAGTGAATGAATAAAGAATCTAGTACATATTAATGTACACTAGTCAGATCCACCACAAAGGACTATTAAGTTTATTCAATATGATTTACTGAAAGTCGAATAAATATGGTTATGCTAATTACAAGATTAAGTGTAATTATGAATCATTGAAAAAGTTTCAATGTATACTAGAACGAATAAGAAGAATCAATTAGGCAGAAAGATAAAAGTTTCTCCAATCTGAAAGGAAAGGAGAGTATTTTAGTATCGTGTTTTATGATCAACCTAATGATTATGGAACCATTTCATAATTGATCCTCAAATTACACCTTAGTGCATTAATATGACTAAGAGGAGGAAGCGCGAATTGTCGAAATGGTTAAATCAACAAGATGAATCATACTTCATTCCAAAGTCGAATTTAAGAGTTATAATCTAGTTACTTCAACTTGTACCTTGAGTAACATGTTACTAAGTTGGTTTATTACGCCTCATTAAATGTTGAGAATAAATGTTTCTTACTCTTGCACATTTGAAATTGGTAATTGTGATGTTTTAGGATAAAACAAAGACCAACTAAGACCAATTACATGAAATGTTATCTTCATAAGAATTCGTACCAACTCTTGAATATTTGTTTGTCAAGAAATGTTCCTTCATAGAGAATGTTATATGTCAAGAGGTCAGTGGGAGTCTTAATGCTCTTGAATAGTTTCAAGGACTAATCAAGAATGAACCTATTGTTATCACTAGCACACGAATTAAGGTTTGTAACCTATGGTGTTGACATATTCTTGTTTTACGCCCATTCTAGTTGAAGTTCGACTATGCATGTGAGTTATATGAGCTCTCATTTGAATGCATAAGGATAAGAACCTTGATCAGTAAAAGTCCACTGATCATTAAGGGTGATTTGGTTAACGAATTGGAAGCAATGGTACAACCTTGTGCTGCCAGGTGGCAAGAAATATAGATTAAGAATGGATTTCACATAAATCTTGTCTCATGATAGTGGTTGGAAATTATAATTTCACATTGATAGGAACACATACATCATAAAATCTAAGCGATAAGAGGTTTCTCTTTACTTCATGACAATAATTGTGAAGAAACACTTTCACTAGTAGATTTTGAAGGATTAGAGTTAGCAGCTATTGTAATTGCGTTCTCACATTCGAGTATGATTACAACATCCCTTTTCATAGTTTGAATTATGAGAAATGACATTTAGTTTGAACATCCAGGACTTATTGCTTTAAGTTCTGAAAAGGTTTAGACATACACATAAGCTGTCTAATCAAAGGTGTATGAGCTTTAGAAGTCTAGGTAAGGACATATCAAAGCATTGTATATCATAAATATAAATTGTGGCAAGAAAGTAAATAATTATTGATTTCTAGAAGTCAAGTGGATTTCTGAGTACATGTCAAAGATAGTGGGAGCATGATTTTTATGCTGGTAAGAACGTAATTATTATGCTAGTGGGAGTATAATTATTACGTTAAGTATTCATATTTATAGGAAACAAAGTTTTAATTTCCAAAGTTGCAGAGTTTGAAAAGTTGTTTCTCAATAGTAAGACTTGAGTGGGAGAGCATTAATACTTCATTTCAAATCTAAAAGCTTAGATTGAAATTTTAATGATACTTAGTCATATGAATATATGAATACCATGTTGAAATGTTTCAACATCGGAAATTATGTATGTGGGAATATTTTAGCAAAAGACTAGTCAAGTATCATGTTTTTATGTAAGACATTATGAGTCGTATCCCATATGCTTCGGGCATAGGATCCATTGCATATGCTATAATATTCGCTTGTTCTAATTTTTCAAAATTCCTAGTACATTAAGAGGGAAAAGGACTAGAACTGGATATGACTAAGGTTGTTAAATAAATATCAAGGACAATCTAAGGTTTATCAAGCATTGGTTGCTTGTGGATAGTTGGGAGTATAGTAATGGATGACATTATTGATATAATTCTGAATAGATAGGATTCTATTTAGAATGGATAGTCATACGGAAATTATAGAAATGTTTCCATAATGGGAGTTGGATATTAAGAATTGCAACAAAGGAGTGCAAAGCCTTATAAGGGAGTTTATGGTCAATGGACCATGCCATAAACTCTCAATTGGGTCACCAAATGAGGCTCAAAGCTATAATGACTTAAGTGGTTAAGTGTTCCCAAGCTTAAACAAGAGGTTGGGTGGGTTTACGGTCCAAGAATGGCCTTGTATGATGTTTACGGCCATAAACTCATGGTATGAACTACCAAATCGTGTATTGAAGTCCCTAGTTCAATGGTGTAAGGTTCTATGCTAAGTTACAAGGCTTACTAAGGTGTTAGGGTGTCATTTGCACACTTGAAAGGGGTTTACGGCCCAAGAACATGTCTTGTCCGTAAACTCCTTTGATCACATGATTCTTTGTGATTTCTAAGCCGTAAACATGTTAAACCTAGTGTACAACGAGTTGGAACAAGAGTACTTACGATCTAGGAGCTTGAATGGTCAGTTTTGTCCAAGAACACTAGTGTGTGTTCTTGGTGTAACTTGAAGATCTACAAAATTACATGATTTCACAGATGAAATCATGTAAGATTACTAGTTGATGTAAGATATCAACTAGTTAAGACAATAAACTTAGAGATTTGAAGATCACGGACGAAGATCGGGATGATAGTTGAGAGGATTTGGGCCAAGATGAGGAAAGGAATGAGCAAAATGGCCAGAACTTGACCTTATAGGAGGAGTTTACGGCCCACATGGAGTTTACGGCTATAAACTCCCATGTGGTGGCCGTGAACTCCTGGTCAAGGTGTTCCAGACTTGTTCTTTGAGCTATAGATTCATCAGATAAACCCCGACACTTATTCCTTAAGTGTGCAAGGCTCAGAACGCTCAAATGAACTTCTATTTGTGCTAAAAGATAACAGCAATGAGTTTGACTTTTAATGAAGTGTTAGACTGAACTTGATGGAAAATTTTGGGTTGTCACATCATCCCCCCGTTAGATTGAATTTCATCCCAAAATTAGAATTTAGGTAAGGTGTAGGTATGAATAATCGAGCAAGGAGGTGGGGATACTTCCTAGTCGATTGGTTCTCACGGGCACAAGTAAATTCGGGTCCTCGGTTGGTATCCCAACGAATCTTCACTAAAAGGGAGGCGGTGTTGCTTCATCCACTTGACCTCTCGGTCGATGGTCATTACGGTTCTTCCATGAAGGCTAGGCTCTCGTTGATCTCGGTCTCGTCGAGTGGGATTTCGAGAGTCCTGACGGAAGGGTACGTTTTCAAGTTCGAGACGTGAAGGGTAAAATGTACATTACTGAGTTTGCGGCGTAGGTTGGGTTTGTGAGTTACATGGCCGATTCTGGTAAGAATCTCAGAGGTCCTAACTCTCTTGGATTTAGCTCTCCACGCTTTCCGAAACGTATCAAGCCTTCCTAGAGTGAGACTTCCAAAAGGATTTGTCTTCTCACTTGGAATCCCAAAGGTTTCTTCATCTTGCTTCTCTTCCCCGTCAAGGGCCACTCCGTTCTGAGTCAAAGTCGTAAGAGGTTTCGTAATCCGCGAGGAGTTCTAAATGAACTACGATAGTAGGTCAGCAAGACCTAGAATTTGGAGAATCCTGTAAGCGTCTTCAGTGTTGACAAATTCTCAATGGTTTTGATCCTTGGAAGGGTCCTCAAGAATTCCCACATCACTAATAGTGTGTCTTAGGAATTCGACTCTTCAATTCTAAAATTCGTATTTAGAGAACTTCACGTAAAGCTTCTTTGATTGTAATGTTTCCATGGTTCGTTGTAGATGCTCTTTATGATTTCCTTCTTACTACGAGAGTAGATAAGTAAGTCATTTATAAGGACAATGACGAACTAATCCAAGTAAGAATGGCGTACCCTATTCATTAAGTTCATGAATACTATGGGCGTATTGGTCCTATTCGAAGGATATCACTACGGACTCGTAGCGTCCGCATCGAGTTTGGAAGATTGTCCTCGGGACATCCTTCACTAACACTCGTAACTGGTGATATTCGGATCTTGAGTCCATTTCTAAAATGCACCTTGTTCCTTGCGGTTGATCAACCAATTCATCTATGTGAGGCAGAAGGTAATGATTTCTAATGGAAGTCCTGTCGAGGTCTGCACCATGAGGACTTCCCAAGGTGTTACCGATCATAGTACTTCTCTAGCCTAAGCACATTTAATTTCGGAGTTCTGATGGGATCCGGTGCATTAGTGTTGGTATGATTGCACCTGTTGAAGTCTATCTTCTTGAAGAATAAGACTGGAGCTCTCAAAGGTGAGGAGCTTGCTCTTCTCATTCTTTTACCGAGTAGTCGTTAAGCTGTCCGGACGGTTCTTGTATCTCTATGGCATTAGACTGTAGAGTGATCTAGTTATAGGAGTAGTATTGGGTTCTAAGTTTGTTCGCATGGTGATGCAATTACTCGTAGTCTTGGGCAGTCTCCGTCCTGAAGTTCATATTAGAAGTCATACTTGGTTCATCAATCATAGTTTTTGTGTATACGAGTCGTATATAATTAATATTGAAAAGGTAGTCGAATAAATGATTCTTCTTTAACCTCACATCCCAACGAGGAAAAGAGTAAAAGTGGAATCATGAATTCTAAACCTATAGAACCTTGATTGTATACCACCCCTGTGTATACATTCTTCAACAATAGATCAACCGTAAAGGTCCTTGGAATAAGTACTGTACGAGTCGTACTTCGGGGAGGTTTGCTGAGGTTTCTTCGGAAAGGATAAGAAACATGAGGCACTCTATGAATGAGTACTTCAGTGTCCTGGAGTGACGGATTCACTGGAAAAGGCGATTCGGAGAAAGAGATGTGTGCACGATACTGGCATTGTGTGAATCGAATTGACTCAAGTTGTATGATAAAGTCGGACATACTTGAAAATAAAGACACTAGATTTGAACATAAATGCATTACATAAAAAACACAATGGTGCAACTTTTAACAGAGCTATAGTACTTTAGAGTAACTACAGGAATGTTGCTGCGAACAAGGTATACTACAAAAGGCAAGTATACGCAGCACGAGGGTCCCTTAACTGACGAGATCTCGCAAAAGATAAGACTTGAGTTGCACTAGTTTTAAACAAGTTTTATGGGTATGTTACAACGAAACGCCTTAATTACACTAACATGGGTCCGGAGTAGTCTCTCTTGCGGCAGTGATCCTTAGTATCTTCCCGTCTGCACCAGAGTTCTTTTTTATTGGACAATCCTTCTTAAGGTTCCCTATCTCACTGCATTGGTGACATGACTAGCTAGTACTAGCATTGGTGGTAGGAGTGAGGTGTCGGGTTGGAATTATATAGATGTGGGTGCCTTCCTTGGTCTTTACTTTTGGACAATTCCTGTGATAGTGTCCTGTCTCACCACAGCTATAGCAAGCCTGGCTGGCTCCGGTGGTGGAGGTGGCTCTATAAAAACGAGCAATGTGCCCCAGTCTATTGCAACTGGTACATTGCAATACTCGGCAGGCTCCGTTATGGTGATAGCTACACTTGTTACACTTCGGGAGTGTCCCCTCATAACACTTGGCTGGTGCTGACGTGGCAGGGGTCGTCATTGGTTGTTGTGGCATGGCAAGCCTTTGAAAACGCTTGCATTCGTTTTTGGCTTGACGCTTCCATTTCTTGAACCCTGAGTTGTGGCTTTGGGTCGGATCGTCACAACGATCGGAATTGTCAACCCCTTTGTCGGTCTTGTTCGTGTTTCCAGAGTTGAAGTGTGCAAGGACAGCGGTCACGACAGTTGCTACCGCAGCTTGTAATGTAGCGGCATCGATCTGAAGGATAGGGGTTTCATTGCTCGGTGGGCTACTTCTGGATGGCAACATGATTCTGTAACACGAAAGGATAGGAGTTCGTGAGCTGTTACGGTTGACCCTGTATAGTTTTGATTCTGACTAAGAGATGAGTTGTTATACACAAAAACATAGCTTATACACGTTATGGTATAATCAAGAATGGGCGGATAATAAAATGTGTGATTTTACTCTAGTTTCACATCCCAATGAGGAAAAGAAACTAAATTAGAAACCTCACATTCTATTGTCTACCAGGTCTTCAGTACATATAACTCGTGAATGTATAAGCGAGGAAAGTCATAATAATAATCTTCTTACAAATCCTATTTGATGAACTAGAATTTCTAGTAAAGGCTACCATTGACCCTAGAAGTACTTCGATCGTTCAATTAAATAGTAAGAGTATGTTCTCGAAGGTTTGACCTACATCCCTATGATACAGTCCTAGTAAGGAATAGAAGTGTGTTCACGAAGGTTTGACCTAAATCCCTATGATGTAGTCCTAGTACAGAGTAGAAGTAAGTTCATAGAATGGTCTCAAGATGTTTGTCGTTCAAGTCGAGGTATTATTGGTTGGTGGATAATATGATCCAACCTTTGAAAGAGACATGGAAATGTTTCCAGAGTTAAATTACTATAGTCTAATGACTTGACTAAAGCAAATTTCAGATAGACTCCAATGAAGGTAATTGAACAAAGAGTGACACGGAAGTTAGTCGACTGTCAATATCATCAATGTTAAGATGTAATAAGTTCGGGAAAATTGACCTTGTAGTAGGTCTTACATCACATCTACAGTAGAGAAGTCTTTGACAGCATAGACCAAACTAAAGTACTTACAGTACAAGGTAGTCACATAGATAACTGCTACACAAATCATAGACAGGAACACGGCTCTTTAAAACAAAGAAAGAAGTAAAGTATCTCCTACTGGCGACGGTCACCCCTATGGTGAACCCTTAGTTCAATTAGTTGACGTTCCATATCAAGTAGGTATCTTTCGTACACCCTTCGGCGTACTCGGAGCTCTATGACTTCGGCTCGAGTTTCAGCTAGCGCTTGCAGCAGGGTAACATGGTTTCTTTCCGATCTCTCACTTGTGTGATCAAGCCGATTGGTACGAACGGTATGCATTCTTGCATTCGTATTAAGGTCTTCGATACGTTGGAGAGTTGTCCTGCCCTGAATTTCATTTCGGGCAACTCTACGGATCAGGATTGGTAGAAATCTGTCTACTGAGCTCCCTTCGTTTATGTTGTAGAAGCTTCGGTCTCCATTAAACGGAATAGGTTGATCTTGCCCTTCTCTCTATGTTTCCAAGCATTCTACCCAAGGAGGCGTCGGGCCATGAAAATTCGGACGAGCATTAGGATTTGGAATGGGAGCTACCGGGGATAGGTTCTCAACCTCGGGTTCGGAGTTATCATCATCCGAAAGGTCTTCAGCATGGTGATCATTCAAAGGGATTGGATGATCATTCTCTGGTTCTTTGCCAAACCATCCAACATTGCCTTCATTCAGAAGGTACGGGTTGTCGTGGGGATAGAGTCCAGTCATGTTATCTATGCGAGAATTGGGATAAGGAAATAATTATTAGACGAACTATCTAGATAATTATTAGAAAATCTCCATTAGTTACATCGCTATTTGTAAAGTGCATACCAGTTATATGAAATCAAAACAGGATATGCCTTCGAATAAGTGACCTTAACTCCAAATTCACAAGGAACCGAGGTAAAGAAAATTTTCACAGATTCTAAGTCTATGACATCCTAGTTACATGTAACCTTAGTGTATCCACTTAGCAACTATCAACTTAGTAATGAAGATTAGTTTTAGTTCTCAAGTAAGTAATTATAGTAACACAAAATACTCCTATAGTATTTTAGACTTAGCTTCTGTTATAATGTTTTCATTGTGGTAGTGTTGGTAAGTTTTTAGACTTCTTGTCATATCACAACCATTCTTGGGCATGTGTTAATCACTCCTCGGACCAACATAGTTGATCAGGCTATGCCACTCCTAGGACTGACCATACATCCCCGAGCTTACCTATGATATTCAATAATCGTAATACTTTTGTTCTTGTCATTGTGACATGGATTTTAGTATGAATGCAGGCACGTATACTTAGTTAAATATTTTATTATTTAAAACTATAAACTCTTAGTCAGAGTATATTTAATCCCATTGTAACTATAGTTAGTATATCTTTTATTGGTTGATATACTCAATTCACTATAAATAATGCTCTGATACCAATCCGTCACACCGCAAAACCGAGAACGGCGGAATCGGGAATCGTTCTGGGGCGGATGACGTCATGTAATGTATCACAACAATGTAAAGTAGTAAACAAGCAACAACATCATCCATTGCATTAATAGTATAATTTTAATTACAAGTGTGTTCTTTCATAGTATAAGACAACATAATGAATAACCAAAATAAAAGACGATTCTTGACTGCTTCGTGGTCACAAAACCCGATCGTCGTACCTATCTATTTGTGACCTGAGAATACAACTTATTTTGAAAGTGAGTATCAGCAATAAAGCTGGTGAATTCATAAGTATTAATGTGTCTTTGATTTGTAAAACTGTGAACTAAGACTTGTAAACATTTAGAGAAAAGTTTGTATAAGTATGAAAATGTTTGTAAGTAATTGTAAACGTTTGAAAACTCTATAAAATCCCTATGATTCCTACTAGTATAAAAAGTAGTCTTCTACCAAGACCTAACTGTTTTGAAAGTAGTCTTCTACCAAGACCCGACTGTTTTGAAAGTAGCCTTCTACCAAGAGTTGACTGTATAACTATTATTACTATTATCTAATCTACCTCATCGGTTATGTGAATATGACGCATGGTAAAGGTATTAATAATATATTAATTGGAGTTTTATCCTTTTGTAATTGTCATATATACAGTGTAAGTATTGTAGTATTTGTAATAAGTGACTACTTTTGTACTAATTTGCCTTAATTGAGGATTAAGGCATAATGTGATGGCTAGATCCCATACTAAACGCTCCCCGTCAAGAGATTTAGGGAACCAAACGCGACCCCTACATGATTGCAAGCCGTTAACATCCACATTACTATGATTATGTATAACCAATATAACTATCACAATGCATTAGTGATTAATTGGTATAGTTAGATCCTGAACTTGTTCCATGTTATAGCACCTTGTTATGTCTGTTCTGTTATCGTGTATTGTAAGCGTATTTATTTAAGTGTATCTATGTAAATGTATTCATGTAAGCGTATTCATGTAAGCGTATCTATGTAAACGTATTCATGTAAGCATATCTATGTAAACGTATTCATGTAACATGTAATGTATTAGTATAGACTCATGAATGAACTGACTCTTGTGTGATTCCTTGTACTTGGAATGGTAGTAGTATCTCCTAACTATATGTATTATAGTTACTAGTAATGTACATGTATAACCGAAAGTATACCTTTGCTACACAAAGGTACTGAACTGACTACTGGAACTTTTATGTCCATATATGTATACATGATATATAACTAATATTTAGACGACATTTGGACGAGCAATCGATGCCCTAAGGCCACATCCCAACGAGGAAAAGGAAATAAAGTGAGCTAACCGTCCTAAGTCCTTTAAACATTATTATATAACTACACATATCTAGGGATACATTTGACAATATAAAAGCATAAAAGAAGTTTTGTAAAACCTTTGAAAGTTTAATACTAAGAAACGATGACTTGATGTCAGTTTATAAAACGATTGAAAGTATTTTGTTTGATAAGATAGTTTAAGTATATGGAAAACCTTTGTTTAAAACACATTTGTAACGGAGTTTGAAAGGAAACATATAGTATGTAAGACAGTTTGATAAAGAGGTTTAAACATGTAAAAACATTTAAGAAAGTCATTTGAAGAAATATGTTTGGTAAAACAGTTAACGTATAGTAAATCCATTTGCATGCTAGTTATTAATCACATATGATTGATATAACAACTAACATGGTTTAACTTTTATTCCCCCCATAAAGCATTTAAAAATATTTAGAAACATTTAAAAGGTTAATTAAGGGGTATGAACTCACCTGCAGTTAGTGGATCGGATGGAAGTGTCGGACACGTGTTCGGTGTCAAGTGAAGACTTAAACACACACAATGATCCTAATAACATATGAAGACATATGTATATATAACTAGTGATTATAACACAAATTAAACATGTATAAACATCCTAATGTGAGGAAAACACTTTGGTCAAAGTGTTAGGAGGCTATTGGGTTGCCACAAAGGAGTGCAAAGCCTTATAAGGGAGTTTATGGTCAATGGACCAAGCCTTAAGAAGTTTACGGCCCATGTGAGTTTACTCCTAGCCATAAACTCTAAACTGGGTTACCAAATGAAGCTCAAAGCTATAACGACTTAAGTGGTTAAGTGTTCTAAGGCTTAAACAAGAGGTTGGGTAGGTTTAAGGTTCAAGAATGGCCTTGTATGGTGTTTATGGACTGGGGACAACTTCCCCAGGAGTTTACGGCCTTAAACTCATGGTATGAAGTGCCAAATCGTGTATTGAAGTCCCTAGTTCAATGGTGTAAGGTTATATGCTAAGTTCCAAGGCTTACTAAGGTGTTAGGGTGTCATTTGCACCTTTAAAAGGGGTTTACGGCCCAAGAACATTTATTGGCCGTAAACTCCTTTGATCACATGATTCTTTGTGATTTCTAAGCACTTAACATGTTAAACCTAGTGTATAACGAGTTGGAACAAGAGTACTTACGATCTAGGATCTTGAATGGTCGGTTTAGGACAAGAACACTAGTGTGTGTTCTTGGTGAAACATGAAGATCTACAAAAAGGAATAATTTCACGGATGAAATCACATAAGATTACTAGTTGATGTAAGATATCAACTAGTTAACACAATAAACTTACGAGATTTGAAGATCAGGGATGAAGATCAGGATGATAGTTGAGAGGATTTTGGCCAAGAGGAGGAAAGGAATGAACAAAATGGCCAGAACTTGACCTTATAGGAGGAGTTTACGGCCAACATGGAGTTTACGGCCGTAAACTCCCATGTGGTGGCCGTGAACTCTTGGTCAAGGTGTTCCAGACTAGTTACATTCAGCAGATAAATCCCGATACTTATTCCTTAACTGTACAAGGCTTAGAACGCTCAAATAAACTCCTAATTGTGCTAAAAGATAACTGCAATGAGTTTGACTTTTAATGAAGTGTTAGATTGAACTGGATGGAAAATTTCGGGTTGTCACAGTTTTAATGTCGGCTTGTGATTTCCATGTAATTAGGATTTAATTTCTCTTTGATAGGTTACATTTCAATGTGATTAAGTATCTGGCCCCTAATTTACTAATCAATTGGTTATTGATTATAAATATCTATCAATTATCTTATAAGTCTTTCACCCTTAATTTGTTTTTTTGTTTTTGTAATTTGTTGTGCTTTTTAAACCGCCTCTTATTTCTCTCCTCACAAGGATTTCTGATTTCTCTATGGCAAAGGTGATAGGAGAGATGGAGGTCGTCTCCTTCTATCGGTTCATGTAGCACTGTGTGTAAGTCTATCTATATATGTGTGTGTCATTATATTTGCATGTGTTTCTATATGTGTATTTGTATTAATTTTTCTAAGTCTATGTATATATATGTCTATCTTTGTATGCAGTGTTTATGTCTGTGTATGTGTTCTTGTATGCAAGTGTTTGTATCTGTGTAGGTGTATATCTTTGTGAATTTGTTTGGATTTATGTGTAAGTTTGGATCTTTGTGTATTTTTGTGACTGTATGTTTGTACTTTTGTTTCTATTTGTATGTATTTGTGTACAAATGTGTGTATCTGTGTATTTATTTCACTAGAAGTATGTATTAATGTGTATTTATATGTTACTTTTTCTCCCTTTAACAACCCGTAAAGAGTTGTTAAAGAAGAAGTAGAAACAGGGAAGTATCCTTATAATGATGCAAATGGAAACCGATTTAAGCAAAGATTAAAAAGCTTAAACCTTGTCAGTTCTTTTAAAAATCTAGATTTTTTTTTTCATAATACGGTTTTGATTCACTAATTTTTCTTCAATCAAAGCTCACTACACCACACTTTTCTTGTGGTGAGAACATAATATTTTCTTCCATGCTTCCCCATTTGGTTATACAAAAGGTACCAATATTTTCCCTAACTTTATCTTCTTTTTTTTCAATTATAGGTCAAATATTTTAGTTAGTTGTCCTAGGTATTTCTTCTTGGATCCTCATTCTTATTGAACTGTAATATCCTGAAATATAGGGTTGAATTTTTTGGTTAGAAATATGCTTATTGTAAAAAAAATTATATTTTATAGGTCGATTCTGTTTAACTGTTTCTGTTTTTGGATTTCTTTGCAACCTATTAATGTGGTTAAAATACCATGTATTTCATCTTATTCTATGCAATTAAATCTTATACTTGAGATAACACAGGCAAAAAATTAATTTTTTTGGTTTACTTAAATTGATCAACGAGCCTATTATTAATATTTTTGTCTGAATATCAGGCTTCTTTGTTGCGAGGTTTTATTTCTCATTCAGGTTGGCTTTTAGACTCTGCAAGCAGCTCCTTACAAGATGTTCGCTTGCTAGATGGTTGGTTCCTTACTAAGTCCTAAATTTATACCAATTAGCCCTCATTTATTTTTTTTCCTTAATATTTTATAATGTCTAAATGGGTAATCATGTATGTGTGGATCCAGTGTTGTATACATAAGGTTTGTTTTTCTTTTTTACACTAAATAAACTGTCCAAATGAGACTAAATGACAAATTTATCCTTAAATTGAAAAAAATCAAACTCTATATTAGTTTTAACAACATGCATCAATTTTAGCATATAAGAATTAGGTGGAAAAAAGAAGGGCAAATAGGTAAAAGGGATCCAATTAAGTCATTTTGTCTGGATAAAATCAAAAGGAAACAACCATGTATAGCTGTCGAGTTTATGTGCTTAACTCATTAAGCCCATCAAATAAAAAACAAACAGGCCTTAAATTAGTTCAAATGTGTATGTAGGCATAGGTAAAAATAAAGATGCTAATGGTGTTGTTTCCTTAATGAGAAAGCTCTACAGCTTCATGCTTATGGTTCTAGGTTATTCATTTTTGACTTACTAATATTTATAGTAACTGTTTACTATTAAAAAAAATCATATAATGTTGAATTTAAATGCTAAAGGTAATAATTTGGAACAAGGAGGTACCTACATAGCAAAGAATATATTGTCCTTGCTTAATTCCCAATCACGGTTAGGCTTTTGGCTCTCATTTTTATAAATAAAAAAATGATATCCATTTTATCATTATTATTATTTTTTAATTAATTATCATGGTTTTGTAGGACTACACCAAAAGCAAGGATAAGGGTTCTAGGTTCACTTCTTTGGTTTATTGCAACATTTTTTTAGAAATGAACTCCCTTATCATGCAATCCATGAAGAGGTACTGCATTCATTAAAAACGTGTATATTTTACTGGTCAAATGACACAACGTAATTTCACCATTGTATTAATTTAGCTATATAACTGTTACTTTTATTGGCTTGCCCACCGGCCTATTATAATAAAGATGATAAAAATTAAAAATATAATAGCTTTGTTTCCCTTTATTTGTCAATTACAATTGGAGGTAAAATCTTTCAACTATATTACGAAGATTGTTTTTTGTCTCATGTTGTTGTTGGTATTCCTTTTTTGTTCTCTACTTTCTAAACAACAATGTACTTCCATTTCTTTCAAGTACATTCTTAGGAGATTATAGTTTAGAAAACAAATATCTTCAGTGAATGTACATATTCATTTCTTACAGTTCACCTTTTCTAAAGTTAAGTTAATGACATAATTTTGGTTTTCTCTAGGGATGTTGCAACAAGGGGTGTGATATGAATTCTTATGTTTTTAGCCATGTTTGTGATCACTGGAATTGTATTATTTGGTTATGGGCTTGCTGAAAGTGGCTTTGAATGTGGCTTTAGTGGAACGAAGAAAAGTGCCATTGTAAATGACTCATCAATCTTTCCTTGTGTTAGTGGAAGAAGTAGATTAAAAATTAGAAGAATATGATCAAGTAAGCAAATTGATTAATATCCAATTTGTTAAATAGAAATGGTATTCTTCCTTGATTAATATTTATGGCAGATTTTCTACTAAAATATATTTAATATTTAATTTTTGTTTTGGAATCTTTGTTGATGGATGATGAACAACTGGTAAATTTATATCCAGTTTTGAAACGTTTTGTTCTATCTTATTTATTTATTGATTACATATAGTATCATTTGTTAGATATAAAAGTACGTTGTTATTTAGGTAAAAAAAATATAAGTAGATTGCTATTGGGAACAACAAACATAAGTATATTCATAATGTAGACAAAAAAGTAAAGTTTTACATTACTTTATCCAATTGCATCAGTTTCAGTTCAGTTTGAATACTTAATTATCTTTTTTCCCACATAAACACATTATGTTAACAAAATACAATTACAAAGAATAAACCTCCCGACCCATACAAAGCATGGGCAGCTTTACTAGTTTAAATGAAACTAATAACGTCACTATTAATAATAAAAATCTACTAATGATAAATATATCAATAGTGTGTGTGATTATCGTTTCGTGTTCATATTTTTTAAATAAAAAATTTACAAAAAAAGGTAAAACATGTTATCACCCGTAAAAGTGTAATATGATATTAACTTTAAATGGGTAATATGGCATCAACTTTACTAGTTTAAAAGGGATTTTATGTGAAGTTAATATAACTATAACCTGAAAAACCTTTTTATCACCCGTAAAAAGGGTAAAACCAAACATTTTCTGAAAAATATAACATTAAAAACTAACATAAAATGCTACTTTGTGTAAAAACGAAAAAAACCCTAAAATCATGAGGGTTTTTATGACATTAACTCTAAAAAATGGGTTTTTTCTTGGAATTCCAAAAGAGTTGATTTCAAACCTTTAATCCCGATTAACAAAAGCAAAAATTATTCCCGATTTCGTTTTGGCGTCCTTGTTTAACGACTCCATAAACAACACCTCATTTTTTGTTCTTCAATTGCAATCAATGGCATCAAGAATGGGATTGTTCGTTAAACGGAAAAATCAGTGGAAGTTAAGGGCGTTCGTTTGGATGGATCGGTTTGATCCGATCTAACTAAATAAATCCAAATTGATTTTGGTTTTCAAAATGTGGATCCGAATTGTTCAAACTAAATTTAAATATGATCCGATCAAATGCAATTACAGTTCGGTTGAATCAGTTTTTATAATTGAGTTTTCAAAACATATAACATTTTAGAACGATATATAATTATAATATTATTTAATTTTTACAGAAGAAGCAAAAATCAATTTTTTAGTTGTAACTTAAAATTTATATACAACTACTAAGAAGGTATATTATAATTTAATATTTAATAGATAATTTTTTTGAGAGAAAATGCATATTAATTTTTTTATTAGGTGTAATCTTTTAAGGTTTTTTGAAAAAAAAAATTATCAAATTAATAAATAATTATAGATATAATAAAAATAAATAAATAATAAACTATAATTCGTTTATTTTTTATTATTCGGTTCTTATTTTATAAACCAAAACCAATATAAAATCAAAAATAATAATTCAGTTTTGATAATCCAATCCAAAAATTTGAATATTTGAACCGAATCTAATCGTTCAATTAGACATATCCAAACAAACGTATTGAATATTTCAACCGAATCTAATCGTTCAATTAGACATATCCAAACAAACGTAGATTTGTTTTGTCTTGCCGTAAACCTTTTTGGGCATGGGTTGTTCCTCATTTCGCCCAATTTCCCTTTTACTTAATATGCCACTAAATTAGCCCAAATCGTGATCATGGCCCAATTGTTTTTCTCATGACCCTTTTACTTGTGCCATTTGACCAACTAATTGGCATTAATTTGATTATTAAATCCATCAAATGTATGACTATTATTGTAATTGTTCATTGAAATAGTTAAAGGGTTCTTTTTTTTTTTTTTTTTTTTTTGTTTTTTTGCTATTACGAAAAATTTGAACTGTATTTATGTGTGGATTATAAAATATAAATGTTTTATATTTATCAGTCTACAAATTAAAGGAATTTTGGAATGGGTCAATTAATCAATATAGCAGTCATTTGATTATTTATTTGCTAGAAGTGTGTTGACAAGAATACACTGTTGGAACAAATAACACTAACATTAATAATAGTAAATTTATATTACACTACAATAAGTAATTTTTGAGGCTATTATACCCATCTTTATAACACTAACATTCATAATAGTAAAATTATATTACACTACAATAAGTAATTTTGGAGGCTACTATACCCATCTTTATAACTGATTATCTTCATAACTAATTGTACATCCTAAGGCTAAACGGGGTATTGGTGATGGTGCCATGGTCCATCTCGGATTTTACCATTGGTGTTGTCCTAATAATGGTGTTGATGGAATGGAAGAAAAGATAGTTAGTTAATAAAAAGGAGAAAGAGGGAGAATGTGTCCGAAAGCAGGTGTCATCCTTCTGATTTCCTGACATTTCGTTTGAAGAGGTGGTGTTCTAAACTTTACCATCAATGCTGCCTAGAATGCCAGACATCCATTTTTGTGTTGCCTAATACTAATCATATTGAATTGTAATTTATCTTACCTCTAACTACTTAACCACATGATTTAAATCAACATGATACAATCAATAATAAGTGTTATATATAGATTCATCCATCTAAAATCAAGTGTAAAACATGTCATCCGTCTATTTTTCATTTATGGCTTAAATTATAATATTGTTGGGCGTACGGTCGTTGAACCCAATCCCTGTGTACACATGGTGTACCATACGTACGTTTAGCGTACAGTTGTTGAACCCAAACCCTAATTTTTTAGGGTTAAGACCCTATTTAAACATCTGATGACCCTCAAGGCCTCTTCATAACCAGCCTCCACTCTCCCTTTTCAAGTTATTTGAAACCCTAGCCACCTTGTGATATCCTTAAGATCTTAGAGTGTTACTTTATGTGTTTTATGCATATTGAAGAAGAAGGAGTCTATTGGTGAGGTGTTAGGAAGCTTGGAGCTTGTGGATCTAGACTTGGTTTTTCATCTAACATCCCTTGGAGGTATAAAGCTTTAAACTTTATGGCTCATTAGTTTAGATATAGACTTGGGTTATGTTTTGGCATGTTTAGTCCCATGGCTTTGGATCATGTGAGTATGAGTTACTCTAGAACCTTTGAGCATCATTTCTAGACATTTCTAAAATTATTTAGTCATAAAAATCGGATCTTGAAGGTTATAGTCCAAGTATGCATTATTTATTGGTCCTTTAGTGAAGTTATGAACCTAGGGTTTGGTTTTGGGCCCTATTAAGTCATGAAAAAGCTTAAAGTTTCCAACTTTATTAGTTAAGGCCTTCCCAAGAGTTAGATATGTAAACTCGACGTTTCGTCTTTAAGCATTAAGAGCTTAATGATGAGTTTTGGGCATAAGGGAGTACGCCAGACATACTCTCTTGGGATGCAGGGTGTAACGGGTTCAGCCTGAGTTCTCCTCCTGTTGAAGCCCGGTATGTCAGGTGTAATGGGGTAGTACACATGGCGTACACACCAAAAGGCCATTTGGGCAATTTTTGGGCCTTGGGTCATTATGGTTGTCGTCCATCGTTAGATGGGTCAACTAGGGGAAGAGTAAAATGGTCTTATACCTTTAGCATTATATAATATGATTTGGACCTTTAATTATGAGTATTACCCTAAATAGTAATTAGGATTGGTTTGAATGTGTTCAATATGAGGAGCCATTGTAGCAGCAGCTCGAGTGTGTGATTCTGTATCATTGGATTGAAGTGAGTCTCTTCACTGTACTCGTAGGTCGAAGACACAAATATTGGCCCACTGGATTATGTTTAGAAGATGCTAGTTTCCTGTATGATACTTGCTTGTTTTGTATGTTGGGTAGGGCCTGTTACGCGAGTTAGTTCGAGGCCCGTTATGTTGGACTAAGGTGTCTAAACCAATAACTAAATTGGTATATTCTTGAATTAGAACCAAAGTCCTTTTTGGGTTGCCAACCAAATAGTAATTGGATATATTGACTTTTGGAGGAAGAGACCGATTTATTAATTTATTATATGATTAATAAATTAATTAGAAATTGAAACAAATAATTTATTAATACATTATATGATTAATATATTAATTGGAAGTAATAATAATAATTAATTTGGAATTAATCATAATTAGTTGGAATTAATTCCGGATTAACTGAATTAATTAAAAGTGTAGTGACTTGGGTTGTTATTGTTCAAAAGTTGAACAAAGGAAGGCTTCCAGAACCTTTCTACAGGGACGGTTTTAGAGGAGCTTTGATAGGGTTTCTAGAAGCTACCTAATGATAAATATACTAGATAATTATCTTATTTGGAATATTATAATTTAATTCAAGATTAAGGTTTGTAGGGTTATCCTACATCCTATAAATAGGACTCCTTGGGAGCCTTATTTCTTCCACCACCTACACTCTCAAAAGAGCTGAAATTTTTCTCAAGCGTCCTCTCTCCTAAATTCTTCTTGTTACTAGAGTTTTAGGTACAAGCCATTAGACGTATCATTCATTTGGTGCTAGCTTTTCAAGGTCTTGAAGAAGGATTCTACATTGATTATTTGCAACAATAATCAAAAGTTATGTAACCCTAGTTTGATATGAATTTTGATATCATAGCCTCTCTACTAAGGTTTCTTAATTTTCATAGTTAGTTGCTACCAACAGAGAAAAGATAGATCATTTCTAGGTTGCATGTGAACTTAATGGTTTAAGTGTTTTTTCCGCCTCATGGAATTTTTTGTATAAGCTAGAAAACTCATTAATGGTATCAGATCTTAGTTTTCTATTTGATTGTGCACTAAAATGAATTGATCAAAATTAGGTTTTGTGGAAATTAAACCCTAAAGACTTAAATTTTGACTTGGCTAGTGTTTTGGGAACCTTAGCCACCATGCCCTTATTTTTGAAAATTTATATATATATATATATATATATATATATATATATATATATATATATATATATATATATATATATATATATATATATATATATATATATATATCCCTAGGGTTTTCTAGTTTTCTTAATTATTATATAATATGATTTAAAATTTGAATATTTAAAATCGGGTAAAGCCTACCTTTTTTAAAAAATTAGAAGGATAAGAGATTAGGATTAACTTTGAATTATTTAATTAATTAGTTAATTGGTAAATAATTTTTTGATCCATGTGTTTAAATTATTTAATTAATTGTTTGTTTGGTAAATAATATGATTTAAATTTATTTAACTAATTGTTTAATTAAGATAAAAGACTATATCATTATTTAGTTTAGAATTAATTATTATTAATTGTTTAATTTGAAAGATTGATTTTAAACCCTAGTATTTTGAAAAGTTTTAAAATACACCTTATACTATATATGATTAAAAGTTTAATATTATATATATATGTATATATATATATATATATATATATATATATATATATATATATATATATATATATATATATATATATATATATCAGACAAGTCGGTCAAATCGTTAGTACGTCTCATTCACAAAGCCATACTATTAAGGAGGTATAAGGATGCGACCTATAAAATGACCGCCATTGGGTGTCCATTCTCACTCACCGCTCCCCTTGTATGGTGGAGGTTCATTAGCCGAAAGAATTTGATAGGACATAAACTATTAAAAGTATGATGGTATTAAAGTACTAGAACCTTTTGAATGAATCCCAATCTTTGGTTACTTTAGGACAAAAAATTTGAAGTGAATGCTAATCCATGAAAACGCACGTCACTCTTTATATGTCGTTAGTAGAGTGTGCATGGTTAACTGGTACACTAATTTGGGACTATAAAGTTGAGTGATGGATGAATAAAAAATTATCATTATTCATGGAGCGTGTATGGTTAACCGACACATTAATGTGAGATGATAAATATCGTCGAGGTTGTCAAGCAGATTTGCATGGTTATTCACATCTAATTTGTGATCCTCGACATCCTAGTCACAAATTTGAAGAGTATAATTTAAGATTAAATATGTCATTGATAAGATTCAATGAGTCTCAAACGATCTAATGGTTTAATGCTAAATTGTAATTGGTAATTTGTGTTACCTACCTAGATAAAATCACAATTAGATTATAAAATTCCTCTTATTTATTATGAATTTTATTTTGGATTGTAGCCTTAAATATTTATTTTGGGTTATAATATTAAGTATTTATATCACTAACTAAAACTATGTATCTTTATATAGATATCTGGAAAGGGTGATCTCGCTACTACTCAAGATAGCTCCTCCAACTCTAATTTCTACGTACTCTTGATTTTGTTGAAATAGAAGCTCACTGGTCCCAACTACATGGATTGGATGAGGAATTTGAAGATGGCTCTTTGATACAACAAAAAGAAATTTGTCCTCGAAAATCCTTTAGTGAAACATATGATTCTATCTTAGCAAGTGAATCAAGAAAAGTGAAAGAGAGGAAGGCTCCTTCCTAATCCGGTAGGAAAGGGAAGGCCCATGCTGGAGGGTCTAGCAGTGAGTGAAGGTCGAAGCCCAACTTTTATGTCCCTGCGAACATTGATCTAAAAGAAGCTACTTGATTTCATTGTGGCGAAAAGGTGTTGGATTAAGTGTCTAAGCCCATAACTATAATTGGTGTGTACTTGATTTGATAGTAGCATGGTCTTTTTAGGTTGCCAAAACTCTTGCAACTTGACAAGATGACCTTTAGAGAGAAAGCTTGATAAACGATTTACTAATGTATTATAAGAATAATATATTAATTAGAAATAATGTTATTTAATTAGTATTTAATCAGAAATTAATTTGTAATTAATTTCGGGATTAAAGGAACTGATTAAAGGAATAGGAACTATTTTGGAAATCACTAATAGTTGTGAAACTGGGCTAATGGACTCCTTACATAGGATTCAACGAAAATTATAGGGAGGCCCTATAAGTTTTTGTCCAAGGCCTCTTGATGTGGATTCCATGGGCTCCTTGAGCCTTAAGCAGGAAATTAGGGTTTCCTTTAGCAAACCCTATAGCCTACAGCTATATAAAGACTGCATCTATTGGAGTTTCGGCCAACACATGCCTCTAAACCCTAGTGGAACCTATTTCTAAGTACATTACCTCCTTTCTCCTCTCATCCTCTTGCAAAGGGTACTTGTAAGCAATTAGAGGTGTCACAACTGAGGCACTAAGCTTTCAAGAGTGAAGATCTACAAGGTGTTCTTGTTATTATAGTACAACAAGTAAGGTAAACTTCTAAACCCTATGAATTTTGATTTTATATACTAGATCTCAAGGTTTTGCTTTGGTATTCAACATGCATGTTCAACTAGTGAAAAACTTAGATTCAAAGCAATTAAGGTTGCATGAACACATAGGTTGTAGTTATGCTCAAAACCCATCAGTGGTATCAGAGCCTATGATGTTTTTCAATTGAATTTGATGCAATAGTGAATTGTCCAAAGGATAAGGGAGCAGATTCGTCAATCTGTTCTTCAAACTCGATGAGTTCATTGCCTGACTCGACGAGTTGACTCGTCAGATGCTTGATTTTTCGATTTTGATATCTTGATTAAATTAGCATTATTACCTTAATTCATTGTAACTGTTTAAAGTTGAATTTTCTGTAAAATGTAATGTATATCCTTATCAAAATAAATGATTTGGTCAAGTTTTAAGATAAAGACCAAATTAATTTGTTAATTTTATTATTTAAAATTTGATCTAGTAGTTTTGAAAAATTTTAAGAATACACCCTGTGATTTTATAATTTAAAATTTGATTAAATAATTTAATTTTGAAATCTTAAAATTTAGAACCCTATTATGTTAAAAGTTTAAAATACACCATTATACTATTATAAAATTAAAAGTTTAATGTGTGTGTGTCTGCATATATTTATATATATATATATATATATATATATATATATATATATATATATGTATGTATGTATGTATAAGAAAAAGACCAGTCTTACCATTAGTATATCTCATTCACGAAGCCGATCTATAAGGGGGTATAAGGAAACTACCTATAAAATAGCAGTTGAATGGGTTTCCACTCTCACCCACCGCTTCCTTGATTGGTGGAGGGTCATTAGCTAAACCAGTAGGATAAATGATTAATCTCTCAATAAGTATAATGAAGATATAAAGTAACTAAATGTTTTTATAAAATTCCCAGTCTTAGTTACTTTAGGAAAATGTGAATTTGATGCTAATCCTTGAAATTGCACATTGCAGTTTATAAAAATCATTAGTGGAGCGTGTATGGTTAACCGACATACTAATATGGACTAATAAAGGGTGGAAATGGGTACCTCGTAAATTATCATTGATCAATGGAGCGTGTGTGTTTAACCGGAATATTGATTGGGTGGTAAATGACATCAAGAGTACCAAGCTAATTTGTAAATCGTCATTTACCTACCTTCAAATAATTTACAATTGGATTACGGCATCCCTATTCTGAATTGTGAATTATTGTGTTGGGTCTTAGCCTTAATATTTCATTTTGGGTGTTATATTAAGGATTGCTTATCTAATTAAAAAACTTATCCTTCTTCTTTTGCAGATGTCAACATCCAATAAGGCTTTTGGTTACTCCAACAACAACTCCTCGCACACTTTCCTGCTCTGGAGCATCTGTGCCAAGGCAACATTCGATGGTTCCAACATTAATGATTAGTACCTTAACATTTGAATGGACTTCTAATTTGAGGACAATGAATACTTCCTCGATAAAGAGCTGAATGAGATAGATGAATCACAAACTACTCTTGAAGAAATAGCTAAGTATAGGGCTCACTACAAGGATGCTACCAAAGTATCTTGCATTATGATGGCCACTATGACTCCTGAGCTATAATGGTTCTATGAGGACTATTGGTATTACGAGATATGCAAGGACTTGATGGAGAAATACCATTAAAGAGCATGTCAAGAAAGGTATGAGATAGTCAGGTCACTCATTGCTACCAAGATGAAGGATGGAGAGTCCATCACGACCCACCTGCAATGCATGCAACGTTATGTGGATTGTATCTTGAAGCTTAATGACAACTTTGATGAAGAGTTGGCTATTAACATAGTCTTGCACTCTTTACCTCCTTGCTATGATCAGTTCAAGATGAATTATCATTCGAGGAAAGAGGAAGTCACGTTGAGTAAACTTCAAGGATTGCTCAGAGCTGCAGAAAGTGGATTAAAAAGAAAAGTTGTTGATTCCACTCCTCCTATTACTATTGTTGCTTATGTCCTAGCTATTGGACAAGGAAAGGGGAAAATGGAAAGCTCCCTCTAAGTAAAGTTGGAAGGGAAAGTCTCATGAATGTTCTTCTAGTGGACCCAAAGGAAAATCCGCTTCTGCTCCTCTTTCCTCGGATCCAATAGAAGCAACGTGCTTCTACTGCCAAGACAAAAGGCATTGGAAGAGAATCTGCCCCATGTAATTATAGGACATTAAGGATGGCAAGATCAAGCCTACCTCAGTAGTTATTTACATTTTTTTTGTCTAAAAACTCATCGCATTCTAATTCCTGGGCCCTTGATATAGGATGTGGTTTTCACATTTGCTCTAACTTGCAGAGACTAAGAGAAAGTAGGAATGTGGAGCTTGAGAAGATAAACCTGATAATGGGTAATAGGAGATCATCACCTGTTACCAAGATCGATGCTTATTCTTTAATGATTAGTGGTGGGTTGTGTTTAGACTTGAATTATTGTTGCTACTCGTCAGAAATCATGATGAATACTATTTCTTTTCATGGTTTGTACATACAAGGTTTTATATATTCTTTTAATAATGAGAATGGATCTATTAATGCTTATTATAATCGTGTTTTTTATTTTGAAGCATTTCCTTATGATGGTGTATATGAAACTTTGATAGTTATAGACAATTTAGGAAATAGTATGTTACAAATTGATGCGCCTAATGGTTTAGACAAAGCATGCTTGTGACATTGTCGTCTTGGACATGTCAACAAGAAGCGCATTGACCAACTCCAAAAGGATGGAGTGTTGGTCGGATGATACATGCAAGTCTTGTTTGCTTGGAAAGATGACTAAATCAGCTTTCAGTGGTACTTGTGAAAGAGGTAAAGGATTGTTGGATCTTATACACACTGATGTGTGCGGTCCCTTCAGATCCACCACAATGGATGCAAATAAATTTATCAAGAATAAGATAGAAACCTTTCAAAAATTCAAAGAGTTTAAACATGAAGTCGAAAATCAATTGGGCAGGAATATCAAGATGCTTAGATCCGATAGAGGTGATGAGTATCTTAGTATTGAGTTCCATGACTATCTTAAGGAATATGGAATTGTTTCATAATTGACGCCTCATAGGACACCACAACTTAAAGGTGTAGTTGAGAGGCGTAATCGAACATTTTTGGAGATGGTTCATTGCATGATGAGTCGAGCTTCGCTTCCGATATCATTCATGTTGGGTTTTGAGCACTATAACATCCCTATAGTGCACATACAACCCTAATGATTTGGATCTAAGTTTTCTTTAGTTATACATGCAAATTTCTTTTCTCCAAAGCATGAAGCCTATCTACGATACAACTTGATATATGAATCATAAAAACTAGTTAGAAGATTACCTCTTGTTGTAGCTTGTTGAAATTTGCCTTTCAAAAGCTTAACACCTCAAGTGTGATGCCTATAATAAGTCACAAATACCACCAAAAATTGGAGTACTTGAGAGAGAGGTTAGGAGCACCCTAAATCGGCTATACTCTTGCTACAACACTTGTGTATCCGATTTTGGCCAAGGGGTTACATATATGTAGTGTAGAATTCCAAGAGTAATGTGTAATCCTAATTCGTACATTTAGGCTTATGATCCATAACTCAAATGGACTAACTCTTCATGAACTCTCACATAAACTTAGTCCATCATCGATCAATATCCCAAACCATATGTATGACTAATTTACGTAATTAGTCCCTGTTAATTTAATTATTCTCTTTTGATCACTAAATTAATTCTAAATTTATGCTTAATTAATACTAATTAAATAATATGATTTCTCCATTAATATATTATAATTATAATATATTAATAAATCACAAATAACCTCTTTCTCAAATATCCATCCTATCAGATTGTTTTCGTAAAGACAACCCAAAAGGACCATGCTACTATCAGGTTAAGTACATACCTATTATCGTTATGGGCTTAGAAACCTATTCCAACAGTCTCCCACTTGGATAAGTCTAATAACTATAACTGTAAGTCAGACTGATTAGCAATCATAGCTCTCAAAAGTCGTTGTCAAACTCTGATGCGTCCTTTAGATAAGGGATAATATAATCCTCTGTTCTTCAATTTATCACGTGGACAAATACATGGAACATAGTCATACTTATCGTCCAACAGTTTGATTCCCAATTTCTGATTTGTTTGACATAGGACTTAACTGAGCACATTAATTGAGTCCTGACTGAGTCCGACACATAAGTCAAGAAAAAATCATCGAGGGGCCCAAGATATCACTTTCAATCATCCAAGGATTAAAAGGAATAGATAAACTTCGACTTATATGCTTGTACTAACTGTCACACCCCCAAACCAGAATGGCGGAAACATTCGGGGGTGGATGACGTCATGTAGTACCACAACAATTGAATATCGTAAAGAAAGTAACACAACTATCATATATATAATAAAATCGTTCATTGTTGCATTATACATATTTCCAAAAGAATATTACAATATGATGATTCAAAATGTTTGATAATAAACGCCTTGACGTTCCTTCTTCAAAAGCTGGTATATACCTGTATTCCCTAAGAAATACAAGTGGTTTCGAGAAAGTGTCAACAATAAAGTTGGTGAGTTCATAAGTGTTTTTGTACTGAAAAAATATGTCTTTTTGGAATAAAATAGATGAACGTAGTTTCCAAAAAATCCAATATTTTCCACTTATAGTTTGAAAAGCTCCCAAAGTTGGAGGGCGTTAGTATCTTTTGTACTTTAAATGAATAAGATGAATGTTTTCTCAAAATAATGTAAATACTAAATGCATTCATGAGTCTCGTAAATCAAGCTTGTTTTTATACTTTCATGTGAGTCTTATAACCGTGCTATTGACACAGACTGCCTATAACAACATTCTTCAGGTGTTGTAGTGTTATGACATTTGTCACCCCAGACTTGCCGGTCTAACTGTAGCTAACAGGTTAGGTGCGGGGTTGTCAATCCCGTATAGATCTATACACAAGTATCACACTCTCCCTCCAATAGATTATGGTTTATAATACATGACATGAAATGCATACTTGAGAGTATGTTGAAGTTGAATATCTCACAATGCTTAGTATAAATAGATTTACGATAAGAAAGTCGTTATTTCCATTCAGATAAAAGTCTTTCGTTTTTCAAGATGTTTACGTAAAAATGTTTGAATAAATCACGAACTATACCCATTATAGTTTGTTTTTTCAAAAAGTGTGTTCCATTTGGTTAAAGTAACTCGGTGAAATACTACTTGATACGTAAAGTAAAATGTTGATATCGAATAAGAATAAGATAGAAGTTGTATTTATATCTATATAAAATGATACGTTTTCTGGTATTGTACTTGTATTCCCCCCCCCCCCCCCCCAAAACATGAAAAGACTGAGTGAGACTAGAGTCGAGTAGAAGCTCAACTGCGGAAAGCTGTGTCTTCGAGATTTTCGGGGATCTCGGTAGCGTAGAACCTTTGTCGGGGGCTCGGGTATGGAATCGAGGGTTTCGGGATGGCCTCTGGAGCTTACAAGTGTGTGAAAGTGAGAGAGATTTTGAGAAAAGTGTGCCAAAAGTCGGATTTCATGCCGTCTATTTATAGGGTTGAAAGTGTGAGTACGCTGGGCGTACTACCGGAGTACGTTGGTCGTACGCGTTACGCTGGGCGTACTTCGGTTACGCTGGGCGTAATTCGGTTACGCTGGGTGTAACTTTGTGTCATGGCTTACGACTTGAGTCTAGCTAGGCGTAGAGCCTGCAGCCGATGGCACTCAACACTGCACCTAAGTACGCTGGGCGTACTCTTAAATTACGCTGGGCGTAATTCCGGCTTCAATCTTCTAAATTCCGTAACTTTCGCGTACGGGATCCATTTTTCGCGTTCTTTATATCCATGCATAGGTGACACTATGCTCTACAACTTTCCTTTAGACTCCATCGGCTAGTTTTGAATTTATTTTTAATGTTATGTTTTAAATAGGCCGGCACTGCTAAAGTCTGTTAAAAATTCATAACTTCTTTACCCGACGTCTGTTTTCGTTTGTCTTTTTATCATCTTACTCCTGTTGTGGAGACCTTCAACTCTCATTTAGGTTGCGTTAGCTAAATATCGTTTGATTTTTAATTCGAGTTTTTAGCTCTCTACTGCTGCTACGAAACTTAGAAAATTCATAACTTCTTCATACAAGGTCCAATTTGGGTGATCTTTTTATGTGCGTTTACGGCTTAACGAACTCTACGACTTTTGTTTAGATACTTAAGGCTAAAAATGTATTTTATTGAAATTTCACTTTTTTACGTTAAATAATGTTTTACCGAGTGTGTCGTGAATATTTGAGCGGTCATAATTTCTTCATTATAGACCGGTTTTGAACGTTCTTTATGTTTTTGGACACTTTGGCAGTATATCTAACATTTGATGCACCCCAAATTTAGATTTTTGAACACTTTATTTTTGAGGTTAATTTCGTTGATTGCAAATAGTTTCATTGTATTTGACTTTTGAGTGTTACATTGCTTTGGAAAAATTTAGGGTATCACACTAACTACTTGTTAAATCATACACAACAACACATTTTATAACACCAAGTTATGAATGCGTTTTCATACTATCAATGCACAACCAAGTTGTAGTCAACAACTCATATATCTTGGTTTTAAGACTATACAATATTATCGTCTCACAATCACTTGTGACAAATTCCATGAAGTGATTCATGTGAGCGTGGGTTTAATCCAATACTCAAATCTTATTTCAGGAGCACTCATGAATGTTGTAGCAAACTTTTGCTATGTCTAAATTCATGGCAGTCTTCCCTCAATACCTACTTCCAAAGTATGATCGACTTTGTATAGTTCAAATAATCTTATTATTTTAGAAGTCAAAACATGCCAAATGAAACAATAGTAACCAAATGATACAAGATAGTAGCTTTACTCATAAATAAAACTCCTTTTATTTAGTCATCAAATGTCAATTACATTTTATCTATTACAAGTTTCTAAACAGCTATCTAATCATTAAAACTAATATCGTCCTTTAGCCCAATGTTCCTCGCATGCTGCAACTGCTTAACCCTACTCAGTCCCTTCGTAAGGGGATCTGTTGGGTTCTCCTCTTACAATACCCTCTTTACTACGAGGAACACTTCTTCTACCCGATGTCTTATGAAGTGATATTTTTTTGTCGATGTGCCTGGATCTGCCATGATCCCTTGGTTCCATGGTTAAAGCGACCACACCCTCGTTGTCACAGAAAATCTCCATAGGCTACTTTGCAGCTAGTATAACTCCAAGGTCTCCGATGAAGTTCTTCACGCATATTGCCTCCTTTGACGCTTCGCTTGCTGCTGTTTACTCTGATTCGCATGTTGAATCGGCTAAGGTCTCCTATTTGGAACTTTTCCAAGTTATTGCTCCTCCATTCAGGGTAAATATCGAGCCCGACTGAGAGCGGAAATTATCTGTATCGATCTGAAAGCTGGCGTCACTATACCATGTCACTCTTAAATCATCACTCCCACCGTGGGTAAGGACCCAGTCCTTAGTCCTCTGCATGTACTTAAGAGTGTTCTTTATCACAGTCCAATGAGCTTTACTAGGATTCCCTTGATGTCTGCTTACCATGCTCAAAGAAAAGACCAAATCAGGGCGAGTATAAGTCATATCAGACATGATCGAGCCAACTGTGGAAGCATATGGTATTCGAATCATCTCTGCTATCTCATCCTCTGTACTCGAACTCTGAGTCTTACTCAATTTGGTATTGCTTTGGATAGGTAAGTCACCTTTCTTGGAATTCACCATGTTTAAATGCTTCAACACCTTGTCCAAGTAGGTATTTTGACTAAGTCCTATTATTCTTTTACTCCAATTTCTCAATATCCTTATCCCTAGAATATAAGCAGCTTCCCCGAGGTCCTTCATAGCAAAACACTTCCCAAACTAGGACTTAACCTCCTACAAGGTTCGGATGCCATTTCGTATGAGAAGTATGCCATCCACATACAACACTAAAAATCTAACTATATTCCCACTAACTTTGACATATACACAGGACTCATCCTCGCTTCTCGAAAATCCAAACTCTTCTACTTTCTTATCGAAACAAAGAGTCCATCTGTGAGATGCTTGTTTAAATCCATAAATAGATTATCAATCTTACACACTCTATTAGGGTACTTTACATTAACAAAACCCTCTGGCTGACTCTTGTAAACATCTTCAGCCAACTTCCCATTAAGGAAAGCAGTCTTGACATCCATTTGCCATATTTCATAATCATGAAATGCAGCTGTGGCTAGTATAACCCTTATATTGTGTACTTTCCCATCAATTTCTGTCTTCTTCTTGAAGATCCATTTGCACCTGACCGTCTTACGGCCTGGTACATTGTCAACGAAGTTTCAAAATTGATTGAGATACATGGACTAAATCTCACTGTCCATAGCTTCTTTCCATTATGCAGACTCAAGGCCTTCCATGGCTTCCTTGTAGTTACTAGGTTCATCCAAATTTATCAATATACTATCACTGATAAACATATTATCTTTGGTTGTTATATGAAAACCATATATCACAGGTGGAACACTAACTCTATTGGAATGTCTCAGAGGTAAGTACTCATCAATTGGTTCAACAAGAGTTTCCTCCTCGAGTTGAGTGCTAGTGTTTGAGGTTCCTTCATCACTTAACTCTTGAAGCTCTTCAAGGTCAATTTGCCTTCCACTGTCCTCTTGGCATATGAGTTCTCTTTCATGGAAAACCCTTATCCTTGAAATGAAGATAACATTGGCACTCCATCTACAGAAGAGATATCCAAAGGGTTTCTATGGGTAGCCAATGAAAATACATCGCTCACTACGAGGTTCAAGCTTTTTGTGAGTCTCTCATCTTACAAAAGCCTCACAACCCCAATACTTGATATGTTTAACGAGGGAACCTTCCCTGTCCACATCTCGTGAGGTGTTTTGGTAACCTTCTTAGTTGGGACTAGATTAAGGATATGCGCGGTAGTCTTTAAGGCATACCCCAATAATGAGATAGGTAACGAAGCTCGGCTAATCATGGAACGAACCATGTCCAACAAGGTTCGATTGCACCTCTCAACCATACCATTCAGCTGTGGTGTCCTAGGTGGCGTCAATTGTGAAACAATTCCACATTCCTTAAGGTAGTTGTGGGACACGATGCTAAGATACTCACCACCTCGATCAAATCGGAGAATCTTTATCTTCCTATCCAGCTGATTCTTCACTTTTTGTTTAAACTCTTTTAACTTTTCAAAGGTTTCTGAATGATCCTTGATTAAGTAGATATATAGCCATACTTTTTGTAATCATCAGTAAAAGTCACATAGAAGCAATTAGCATCCCTTATGGCATATCCGAAGGGTCCACACACATCGGTGTGTATGAGATCCAACACACCCTCATCCCTTTCACAAGTACCAGTGAAGGGTGACTTGGTCATCTTTCTAAGCAAACAAGATTCACAAGTGTCATCCGACTTTAAGTCGAATGACTCCAAGACTCCATCCCTTTGGAATTGGGCTATGCTCTTCTTGTTTACATGTCCAAGATAACAATGCCACAAGCATGCCTTATCCAAACCATTGGACGAATCGATGTGCAATACATTATTTCCTAAGTTGTCTACAACCATCATTGTTTCATATATACCACTACAAGTCAATTATTTAAAATAAAATATACCATTATAAAAAGTATTAATAGAACCAATTTCATTATCAAATAAAAATATAAAAATTTGTTTAAACATACCATGAAAGGAAATAATGTTTCTCACCATATCAGACGAGTGGCAACAATTATTCAAATCTAATTCTAACCCACTACTAAGCAATAATGAAAAAACTTCAATCTTCGGGATAAGCGACACTTGCCTATTCCCCATGATTAAGTTTATCTTCCCATGCTCCACACCCTTACTTCTTTTTAGTCCCTACAAATCAGAGCAAATGTTAACACCACAACTGTTGGATTAATGTCTAAATCCATAACTATAAATGGTAAGACTTGACCCGACCCGACATGGTACATTTGGGTTGCATGGCATCATGCATTTTGATAGACTATAATGAAAGAAATAACACTTCAGGTTGGTTAATATATTATAAGTTCTAATATATTAATAAGGTTATTTAATTAGTATTGATCAAGAATTAATCTAGGATTAATTAAGTGATCAAAAGGAGATTAATTAAATATATGGGTTGATTGTGTAAATCATTCATTCTTATATTATGTAGGCTTGTGATCCAAGATTCCTTATGTTGGACTAAGTCCATGGGGTGACCCATGGATACTCCATGGAGGTTAAAATCAATGGAGCATAAGGAATGGGTAAAGTTATGTAACAACCCGTTCTTAAAATGTTTAATTATGAGTCCCTGAGATTTAAGAGGAAGGGTAATTCTGGTCCTTTTTCGGGAAATGGGTTTCATCCGAGAAGGTTTCGGGCTGGTGTATGTTGTTAGAAGCATTGGGCTTCTCGTCACCCTCGTATGAATGTAAAGTTATTTGGGAGCGGGTTTATAGTATAGGAGTTGCGGCGTTTTGAAGATGATTATTGTTTATAGCTCTTTGTGGGATAAGTGGAAAAGGTCCCATGCATGCATGGCATGCATGCTTGAAGTTGGCTGGGTACGCCAAGCGTAAGCTGGACGTGCGCCCAGCGTAATGGAGGAAAGAATGGGCGGGGTGGCCTGGTGAGTACGCCCAACGTACTAGAGGTACGCCCAACGTACTCTCAGAAACCCCAAAACCCTAATTTAATGGCCACCACTATATAAGAAACATGTTGGTTCATACCCTAGCCTCCATAAGCTCATCCTTAACCTCATAAACCCTAGAAACCCGTATTCCCTTCATTGTTGGGTGTGTTTGGTCTTGGAAAGCCCATTTTGGCAAAAGAAAAGCTAGAAGAAGAAACGAGAAGTTGTGAAAGAAGGAAAGGAACGATTGGAGCTTGTAGATCTGAAGAGATATAATCCTTTGAAGCTTATTTGAGGTATAAAGCTTCTTGCTTGCCACTTATTTTGCATAGATCTAAGAGTTGTGAAGTTTTTAGCATCTTTCTTGTCCCAAAGTTCTCATCTTGATTCATGCTTTGTGTTGGCCAAGATTATCTATCCTTTCAGACCTTTGGAGAGGTCTTGAGTGAGAAAAATGAGCTCCCAAGGGCTTTAGTTGTTCCATGTGTGAGATATATAGGTCTTAATGGATTAAGACCTTGGATTAAGAGCTTATGGACGTCCCAAGTGATAAAGTTTGCGACTTTAAGAATTCTAATCATATTTGGCCTAGGGATCTGAAGTTTGGGCTTAATAGCTTAAGCAATTAAGAAGTTATATTGACTTAATGAGTAGCGCAGTTACGCTCCGCGTAACACTTGATTACGCCCCGCATAGCGGGCCAGAGCCCCGATCCCTAATTACGTTTCAGTGTGTACGCCGCGTGTACCAAGGAGGGTACGCCCAGCGTACTCCCCCCTGATTGGACCTTTATATTGGGCCTTTGAGTTTGGGCTGTTTGTGGGTAGTTGGTTATTGGGCCAAGTTTGGAAATTGTGGACAGAGTATTTTTGGGCCTAATATTGTTATTGACATTGGATCTAGGCCCATTTGGTGAGGTGGGCCCAATTTGGTAAATTGGGCCAATATTGGACTTTGTATAAGATTTGGACTTTGGTCTTGGCCCGATAAGTGGATGTATGCTTGGCCTAATGTTTATTTTGTTATGATGGCTAGTTCGGGATTTGCGGTGAGTTGGTGATTCAAAAATCTGCTCTTCACTTCAGAGTTTCGGTAGTGCGAGGTGAGTTATCCTCACTATATCGACAGGGTCTAAGGCACCAAGGCCGGCCCTTTACCGGATTGAGATTCGGATATTTGTTGTTATGTTATTGCTTTTATTTGTCTGCATCCTGGTAGCTAGGATGGTATATGTTAGAGACCTGGTTAAGGTCGGTTTCTTGATATGTAGGGTGATTCTATGCTAGTGACCGGTTAGGTCGGTATCCTGGTTAGGATGATGATATGTTATGTGATCTGTTTGATCGGCTTGTTGACTGTGAACTCTGATATGATTGTATGATTATGTGCACATGGTTGTTTGGACTGGGGTTGGGTTGAGGCGGGACTTGCTTTGTGCTGTAGGCCAACATACCCAGGGCGGACCGGTTATTCCGAAGGCCCAGCGAGCGGTCCGGATAGGCTGTAGGCCCCACCAAGGCGGACCAAATGTGCCGAGGCTCGGAGAGTGGACCAGGACGACTGAAGGCCCGATGCGGGCGGACCAGTCATACTGTAGACTCAGAGAGTGGACCAGGTGGGTTGAAGGCCCGGTGCGGGTGGACCAACCACACTGCAAACTCGAGGGACATGACTAGGCTTGGAGGGTGGACACGGTGGACTGAAGGCCCGATACGGTGGACCAGTCAACAGTAGACCTGAATTGCATGGCTGTTCTATGTTCTATTATGTTATATATGCTATGTATGATATGGGCCCCAAGGCACTATGTTATGGGCCGGAAGGCATTATGTTTTGGACCGGAAGGTCGTAGCCGGGAAGGGCGTATATGTGGTTGGTATTTTGGGCGTATCTCACTAAGCTTTCGGGCTTACAGTTGTGGTTTAATGTTTTTCAGGTTCTTGAAGAGACCGTGGCAAGGCGAAGGCGTGATCGTACCGATCCTCGTGTTTATGTTTTATGTTATGGTTCTGGGAACACTCTGATAATAAATGTATTGAAAACCTTTTTGTAATAACATTATTAAAATGGGTTGTTTTGAAAAGTTTAATTTTTGTTGAAATTTTTGGTCGTTACAAGTTGGTATCAGAGCCTTTGTTTGAGTGCATTGGAGGAAGATTCGTGTGAATCCAGTCTTAAATCAAGGAGAATTTTTAAACGAGAATTTAAAATGGTTTTCAAATTAAGTAAAAAGAGGACGCGGAGGTACGATCAGCCGGAGCCAATAAGTAACCCCAAAATACCATACATGATATTTGTTGTCGAGCTTTGATAGAACAACATGCTAGTACTATGCTAGGGATATTGAGGATTTCATGATAATGTTGCCTGTTTTATGATGCCTGCTAGCCTAGGGTTTCCCTCTGTATGAGATTTCCAGTGTTCCTCTAGGAGTGAGGATTAAGCGCTTGCTATGTATATTTGTCACTAGGGTGTTGTGGTAGTACTTCATACAAATATGGGTAGGTGTGGAAGGTAGTATGGGCCCGTACTACTGAAAGCACATGACCCATACGCGTATCAGGGAAACCATGACCTCTAGGGTTGGGTTGAGAGTTGGTCCCCGGAGTAGTGGGAAGTGTCTGAGATTTTGTGGTTTATTTTCAGTGTGGAGATTTCGAGGCACGCTGGGAGTGGATCCAGGTCAGGATCGGGAGCAGGAGAGGGAGTTCTGGGCGGGTCAGTACCGCCCGAGGTTATCGGTCAGATGAGCACATGCAACTTGGATGCGAGGTTTCATGAGATCCTGCATGATGAGGTTGTTGCGTTGTTCCGGGCCGAGCTACCGGAACTGTTTAGGTCGATCAAGACCGTCATGGTGGAGTATTTTGCTGAGCGCTATGCGGCTCTCACTGAGACAGCTATGGCGGCGGCTACAGTGGCTGTATCAGCGACATGGGGAGGAGCTTGTAGAGGTTTTCAGTATCGGGAGTTCGATAATACGAAGCCTCCCACCTTTGATGGAGTTCAGGACCCGATCGTTTCTATGAGATGGTTATCGGATGTGGAGGGGTGTTTCTTTACGTGTTCATGCCCTACTGATCAGAGGGCGAAGTGTGCTCTGAACCTTTTAAGGCTTGGGGCAAAGGATTGGTGGAGATTGACCACCGGGTCATACCCAGCTGCGCAGAGGGCTACTGTTTCATGGGATCAGTTCAGAGAGATGTTCAGCACTCATTATGTTCCGCAGGTCGAGAGGGAGAGATTGGCTCAGGAGTTCCTTGAGCTGAAGCAGGATTCGGAGTCGGTGACGGAGATCACCAGGATGTTTACTGAGAAGGCGGTGTTTTGCCCTGAGTTTGCTTCGGAGCAGGCTCAGATGTCCCGATATCTGAGTATGCTAAAGAGAGATATCAGGCAGTTTGTGTCCGCACAGAGGTGCGAGACATTGTTAGAGTTGCAGGAAGCCGCCAGGCGGCGGAAGTTGGAGATTGAGTTGCAGTTGCGTGAGCTGAGGCAAGCTCCGATGCAGTCGCAACCGGCATCGAACCGGTCCAAGACCGTTGATTCCAGGGTGGGAGATCAGGGCGGCCACGTTTGTGGGAAGTGTGGGAGGGGTCACACCGGAGTTTGTTGGTCCGGTGGTGCGTGCCATAAGTGCGGAAAGGAGGGGAACTATGCGAGGGATTGTCGGCAGGCAGTCCCGGGTCGGGATTTGAGGATCTGTTATCATTGTCATCAGGGTGGGCACTTGAGGGTCAACTGTCCACATCTTGTTGTGGGATCGGTGCAGGCTCCAGCACCGACCACTTTGAGGATCACAGGTGGAGGTCAGGGTGGAGTGGAGCCCCCAAGGGCTCAGGGTTGTGCTTTTCAGCTTTCAGCAGAGGAGGTCAGAGCAGTGCCGGATGCAGCTGCGGGAATGTTCCTTTCTTAATATCTTGTTATCTTGTGATTATTGTGGAGTATTATTATCTGCTAGTCTTAGTGTGTGGTTTTTCGTTCTGGTATCCATTGTCCCTTGAGGGTTTGGTATGGTTATGGGTTAGAGTTGGGTTTTTGTTGGTTATCATTCATGAGGGTTATTAGTGGCAATATGGCGTTGGTTTGAATGTCAGGTAGCATCTGCAGTCTGAGGAGTGGTTAGCTGAAGATTGAGTTTCTTTCGAGCAGGATGATCAGTGTGGAAATGTGATTTTGTGAAGGTTGCTAGTGCTAGTGGGAGTCAGTCCGCGTGTAAGTGTTGGGTTTTGTGCAAGGTTGTTTTGGAGGTCGGTGATAGCGACCGGTGGTTGATAGTCAGTTCCCTAAGTGGGGGAGAATTGGAAATTCTCCGGATGGTCGCTGGGCTTGAGAGATTGTTTAGCTGCTTGAGATTCAGCGGTATTTCTGTCAGCTGAGAGCAGGCTAGTATGGGTGAGTAGCAGGCGTCGGGTAGGATACAGACCTATGGCATTGATTGTGGAGGGCCTAGGATCAGGCCGGGATCGAGTATGTATGGTGGAGATAGAGTTCGGAACCCCTAGAGGACTAGAACAGTATGCATGGGAGGATTCCCGGAGAGATAACTCGGAGTGATAAATGCTAGTCGAGCGGCCCGGATAGACTGAAGGCCGGTAGGCGTACCAGTTAGGCCGAAGGCTCGGGGGACGGTCCAGCCAGACTGAAGGCCCTGGAGGGCGGTCTAGATTGGCTGAAGGTGTTGAGAGTGGTCCAGATTGGCTGAAGGTTTTGAGAGTGGTCCAGATTGGCTGAAGGCCTGTTAAGGTGGTCCAGTCATGCTGAAGACTCTGTAGGTACTATTGGATTGGTTCGAGGAAATGGGTCGAGTATGTTGTGATGTGTTAGCATTAGAAGGTCTGGCCCCGGGTATTGATCTTGATTGGTGGAGGTAGTGCATGGACTCGAGAGTCCTTGTGAGCAGATTTAGGAGATGTGTGTTGCGTGGATAGAGGTTATGCTATAAGGGTATGTAAATTCGCGGAAGTGAAAGCATTAGCGCAGAGTTATGATCGAAGTGGTCTAATTATGGTTATTGAGCAGCGTGGTTGCGGTAGTCGTATGGGATCACATCCGGGTTGGATGGTTGCCGAGGCTCGGCAGGATGCATGGATGGTATCTCGGATTTCAAGATAGATTTTGTTTTATGTGGTGAAAATTCATCCGATAGGATGTTTGGGAGTGTCATCAGTGTATCGGGTTTTTCCTAACCGAGGACACTAGAGCCAGTTCAGTGTGGTTATGAGATTGCGGTGGAGAACTCGTGTGAGTTGCTCTGAGGCTGAGGCATCTGTCATCCTATCAGCAAGAAAGGTAGAGTTGGGTTTCGGATTTCGATGGCCGAGCCTTGAGGAACCTGGTCCGGTGAATGCCAGGCGGTGCATTGTGGGGGTAGTTCTGGAGTAGAGTTGTCGCAGGCTTCAAGGACAAATCTTAATTTAAGTGGGGGAGAATTGTGACACCCCGTTCTTAAAATGTTTAATTATGAGTCCCTAAGATTTAAGAGGAAGGGTAATTCTGGTCCTTTTTCGGAAAATGGGTTTCATCCGAGAAGGTTTCGGGTTGGCGTATGTTGTTAGAAGCATTGGGCTTCTCGTCACCCTCGTATGAATGTAAAGTTATTTGGGAGCAGGTTTAGAGTAGAGGAGTTGCGGCGTTTTGAAGATGATTATTGTTTATATCTCTTTGTGGGATAAGTGGAAAAGGTCCCATGCATGCATGTCATGCATGCTTGAAGTTGGCTGGGTACGCCCAACATAAGCTGGACGTACGCCCAACGTAATGGAGGAAAGAATGTGCGGGGTGGCTAGGTGAGTACGGCCAGCGTACTCTTAGAAACCCCAAACCCTAATTTCAGGGCCACCACTATATAAGAAACATGTTGGTTCATACCCTAGCCTCCATAAGCTCATCCTTAACCTCAGAAACCCTAGAAATCCGTATTCCCTCCATTAGTGGGTGTGTTTGGCCTTGGAAAGCTCATTTTGGCAAAAGAAAAACTAGAAGAAGAAAGGAGAAGTTGTCAAAGAAGGAAAGGAACGATTGGAGCTTGTAGATCTGAAGGGATATCATCCTTTGAAGCTTATCTGAGGTATAAAGCTTCTTGCTTGCCACTTATTTTGTATAGATCTAGGTGTTGTGAAGTTTTTAGCATCTTTCTTGTCCGAAAGTTCTCATCTTGATTCATGCTTTGTGTTGGCCGAGATTATCTGTCCTTTCAGACCTTTGGAAAGGTCTTAAGTGAGAAAAATGAGGTCCTAATGGCTGTAGTTATTCCATGTGTGAAATATATAGGTTTTAATGGATTATGACCTTGGATTAAGAGCTTATAGACGTCCCAAGTGATAAACTTTGAGACTTTACGAATTCTAATCATATTTGGCCTAGGGATCTGAAGTTTGGGCTTAATAGCTTAAGCCAATAAGAAGTTATATTGACTTAATGAGTAGCGCAGTTATGCTCCGCGTAACACTTGATTACGCCCCGCGTAGCGGGCCAGAGCCCCGATCCCTAATTACGTTTCAGTGTGTACGCCGCGTGTACCAAGGAGGGTACGCCCAACGTACTCCCCCCTGATTGGACCTTTATATTGGGCCTTTGAGTTTGGGCTGTTTGTGGGTAGTTGGTTAATGTGCCAAGTCTGGAAATTGTGGATAGAGTATTTTTGGGCCTATTATTGTTATTGACATTGGATCTAGGCCCATTTGGTGAGGTGGGCCCAATTTGGTAAATTGGGCCAATATTGGACTTTGTATAAGATTTGGACTTTGGTCTTGGCCCGATAAGTGGATGTATGCTTGGCCTAATGTTTATTTTGTTATGATGGCTAGTTCGGGATTTGCGGTGAGTTGGTGATTCGAAAATCTGCTATTCACTTCAGAGTTTCGGCAGTGCGAGGTGAGTTATCCTCAATATATCGACAGGGTCTAAGGCACCAAGGTCGGCCCTTTATCGGATTGAGATTCAGATATTTGTTGTTATGTTATTGCTTTTATATGTCTGCATCCTGGTAGCTAGCATGGTATATGTTAGAGACCTTGTTAAGGTCGGTTTCCTAATATGTAGGGTGATGCTATGCTAGTGACCAGTTAGGTCGGTATCCTGGTTAGGATGATGATATGTTATGTGATCTGTTTGATCGGCTTGTTAACTGTGAACTCTGATATGATTTTATGTTTATGTGCACATGGTTGTTTGGACTGGGGTTGGGTTGAGGCAGGACTTGCTTTGTGCTGTAGGCCAACATACCCAGGGCGGACCGGTTATTCCGAAGGCCTAGCGAGCTGTCCGGATAGGCTGTAGGCCCTACCAGGGCGGACCAGACGTGTAGAGGCTCGGAGAGTGGACCAGGCCAACTGAAGGCCCGATGCGGGCGGAGCAGTCATACTGTAGACTCAGAGAGTGGACCAGGTGGGTTGAAGGCCCGGTGCGGGTAGACCAACCACACTACAGACTCGAGGGAGATGACTAGGCTTGGAGGGTGGACACGGTGGACTGAAGGCTCGATACGGCGGAACAGTCACACAGTAGACCCGAAGTGCATGGCTGTTTTATGTTCTATTATGTTATATATGCTATGTATGATATGGGCCGGAAGGCATTATGTTTTGGACCGGAACGTCGTAGTCTAGAAGCGTGTATATGTGGTTAGTATTTTGGGGGTATCTCACTAGGCTTTCGGGCTGACAGTTGTGGTTTAATGTTTTTTCAGGTTCTTCAGGAGACCGTGGCAAGGCGAAGGCGTGATCGTACCGCTCCTCGTGTTTATGTTTTATGTTATGGTTCTGGGAACACTCTGATAATAAATGTATTGAAAACCTTTTTGTAATAACATTATTAAAATGGGTTGTTTTGAAAAGTTTAATTTTTGTTGAAAATTTTGGTCGTTACAAGTTATGAGTTACATGGTGTAACCCTAATAGCCACCATATAAAAGAACCCCATGGCTCAAGAAATCGGCCACTATGTGTGATAGAAATGGCTAGCCGATATTATGAAGTGTGTATGTTCTCTCAATCTATTCCAACTGTATTTTGTATTGTATGAATCATTTGAGGTGTCACACGTGGGGCACTAGGCACTCAATCTTCATGAAGATAATCTACATCAAAGAGGTATGTAATTCTAACTCGAAATATTCATTTGAATCAATGCTATTATGCAAGTTAGGATGAATACCTTGGAAAGTTCATATTTGCATGTATAATAGAGAAAACATAGATCCGAGGTATTTAGGGTTGCATGTACACTTAGGAGTGTTAGAATGCTCAAAACCCAATATTGGTATCAAAGCCTAGGCTTGTTTTCTTGTTATACTTGAAAAGTTAGCTAAAAAATCGAATTTTGGTGCTGTCTGCACAGTAGACTCGCCGATTCCAAGGCAAAAAGCATCCAACTCGCCGAGTTGGTTTGTGCACTTAACAAGTTGGAACCCCAGGCAACATATATTTGATTGTTTTGGCTGGAATTGGACTAGGAACATTACCCTAAGATGTTTTTGGACTTATAAACTTGTTTTTGATGTGGTAATGTTCATGTTTTGTATTAGATTAACATTTAGACTAATTACATGAAAATTTTTGATTTGAATTATCTTGTTCTTATGAGTTGCTTAGATTAATAGAAAAGTTAATTGATTATGTGTTTTCAGTCCATTTTAATCTAAGACATGATTCTAAAATGTGTTTGTGTAACTTGTCCTCAAGTTACATGAAGAGTCACATTAAAGTCTGTTAAAACTCATAAAAATTGGCAAAGGTTACAAAAATGAAGAGTCTTGTTTTCATTGAATGTTTTTTATGACTCCATAACTTGTCCTCAAGCTATGGAGGTTCAAGAGTCACTTCATTAAATCATTAAAATGTGTAACCTTAATTAATTATATAAGTTACATAATAAAGAAAACTTACATTCTTTTATTAGTTTAAAGTCTTCCATAACTTGTCCTCAAGTTATGGAACTGGAAGAGTTTTTGAATTAAAACTACTTTAAACTCATAAGTTATGGAATTAATTAGTTTTGAATAGTTTCAAAACTTACCCTCAAGTTTTGGAATTTGAAAAGTTTTCACTTATCAATACTTTAATTCCAACTTAGCCCTTAGAATTTTAAAAGTTAAAATTCACCCATTATACTTTATAATATTATAAGTTAATAATATTTATATATATGTATAAGAGCAAGTCAGTCTTACCATTAGTAGGCCTCATTCCCGAAGTCGTTCTATAAGGGGGTATAAGGTAACTGCTTATAAAATGGCAGTTTAATGGGTGTCCACTTTCACCCACCGCTTCCTTGACTTGTGGAGGGTCGTTAGCCGAACGGGTAGGAAAATGACTATAATTCTCCCTTCATTAAAAGTATTAATGATAACTACTAAGTAACTAAACCTTTTATAAATACCCAATCTTAGTTACTTAGGAAAAAGTGAATAAGGTGCTAATCCATGAAATTACACTTTGCACTTTGTTTAAGCCATTAGTGGAGCGTGTGTGGTTAACCGGCACACTAACCTGGACTTAACAAGGTAGGAAAAGGGTAACTTAATATTTATCAAAGTATCGGTGGAGCGTGTGTGGTTAACCAGCACAATGATTAAGGGGTAAATATTAAGGGTACCAAGTATATTTGCATGGTTACTTCACACCTTGTTTTGTGATCCTCAACATCCCAGTCACAAAACCTGAAGCGCACACTCGAGATTGAAACATTCCATTGAAAAGTTCAACGAATCTCAAAGATCTAGGAGTTTCAAAAACCAATTAAAACCCAATAATACATTTTGTTTATCTTGGTGGAAATTGGTGAATCGTCATTCACCTACCTTCAAATATTTTATAGCTTGGATTACGACATCCCTCTTCCATGTTATAAAAGTATTGTGTTGGGTCCTAGCCTTAATATCTCATATTAGGTGTTATATTAAGGACTTTAAATCAACTATCTTGAATATCTCCCAAAATATGTCTGGTTTAGACATCTATAATCTTCCCAAATCTCTTGAAACAAGGTTTCCTAAATGAAGATGATATCCCATGAAAATCATACTTCTTTCACTTCCTCTAATTTTTCTCCATAACCCACAAGTTCTTGAAAAATTTAAGGTCACTCAAGCCCTATTGGAAAGCAAAGGTATATGTGTGATCACATCTTGGAGATGTAGTCAAATATTGACAAGCCGGGAGAGTTGGGTGTCAAAGTCTTGAGAAATTTGGTGTGACAACCTGAAATCTATTCCGTCACTTTTAACCTTTTCCGTTAAAAAGTTTCATTTTATTTAACTGTCCGTTAACCTTTTGGAAGAGGTTAATTATATGGGGACTATTTTAATGACTTGGCAAGGGTTGAAAGAATTTAGAGACACCCACAAAGTGCCCTTAAAAATTTTTAGTTACAACCAAGTCAAAATTTGACCGTTTAATCGGGTGCGACCAAAAAGCCCCGTTCAACGGCAGTATCGGGTAGAATACCACTGAGCTCCAACTCCAACCCATATATAAGGGGTAATAGACTTCATTCCACCCTTTCCACTCTCTCTCTGTACTCTCACTCATAAAGCCCGTTTTCGACTCAAAACTGCAAATTTCAGCCTCCAAAACGTAAGTCTCTTTACCCTAACCTATTCTAAACATCATGACTTGTGAGTATACCCCAAAAATCAGACTTGGAAGCTGTTGAAAAGGAGTTTACGGCCTAAGAGCCTCCTTAGGCCGTAAACCCCTAATAAGAGGCCAAAATGACCCAAATTTATCCCTAAAAGCTTGGAAACTAATTGGGGATTTAGCCTAGGAGTGTTTGCAACTTAAAATAATCAATTTTGGGACATAAAAGAGAGTTTACGGCCCAAGCACATGCTTAGGCCGTAAACACCCTCTAAACTTGTAAAATCAAGTTCCAAACACTCCCAAACCACCCTTAGGCTTAATACATAAATTAGCGGCTTGCTATTTCGGGTTTAGAACAATTAAACACGTAGATTTGAGGGGTGAAATGGAGTTTACGGTCCAAGCACATGCCTAGGCCGTAAACACCTCCAAACCATGTCAAATGGTAGTTTTAATCCCCCAAATGGCCTTATACTTCATTATAAATTACTAGGATTGAAACTAGGGCCTTAAACTTCCATAAAGTTAAGGGGTAGGAGTTCACGGCCGCGAACTCCCATAGGGATGGTTCATGGGCTGTAAACTCCCATTTGGTCCCTTTAAAAGCCTTAAATCCACTCATACATTTTAGATTTGGACCTAGCAAAATTCCACGATCAATATAAGGCCTTTAAACATCCTAGAACCCCTCACCTTGATGACACTTTTGCTTCACAATTCGCTTATACATCATGAGTCGGTTATTCCACACTGTTTGTTGACACTTCACGATTTGGTTATTCCACACGATTCGCTTATACATCACGATTCGGTTATACATCACGATTCGGTTATACTTCACGATTCGGTTATACATCACGATTCGGCCATGTAAAGTTAAGATGGATAGACCAAGAGTGAGTGAATGCCGCCTCATTTCCTATTCCTCGTTTTGTTGTGGATTTAAGGCGGAGTCGCTCAGTCAACAATCGTCCCCATCTTAATTATGCATGACTAGTATATGTGAGGCGATTATAGAAATGCCTCGTGAGAATCCATTCATAAAAAGGTACTCTATTCAGAAAACACTCAGGACCCTCTATAGTTCTACATCAACTCTATCGGTCCAAGTATCCGCGACACCGATACACAGGACAAAACCTGAAACGCCTAGAACTTGTGTGCCTGTTCGGCGCATGACTCTATCGATTCTCATTTTATATCATGTCGAAGTATGCCAACTTCGACGACTCTATTGATCATGGTTTGATGTAGTGCAACCATGTGTACATCCCTAGTGCTGTGTAAAAAGGACTTTCTCCGTAGCCATGTCCGCGAATAAAGGCTCTTCTGAACCTAAAGATAATACAAATAATCAAACCTAATGCGATCCATCAGTTGTCCTGTAACAGCCCGGATCCCCAGGTACCTTCATTTTCATATTTTTGATATTCTGTGAGGGGACTCAGCGAGTTGGAGGTCGAACTCGCCGAGTCGGGTCGCGGTTTTGGGCGGAGGTTCGCGTCCGGAATCGGCGAGTCCGTGCTGTTTAATGAAACCCTAATTTCCCGGTCCTAAGCCCTATTTAAAGGACCTTATGGCCTTCATTTGTGGCCACCTTGAACCCTAAGAGCACCCATACGACTGTGAGCCCTTGTGAGTGTGTTTGGATGCCATTTGTTCATCATTTTGTGTATTATTGCAAGAAACGAGGGAGAGGATCAAGCTTGAAGAGTTGGGGAACTCACTAAGCATTTATGCTTACAGTTGTTGTGTTATGTGTTTCAGGTCCTAGCGAGGACCGTGGGAAGGCGCCGGCGTGATCGTACACACACTCGGGGAAACCATTTTGTGATCTTTTGTTATGTAATCGCATGTGATTAAGTTGTTACATTGGAACCTAAACTTATTACTCATGTTTTGATGATTGTAAAAATGAAAAGTTTTTGGTTTGAAATTTTATGATGTTACAAGTTGGTATCAGAGCCTTGGTTTTAGGGATTCGGGTACACCTTTGGGCGTAACTGAACTCAAACTGGGGATTTGAGAAATTTTTTAATTAATAAATCAATAAAAAAAATTGATAAGTGATTTTGAGACAACCAAAGAAGAAAGAGTGTGTACGGTCAGCCAGCGCCCGAACGGTAAAATCCCCAAAATACTCTTACAAAATGTGTTATGAGATATGATATGATATGATACGCATGATAGTAGACTAGGTATACATATTAGGACTAGAGTTGCCTGATTTTGTGATGCCTTAGTCTAGGGAAACCTGCTTCTATGAGGTGCTTGAGAGCGAGTGGGTAACTAGTGTATGGCAAGAATAGAGTACTCAGGATTCGGGGTTTAGGGAGGAGGACTTGGGGTGAATACCGACGCAGTGTAATTGGTAGTATTGGGCCCGTACTACCAAGGACACCGGGTCAGTGGGCAGCCCAAGTAAGAATCCCTGGGTATCGGAGACTGAGTAGGACTGCATTATCGAGTGCGATTATGCCCGATAGAGTCTCTGATATTTTTATGTTGTATTTCAGAGACATCATGGTTGGACCACGACATAGACCTGGTACGAGTGGTGTGACTGACGAGGAGCTTCGTCAGATGATTCATGAGGAGGTAGCTGCAGTGATCCGAGCTGAGATTCCGGAGATGTTTAGGTCTATTAAGACCACGCTGATGGAGACATTTGATGAGCGGCACGCCGCGTTGATTGAGGTTGCCGCCGCTGCAGCTACCGCAGCTGTGGCCGCTGCCAGACCACAGGGGGGTGACTCGTTGCTGTTTCAGGAGTTCAGCAACACGAAGCCACCAGAGTTTGACGGGATGCATGATCCGATTGCTACGATGAGATGGATTGCTGATATCGAGGGATGCTTCTATACTTGTTCATGTTCGGAGCATCTGAGGGTTCGGTTCGCCCTGAACCAGCTCCGCCTGGGAGCAAAGGATTGGTGAAAGTTCGTGACGGCGAACTTCACTTTGGCAGAGGTCTCAGCTGTAACTTGGGAGAGGTTTACTGATATGTTCAGAGACGAGTATGTTCCCCCGGTGGAGAGGGAACGGTGGGTTCAGGAGTTCTTGACCCTCAAGCAGGGTAATGATTCTGTTACGGCGATCACGCGGAAGTTTCATGAGAGGGCGATGTTTTGCCCCGAGCAGGTATCCACGGAGCAAGCTCGAATGACTCAGTATTTGGGAGTGCTGAGGAGGGATATCCAGGAGTTCGTATCGAACTCGTCATATCAGACTTTTGCTGAGCTTCAGGCGAATGCCAGGAAGCGTGAGATCGAGTTGAAGACCCAGGCCAGGGAGGAGGCCGATTCTCAACGGGTGGATCGGCGGCCGGCTCAGTCTCAGCTGGTAGCCAAGCGGATCAAGTCCGCTGATTTAAGATCCGGAGGTCAGAAGAGCCGCACTTGCGGGAAGTGCGGCAAGGGTCACGAGGGGGCGTGTCGATCGGGTGCTTGCTACAAGTGTGGCAAGGTGGGGCATATTGCTAGAGATTGCCCCAAGGGATTCATGTTTTGCTTCCATTGCAACCAGACTGGCCATCGGAAGGCCGAGTGCCCTCAGCTTCGCCAGGGATCTACGCGTGCTGCCAGGGTTCCCGAGGTTCGGCCAGTAAAGGCCGAGGCTCCGAAGGCTCGTGGGAGAGCTTTCCAGTTGACTGCGGAGGAGGTCCGCGCGGCGCCTGATGTCGTTGCCGGTATGTATTCTTTCATGTATTTACATTTATACTGAGATATTGTGCTTATATTATTATATGCGTAGGTACTTTTCTTGTGAATCATGTGCCTGCTTTGGTCTTATTCGACTCGGATGCGAGTCGGTCTTTTGTTTTGTTGGCTTTTAGCCAGCACATCGGTATTGATCGGGAGGCGATGAGTCGTCCCCTGCGAGTTGCTATAGCAAACGAGAAAGTGGTATACACCACTGAGGTGATTCGAGGATGCGTGCTCGAGATTTTTGGGGTCGAGTTTCCTATAGACTTGGTCCCTATAGCTATGGGGGATGTTTGCGTTATCGTGGGCATGGATTGGTTGAGCAAGTTTGGAGCAGTCATTGACTGCGAGAGACAGCTGGTGATGATTCGAGACCCTAGTGGGAGAGTGCTCACGGTTTATGGCGAGGGGACCCGGTGTGGGTCGGCGTTTTGTTCGGCTGCCAGGGCAAGGCAGAGTTTGCAGCAGGGCTGTGATGGATTCATAGCCTATGTGATGGATACTCGTGTGACCGTAGAGAGGCCCAATTCAATTGATGACGTTCCGGTTGTATGCGAGTTTTCGGATGTGTTCCCAGAAGAGTTACCAGGTGTGCCTCCAGAGAGGCAAGTGGAGTTTCGTATCGATTTGGTTCCGGGAGCGGCACCCATTGCCAAGGTGCCTTATCGTCTCACTCCGCCGGAAATGCAGGAATTATCCTCGCAACTTCAGGAGCTGTTGGGAAAGGGATTCATTCGACCGAGTAGCTCGCCTTGGGGAGCGCCGATTTTGTTCGTCAAGAAAAAGGATGGTTCACATCAGATGTGTATCGATTATCGGGAGTTGAACAAGTTGACGGTTAAGAACCGATATCCGTTACCTAGGATCGACGATCTGTTCGATCAGTTGCAGGGGGCATCTTGGTTTTCCAAGATTGACTTGAGGTCGGGATATCATCAGATGAGGGTTCGCGAGGAGGATATCCAAAAGACTGCTTTCAGGACTCGTTACGGACATTATGAGTTTGCGGTGATGCCTTTTGGGCTCACCAATGCCCCGAACTCATTCATGGATCTCATGAACCGGGTGTGCCGACCGATGCTGGATCGGTTGGTGATCATATTCATCGATGATATTTTGGTGTATTCGAGGACTAGGGATCAGCATGAGGAACATTCGAGGGAGATTCTTGGGGTTTTACGATCGGAGAGACTGTATGCCAAGTTCTCCAAGTGTGATTTCTGGTTACGAGAGGTCCAGTTCCTCGGGCATCTTGTGAACTAGAAAGGGATATTGGTCGACCTGGCCAAGATTGAGGCGGTGTTGAGGTGGGAGGTGCCGAGATCGCCCACCGAGATCAGGAGTTTTCTGGGTTTGGATGGATATTATCGCAGGTTTATCAAGGATTTCTCCAAGATCGTTGTGCCACTTACTAGGATGACCCGGAAGGGTGTTATGTTTTCATGGGGACCGGAGCAGCAGTCCTCATTCGAGATGCTTCGACAGAAATTATGCGAGGCTCCAGTGCTTGCACTCCCGGAAGGGATGGAGGATTTTGTGGTATACTGTGATGCCTCTATATCGGGTTTGGGGGCGGTGCTTATGCATAGGGGTCATGTGATAGTGTACACTTCGAGGCAGTTGAAGCCTCATGAGTCGAAATATCCCACGCACGACCTGGAATTGGGGGCGGTGGTGTTTGCCCTCAAGATCTGGCGACACTATTTGTACGGGGTTCGGTGTACAATTTACACGGACCATAAGAGCTTGAAGTACTTGATGGATCAGCCAAATCTAAATATGCGACAGAGAAGGTGGTTGGATGTGGTGAAGGATTACGATTGTGAGATCCTGTACCACCCGAGCAAGGCTAATGTGGTAGCCGACGCATTGAACCGTAGGGCGGATAGCGCCCCGATCTGAGATATTTGTATGAGATTAACGGTTTTGACCCCGATTCTGAGCTCAGGTGGAGGCTGCAAAGCCGGAACATCAGAAAAAGGAACGGGTTGTAGGTCAGGTATCAAGATTTGTTACGGATGGTCGAGGGCTTATGACTTTTCAGGGTCGAATTTGGGTGCCGTTTGTGGGCGGTGCGCGCACTATTTTGATGGAGGAAGCACATCGATCGAAATTCTCGATTCATCCTGGTGCTACGAAAATGTATTTGGATCTCAAGAAGGAGTACTGGTGGCCATGTATGAAAACGGATGTCGCTTAATTTGTCGAGAGGTGCTTGACTTGTCGGCAGGTCAAGGCCGAGCACCAGCGACCGCACGGTAAGCTGCAACCGCTACAGATTCACGAATGGAAGTGGGAACAAATCTCTATGGATTTTATCACCAAGTTACCGCGAACGGCGAGAGGAGTCGATGCGATTTGGGTGATCGTGGATCGGCTGACGAATAGCGCTCATTTTCTAGCCATTAGCGAGAGCTCTTCTGCGGAGAAGCTGGCCGAGTTATATGTGAGGGAAGTAGTATCTCGGCACGGAGTGCCGATCTCGATTATTTTGGACCATGACGTGCGTTTCACTTCCAGGTTCTGGAAGAAGTTCCATGAGGAGTTGGGTACTAGGTTACATTTCAGTACGACATATCATCCCCAGACAGACGGTCAGAGTGAGCGGACGATTCAGACACTCGAGGACATGCTTCGGGCATGTGTGTTGGACTTCGGAGGGAGCTGGGACACCTATCTACCTTTAGCAGAGTTCTCGTATAATAATAGCCATCATTCGAGCATTGGTATGCCGCCCTTTGAGCTGTTGTATGGGCGGAGGTGTTGCACCCCCATCTGTTGGGGTGAGGTGGGACAGCAGGTTATGGGTAGCACGGAGATCGTGCTTCAGACGACCGAGAAAATTCAGCTGGTCAGGCAGAGGTTGTTGACCGCTCAGAGCCGACAGAAGAGTTATGCAGACAGATGACGGTCCGAGCTTGAGTTTCAAGTTGGTGATCTCGTACTCCTGAAGGTCTCTCCTTGGAAAGGAGTGATTCGGTTAAGGAAGAGGGGCAAGTTGGGGCCCCGATATATTGGTCCTTTCCATGTGATCGCGAGGGTGGGCTGGGTAGCCTACCGTTTAGACTTGCCAGCAGAGTTGGGACAGATTCACGACACCTTCCATGTGTCGCAGTTGAGGAAGTGTATTGCCGACGAATCGGCGGTGGTTCCATTAGGGGATATTCAGGTGGATGCAAGCCTGAATTATGTTGAAAGACCAGTAGCCATCAGAGATCGGAAGATCAAGGTTTTGAGAAACAAGGAGGTACCCCTGGTATTGGTTCAGTGGCAGCATCGGAAGGGATCAGAGATGACCTGGAAGCCGGAACGTGAGATGCTGGAGCAGCATCCGGAGCTATTTGCCTAGCGGGACTTCGAGGGCGAAGTCTTATTCTAGTGGGGGATAATTGTAACAGCCCGGATCCCCAGATACCTTCATTTTCATATTTTTGATATTCTGTGAGGGGACTCGGCGAGTTGGAGGTCGAACTCGCCGAGTTGGGTCGCGGTTTTGGGCAGAGGTTCGCATCCGGACTCGGCGAGTCCAAGGGATGGACTCGGCGAGTCCGCGCTGTTTAATGAAACCCTAATTTCCCGGTCCTAAGCCCTATTTAAAGGACCTTATGGCCTTCATTTGCGGCCACCTTGAACCCTAAGAGCACCCATACGACTGTTAGCCCTTGTGAGTGTGTTTGGAGGCCATTTGTTCATCATTTTGTGTATTATTGCAAGAAAGGAGGGAGAGGATAAAGCTTGAAGAGTTGGGGAACTCACTAAGCATTTATGCTTACAGTTGTTGTGTTATGTGTTTCAGGTACTAGCGAGGACCGTGGGAAGGTGCCGGCGTGATCGTACACACACTCGGGGAAACCATTTTGTGATCTTTTGTTATGTAATCAGATGTGACTAAGTTGTTAGATTGGAACCTAAACTTATTACTCATGTTTTGATGATTGTAAAAATGAAAAAATTTTGGTTTGAAATTTTATGATGTTACATGTCCCTCTTATCTAAAGCCTTCTGAAGTACCCAAGAGAATGGTACCGCGCGCTGTTGACCAACCCCTCTTAGACAGATAGAAACCGAAGCGAAAGACACTGCAAGATACTCCAGAAGATGATAACCATCCGAAGCATACTCCATAGATCCCCCAGAAAGACCCTTCACACCTCGCACATCAGGTTCGTGAACCCAGATGATAGAACTCAGGGGACTGACCACTATAACCAGGTATATGCATAAAGGTGGTATATAGATGAGATCAAAAAGATTTAAGATGTGTGCTTCCTCCCTGCTCCCTGTTCCTCGTTGGGTTGTGGGTCTGGGGTGGAGTCGAACAACTGAACATCCTGCTGACCTCAAAGTAAATCCCAAGTATTAGTGGTTAAGTCGAGTATGAGCTCTACCGCGAACCTCATAGTAAATCCCTTCATCCTATTCCATAAAATAGGAGCTGAAGTCAAGAGAACCACTACGGGTTGAGCTGCTATAATGAGCACAAATCCGAAATTTGTTGTCATACCGGTTAAGCTGACATGATAACTAACACCCTCAGTAAGTAAAGAGATTAAAGTCCGAGTAATGAAACCCTATACTCACTAGATTTTACCTAGACTGAGAAAACTTAGAACCTTCGGAAGAGTAGTTGCAGTAGAGGCGCGCACTACTCAGACACTTCGTCAACCCCATTACCGACGAGCAGTGCCTAGGATCCTCCGTCCTCTCGCATGGAGGAAATCGTCGTCGCCCTGTAGACGATAGACTTCATTCTCCAAAGCAAACACTAGAATACCGAGAACCACATGATAACCTCTGCAACCAAGAATACTTGGTCAAAATGTGGAAGTAGTTGCGTCAAGTCTTATAACCCAGATCCCGAAGCGATTATAGACTTGACACCTGTCTAGGTGTTAGTCGGTGGGTTATACAAGAGCAACCGCTTTCCGCACTAGAATAAACCAATGCCTTAGAAACTTGGGCATGTCTTACAAGATTCATTGGACTATCAGGTGTTCCATGAATACTATATCAAGCAGAGATAGCAGAATCACCCCCCCCCCCCTGAGATAGTCCAACATTCGTCTGGTGAAACCCTATCTCCCTGACCCTGAGGGTTTCTATTAGAAATATCTCAAGCATCAGAAGTGCAGGTTCATTCTGCACGAGCTTGAGATAGGCATTCTACAGCGAATAGATAACCATAGACACGTAACCCATTCGATGATCTAGAAAGTCTCTAAAAGCCAATTGACAGGAAACGAGAAACCAAGGACAACCCGAGCTTCCTAAGAACCAACCTGATGGACTACACTACCAGTATGAGAGAGAACGTTAGGAACTTCTGAATGGCGATCACGTCAGTTGTGATCTTGCCATAGAAGTACACAATGTTCTAAGTACTGAAAAGCTCTACCCTTCCGAGAGCTTGGGACCATCTGAGAATCCTCACGGAGATTTGGTCCAACCCTCGTCAGACCACTACTACTTTCGGATATTCCACAAGCTTCACACCAGATCGATCCACTTCTTAAACTTGATATGTGTTTACCCGACGTCACTCTTCATATCCCACTCATCTTGATAGAAACCATTGAGAACCCTAACCTCATAGATATACCGGTAGGAAATCGCTAATTGCACGAGACGGAATCTGCATCCCGTAGGTGAAGGTTTGTTGGAATGACCAACACAGGCCAAAGATCACTTGGGGGTGCAAGGAAAGACCGTATAGGAAGTACCCTCCTGCCTCTAATCAGTTATTCATACCTAATTCTTGGCGTAAACCTGAATTTCGGGAAGAAATTCCCTCTAACGGGGGGATGATGTGACAACCTGAAATCTATTCCGTCACTTTTAACCTTTTCCACTAAAAAGATTCATTTTATTTAACTGTCCGTTAACCTTTTGGAAGAGGTTAATTATATGGGGACTATTTTAATGACTTGGCAAGGGTTGAAAGAATTTAGAGACACCCAAAAATGCCCTTAAAATTTTTTAGTTACAACCAAGTCAAAATTTGACCGTTTAATCGGGTGCGACCAAAAAGCCCCGTTCAACGGCTGTATCGGGTAGAATACCACTAAGCTCCAACTCCAACCCATATATAAGGGGGAATAGACTTCATTCCACCCTTTCCACTCTCTCTCATAAAGCCCGTTTTCGACTCAAAACTGCAAATTTCCACCTCCAAAACGTAAGTCTCTTTACACTAACCTATTCTAAACATCATGACTTGTGAGTATACCCCAAAAATAGGACTTGGAAGCTGTTGAAAAGGAGTTTACGGCCTAAGAGCCTCCTTAGGCCGTAAACCCCTAATAAGAGGCCAAAATGACCCAAATTTGTCCCTAAAAGCTTGAAAACTAATTGGGGATTTAGTCTAGGAGTGTTTGCAACTTAAAATAATCAATTTTGGGACATAAAAGAGAGTTTACGACCCAAGCACATGCTTAGGCCGTAAACACCCTCTAAACTTGTAAAATCAAGTTCCAAACACTCCCAAACCACCCTTAGGCTTAATACATAAATTAGGGGCTTGCTATTTCGGGTTTAGAACAATTAAACACATAGATTTGAGGGGTGAAATGGACTTTACAGTCCAAGCGCATGCCTAGGCCGTAAATACCTCCAAACCATGTCAAATGGTAGTTTTAATCCTCCCAAATGGCCTTATACTTCATTATAAATTACTAGGATTGAAACTAGGGCCTTAAACTTCCATAAAGTCAAGGGGTAGGAGTTCACGGCTGTGAACTCCCATAGGGATGGTTCATGGGCCGTAAACTCCCATTTGGTCCCTTTAAAAGCCTTAAATCCACTCATACATTTTACATTTGGACGTAGCAAAATTCCACGATCAATATAAGGCCTTTAAACATCCTAGATCCCCTCACCATGAGTTTACAGCCGTAAACTCATGGGGAGTTGTTCCAGGGCCGTAAACACTATATGGAGAGTTTACTCTTGGAGAGTAAACTCCATTCCTAAGCCATTCACACCCTTAAATGTTACCCGGGACACCCCAACACTTAACCAAAGTGTTTTCGGCTCCTTAGAGTGAGTATACTTGTTTAATTAGTATTAAATGTACTAATTGCATGTGAACATATGTTATCATATGTTAAATAGGTCACTAAGTGTGTCCAAGTCTGTTCTTGACACCGAGCACCCAATCGGCACCTTCGTCGGATCCACTTACACCAGGTGAGTTCATACCCCTGAATGTACCTTTTAAATATTTTTACATGTTTTATAGGGGGCGGGGGAGGGAATACAAGTTAAACATGCCAGTTATCATATCAATCACATGTGATTGATAACCCGCATGCATAAGGATTTACCCCACTGTAAACTGTTTTACCGAGTAGGATACTATAAATGGTTTTCTAAAATGTTTTCACTTGTTCAAATCTCTTACTTATATTGTTTTATCAAAGTTTTATTAAAACTTGTTTATAAAGGTTTCCCAAAGGATTTCTAAAGGTTTTCAAACTTATTTTACCAAAGAATACTAAGTTGCGATTTTCTTAAGTATAAAGGTTTTCCCCAAGTTTTCATCAAGGTTTTCTTTCATGTTATATACCCTCCCTTGTTTGATACCGCCGCTTCACTTCTACTTAGTTTAAACTCCTATTTGATATGCTTTTACCTAGTGATGCGCTTTTTCTTCACTTGTAACTGATCTCGTTTCCGTTTCACTTATACCTATTAACGATTCCACTTCGGGGTACACTTATACTTGATGACACTTTTTCTTCACGATTCGCTTGTACATCACGAGTCCGTTATTCCACACTGTTCGTTTCCACTTCACGATTTGGTTATTCCACACGATTCGTTTATACATCACGATTCGGTTATACATCATGATTCGGTTATAGATCACGATTTGGTTATACTTCACGATACATTTCCACTTGTTACACATTCAAATGTAGTTGGATGTATTCCTATGCTTGTATATATGTATATAAATAATGGTTGAAGGACTTAGGAAGGCTTGTTCGCCCTATTTCCTTTTCTTCGTTGAGATGTGGTCTGGTGGGATCGAAAGTCCGTCCGAAGGTCATTTGATTCATTAGTTATATATTATGTATAAAAGCATAGACATACAGGTTGACATTAGTCAGTTCAGTTATGAGTCTCTACCGCTAGTTCAACACTTATATTGGAAACCCACTACCCACTATTTGGGATGCATCTTCGGGACACGGCCTTCTCCATCGTCTAGTTGGTAACCAGAGTCTCCTGTAGGGAGAGCGGACATTGTGTGTATAGATCTATACGGGATTGACACCCCCGCATCCTGAATGCCAGATACAGTCCACGGCCTACCAAGACAAGGGGTGACAAATGTCATATTTTATATAGACGTTTGCATGGTGTCAAGTACTCTAGTGTCGGCTAGTATGGTTACGAGTATCCCAGGTTACCTTATAATTCATGGCCTTAAGGTAATAGTATTTTACATTGTATTTTACACTATATGTTGGAAACCCACTCTCAGAGTCACCCTGTTTTTGGACCTTGCTAGCTGTATCTTTCATTTGACACAATCTAGGGTCTGTATTCTCTGTTTTAGACCTTACTAGTCGTACCTTTCATTTGGTACCATCTGGGGTATGTATCTCCCTTTGATTAGACTGAGCCAGGCGTGTCGTTTGTTCGATACTCTCCTGGAGTCTATGATTCCTTTTCCCTTAGTCAGCAGTCTTCACTACTGAGGCATATGTTATTTCCCTGACTTCTCTTGCTTTCTTTAATAATCAAATTCTGCATTTTGATAATGATAGCGATTAAGGGAAAACTACTTTTTACCACATAACTCCGTCCAGTCTTGGTAGAAGACTGCTTTTATTAAAGAAAATATAGGATTTTATGGAAAAGACACTAATTTAATGGATACTCTAAAACTACCATTTTTATTAAAGTTATTTGTATAAAATGACACTGAATACTTATGAACTCACCAGCATTTGTAAAAATGCTGATACTCGCTATTCAAATAACTTGTATTCTCTGGTTAGCATTAGACAGGTACATCCCTGGAGCTTTTGATGAAGACAGTTTAGTACCAAGCTGCACCTATATTATTACTTGTATTATTTTGATGTATTGTAATGTAAACCATGTAAAACTATTACTATTAATGCAATGGTTGTTGTACTTTGATTACTATAATGAATGTGTTGTGATACTTGACATGACGTCATCCACTCCAGAACGTTTCTGCCGTTCCGGTTTTGGGGTATGTCAGTTGGTGGTACAATCACTTTCTAAGTCACATAGTGAGTTCCTTTGGGACTCCTATGAAACAGACTATCACAAGACCTTAAATGATCTTATCTATTTGCTAAGATCAACTTCCTAAAACTTGTGGACATTGACAATAATGACATTGGATATCTAGTAAGCTCTCTCTTCCGAATGGAAAGGGATCGACCATTGTGACTTCATAAGTGTCGAAACGAAATAAAAACACGTGATACACCATTGAATTCATTTTGAAAAGTTTCTAATTTATGACCACATCGAGTTACGACCATTTAATCGGGTACAACAATAAACTCCGTTTAACGTCGGGATCAGGTAGATTCCCACCGGGCCGCAAACTCAACCCCTATATAAGGGATTGAGTGGTCACCATTTGAAACTTTTCCCACTCATAACACTCTCTCCTTATACTCTCTCTCTCTCTACAAGTCGATTTTAATCCAAAAACACGCCGTTCAAGCTCCAAAACCGTAAACACCCATAAGTGGGTTTTGAGGCCCCAAAAACCCTCCAAAAACCCTCTAATGCTTAGATATGACTTAGAAAGTAGCATGCATGACCTTAGAACCCTAAAATCATATCTTAATGGGAGTAAATATGATTTTACGGCCTATTAACGAGAGTTAACGGCCAAACAATGTTCTTGGGCCGTAAACTCCCTTAAAGGGTGCAAAGTTTCCCTTTCTTGCTTCCTTATGCCTCGAACTTAATATATAATCAACCACCGTCGAAGTAGGGACCTTAAACATCAAGGAAACTAAGACCTTAAAGAGATTACGGCCGTAAATCCCCAAGGAATTGGTCCTTTGGCCGTAAGCTCCCTTAAGGAGGTGAAATGGTGCCCTAACATCCCTCCATGGCTTGTATAAAGGACTACAAACATGTATGCTTAACCTAGAACCATCGAAGCATTAATTGAAGGGGCAAGTAAGAGTTTACAGTTGTAAACTCTATGTTTACAACTGTGAGTTCCCCTAAGTGGTCCATTTGTGTAACACCGTAAATTTCAAAGCAAAATTTTCGTTTAAAATGATCATTTTAATATTAAAACACTTGTTAAAAATCTCGTTCATAATTGAATTACAAAACATAGTTTCATTTTCACTTGAATAGAAAACCAGGATCCTCCAAAACTTGACTCTTTCTCTGGTGTGTACAATCGAGCCGGTGCCATCTCGTGTTACTGAAAGAACCTGAAAACAACATAACACAAAACACTGTAAGCACGAAGCTTAGTGAGTTCCCCAATATACAACTTACGCATATACGCCTTTCCAGGCCCTGACCTTCCGGTCCACAACACAACCCGCCTTCCGGCCCGTAACATATTCGCCTTCCGGCCCATAACATATTGCCTTCCGGCCCATATCACATTGCCTTCCGGCCCATAAAACATACACAACACATATAACAATTAACTTACCACATATAGCACATATATCACATATCATATCCGACCTTCCGGTCACGTAGCATATTGCCTTCCGGCCCATACATATTGCCTTCCGGCCCATATAAACATACATAGTACGCATAGTAATTATCTTACCACATATAGCACTTATAACACATATCATATCCGACCTTCCGGTCACACAGTCCAACCCTTCCAGGTACAGTATAGTGAGAAGACTCACCTCGCGGATACTGAAAGTTAGCAACTCCTGAAATCCCTCGTACTTGATCTGCCGAGCTACAAGTTCCCTATAACATCATATATCTCTTATTAATACTTTTATCTTCCACGTTAATTGACCCTAAGAAATTACACATGGGTCAACTCTGGTAAACGGTCCACGGTCAACTCGACCGGAATCGGCGAGTACTCTGGCGACTCGGCGAGTCTAGTCGTCCTCCAATCCTCTAAGGTTTCCCTTCTACTCATCGAGTATCCTCCTTGACCCGACGAGTTACTCCTGGAAGAATCGCGGGGCCACCCCGACTCCACTCGCCGAGTCTGAGGAACAACTCGACGAGTCCCAGTTATTCTTCAAGCTACTCGCCGAGTCTGCTCATCTGACTCGGCGAGTCCATGCCATGTAGCCGCTCAAACTGCTCCCTAAGGTCGGAACTGCTCCGACCATTCATAGGTCTGGCCTTCCTAGACTGATCCATTATGTATGGTCCTCATTTCGGTGCTCATGCTACGCCCCAAGACTTATAATTCACATGTTGAACTAAGGCATAAGGATTTCAATCCAAAACCTTCACCAATTCCCGAGATGCACAGACATGGGGGTATTCTGGACCTCCAAGGGTCCTAATACAGGGTTACAATCGTTTGGGGAACAAGGGTAACATTCAATCTATCCATAAAAGGGTTCCATAAACCCTAATCCTCGAAATACATCACCATAGCAGAGTATACACGAATTCTTACCTGGATAATGTGTTCTCTGTGTCCCCAATGCTCAGAATGTGACCCCCTTGCCGTTCCTTAGCCAAACCCTTCTCTTCTTTGCACAACAACTCCTTCAAAATCACCAATGGCCTTTAATCTTGATCTAGATGCACACAATCGATTTCGAGTTCTTCTCAGAAGGCTAAAACGAACAATGACAGCCTATAAGTCCCCTTTATACGTCCCAAACCTAAACGGCTAGGGTTTTCGCTAAACAGCGCAGACTCGCCGAGTCCCTATCTGACTCGTCGAGTCCAGTCGCGAACCCGCGACCAAGTCTGCGATCCTACTCGGCGAGTCTGGCTCCAACTCGCCGAGTCCCCCCTTAAAACACCCCCTAAAATATAATTTTAACAATACTTGAAATGCCGGGCTGTTACAATTCTCCCCCACTAGAATCAGACTTCACCCTCGAAGTCTCACTCTGAAAATAGTTCCGGATGCTGCTCCCGCATCTCACGTTCCGACTCCCAAGTCATTTCCGATCCCTTCCGGGGTTGCCACTGAACCAACACCAGAGGTACCTCCTTGTTCCTCAGAACCTTGATCTTCCGATCCCTGATGGCCACTGGTCTCTCAGCATAACTCAGGCTCGCATCCACCTAAATGTTCTCTAGTGGAACCACTGCTGACTCATCGACTATACACTTCTTCAACTGCGACACATGAAAAGTGTCGTGGATCTATCTCAATTCCGCTGGCAACTCCAAACGGTAGGCCACCCGTCCTACCCTCAGGAGTACGAAGTCGCCGACCTGAAACTCAAGCTCATACCGGCGTCTGTCTGCATAACTTTTCTGTCAGCTCTAGGCGATCATTAACCTCTGTTTAACCTGCTGAATCTGCTCTGTCGACTGAAGCACGATCTCTGTACTGCCCACTACTCCCTGTAACCGAGAATCACCCACGATGCAATTCTGCTCCAAATCTCAACGATCACTCGACCCATAAGGGTTAGGAAACCATGAATCACCGGATCCCCGATCCAAAACCCACTTTATACATTTCGGAACGACTGAGGGACCCATTCGCACTCTCAGAGCAACTCTCACGAGTTCCCTTCTTGTATTCGCATACACATACTGCACTAGCCCCAACATACCTTTCTCTTCCCTTGCCTAGGGAAATCCGCTTGACGACCTTGCCACTACTCCATGTATCGCACATGCTCTGGATCTGCTTGCAAGGACTCTCGGGTCTATGCGTTACCTCTCCTCAGCAAATGAGGGTCCGATATCACCTCCTATGCAACAGCTCAAAGGGCGGCATACCAATGCACTAATGATGGCTGTTGATATGGGACAACTCAACCAAGGATAAATATGTACTGCGGCTTCCTCCAAAATCTAATACACATGCCCGAAGCATGTCTTCGAGCGTCTGAATCGTTCACTCTCTCTAAAGTGTCCTTAGATGTCATCAGGATAATCTCCTTTCTCATATTCCTCTTCAAGACTGAGTACCAGATCAGCTTTTGGCTCCACAACTGAGCCCCCAACGTCACCCGTATCATGATCCAAGTGTCCCACTAACTTCCTCCCCGTGACCACTAACCCGGCCCAGTGACACGCAAGTCACGAAATCCTCTTTTCCTCATGCGAGAAAAATACAATCCAACCGAGGATCGTCTCAACTCTAATCTTTGGATTCTGCTCCGTGTATTCCCTGCGTATCCCCCGCATCTCCTGACAGAGACGGAGACCCCCATCTCGCCCCCGACTCAACATCCAAGCTCCAAGGACTCAATACCAGGGCTACTCAAACCCAACTCTTCCACATCATGCACTGCTCGAAAACATTCCAACATCGAAATTCTCTTGCCATCTAGTGAGTACTGCAACTCCACGCAGCATCACAACACCCTCTGAGTAGGGAGTACTACGGCTCGAATATCCATCACAGACTCTGGAGGCAATCAACATAACAAATGCCCATCTTTGCGAAAATCCACTCTCTCAAATAATCTCCCTGGATGCCCATACTCGAAGGGCTCCCACTAGATTCACAGATACTTGATATGCCACACGTCGATTCAATTCAGGATTCACAAGTAACTCCGAAATGAAGATATCATACCCGGATATCTCAGAATACCCCAACAAAACATCACAAGATCCTGCCACAACCACTGATTTCCTGCCCCAAGCATCATATAGACACAATAATACATCTCCTCTGAACCCCATAATTAGATCTACATTTTTCCCCCATTACAACTTCGGTGCATATAATTTCTCGATTGGAATACGAGAAAATGCTGACGCTACGAAATATGCTGATAATTCTCCGAAACTCTTTTTCCCGACGTTCAAGATCCAAACAAGGATACGCATACCGACCCCGGGAGTTGGCCGCCCAGTCATTCTCTATCTACTTGCAACAACACCAATCACCTGTCATGGATACATTCATCCTCCTCCTCAAGTACTTCCCGCATTAACTCACTTTGACCCCTTTCCTCGATCACCGACATCTCTAGTCTCATGATTTCTTACAGCATATCTCTATACTCCACTTATAACTACTCTTGACAAATCTTTGCTTTACATACTGCACCCGGTTCTCCCCCACTTAGGGTTCGAACCATTACCAATTAGCACACAACCAACCCACGACTATTTTTCCACCAGCAAAATCGCACCTGTCCCCGGAAAGTGCTACACCACGCCCGATAATTCCCTTTTAAGGAACTCAATCAACCCCCTATACTCTGAACCTCTGATGAAATCCTCAAGAACCTCTCATCACGACTGCCTCTAATCGTTCCAAATCTCATACCAATCCAACACTAAGCATCTCAACTGCTCAATAACATCCCTGTCTCATAGACTGCACCGCAAAATCATCATTCCTCTCACCTCAACTCATCAACCAATGTTCCAACACCGGAATTTTCCCAAGGCCAGGGACCCACTCCCAACATAGACGAAAACTCCCTGCACTGCAAAACTCAACTGAACTCCCCACTGCTACCACTATAACACAACCTACTATTCTCAATTAGGTGTGGTGTGGTCCTCGACTACCTCAGTCCCAACTGACTGTCTGCTCCTGATAAGTCACTGCCTCGCGGCACACCTGCCACCTGCTACTCTGGGGAAAATCATCACCGATACGACCTGTAGGGTGTACCCCCAAACCCAAAACTGAAACATCAGGCCTCCCGTGTCTTGCACACGAACAAAAATAGCACCACCCACCTAGAAGATGACCTCTCCTCTATCGACTGATTGCTCAACTCAGACCGAAATTTTCTCCTTCCTTTAACTCCTTACCAAAATACTCTGATAGGCACTCGCCTTTCCTCTCGAGGGATGCCTCTTCATACTCAATCATGGTCTGCAGGCCTAAAACCCATAGCGTCCGATCTCTACCTCATCGATCATGACCGGAAAATAAAATAATCACCAACATCATTCACTACGAACCATGGTACTCATCCCATGACATCCCTTCTCAATCTGCTCCGGTGTATGGTAGCCGAACCATAGTATCACTCCTCAATCTGCTCCGATGTATGGTACTCGAACCATAGCATCACTTCTCAATCTGCTCCGATGTATGGTACTCGAACCATAACATCACTCCTCAATTTGTTCCGATGTATGGTACTCGAACCATAACATCACTCCTCAATCTGCTCCGATGTATGGTACTCGAACCATAGCATCACTTCTCAATATGCTCCGATGTATGGTACTCGAACCATAACATCACTCCTCAATCCGCTCTGATGTATGGTACTCGAACCATAACATCACTCCTCAATCTGCTCCAATGTATGGTACTCGAACCATAGCATCACTTCTCAATCTGCTCCGATGTATGGTACTCGAACCATAACATCACTCCTCAATCCGTTCCTTAGGACCTTCAGAATGCTCCCTGTAACAAGTATGGGTCCTCTACTTTCAGTAGTACGGGCCCATACTACCTGCCACATCTACCCATACTTTACACACGGACCATCCCAGAGCTCCTAAGTAGCTGCTCGACGTGCTCTTTCACCAATCCCATCGCACGTGCCCGCTCTCCAGCGAAATCCTCTACTTTACCAGCGCACTCATCTGGCTAGGTTTACTCCCTAGTCTCTTCCGTCGTCCTCCCACTTCTTTGCTATCAGCTGCTGAAGAGCTCCTAATGATGTTAGCCATCTACCTCCTAAATATCGTCATACTCACTTAGTAGCTGACTCCCATCATCGAGAGTTCCACAAAGCACAAAGCAAGCAGCATTCGAGCATCGAAGAATACATAGGAATCCTTATCTGTGATAACTCCACCTTCTCGGCTCATCCTCGGAAATACCCCTGAACTCTGTAACTCTACCCCTCGTGCGTTCTAACTGGATACTCTCACTCATCACATACTCAAAAGCATAACGCACATATAACAACAAACCCTAGGCTAAGGCATCACAAATCAGGCCACTCTAGTCCTAAGATATGAAATACCTAGCCTGTCTCTAGCATGCAATAATATCTCATAAAGTGCATCATAGATATTTCATAACACAAAAGTAAGGGTATTTTGGGAAATCACCGTTTGGCTCTGGCTGATTGTACACACTGCTCTTTCTTGCTTTCTCTTTGAACTCTTATTCGCTTTTAGAAAACTATTTATTTGAAAACTTTTTCTTACTTCCTCAGTTTGAGTCCAGATTTACCCGAAGGCGCATCCGAATCCCTCAAACCAAGGCTCTCATACCAATTTGTAACACCGTAAATTTCAAAGCAAAATTTTCGTTTAAAATGATCATTTTAATATTAAAACACTTGTTAAAAATCTCGTTCATAATTGAATTACAAAACATAGTTTCATTTTCACTTGAATAGAAAACCAGGATCCTCCAAAACTTGACTCTTTCTTTGGTGTGTACAATCGAGCCGGTGCCATCTCGTGTTACTGAAAGAACCTGAAAACAACATAACACAAAACACTGTAAGCACGAAGCTTAGTGAGTTCCCCAATATACAACTTACGCATATACGCCTTTCCAGGCCCTGACCTTCCGGTCCACAACACAACCCGCGTTCCGGCCTGTAACATATTCGCCTTCCGGCCCATAACATATTGCCTTCCGGCCCATATCACATTGCCTTCCGGCCCATAAAACATACACAGCACATATAACAATTAACTTACCACATATAGCACATATATCACATATCATATCCGACCTTCCGGTCACGTAGCATATTGCCTTCCGGCCCATACATATTGCCTTCCGGCCCATATAAACATACATAGTATGCATAGTAATTATCTTACCACATATAGCACTTATAACACATATCATATCTGACCTTCCGGTCACACAGTCCAACCCTTCCGGGTACAGTATAGTGAGAAGACTCACCTCGCGGATACTAAAAGTTAGCAACTCCTGAAATCCCTCGTACTTGATCCGCCGAGCTACAAGTTCCCTATAACATCATATATCTCTTATTAATACTTTTATCTTCCACGTTAACTGGCCCTAAGAAACTACACATGGGTCAACTCTGGTCAACGGTCCACGGTCAACTCGACCGGACTCGGCGAGTACTCTGGCGACTCGGCGAGTCTAGTCGTCCTCCAATCCTCTAAGGTTTCCCTTCTACTCGTCGAGTATCCTCCTTGACCCGACGAGTTACTCCTGGAAGAATCGCGGGGCCACCCCGACTCCACTCGCCGAGTCTGAGGAACAACTCGATGAGTCCTAGTTATTCTTCAAGCTACTCGCCGAGTCTGCTCATCTAACTCGGCGAGTCCATGCCATGCAGCCGCTCAAACTGCTCCCTAAGGTCGGAACTGCTCCGACCATTCATAGGTCTGGCCTTCCTAGACTGATCCATTATGTATGGTCCTCATTTCGGTGCTCATGCTACACCCCGAGACTTATAATTCACATTTTGACCTAAGGCATAAGGATTTCAATCCAAAACCTTCACCAATTCCCGAGATGCACAGACATGGGGGTATTCTGGACCTCCAAGGGTCCTAATACAGGGTTACAATCATTTGGGGAACAAGGGTAACATTCAATCTATCCATAAAAGGGTTCCATAAACCCTAATCCTCGAAATACATCACCATAGCAGAGTATACACGAATTCTTACCTGGATAATGTGTTCTCTGTGTCCCCAATGCTCAGAATGTGACCCCCTTGCTGTTCCTTAGCCAAACCCTTCTCTTCTTTGCACAACAACTCCTTCAAAATCACCAATGGCCTTTAATCTTGATCTAGATGCACACAATCAATTTAGAGTTCTTCTCAGAAGGCTAAAACGAACAATGACAGCCTATAAGTCCCCTTTATACGTCCCAAACCTAAACGGCTAGGGTTTTCGCTAAACAGCGCAGACTCGCCGAGTCCCTATCTGACTCGTCGAGTCCAGTCACGAACCCGCGACCAGGTCTGCGATCCTATTCGGCGAGTCTGGCTCCAACTCGCCGAGTCCCCCCTTAAAACACCCCCTAAAATATAATTTTAACAATACTTGAAATTCCGGGCTGTTACAATTTGAAGCTTTATTCAGTTCCTATGCCCTAGAATGGAACCTAGCTTAATTCCCTAAGTGATTTAAGACCTTTGAGCAACCAAAAACACCCCACCCATGATTTTACGGCCGTAAACTCATGGGGATATGGTCTTTGGGCCATAATCACCCCTAAGGGTTTACTCTTGAAGAGCAAACTCCTTATCAAGGCCCTACACTCCTTAGAAGCAACCCGTATCACTTCCAACACTTGAGATAAAGTGTTTTCGCGCATCATAGTGTATTATCTAACTTAATTAGTGGTTCAATTTCTAATTAGATACAATTATGTATCACTTCATGCTACATAGGATCATCACTCGTGTTCAAACCCTAAATTGACACTTAGTGTCCTACCCGGCACATTCTCGTCCGCTGAGTTCATACCCCTACACCTTTTTCCATGTTTTTCATGTTTTCATGGGGAGAATACAAGAAAAAGTACAAGGGAATCTTGTACTCAAACTTATTATTTCGTATGAAATGTTACATGTTCAGTATGCTTTTAACACAGAAAACCGTATTACCGACCGTTTAATTTATACAATTAGTTTTCAAACTAATTGTGAAACTCATTATAAAATGTTATATTTTATATTTCACAAAGGATCCCATGCCATTCATAAAACATGATTTTCCATATTATTACTTGTAAATTCGTTATTCTTAAGATTGGAGACACGTCCTCGGTAACACTCCACGAAGATACGCGAGTGGAGGACCGCCCCTCTAACCAAAATCTCCTGGTGGGAGAACGTGACTTGAGTGTATAGATCTATACAGGGCTGAGTACCCCGCACCTTGTTGCTAGCTACAGTGGGACCGACAGGTCTATGGGTGACAAAAGTCATAAATGATAGTGGCCCCATTAAGAGCCATATCGAGTTTATCGTATGGTTATGGAACTCGCAACTTAGATAATGGAGATTTACTTTTAGTAATAATGAACCTAGTGAACTAACCTCAAAGTAATAACTGTTTTGATTACTAGAGGGTATCAGTAATATCCTTAGGATTTAGTTCACTACCTGCTTATTAGTTTTATATATGTGTTAAAACTAATGTACTTTTCGAGGATAACCAAGCTTGCAGGGAAACTTCACTTAACGACACAAGTATGGTAGATACTTATACACTTCGTTCTGGATCAATAACCAACCACCAATTTTTAAGGAAAATAAGGGTTTTTCCTGGGATAAATTTACTTTTCATGAACAGGTTGTTGAACAAATGAATAACCAAATTACTTTCATAAAAAATATGGTATTTTCTTGGGGAACAAATTTTCATAAAACCAAAGGAAACTTATTATTTTACCAGAAACAAAACATTCTTATGAACTCACCAGCTTTATGCTGATATTTTTAAAACTTCTTGTATTCTCAGGTTCTCCTTAGACAGGTATCACGCGTTCTTTTGGAGAAGACGGAGCATATAGAAGTTTCGTCTTTACTTTTGTTCAAACTGATGTGTATATAAAACATGTATCATTTTGCTTTCAAACAAATGTAAATATTCCTGTGTAATGTAATGTTTGTGTTTACTATGCTTGCTATTTACATTGGTTGTGATACTTTACATGACGTCATCCGCCCTGGAACGTTTCCGCCATCGGTTTCGGGGTGTGACAGATTGGTATCAGAGCCCTTGTTTATAATGAACTAAGTATACCGAACCTTACAAGGTATATAACTATAAACACTAAGGGGCCAAGGTACTCTGAACTAAAAGTATACTTTAACAATATAAGTATTTTTACTCCAAGTATACAGGAATATCTAAACGCTAGAAACCATAACCACGAGTAGAACAAAACATAAGTAATTGGGTGTTGTACAATGCGGTTAAACCTGGGCAGTTATGTAGTCGTGTCTAGGTTCAATATAGCCTGATCAACTATATTCATTCGAGACACGGCCAACCTATGCTTGGGAGTGACTGTGGTGTCCAGCAGGCCTAAAACATACCAAATATCCAAACAATGAGTCATCGTTGCAGCGAAACATAAAATACTATGGGAGTATTTTCCAGAGCCAACTTCGTTATAGAAATCCTCATTCATGTGTTGCTACTCATTTCCTTTAGCAATAAATTACCTTGCTTTGGTAGATTTTCTATATATTATCGCATAGTAGAACACTTTATCTGCCATAATGAGATATCTCTTATTCCATATCTCTTGATTCAATTCAGAGGACTTACCATCCTCTCTTTCCTGATCATTTTATATCAAGATGCCTCCAAGAAGAATACCCAGCTCCAGGAACAACAATCCACCTCCACCACTGTCACACCCCGAAAACCGAAGGCGGAAACATTTTCGGGGTTGACTCCACGTCGAGTATCAAATCCAATGTACATAGTAAGTAAAGTAAATCAACCAATACATTACATATATGAAAGTTTTACATATGTTTCAAAAGCATAAGTTATACAAGTGATACATTGTATATATGAACAACACGAAACGAGTCTTCTGAGAACTCCGTCTTCACTCAAAAGGATCTTCGGGTACCTGTCTAACTCGGACCTGAGAATACAAGCGGTTTAAAAATCAGCATAAAGCTGGTGAGTTCATAGGCGGTTAGTTATTTCTGAAAATGTATGAGTTCCTTTGTTTTCCTGAAAAAGTGGTTATCCAAGAAAATCCCATATTTTCTTAATAGTTAAGTTAGTTTCCAAATCCATAAGTAAAGTAAAAGATGTCTAATTAAAACATGATTGTTCTTGTGAAATGTAGTTCAATTGTTTAACATATTACACTTCTCTAATTTCGTACCACTATTACCCAGGAAGAACCCCATGTTCTCCTGACTGTGTGTGTGTGAACTGTTACTAGTTCTGATTATGTTCGGTGTCCTTCCTAGGAAAACCCCATGTTTCCCGGATTGTGTGTATATCTTTACTGGTTTTGGTTATGTTCAGTGTTCTTCCCAGGAAAACCCCATGTTTCCCTCACTGTGTGTGTGTGTATGTGTCTTTACTGGTTATGGTTATGTTCAGTGTTCTTCCTAGGAAAACCCCATGTTTTCCTGACTGTGTGTGTATCTGTCATCCCTAGATGTACATTAGCTTTACTACGTACATAAAGCTAGTAAATGAGTCTGAAACGTTAATAATCTAGATTGCGAGTCCTTAACCATATTTAGACTGGATATGACTCGGACCATGGCCAGTATCCTATTTATGACTTTTGTCACCCTTAAACCATTCAGTTCGACTGTAGCTAGCAGCCAGGTGTGGGAGTGTCAGTCCCGTATAGATCTATACACTCAAACCACGATCTCCTACGAACGGAGATTCTGGTTACAGGGTTAGTCCTCCACTATCTCGTGCCATGGAAGTGTTACAAGGACGTGTCTCGAATCATTATGATTACTCTTTACTTTTCGACTAAGAAAGTAGTATTTATGACTGACTATATTCTACATACCTGTCCTTTACAATCGAGACTAGGTGTTTTATTAAGGACATTACACTCGAACCTAGGTGTTATTTAATGATGGTTGTCCTTTTACACTCGACCCTAGGTGTATTATTAAGGATGTTACACTCGAACCTAGGTGTTATTTAATGATTATGGTCCTTTACACTCGATCCTAGGCGTATTGTTAAGGACATATAGATGTTTTATGTTTTCTAATGGAGTCTGTCTTTTACAGTCGAACCTTAGGGGTTTTATTACATACATTACAATGGTCTATGTATTCTATCAGTTTAAATGTAAACAATCAAATGCAAAGTACACAATATAACAGTGTATAATAAGAATTGAAAATCGGGTTAAAAACAAACAACTCTGCAAGTTAAAACAGTTTGTTTAAAAGGTTTTCAATTCTTAAAATGTACAATTATGAAACCATTTAATTGAAATCATGTGATTGAGTACAAGATATTCTTGTACTTTTGCTTGTATTTCCCCCCTGAAAACATTGGAGAACCATTGAAAAAGGGTAGGGGTATGAACTCACTGGACGCGGAAGTGTGTCGATTTCGGATGTTAAACGTCGAATCGAGGCCTGATAACACGCGAGGTTCCTATGTAAAATGAAATGGCATACAAATATATCTAATTAGATTTACAAACTCTAATTAGATATGAAGTTACACTCCAACGAACAAAAACACCTCAAAACGGGTGTTTGGAGTGACCCGGGTGACATCTACGGACGGGAATTGAAGCGTGGGACTTGGGATTTGAGTTAACTCCCCAAGAGTAAACTTCCTAATTGAGTTTACGGCCTAAACACCCATTCCCCATGAGTTTACGGCCATAAACTCATAGAGGGGTGGTTTATGGTGTTTAATGGCTCAGAAATGGGTATGGACACTTGGAAATGCTTGGAATAATTTTAACTAAGGATTGGATTGAATTAAAATCATCAAATACAACACTTAAGGGAGTTTACGGCCTAGGCATGGGTTCTATGGCCGTAAACTCTCATACCTCTTAGAATAAGTGTTGTTAAGGTCCCAAAATTAATCACATGTGATTCTAAAAATTTTAACAAGCCTAGAAATCAATTTTGGGCACCATTTGACATCCATTTAGGAGTTTACGGCCATGGGGCATGTTCTATGGCCGTAAACTCTCAAATGTGGGATTTTGATGTGTTTAAAGCCCTTAAACTATTTTTGGTTGGTTCTATGATTTATTCCAAGGCTTTTGGTGGTGTTGGATGGCTTTCTAACACCTTAGAAATGAATTTATACCCATTTTTGAGGAGTTTATGGCCCAAGCACATGCCTTGGCCGTAAACTCATATAAACCTCTCAAAATTTATGTTTGAAGTGTTTGAAGTCCAATTCCAATATTCTAAAAATTATATCTAAGTCTTGTTTGTGTTTTGGAAGGGTTAAATGGCTTAATAACCCTTCAAATATGTGTTTACGGCCTAGGCACCTTCCAGGGCCGTAAACTCATATTCAAGGCTTCAAATCTTGGTTTGAGGCATTCTAATTCCATTTCATAAAGTCCTCTAGCCATATACAAGGTCCAATTGAGGTTTGGAAGGGTTTTGTTGCTCCAAAAACCCCTTTTATGTGAGTTTACGGCCTAGGACTGTTCTAGGGCCGTAAACTCATGAAAATGGTCCTATCCCATGGTTTGAACTCGAATTTGAGGGCTAAGGATGTTGCATAACAAATTAGGGAAGGTACCTTGGTGATTTGAAGCCTTAAACTTGAGATTTTGACCCTTAAATCTAGTTTGAGGAGAGAGGTTGGAGTGATAGTTGTAAAATGGAGCAAAAGCTTCAAAATGGAGACTTGAATCACTTTAAATAGTTTCCAAGTTCGGGACATGGTAGAATTCTACCCGATACCGGCGTTAGACGGGGCTTTTGGTCGCACCCGGCCAATTTGCCGTAACCCGATATGGTTGGTTCTAAAAATGTTCCGATCATTAATATGAGACGTTAGAATGAGTTCTAAGGGTATTAAGACACTTATTAAGTCATAAAATAAAATTCACATTAACGACTTAATAAAAGGTCGGAAACGGTAACAAAATCGGAAACGATGATTGGATGATCGGAACGAGTCGCGAAAAGGGTTACAATTAAGGATATGAATTTCGGGTTGTTACAACCACCTCCTCCGTTTGATCCCGCTATGTTTTAAGCAGTTGTTGTCATTGCTGTGACTGCTACCATGTCACAAGTGAACCCAGGTGGTTCCGGTAGGCCAGGAGGTGGTACTCAGCCCGAAAACCAGGAAGTTTGTCAGGGACACCGGAAGGAGTGTTCCTACAAAGATTTTATGAACGCGAAACCCACACCTTTCAATGGCACTGGAGGTGTTATTGCTCTAACTCGATGGTTTGATAAGATCGAGTCTATTTTCGAAATATGTTCCTGTTCGGATGCTGGCAAGGTGAAGTTCGCCGCCTGCACTTTCACCGATAAATCCTTGACTTGGTGGAATGGTCGAGTCAAATCCTTAACCCTGCCAGTAGCCAATGTTATGGGTTAGGAGAGCATGAAGGAGCTTCTACTTGCTGAGTACTGTCCGCGGGGCAAAATGCAGAAATTCGAGCACGAACTCTGGAACCTAAAGATGAAAGGTTCCGATATCGTCGTTTACACCTCCAGATTTGAAGATCTAGTGCTTCTCTGTCCGGGAATGGTTACCCCGGAAAGAAAAAAGATTGAAAGATTTATCTAGGGGCTGACCCAGCCAACCAAGGGAAATGTTTTGGCTGTGAAGCCAAACACCTTCGATAGCGCTAAATTCCTGACGCAAACTCTGATCGATCATGGAGACGATCTCGATGAAGTGGCCACCGCTCCTGAACCAGAAAAAAGGAGTAGTGAGAAAAGAAAATTTTGGCAACAAAAGAAGGGCCAGTCTTCGCAAGAGCCCTCAAAGAAGCAGCAAACTGTGGCAGTCCACGCTGCTACTACCCCTGTTGTTGCATATGCCGTCGCTTCTACAGCTCAAGCACCTACCAGTATGTGTATTGGTACTCTTCCTCGGTTCGACAAGTGTAACTACCACCATAACACCAGTCCATGTCGTGAACTATCGTGTGCTAACTGTGGTAAAAAGGGGCATACGATTCGATTTTGCAAGACACCAACCCAACCAACCAATCAAGCCTCCGGAGCAGGTGTCGGTCAGGCCTGCTACAGTTGTGGTGAAGTCGGGGATACCAAGAGAAACTTCCCCAAGGTAGCAACAACTGGCAACACCGGGAGAGTTCTAACTATGGGACGAAATGAGGCAGTCACCGATCCCACCATTGTCACGGGTACGTTCCCTCTCGAAAACTCTTATACATGGATACTTTTCGATTCTGGTGTGGAATGAAGTTTTGTTAGCCATTCATTCAAACATCTTCTTAAACATACACCTCAACCATTAACCGAAACGTTTACCGTCGAGATGGCTAACGGTGAGAAAGAGAATGCTAATGATATAATCATAGGCTGTACCCTTACTCTAAACAATCATTCCTTTCCCATCGACCTAATGTTAGTTTCCATAAAGAGCTTTGAGGTTATCATCGGTATGGATTGGTTGAGTCCCAATCATGCTGATATCCTTTGTTACAAAAAAGGTATCCGTCTTAATCTCCCCTATGGCTAGACTCTTAAACTTAGTTCAAATCTTCGCATTATTTCATGCATAAAAGCTCAAAAGCATCTGTGAAAGGAGTGTCATGCATTCCTAGCTCATGTAATCAATGATAAACAGGAAGTTAAAGACCCCGAGAGCATCCCCGAAGTCTGTAACATTCCTGATGTCTTTCCTGAAGAGCTCCCGGGAATTCCCCCCGAACGTCAAGTCGAGTTTCGCATCGACCTAATTCCCAGAGCAAATCCTGTAGCCAAGTCCCTGTTTCGTTTAGCACCAGCAGAAATGCAGGAGTTATCTAGTCATCTAAATGAGTTACTCAGCAAAGGGTTCATCAGACCGATTTCCTCACCCTGGGGAGCCTCGGTGTTATTTGTGAAGAAGAAAGATGGATCCTTTCGGATGTCTATAGACTACTGTGAGTTCAATAAGTCGACTGTCAAAAATCGTTATCCTCTTCCTCGAATCGACGACCTTTTCGATCAACTTCAGGGAGCCAGCTATTTCATAAAGATAGACATTAGATCACGGTATCATCAGTTACGAGTTCATGAGAGTGATGTTTCCAAAACATCGTTCTGAGCTCGATAAGGAAACTACGAGTTTGTAGTGATGCCCTTCAGTCTAACTAATGCACTAGAAATGTTCATGGACCTGATGAACCGGGTGTGTCGCCCCTTTCTGGGCAAGTTCATTATCGTTGTCTATTGCGATGCGTCCAATCAGGGCTTAGCCTGTGTGCTTATGCAGAGAGGAAACGTTATCGCTTATGCCTCGAGATAGCTGAAGGCACATGAAGTTAACTACATAACTCACGACTTAGAGTTGGGAGAAGTGTTCTTCGCGCTGAAGATTTGGAGACATTATCTCTACAGAACCATGTGCAAGATCTTCACCGACCATAAAAGCTTACAACACATCTTTGATCAGAAGGACTTAAACATAAGACAACGGCGATGTGTAGAGCTGCTCAGTGACTACAAGTGCAAAATACGCTACCATCCCGACAAGGCCAATATGGTGGTAGATGCCCTTAGCCGAAAGGAAAACTCAGGAAACAAGGCGAAGACACTGACAATGACCATCCATTCCCACTTATCCGCACAAATCCGAGAGGCTCAGTTGGAAGCCCTAAAATAGAGAACGTGTTGAATGAAGCCTTGAGGGGAATGGACAAGAAACTTGAGATCAGAGGTGATGGAGTCTATTATTTCATGGATCGAATCTGGACCCCAAAGTTCGGAGGTTTCAAGGAGTTTGTCATGAATGAAGCTCACAAGATCAGATGCTCTGTTCACCCAGGTTCGGATAAGATGTACCTAGATCTCAAGAAACTATACTGGTGGCCAAACATGAAAGCCGAAATCGCTACCTTCGTGGGCAAGTGTCTGACTTACGCCAAGGTAAAGGTCAAATATCAGAAGCCCTCAGGTCTGCTCCAGCAACCCGAGATACCAGAGTGGAAATGGGAGATGATTACTATGGATTTCATCACCAAATGATCCAAATCTCTGAGTAGGTACGATACCATTTGGGTAATTGTCGACCGATTGACAAAATCCGCTAATTTTCTACTGATTAAAGAAACATTCAAGATGGAAAGACTCACACGAATCTACATTCAAGATATAGTCCGACTACATGGTGTACTTGTGTCCATTATCTCGGATCGAGATAGCAGGTTTACCTCGAGATTTTGGCAGTCCATTCAGAAAGCTCTTGGAACTAAGCTGGATATGAGTACAGCTTATCATCCTCGAACTGATGGGCAGAGTGAGAGAACTATCCAGACCCTGAAAGACATCTTGAGAGCATGTCTCATCAATTTCGAAATATCATGGGACACTCATTTACCCTTGATCGAATTCTCGTATAATAACAGCTACCACACCAGTATCAAGGTTGCCCTGTTCGAAGCCCTGTACGGTCGCAAGTGCAGATCCCCTATTTGGTGGGCCGAGGTAGGGGACATGCAGCTAGCCAAGGGTTGAGTCCCCAATAGTGCTCTCACTGGTCCTGAAATCATCCAGGAAACAACCGAAAAAATCATTCAAATCCAATAACGATTGAAAGCTTCACAAGACAGAAAAAAGAGCTACGCCGATAAACGACGAAAACCTTTGGACTTCCAGGTTGGAGATCGTGTCCTGTTAAAGGTCTCGCCCTGGAAAGGCATGATACACTTTGGAAAGTGCGGAAAACTAAATCCAAGGTACATAGGACCTTTCGAGATCCTCGCTAGGATCGGTCGCGTAGCCTATAAACTCTGACTACCTCAAGAACTTGGCAACATACATCATGTATTCCACGTCTCTAATCTCAAAAAGAGCCTATCCGACGAAACCCTCGTGATCCCTCTTGATGAGATCGAGATCAACGAAAACATGAACTTCGTGGAAGAACCAATCGAAATCATGGGTCGAGAGATCAAACGTACGAAACAAAGCCGCATCCCGATAGTGAAGGTTCGCTGGAATGCCAAGCGGGGACCCGAATTCACTTGGGAGCACGAAGACTCGATGAAGCAGAAATATCCGCACCTCTTTACAAATCCATGATTTGTATCTTAATTCTAAATTTTGGGACAAAATTCCCTCTAACAGGGGGATGATGTGACAACCTGAAATTTATCATGTCACTGTAACCCATTTCCGTTAATAAAACTAGTTTTATTAAAATTTTCCATTAACATTTTGGATTAGGTTAATTAAATTGAGACTTTTATTATGACTTCATAAGTGTCGAAATGAAATAAAAACACGTGATACACCCTCAAATTCATTTTGAAAAGTTTCTAATTTACAACCACGTCGGGTTACGACCATTTAATCGGGTACGACCATAAACTCCGTTTAACGTAGGGATCGGGTAGATTCCCACCGAACCGCAAACTCAACCCCTATATAAGGGATTGAGTGGTCACCATTTGAAGCTTTTCCCTCTCATAACACTCTCTATCACTTTACTCTCACTCTTTCTCTACAAGTCGATTTTGATCCAAAAACGTCCCTTTCAAGCTCCAAAATCGTAAGTGATCCTTCCAAGCTTGTTGTTTAGCTTGTTATGCATGAAAATTCGTGTTTAAATCATTCACAAGCCTCAAAATCATGTGTTTACAGCCATGGAACAACCCCAAAATCGTAAACACCCATAAGTGGGTTTTGAAGCCCCAAAACCCCTCCAAAACCCCTCTATGCTTAGATATGACTTAGAAACTAGCATGCTTGAGCTTAGAACCTTGAAATCATGTCTTAATGGGAGTAAACATGAGTTTACAGCCTATGAATGAGAGTTTACGGCCAAAGAATGTTCTTGGGCCGTAAACTCCCTTAAAGGGTGCAAAGTTTTCCTTTCTTGCTTCCTTATGCCTCGAACTTAATATACAATCAACCACCATCGAAGTAGGGACCTTAAACATCAAGGAAACCAAGACCTTAAAGAGATTACGGCCGTAAATCCCCAAGGAATTGGTCCTTCATCCGTAAGCTCCCTTAAGGAGGTCAAATGGTGCCCTAACATCCCTCCATGGCTTGTATAAAGTACTACAAACATGTATGCTTAACCTAGAACCATCGAAGCATGAATTGAAGGGGCTAGTAAGAGTTTACAATCGTAAACTCTATGTTTACAGCCGTGAATTCCCCTAAGTGGTCCATTTGAAGCTTTATTCACTTCCTATGCCCTAGAATGGAACCTAGCTTAATTCCCCAAGTGATATAAGACCTTTGAGCAACCAAAAACACCCCACCCATGAGTTTATGGCCATAAACTCATGAGGATATGGTCTTTGGGCCGTAATCTCCCCTAAGGGTTTACTCTTGAAGAGCAAACTCCTTATTAAGGCCCTACACTCCTTAGATGCAACCCGCATCACTTCCAACACTTGAGATAAAGTGTTTTCGCGCATCAGAGTGTATTATCTTACTTAATTAGTGGTTCAATGTCTAATTAGATACAATTATGTATCACCTCATGTTACATAGGATCCTCATCCGGTGAGTTCATACCCCTACACCTTTTTCCATGTTTTTCATGTTTTCATGGGGAGAATACAAGCAAAAGTACAAGGGAATCTTGTACTCAAACTTATTATTTCGTATGAAATGTTACATGTTCAATATGCTTTTAACACAGAAAACCGTATTACCGACCATTTAACTTATATAGTTAGTTTTCAAACTAATTGTGAAACTCATTATAAAAGTTATATTTTATATTTCACAAGGGATCTCATGCCATTAATAAAACAGGATTTTCCATATTATTACTTGTAAATTCGATATTCTTAAGATTGGAGACACATCCTCGATAACACTCCACAAAGATACGCGAATGGAGGACCGCCCCTGTAACCAGAATCTCCTGGTGGGAGAATGTGACTTGAGTGTATAGATCTATACGGGGCTGACTACCCCACACCTTGTTGCTAGCTACAGTGGGACCAATAGGTCTACGGGTGACAAAAGTCATAAATGATACTGGCCCCATTACGCGCCATATCCAGTTTATCGTATGGTTATGGAACTCGAAACTTAGATAATGGAGATTTACTTCTAGTAATAATGAACCTAGTGAACTAACCTCAAAGTAATAATTGCTTTGATTACTAGAGGGTATCAGTAATATCCTTATGATTTATTTCACTACCTACTTATTAGTTTTATATACATGTTCAAACTAATGTACTTTTCGAGGATAACCAAGCTTTCAGGGAAACTTCACTTGACGATACAAGTATGGTAGATGCTTGTACACTTCATTCTGGATCGATAACCAACCACCAACTTTTAAGGAAAATAAGGGTTTTTCCTGGGATAAATTTACTTTTCATGAACAGGTTGTTTAACAAATGAATAACCAAATTACTTTCATAAAAAAATATGGGATTTTCTTGGGGAACAACTTTTCATAAAACCAAAGGAAACTTATTCTTTTACCAGAAACAAAACATGCTTATGAACTCACCAGCTTTATGTTGATATTTTTAAAACTTCTTGTATTCTCAGGTTCTCGTTAGACAGGTATCACGCGTTCTTTTGGAGAAGACAGAGCATATAGAAGTTTTGTCTTTACTTTTGTTCAAACTGATGTGTATATAAAACATGTATCATTTTTCTTTCAATCAAATGTAAATATTCCTATGTAATGTAATGCTTGTGTTTACTATGCTTGCTATGTACATTGGTTGTGATACTTTACATGACGTCATCCGCCCCAGAACGTTTCTGCCGTCGGTTTCGGGGTGTGACAGCCATAGTCAACTCGGTTGACCATATGGTAAAGAAAAGGCTAAGTCTATGATAGTCCCATGTTCCATTACCAAAGCGTCCATATGTTAAATTGCCAAAGGAAGGGGCAATTGTTGCGAAGCTGCCAATTTACCTAAGCGTTTTAAATTCAATAAGTTTGACTCTACTTCAGGTAAAGTCCACTATCAAACTCTGCTAAGTTTCTACTCTGAGACTCTTGATACATGATGTAACTGGGTCACATGCTGATGTTTTAAGAATCAAAGAAAAGTGAAGAAACTTAAAGAAAGAATATGCTGAATATGATCGCACAGATGGATTTCTATCGCATAGTTTGAAGATCAGATTCTTGAGCTAATTCTTAGGAGTTATGATACATTGCTTAGGAATAGATAACAACAAAGTTTTCATGCTCTTTTGCATTGTAAGGATAGTTTTTCCGCTAAGTTTTTAAAATAAAAGGAAAAATGATGATTTTATTTATTTTAAAATATCCTTAAAATGGCATTTGAGGAAAAAAATTGTTGCTTATATGATTCCATTAATAGCAAGAGTGGAAATATGAAATTTATTCTTTCATTTGTGGTAATGTCTAAATTTACCAAATAAGGAAAGGTCCTCATCACCCAAGTTTCAATTGGACTGGATCTTGGAATCATGCAAGTTGTATAGCATGATGAATGAGAATTTTTCATCTTTGGAAAATTAAGACTAGTTCCTTGTTCACATGTATATGTGAGTCAAGTGAAGGACAAAGGGATCAAGTACACAGTCTTGTGCACTGGTCAAGTCCACCATAAAAGATTGATAAGATTATTCTTCATAATTTACCAAAGCTCAGTAAATATGGTTATACTTACAAGCTTAACTATAAGTTCTGAAACATTTGAAAAGATCCAACGTATGGCAGAGCGAATAAGAAGAATCAAATCAGGCAGAAGGATAAAAGTTTCTCAAATCTGGAAAGATGGGAGAGTACTTTAGTATCAGTTTTTGTGATCATCTTAATGATTAAGAAACCATATCACAACTTGTTCTCTAAGGAAATCTTAGTGCATTCTTATGACTAAGAAGAGGAATCTTGAATTGTTGGAATGGTTAAATCAAGAAGATGAGTCATACTTCATTCCAATACAAGTCTTAGAGTCATACTCCAAGATTGTAACTTGAGTGACATGTCTTCGAGAAGGTTTAAAACACTTGTCAAATGTAAGAGTAAAAGGTTATCTACTCTTGTACATTTGAAATTGGTAAGTTGTGATGTTTTGTATAAAACAAAGACCAACTAAGGCCAATTATGTGAAGTGTTTGTATTGATTAGAATCCACACTATCTCTTGAATATCTGACAAGAAAGTCTTATATGTCAAGAGGACAGTGGGAGTCTTAAAGGTCTTGAAAGTCTCAAGAACTAATCAAGAATAAAACCTGAAGTTCTTCACTAGCACACGACTTGAGGTTCAAAACCTATTGTGTTGACATATTATGTGCCCATTCCAATTAAAGTTGGCTTTGCATATGAGTTCTTAGAGTTCTCAATTGTTTGCACAACAACTTGGAAGTAATGGCATGCCCTTGAGCTGCCAGATGGCAAGAATTTGAGATTGAGTTCAGTCCATATGAGTTTGGATTTGTCATTATCCTTGTCTTGTGACTATGGTTTTGATAATTCACATGGATAAGAACACATGCACCATTAAATCTAAGTGACATTAGGTTTCTCTCCAATTCACGAAAATGATGGTGAGGAAACACTTTAACTAAGTAGATTTTAGCTAGATAGCAATTATGATATTTGCATTCTCAAAGTCATTAGTTGAGTGTGTGTGCTTAACCGGCACACTAACATGGACTTGTGAGAAGTGGCAAAAGGTCTAAACAATCGAGACTATGATTACGGCATCCCTTTTCATAGCTCTTAAAAATTGTTTAGACACACCTGTGAGCTATCTAAGATAAGGTGTGTGATATTGATAAAGTTTTATCAAAGCAATCTAGTATCAGAAATCTAAACTTTGGTAAGAAAGTCAATAAAGTATTGATTTCTCGAAGTCCAACTGATTTCTGAGTACATATCAAAGCTAGTGAGAGCATAAGTGTTATGCTTGTAATAATCATGTTAGTGGGAGCATGATAATTATGATAAGTGTTGCAAGTTAGCAATGTTAATTATAGAAAACAAAAGGTCTCAATTGGGAAAAAGTTGTTTTGCTATAATTAAGGGAGAGGAAATTATACTTCATCTCAAATCTAAGAGCTTAGATTGAGGTTTTAATCGTATTTAGTCAATGATATATATATATATATATATATATATATATATATATATATATATATATATATGAATTTCATGTTGGAATGACTCAACATAAGGAAATTCAATATATGCGTCCATTATTTGCGTTCTAAAATTCGATTATGATTATAGCATCCCTTTTCATAATCTGAATTATGAGAACTTGGCAAATTGAAATGGAAATATTATAGCAAAAGACTGGTTTAGTCTTTATGTGAGACACCATGAATCGTATCCCATATGCTTCGGATATAAGATCGACTACATGTGCTATATTCATCCTTTCTAAAATTTTCCAAATGCCTGGGGCATTAAGAAGGGAGAAGGTTTAGAATTGGATATGACTAAAAGGATTAAAGAGTTGTCGAGGACAAACTAAGGTTTACCAAAGATTGGTTGCTCAAGGACAGTTGGAAGTATAGTGATAATTCTGGAAGGACCATATTGACATAATCTGTAAGGAGACAACTCTTGTTCAGAAGTGATAGTCAAAATGGAATCTGGAAATGTTTCAAAGTTAGAAATTATTCAATTTGTGTAAGATTAGGAAACTTAATGCAAGAAGGTTGTTTCTAAGGAGCTGATCTCGTTTGGAATATTATGTAATGGTTGTTGTCAAGTCTTTCTGACTTAGTGCATAATCATTACAAGAGGATCAATGCATATAAGTTTAGAATCTAACAAATTTCAGTAAATGGCATGAATTTGGAATTCTTGCATTTGTAGTAAGGATTTGGGACTGTGAAAAGAAGATCATTGGAGTTGTGTTCAATTGATCTATTTCACAAAGTAAAGATCATAGACAAACATAGTATGCATACTTGGTGTATGGCATGACTAGTGTTTAGAAAACATAGTGTATATGATTGGAGCATGGGACAACTATTGTTTTAAATTCAAGAATAAAGTTGATAGCTGAAACAGTATACAATGAATAATGTGTAATCATATGGTGATAAATAAAAGGTGTTTTATTTATATTCATATGTTCTGAGACCATATTGGATTCAATTATTATTGTGTTTTAGTTTGCATGTTTTGACTTCCCGAATAAACTACGTTGTTCTTCCGGAATGACTAAGTTATTCAAACCATCCACAGTCGGTCATATGTTGGAAGTAGATATGAATCAATACTGTCATGGGTTGGCTTGTAGAGGTCTAAGATGTTGGACAAAGGGCTACAACACTCATGAGTGCTCATAAGTTCTGAGTATTGGATTCAACCCGCGCTCATTGGAATCACTTCATGGATTTTATCACGAGTGATCTTTAGACGATAATATCTTATATTATTCAAACCTAGAGATATGAGTTGTTACTATGAGTTGGTTGTACATTGATTGCACGAAAACGCATTCGGTAACTCGATGTTATAAAATGTGTCTTTGTGTATGATTCAACAAGTAGTATAACAAGCCATATGAGTCGAAGTTTATCCATTCCTTTTACCTTCGGGATAAAAGAGATATCTGTGGGCCCCTCGATGATTTGGTGATGACAAATGTAAGTGCTCGATCGGGCCTGGACTGATTTGATTTGTTCAATTAGTCAGTCGTCAAAAATCGGAAATCGGGAAACAATTGGATAGAGAGAATGATTATAATCCATCTCTCAGTCCATATGTGTGACAACCCGATATTTCAACTACATGTAACCGACCTAAAAAGTCAAGTATTGTAACCACGTTGGTTGTAATAAAATTTACTTCGAAAAATAAAATATCCAAAAATGACTAATTAAATTACCTTTTATGATAGATGTCATTAAACCGTGATCGTACGTAAAAAGAACGCTCAAATCCAACTTCGTATAACAAAGTTAGGAATTTTTCAAGTTCGGCTTAATGGTAGACGGCTAAAAACTCGAATCAGAGATCGAGCGACTTTTGACCGGAATGACCTAAACGAGAATCGAAGGTCTCAACAATGGTATTTCAGTGGTAAAAAGTCTGGCAAAAACCGACGTCGGATAAAGAAGTTATGAATTTCTAAAGAAATTTTCTTACCGCGACATTTTTAAAAATAAATAATAAAAATAATTTCTGAATTTGCCGACGGAGTCTAAACGAAAGTTGTAGAGTATGGTCTCACCTTCGTGGGGATATAAAGAACGTCGAAAACGGAGTTCGTATGAAAAAGATATGAATTTTTGAAGTTTATTAAATAATTTATATATAAATTTAATTCAAACATCCGATATTATCCGAAGGGGGAGTCACCGTGTTCATCCGAGTTACGCGTCGCGTAACCCCGTACGCCCCGCGTACACGAGGCCTTGGCCTCGGTTCGTCCACGTCGTCCCTATGCGAGCTACCCCGACCCGTCCCATCCGAAGCCGAGGCAGTCGAGGACTCGGTCATGCATGACGCACGAGTACGCCCCGCGTACGCTCGTACGCCCCACGTACCGAGGCTTCTCAGCCCCCTATAAATAGAGATGCGAGGGTTCCGGGAAAAACACCCCATTTCTCTCATTTCTCTCACGATCTTGCCTCGTTTCCGTGCCCGCACTACCCCGAAGCCCCGATCACTTTGCTCGAGTCCTGAAGGTCGTTCGTGCCCCAGAGATTCCCGAGAATCCCGAGGAAATCCACTTTCGCAAGCCGAAATTCTGTCCGGTTTTCATCCCGCAACCTCCGATCTTACAAGTGACTTCATACCCCTATAATTCACGCTTTTAAATGTTTTATGAGTACTTTTACATGCTTTTAAGGGGGGGAATACAAGTAAAACACTCGGTTATTATCGTGTGTTATATAAACTTTCACTTTACGTGTTTTATCAAAGGAATCATATGTGATTTGAAACTATCAAAGATAATCTCTCATATGCAAATTATACCACGACAACATTTTATCTTTTGAAATGAGAAACGACTTATGTATTTATATAAATCAGATATTTGCTTATACTACATTTATGTGTGTCGGTTTTGGCACTACAAAAACTACACTTTTCATAACAAGTGAATGTTTTCACTAAAGGTTTATTATACAAACGAAACATACTTTTAGGAAACTATAATAGGTATAGTTTTACGAGAATACTACGAACTTTTACATACATGGAAATACTATTTCCAGAAACTACTTTCATATACAATAACGAACGAACGTTTTCACACGTAAATCTGTTTTATAGTAAGTTTTGTGAGACATTAACTTCACGTACGCTCAACTACACATTTCAAGTCCTGTATTATATACCAGAATCCCTTGGAGGGGGAGCATGGTGTTTGTGTATAGATCTATACGGGCTTGACAACCCACGCCCTGAGTGTTAGCTACAGTCCACCATTTGGGGTGACAAACATCAGAACATTCAAACGCCTGAAGAACGTTGTGTATAGGCATTCCTTGTCAATAGCATGGTTATAAAACTCACATGGAGTATTATAAACACAATGATTTACGGGGTTTTTCAGACATATTGAAATTTTTATACTTACATACATTTAGTAGAAACAAGCGTTTGTCCTGAAAGAAGGTTACAATTATACTAGTAGAAAATATAGGATTTTCTAGGAGCATGCAAACAAAGAACAAGAACATTTCATTTCATACAAACATTGTCATTAAATACTTATGAAACTCACCAGCTTAAATGCTGATCTACTCTTTCAAAACTACTTGTATGTCCTAGGGATTCAGTAATTACAGGTAACAAACGGATTTTGGAGAAGGGACGCTGCGGTGCCAGTTTAATTTCATATTTTGACATCATAATGTAATTGATTTTGAACATGTACACTTACAAACAATGTAAACTTTCAATTATATATATGATGGTTGTATTGCTTTCTTTACTATGTATTAATTTGTTACGTTACCACATGAAGTCATCCGCCCCCGAACGTTTCCACCGTTCTGGTTTGGGGGTGTGACAGATTGGTATCAGAGCGATGTTTATAGTGAACTAAGTATATCGAACCTCATAAGATATACAAACTATAAATGCTTAGGGACTCAAAGTCTCTGACAAAAAATTTTGTACCTAAAATCCTTATTTCATATAAATAGATTTTCTTTAGGTTATAAAAATCCAAAATACATGCATACAATGACACATTTTTATGATAAGAACTATACAAAAACTATTATGACAAGTTGGACACTAAGATTAGTTCTCGAGATATGTAATCAAATTTCAGACGAATATAGCCTGATCAACTATGTTTATCCGAAATTAGACTAACGTATGACGAGGAATGATCGTAGTGAGCAACAAGTCAAAACTTAACAAAATAGACACTAGTATCTAACGTACAATTTAAATACTATAGGAGTATTTGGTGCATACAATAGATTAATTAGTATTACATGTCTCAAGTTTTGTTCAAATCTTATAACCCTATTCTCGTATAGTCAAATGGCTGGATTTCACCCGCATGGAGACCCCTACTACCCAAACCAAGGCAAAGGAGGATGGATTAAGGAGGATCCAGAGGAGGACGAAGAGCTTATTGAGTTGGATGGTGGGGACGACTCCGGTACAGACTCGGAACCAGAGATAATCAACCCTCCACCCATTAGGAGGAACTTCCAAGGACCGACACCCGTTTAGGGAAGTCACCTCGTCCACTAGAGCCAACAAAAAGGGATAAGCTCTCCCTACGGTATGTGTCGAGACTTCTACGACATCAGGGACGGAGGTTCAGCCGACCGAGCACTTCTGGCAATGGTAGGTAAACTGGCCAACCAGTCCTACCAATCGGGGGTTCAAGTAAACCAAATTCGAGAGGTCAACGTGGAAGTACAAGTCCACGCGGCCGATATCTGCCCCCTGGATATCTTGCAGAACAACATCCACCTCCGCACCGAAGCATTCCAAGCACAAACGTATGCAGCCCTCACAAAGTTGAGGGAACAACAAGCCGCCTTCGATAGGCGTCTTATGGAGTCGAAGCAATCGGATGCGGAATCGAGCTCCAAGCGCAACACACGTCGCAAGTAGTACTTGCGAAAACCTCAAATTTTTTTATAAGATAGGACTTCGGCTAAAAGTTTTTACTTCCTTTAAATTCTTGTAATCGGAGACCCTTTTAAGGGTCAAATTTTCGTGATCGTTGTATCATCTATTATATTAATATAATTTGCATGCTATTACTACTATGTTGAGTATCGCGTTCAATCTTTAATATATTATGGAAAAACCATACGCTTGTTCATATATTTGGATTTACGAATAACCTTCGCTCTTTTATCTGTGAGACTCATACTATCATTTATTGTTGAACTATAGCAATTTAGTTCATGAGACACATTCATTATTCATTTATTCTTATCCATATCATCATCTTTTAAACGTAGAGTTAAAGATGCCGCCACGCAGGAATCCCCGACGTAACCCTAACAACGAAACACCGATACCACCACCTCCACCTCCTCAATTTGATGTTGTCATGTTCCAAGCAGCAGTCACTGCAGCTGTGGCAGCTGCCATGTCACAGATCAATACCCCTGTTACTATGGGTTCAGAAATTGGCATACATCCTTCCAACCATGGCGATAGTCATGGACAACCCTAGGAGTGCACCTATAAAGACTTTACAAATGCTAAGCCCCGGATGTTTAATGGAACGGGTGGTGTGATGGTTTTAAGGCAGTGGATTGAAAGAACAGAATCAGTGTTTGAAATCTGCTCTTGCCCCGAGCACAGCAAGGTCAAGTTTTTAACATACACGTTTACTGATAGGGCTTTAACTTGGTGGAATGGCCATGTTAAAGTACTTACCCTGATAGTGGCAAACTCGATAAGCTGGGAAAGCTTGAAAATCATGTTGATGAGGGAGTACTGTCCACGAGGAGAGATTCAAAAGCTCGAGTACGAACTCTGGACTCTGGGAATGATTGGTACCGACATAGCAACTTATACCAATAGATTCTATGAGCTGGCAATCCTTTACCTGGATATGATTGCTCTCAAGAGCAAGAAAATAGAGTGATACATTTGGGGACTGTCGCCCCAAATTCAGTCAAGCGTGTTAGCTTCCAAACCTGACACCTTTGAAAGTGCCAAGGAGCTGGAACAATCGCTTATTGATTACGGAAATCATCAACACTCAACAACTTCTGCACCAGAACCACACAAGGGAAACAACAATAACAACAACAACAACAACAAGAGAGGGTGGAATAAGGGGAAGGGTGGGTCTTCACAAGAATCCTCGAAGAAACAACAATTGGTTGTCGTGAATGCTGCGATGGTACCTACTACCGTTCCTAGAAGTCTCTACCCAACAAAGCCTTATGTAGGCAAACTCCCAAAGTGCACCAAGTGCAATTACCACCACCACGGACCATGTCGGGAAATGCAGTGCTCCAACTGCAATAGAAAGGGGCACACTGTCCATTTCTGCAAGGCCCCCACAAAACCGATCACCTAAGTTTCTGGTGCTGGTGTAGGCCAAGCATGCTACGGTTGTGGCGAGGTGAGACACTACAAAAGAAATTTCCCAAAGGCAGCAAATACCAGTGGAGTAGGACGGGTATTAGCTATTGGTCACGAGGAAGCCGTAGCTGATCCTACAGTAGTTGCTGCTTCGTTTCTTCTCGATAATTCATATGCATGCATCCTATTCGATAGCGGAGCAGAGAGAAGCTTTGTGAGCCAAAACTTTATTCACTTACTTAAACATAAACCTAGCATGTTAGAAGAATCATTCATTATAGAAATGACAAATGGGAAAACGGAAAACACTAATTGCATATACATGGGTTGTACATTAACTTTAGACGGTCACTCTTTCCCAATCAACCTTATGCCACTCCAAATAAAATGTTTCGACGTTATAGTTGGTATGGATTGGTTAAGTCCTCTTCGCACCGACATCATGTGCTTTGAAAAATCCGTTCGTCTAAATCTCCCTAACCATGAAACATTAGTGATCTACGACGACAAATCAAGTACAAACCTTTGCATCATTTCGTGCATCCATGCTCGAAAGTGTTTGCGAAAGGATTATCAGGCATTTCTTGCACACATCGTCGATACAAGTCGGGAGGTAAAGGATATAAGCAACATCCCAGAGGTACGGGATTTCCCCGATATCTTCCCAGACGAACTACCAGGATTACCACCACAACGCCAAGTCGAGTTCAGAATCGACTTAATTCCAGGGCCTACCCCTGTAGCAAAATCGCCTTATCTTCTGGCACCAGCAGAGATGCAAGAACTTTCCAGTCAGCTTAACGAACTTCACCAACAAGGATTCATCAGACCAAGTTTCTCACCTTGGGGAGAGCCGGTCTTTTTTGTAAAGAAGAAAGATGGATCGTTCCGGATGTGCATCGACTACCGAGAGCTGAACAAACTCACTGTCAAAAATCGTTACCCACTACCCCACATTGACGACCTATTTGATCAACTTCAAGGAGCGAGCTACTTCTCAAAGATAGATCTACGATCCGGATATCACCAATTATGAGTGGTAGAAGAAGACGTTCCCAAGACAACCTTCCGAACCCGTTATGGACACTACGAACTCGTAGTGATGCCGTTCGGATTAACCAACGCACCAACAGTATTTATAGACCTAATGAATAGAGTGTGCCGTCCTTACTTGGATCAATTTGTCATCGTATGCATCGATGATATACTTATCTACTCCCGAAGTAAGGAAGAACATAGTCAACACCTACAGAGGGTTCTAGAAACACTGCGATCAGAGAAGCTCTATGCGAAGTTCTCTAAATGTGAAGTTTGGATTTGAAGAGTCGAATTCTTGGGCCACGTTGTTAGCGAAAAAGGGATACACGTGGACCCCTCCGAAATTAAGGCCATTAAGAACTGGTCGGCACCAAAGACACCTACAGAGATTCGTCAATTTCTAGGTCTAGCTGGATACTATCGCCGATTCATAAAGAACTTCTCTAGCATCTCGAAACCTCTTACTACATTATCCCAGAAAGGCGTGGTCTTTGACTGGGAAGCAAAACAAGAAAAGGCGTTCCAAACTCTAAAACAAGCCTTCTGCACCGCACCAATACTATCCCTCCCTGAAGGGATAGAATATTTTGTAGTGTATTGCGATGCATCGAATCAAGGGCTTGGTTGTGTTCTTATGCAACGAGGGAAGGTTATTGCTTATGCCTCCCGTCAGCTGAAGACACACGAAGTAAACTATACGACACACGATCTCGAGTTGGGAGTAGTGGTATTTGCTTTAAAGATCTGGAGACACTACCTGTACGGAATGAAGAGTACTATTTACACTGACCACAAGAGCCTTCAACACATTTTCGATCAGAAGGAGCTCAACATGCGACAACGACGATGTGTCGAGTTACTCAATGATTACGAATGTGAGATTCGTTATCATCCTAGCAAGGCCAATGTTGTAGCTGACGCCCTCAGTCGAAAAGAATACACTGATCGGAGAGTCAAATCTCTGAATATGACCATCCATTCTCACTTATCCACACAAATTAAAGAGGCTCAACTGGAAGCTTTACAACCCGACCATGTGACGGGGGAATCCCTGAGAGGAATGGAAAAGAATCTAGAAATCAAGGGTGGCGGAGCCTATTATCTAATGGACCGTATCTGGACACCAAGACATGGTCGTTTAAGGGATGTGGTCATGACTAAAGCGCACAACACGAGGTATTCTGTTCACCCAGGTTCAGATAAAATGTATTTGGATCTTAAGAAACTGTACTGGTGGCCTAACATGAAAGCAGAGATTGCTACCTTTGTAAGTAAATGTCTACTTGCGTTAAGGTTAAGGTCGAGTACAATAAACCTTCAGGATTACTACAACAACCAGAGATACCGGAATGGAAATGGGAACGGATCACTATGGATTTCATAACCAAGTTGCCCAAGACAAAGGGTGGACTTGATACCATATGGGTCATCGTCGACAGATTAACCAAATTTGCGCATTTTCTGCCAATCAAGGAGACTGACAAGATGGAAAGGCTTACAAGAACTTACATAAGGGAAATAGTACGATTGTATGGGGTTCCGATGTCCATTATCTCCGATAGAGATAGTAGATTTACATCAAGGTTCTGGCAGTCACTACAAAGTTCCCTAGGGACTAGATTAGACATGAGTACAACCTACCATCCACAAACAGACGAGCAAAGTGAGAGAACGATACAGACTTTGGAGGATATGCTGAGAGCCTGTGTGATTGACTTTGGAAAGGCATGGGATATCCACTTAGCTCTTGTTGAATTTTCATACAACAATAGTTATCATACGAGCATAAAGGCTGCTCCATTCGAAGCCCTCTATGGCCGCAAGTGCAGATCCCCTCTATGCTGGACCGAAGTTGGCGACACACAACTAGCTAAAGGACGAGATACTGAAAGCACTCTCACCGGTCCGGAAATCATACGAGAAACGACAGAGAAGATCGTTTAGATTCGTGAACGGTTGAAAGCATCTAGAGACCGACAGAAAAGCTACGCTGATCAACGGAGAAAACCTTTGGAATTCCAAGTAGGAGACCGTGTTCTATTGAAATTCTCGCCATCGAAAGGCTTGATACGCTTTGGAAAGCGTGGAAAGCTAAACCCAAGGTACATAGGGCCTTTTGAGATTCTTGCTAGAATCGACACTGTAGCTTACAAACTTAATCTACCACGTGAACTTAGTAACATACACCCAACCTTCCACGTATCGAATTTGAAAAAGTGTCTGTCCGATGAAACTCTTGTTATCCCACTCGAAGAGATCGAGATCAACGAGAGCCTCAACTTCGTGGAAGAACCGGTAGAAATCATGGACCGGGAGGTCAAACAAACAAAACAAAGTCGCATACCCATCGTGAAAGTCCGCTGGCACGCCAAGCGATGACCTGAATTCAAATGGGAACGCGAAGATCAGATGAAACAAAAGTACCCGCATCTTTTTCTCTGATTCACTTGTATCTTTCTTGCTTTAAATTTTGGGAAGAAATTCCCTCTAATGGGGGGATGATGTGATAACTCGATATTTCAACTACATGTAAACGACCTAAAAAGTCCAGTATTGTAACCACGTTGGTTGTAATAAAATTTACTTCGAAAAATAAAATATCCAAAAATCACTAATTAAATTACCTTTTATGATAGATGTCATTAAATTGTGATCGTACGTAAAAAGAACACTCGAATCCGACTTCGTATAAGAAAGTTAGGAATTTTTCAAGTTTGGCTTAACAGCAGACGGCTAAAAACTCGAACCAGAGATCGAGCGACTTTTGACCGAAATGACCTAAACGAGAATCGAAGGTCTCAACAATGGTATTTCAACGGTAAAAAGTCTGGCAAAAACCGACGTCGGATAAAGAAGTTATGAATTTCTAAATAATTTTTCTTACCGCGACCTTTTTAAAAATAAATAATAAACATAATTTCGGAATTTGCCAACGGAGTCTAAACGAAACTTGTAGAGTATGGTCTCACCTTTGCGGGGATATAAAGAACGTCGAAAACGGAGTTCGTATGAAGAAGATCTGAATTTTTGAAGTTTATTAAATAATTTATATATAAATTTAATTCAAAAATCCGGTATTATCCGAAGGGGGAGTCACCGTGTTCATCCGAGTTACGCACTGCATAACCCCGTACGCCCCGCATACCCAAGGCCTTGGCCTCGGTTCGTCCACATCGTCCCTATGCGAGCTACCCCGACCCGTCCCATTCGAAGCCGAGGCAGTCGAGGACTCGGTCATGCATGACGCAAGAGTACGCCCCGCGTACGCTCGTACGCCCCACGTACCGAGGCTTCTCAGCCCCTATAAATAGAGATGCGAGGGTTCCGGGAAAAACACCCCGTTTCTCTCATTTCTCTCACGATCTTGCCTCGTTTCCGTGCCCGCACTACCCCGAAGCCCCGATCACTTTGCTCGAGTCCCGAAGGTCGTTCGTGCCCCAGAGATTCCCGAGAATCCCGAGGAAATCCACTTTCGCAAGCCGAAATTATGTCCGGTTTTCATCCCGCAACCTCCGATCTTACAAGTGACTTCATACCCCTATAATTCTTGCTTTTAAATGTTTTATGAGTACTTTTACATGCTTTTTAGGGGGGGGGGGAATACAAGTAAAACACTCAGATATTATCGTGTGTTATATAAACTTTCACTTTACGCGTTTTATTAAAGGAATCATATGTGATTTGAAACTATCAAAGGGAATCTCTCATATGCAAATTATACCAAGACAACATTTTATCTTTTGAAATGAGAAACGATTTATGTATTTATATAAATCAGATATTTGCTTATACTACATTTATGTGTGTTGGTTTTGGCACTACAAAAACTACACTTTTCAAAACAAGTGAATGTTTTCACTAAAGGTTTATTATAGAAACGAAACATACTTTTAGGAAACTATAATAGGTATAGTTTTACGAGAATACTACGAACTTTTACATACATGGAAATACTATTTCCAGAAACTACTTTCATATACAATAACGAACGAACGTTTTCACACGTAAATCTGTTTTATAGTAAGTTTTGTGAGACATTAACTTCACGTACGCTCAACTACACATTTCAAGTCCTATATTATATACCAGAATCCCTTGGAGGGGGAGCATGGTGTTTGTGTATAGATCTATACGGGCTTGACAACCCGCGCCCTGACTGTTAGCTACAGTCCACCATTTGGGGTGACAAACGTCAGAACATTCCAACGCCTGAAGAACGTTGTGTATAGGCATTCCTTGTCAATAGCATGGTTATAAAACTCACATGGAGTATTATAAACACAATGATTTCCGGGGTTTTTCAGACATATTGAAATTTTTATACTTACATACATTTACTAGAAACAAACATTTGTCCTGAAAGAAGGTTACAATTATACTAGTAGAAAATATAAGATTTTCTAGGAACATGCAAACAAAGAACAAAAGCATTTCATTTCATACAAACATTGTCATTAAATACTTATAAAACTCACCAGCTTAAATGCTGATCTACTCTTTCAAAACTACTTGTATGTCCCAGGGAATCAGTAATTATAGGTAACAAACGGATTTTGGAGAAGGGACGCTGCGGCGCCACTTTAATTTCATATTTTGACATCATAATGTAATTGATTTTGAACATTTACACTTTCAAACAATGTAAACTTTCAATTATATATATGATGGTTGTATTGCTTTCTTTAATATGTATTCATTTGTTATGTTACCACATGAAGTCATCCGCCACCGAACGTTTCCGTCGTTCCGGTTTGGGGGTGTGACAATATGATATCTAGAATGGAGGAATATATGATCCCTTATCTAATGGAAAAGTCATTGACAAAGATCAGAGGTCATCTACAAGGTCAAAGTTTGACATAAGCTTTTGAGAGCTACAATTGGCAGTCGGTTCTTGAAGTCATACGGAATAATAGTTTGAGACTTATCCAAGTGGGAGACTGTTGGATTAATGTCTAAGTCCATAATTATAATTGGTAAGACTTGACCTGACCCGACATGGTCCATTTGGGTTGCATGTCATCATGCATTTGGATAGACTATAATGAGAGAAATAACACTTCAGTTTTGTTAATATATTCTAAGTTCTGATATATTAATATGGTTATTAATTAGTATTGATCAAGAATTAATCTAGGATTAATTAAGTGATCAAAAGGAGACTAATTAAATATATGGGTTGATTGTGTAAATCATTCTTTCTTATATTATGTGGGCTTGTGATTCAAGACTCCTTATGTTGGACTAAGTCCATGGGGTGACCCATGGATACTCCATGGAGGTTAAAATCCATGGAGCATAAGGAATGGGTAAAGTTATGAGTTACATGGTGTAACCATAATAGCCACCATATAAAAGAATCCGATGGCTCAAGATATCAGCCACTATGTGTGATAGAAAGGGCTAGCCGATTTCATGAAGTGTGTATGTTATCTTAATCTATTCCAAGTGTATTTGGTGTTGTGTGAACCATTTGAGGTGTCACACGTGGGGCACTAGACACTCAAGCTTCATGAAGATAATCTACATCAAAGAGGTATGTAATTCTAACTTTAAATATTCATTTGAATCAATGTTATTATGTTAGTTAGGATGAATACCTTGGAAAGTTCATATTTGCATGTATAATAGAGAAAACATAGATCCAAGGTATATAGGGTTTCATGTACACTTAGGAGTGTTAGAATGCTCAAAACCCAACAACAACCTGTATCAAGGACCCAAGAATTAGCATGTGATTAGTTATTAGACATAATAGTGTAAATACTTTCATGGTTGGGTTTTATCTTCCCATCCTCTATGTCTTGCAAGTATTTAGGGCAGCTTCACATCTAGTTCCCTTTTTCATGATAGTAGAAGCACTCTGCTTCCTTTTGGTTGGAAGGTGGAGTAGAAAAACCACCTTTGGTTCCATTAGAAGAGGATCCTTCATGGGACTTTCCCTTATGGCTCTTAGTAGGAGCCTTCATCTTCTTCCCTCTCCCATGTCCAATTTCCAGGACTGGGGCAACAACAGTAGGAGTAGGAACAATATATTTGTCTTTCAAATTACTTTTAGCAGTTCTCAATAGGACTTGAAGCTTGCCTAGAGTAACCTCTCCCATGTTCATATGATAAGTCATACAAAGCTGATCATAACAAGGAGGTAAAGAGTGTAGAATAATATTAATGGCTAACTCTTCATCAAAGTTGACAATCTACTTCAGCAAGCAGTCCAGAAATCTTTGCATCTTTTTGCAAGTGGGCCGTGATGGACTCTCCATACTTCATTTTTGTTGTAATCATAGAGGCAATGATTTCATAACTTTCCTGTCGAGCACTTTGATGATATCTTTCAATCAAGTCTTGGTGCATCTCGAAATGGTAGTAGTCCTCATAGGACTTTTGAAGTTTAGTTGTTATAGTGGCCAACATGATACATGACACCTTTGTGGAATCCTTCTCATGAGTCTTGTATTCAACAAATTCTTCGGGAGTAGCAGTTGCTTCATCAATATCCTTAAGCTCTTTATCAAGGACATATTCCTTGTCCTCGTAACGAGTGACCATCCTAATGTTCCAAATCCAATCATTGAAATTAGAACCATCAAAGATGACACTCCCACATAAGTTCATGAGGGAGAAAATCCATAAGAGTTTGAGCCAGAAATGGTGTCAGAAGATATCTGAATAAGAAACACAAAGTTTATATTAGATAAGAATCCTTAATATAACACCCAAATGATATATTAATGGTAGGACCCAACATAATATTTTATAATTCGGAAGAGGGATGTTGTAATCCAATTGCAAAACATTTGAAGGTAGGTAAATGATGATTTACCAATATCCACCATAAAAAACGAAATTGATTATTAAGAAGTTTGTGACTAGGATACGAACGATCACAAACAAGATGTGAATAACCATGCAAATATACTTGGTACTCTCAATGTTATTTCTCACCTAATCAATGTGTCGGTTAACCACACACGTTACATTGTTCTATGAAAAACATCAACCTACCCTTTGCCACCATTGTTAGTCCAAGTTAGGGTGTCGGTTAGCCACACACGCTCCACTAACAACTTGGGAATGTGCAAAGTGCAATTTCATGGAATATCATCATTTTGACATTTTTCCTAAAGTAACAAAGATTGGGAATTTTATAAAACATTTAGTTACTCAATAATTATCATTATACTTTTAATGAGAATTAATTCTATATCCTACCTGTTCGGATAACGACCCTCCACCAGTCAAGAAAGCGGTGGGTGAGAGTGGACACCCATTCAATCGCCATTTTATAGGCAACTTCCTTATACCCCCCTTTATACCGACTTTGTGAATGAGGCCTACTAACGATAAGAGTGACTTGTCTCATACATATATATATATATATATATATATATATATATATATATATATATATATAAGTATTAACTTTTAATATTATAATAGTATAAGTGTTAAATTTTAAACTTTTAAAATTCTAAGGTTTTGAATTGAATGTTTCAAAAGTGAGACTTTGCAAATTCCAAAACATGAGGGCAAGTTTTGTAACTCTTCAAAACTTTTGGTTTCCATAACTTATCAGTTTAATGTTCATGAATGAGACTTTTCATATTTCATAACTTGAGGACAAGTTATCAAACTCTCTTCAAGAACCATTTAGATCAAATATAACTAATTAAATTATCATATAATTTATTATTTACCAAGTTGATCTAATCTAAATCACATAGAAAGCCAATTCAAATCAAATAATACAAATAATCAACTTATTATCTTAAAATTTGATAACTGTCCTAATCCATTTCTGGCCAAAAGGCTAGAAAAATCTGCAAGCAGAAAATTCTACTTGTCGAGTGCATGAACTAGACTCATCGAGTTGCCAGTCTGTGAGTGAACTCATCGAGTTCTTTAGTCAGAGGCTAGAAATGTGACTTTTTCAACTTTAAAAAAAACCATGCATCAATATAATAGAAAACTACCCTAGGCTTTGATACCACTGTTGGGTATTGAGCACTATAACATCCCTATGGTGCTCAAACAACCCTAATGATTTGGATATAACTTTTCTCTAGTTATACATGCAAAATTCTTTATTCCGAAGCATGAAGCCTATCTAGCATACAACTTGATATATGAATCATAAAAATTAGTTAGAAGATTACCTCTTGTTGTAGTTTGTTGAATTTGGCCTTTCAAGACCTTAGAACCTCAAGTGTGATGCCTCTAATAAGTCACAAACACCAACAAAATTTAGAGGACTTGAGAGAGAAGCTAGGAACACCCTAAATCGGCTATACTCTTGCCACAACACTTGTGTGTCCGATTCTGGCCAAAGGGTTAAATATATATATATATATATATATATATATATATATATATATATATATATATATATATATATATATATATAGCGTAGAATTCCAAGAGTCACATGTAACCCTAATTCTTACACTTAGGCTTATGATCCATAACTCATATGGACTAACTCTTCATGGACTCTCACATAAACTTAGTCAATGGATAAATAGCCCAAACCATATGTATCACTAATTTACATAATTAGTCCCCGTCAATTTAATTAGTCTCTTTTGATCACTAAATTAATTCCAAATTAATTATTGATCAATTCTAATTAAATAATATGATTTCTCCATTAATATATTATACTTATAATATATTAATAAATCACAGATAACCTCTTTCTCAAGTATCCATCCTATCAGATTGTTTTGGTGAAGGCAACCCAAAAGGACCATGCTATTATCAGGTTAAATACATACCTATTAAAGTTATGGGATTAGACACCAAATCCAATAGTTCTAGGGGTATGCCTTGGAGACTGCCACCCATATCCTTAATCTAATCCCTATTGGATATAGTGTCTAAGTCCATAACTATATTTGGTATGTACTTGACCCGACCAAGCATGGTCCATTTGGGTTGCACTTCACCCGAACAATTTATGGATAATATTTGAGAATAGTACAAGTTATGATTTATTAATATATTATAAGTTCTAATATATTAATATAAAATCATATTATTTAATTAGTATTGATCTATAATTAATCTAGGATTAATTTAGAGATCAAAGATATTAGTAATTAAATATGGACTTCTATATTTATATAGTGTGGGCCAATGCTTATTTGGAATGGGCTAAGCTTGCATTGAAAAGTCCATGGATACTCCATGGAGCTTTAACCCATGGATCTCATGGAAATGAAGAGACATGGGTATTAGGGTTTACATGGATGTAACCCTAATCCACCACACTATATAAAGGAGGCTTTGGTTCTTGAAATCACACTAGTTGACACTTGTTGAGGTGAGGGCCGATTTCAAGATAGTAGTGACTATCCTCTCAAAGTTCCAAGTTTGTGGTGATTTGTGATTTCCATTTGAGGCATTCACACTATTGGTGCTAGGCTCTAAAACTCCAAGCAATCAACTACTACTACCAGGTAAGTATTTCTACTAGCTTTATTTGATTCTTGTTCCCCATGCCATGCTAGTTAGGATATCAACCTTGGAAAAATAATTATTTGCATGTATCTTAGACAAACATAGATCCAAGGTTTATTAGGGTTGTATGTACACTTAGGAAGTGTTAGAATGCTTAAAACCCAACAGTGGTATCAGAGCCTAGGCTTGTTTGTTTGATACTTGATGCAATATAGTTGAAAAAGTCGAAAAACTTGTTGTCTGCCAGTTAAACTCGCCGAGTTCATGTGTATCTTCAACCTACTCGGTGAGTCGGTTTATGCACTCGACGAGTAGAAGCGACAGAGTGCAGATTTTCGACTTTAGTTGTAGGAAATGGACTAGAAACATTACCCTAAATTGTTTTGGCACTTGAAAACTCGTTTTAGATGGTGTAATGTCTTTGCTAATCCATTTACAACAACTTGTTATCGAAATTACAAAGTTTTATGTGTAATTTTTTAATTCATGAAAGTGTTCGTATTCATGTTCTTCATCTTATGATGTTTAAATGATCATAGGAATTATTTGTAACCTATGTGGTAGTTTAATTCTTGATCGTAATGTGTTTTAATGGAGTCCATAACTTGTCCTCAAGTTATGGAAAACCAAGAGTCACACTTCAATTAAAACCATTAAAAGAACACAAGAGTTAGAAAAATGAAGAGTCTTCATTTTTATTACTCTATTTAACTCATAAGTTACAAGAAATGAAAAGTTTTGAAAGTTTACAAAACTTGCCCTCAAGTTTGGGAACATGTAAAGTCGTATTAAACTTTAGTTCCAACCCTTAGAATTTTAAAAGTTAAAATGTAACCCTTATACTTATAATATTATAAGTTAATAATATATATATATATATATATATATATATATATATATATATATATATATATATATATATGTATGTATAAGATCAAAGTCGTCTTACCGCTAGTATGCCTCATTCATGAAGCTAGTCTATAAGGTGGGTATAAGGTTGTTGCCTATAAAAAGGCAACTTAAAGGTGTCCACTCTCACCCACCGCTTGCTTGACTAGTGGAGGGTCATTAGCCGGATGGGTAAGACAAAGACTTATAAATTCTCATTAAAAGTATGATGAATATTATAAAGTAACTAAATGTTTTATTAAATTCCCAATCTTAGTTACTTTAGGAAAAATGTGAATAAGGTGCTAATCCATGAAATTACACTTTACACTTTGTCTAAGTCGTTAGTGGATCGTGTGTGGTTAACCGGCACACTAACTTGGACTTAACAAGGTAGGTAAAGGGTGACTTAATATTTATCATAGTATCGATGGAGCGTGTGTGGTCAACCGGCACATCGATTGAGCGGTAATTTCTTAAGGGTACCAAGTAATTTGCATGGTTACTTCACACCTCGTTTTGTGATCCTCGGCATCCCAGTCACAAAATTTGGAGGTCACACTCGAGATTGAAACATGCCTTTGAAAAGTTCATTGAATCTCAAAAGAATCTAGGAGTTTCTAAGAACGAAATTAAATATTTTAATATTTCAACTTTGGTGGAAATTGGTGAATCGTCATTCACCTACCTTTCAAATATGTTATTACTTAGATTACATCATACCTCTTCTAAGTATAATATATTGTGATTGGGTCCTAGCCTTAATACTACATTTGGGTGTTTTATTAAGGACTATTCGTATTTCTAAACTAAACGTTTCTTCTTCTTAGATGTCTGCAAACACTGTTGCTTCTGGCTCTAATCCAAATGGCTCCTTTTCTCTTATGAACTTGTATGGGAAAGTCACTTTTGATGGATCCAACTTTAATGAATGGATCAGAAACATCAGAATGATTACTCGTTATGAAGACAAGGAATATATCCTTGATAAGGAGCTTAAGGAGATTGATGAGACAGTTGCAACTCCTCAAGAGATCACTGAGTTTAGGGCACATGAAAGGGATGCCACGAAAGTGGCATGCATCATGATGGCCACTATGACCGTTGATCTCCAAAAATCCTATGATGATTTCTACCCCTATGAGATGCACCAAGACTTGATGGAAAGATACCATCAAAGTGCTCGTCAAGAGGGGTATGAAATCATTTCCTCCATGATAACAACTCGCATGAAGGATGGTGAACCCATCACGGGCCACATGCAGAAAATGCAAAGATTTGTGGACCGTTTGCTGAAGCTAAATGTGAACTTCCCTGAGGAGCTTGCAATAGATATAATTTTCCACTCCTTACCTTCATGTTATGATCAATTCCGCATGACATACCACATGAACAAGGAAGAGGTCACACTCAACAAACTTCAAGGACTCTTAAAGACCGCGGAAAGTGGTCTTAAGGGTAAGACGGTTGTTACTACTCCTACTCCTACCAACTCCGCCCATGTCTTGGCAATCGGGAAAGGACGAGGGAAGAAGAGAAAGAGTTCTTCGAAGGGTACCAAGGTTAGGACCCTTGATGGCTCTTCTTCAAGTGGAACCAAGAAAGGTTTCATCACTCCTTCTGACCCAAAAGAGGCTGAATGCTTCTATTGCCATGAAAAGGCACATTGGAAGCGGAATTGCCCAAAGTACCAGCAAGATGTGAAGGATGGGAAAGTTAAACCCAACCATGCAAGTATTTACACTATCATTTCTAATAACTCACTCCATTCTAAGTCTTGGGTCCTTGATACCGGTTGTGGTATTCATATTTGTTGTACTTGCAGGGACAAACAAGATGTGAGAATGTGGAGCAAGGAAGGATAAACTTAATCATGGTGAATAGGAGAGTTACACCTGTCACCAAGATTGGAGTTTATACTTTGTCGCTAAGTAGTGGGTTAAATTTAGATTTGAATAAATGTTGTTATTCGCCAGAAATGGAAAGAAATATTATTTCCTTTCATGGATTGTATAAACAAGGGTTTACCTTTTCATTTAATAATGAAGTCGGTTCTATTGATGCTTTTTTAATAATGTTCTTTATTTTAAAGCATTACCTTGTGATGGCGTGTATGAAACAGTATCTATGGCTGATTACTTAGGAAATCATGTAATGTGTATTAATTATGTTAATAATAATAACTTGGATAAATTATCGTTATGGCGTTGTCGTCTTGGACATATAAGCAAGAAACACATAGGCCAACTCGAAAAGGATGGAGTCCTAGAGTCGTTTGTCCTTAAGTCAGATGATAGTTGCGAATCATGCTTACTTGGAAAAATGATAAAGTCACCCTTCATAGGTTCTTGTGAGAGGGGTGAAAGTTTGTTGGACCTTGTACACACGGATGTGTGTGGACCATTCAAACATGCCACAAGGGATGCTAATCGTTATTATTTGACTTTTACTGATGATTACAGTAGATATGGATATGTCTACTTAATCAAGCATAAGTCAGAGACTTTCGAAAGGTTTAAGGAATTGAAATAGGAAGTCGAGAATCAATTGGGTAGGAACATTAAGATGTGTAACGACCAAAATTTCGAAACAATTAAAACTTTTCAAAACAACCCATTTTAATAACGTTGTTACAAAAAGGTTTTCAATACATTATTTAACAGAGTATTTTCCCAGGTCCATTTCATAAAACACCAACGCAAGGAATGGTACGATCACACCCTTGCCTTGCCACAGACTCCTGAGAACCTGAAAACAAAAAAAACCACAACTGTAAGCCCGAAAGCTTAGTGAGATACCCCCAAAATACCAACCACATATACGCCCTTCCAGGCCACAACCTTCCGGTCCAAAACATATCGCCTTCCGGCCCATAGCGTAATGCCTTCCGGCCCATAACACATTGCCTTCCGGAACATAACATATTGCCTTCCGGCCCATAACATATCGCCTTCCGGCCCGCAACGTAAAAGCATATATATATATATATATATATATATATATATATATATATATATATATATACACACACACACACATATATCATGACAGAACATAGAACAACCATGCATACCGGGTTATACTCCAGACCAGACAACTATACACATAACATGTAATCATATAACAGTTCACAGTTAGCAATTCGATCAACAGATCACATAACATATCATTACCCTAACCAAGATACCAGCCTAGCCGATCACTAGCATAACATCACCTTACGACTCAGCCAACATAATAACTATGCACATACGCCTTTCCAGGCCATGACCTTCCGGTCCACATCGCATTGACTTCCGGCCCACAACATGTAATGCCTTCTGGCCCATAACGTAACACCTTCCGGCCCATATCCCGCAATATCATACAACAGACAATTACCCGGATTTCCATCTAATAAAAGGGTCGGCCTTGGTGCCTTAAACCCTATAGATATAGTGAGGATAACTCACCTCAAAACTGCCGACTGAACAGATAACCCAAGCTGCTCCGATCCCTGATACGATCTCCACCACTGGACAGCCACCAATGCACTGAACTCAAAACCATAATCAACAATTACCAAAATACCCCTAGAAACCACTGGTTAACCCTTGGTCAATTACTAGGTCAAAGTCAACCCTTGACTGACCCTACTCGCCGAGTCAACCCTATGACTCGCCGAGTTCCCATACTCAAAACTTCACTCAATCCGCGACCTAACTCGCCGAGTCGCCCCGAGACTCGCCAAGTCCAACAACTCTGAGTCCACTCGCACACAACTCACCGAGTCATCCCTTGACTCGCCGGTTCTCGACTCAACTAGAAAATATTTGGACTCTTCGACAAGACTCGCTGAGTCCAAGAACAGACTCGCCGAGTCTAAGGCTATCTTCAACCTACTCGCCGAGTTGTTCATCCAACTCGTCGAGTTCCAGCTCATCTTCAAGCAACTCGTCGAGTCCACCCATGTGACTCGCCGAGTACCACCGGTCTGCATCCAAATAGAAGCGTTCCAGACCATGCAATTGATCCAAAACATAGATCTAGCCTCCTACAACTCATCCATCACGTAAAGTGGCAATCTTTACGTGAATCCAAAGAGATCTATGCATTTTGCACATTAGGGCTAAGGTTTGGGACAAGATAGCTTCATCCAACACTCAACACAGGGACTTTCCTGCATTCCAACTCTCCTCCGTTCCAGATCTGAGGTAGCAACCTCAGATCTAACCTCTAGATTCCAATATCACCCAAGATAAGCTTCCCTCAAACCCCAAAATGAATAAACATGATAACAACAGCCTAAGAACGAGATATTACCTCAAAAGAATGCCCCAATCTGCAAGGAACTCGAATCCAAGCAAGCCCCTTGCTCCACACCTTCAAACTTCCAAACTTTCTTCAACAAATACTTCTGCAAGCCCCAATCCACTCAACAATGGTGCTTCTCCACGATTTTAGGGTTTCAGGGACTCAAAGGGTGATAAAGAGGCTGGGGAGGAAACGTAATGCTCTTTATATAGGGCTCAACCCCGAGAATTAGGGTTTTCTCCACTCAGCGCCTACTCGCCGAGTCCATCTCATTGACTCGCCGAGTCGGCTATTTAACACGCGACCAAGTCACGACTCTACTCGCCGAGTCCATCCATGGACTTGCCGAGTCACTCTTTCCCAAATTACACTTTTAGCCCTGCCACTCAACCCTTGCTATTTCGGGATGTTACAATTCTCCCCCACTTAAATTAGGCTTCGCCCCCGAAGCCTACAACAATACAACTCCAAAGATGTTCCCACAACGCGCTATCTGGCCTTAACCGGACCAGGTCCCACAAGGCATACCCGTCGAAACTCGAACACACATTCCATTCCCTTACAGTGTCCTGACCACCGTCTCTAACCGGGCATCGGCTGTACCCTCAAATAATCACACTCAATAACCGAGAATTACCCAGGATGCATTACTGCCCCAAATCTCAATAATCACTCGACCCATAAGGGTTAGAAAACCATGGACCATCGGATCCCCGATCCGAATCCCACTCTATCCATTCTGGGACGACTGAGAGACCCATTCTCAATCTCAGAGCAACTCTCACGAGTTCTCCCCTTGCAATCGCATACACATGTTGGACTAGCTCTAACACCCTCAGGTTGGGAAAACCTGATACACTGGTAATGTCCTCAAACACTCCCCAGGATAAGCCACTAATACATACCCCATACCCTGATCAAAATCACACTGAGTGTTCAAGACTCTCTCCCTGCATCCTTTCCGAGCCTCATGGCTCTACACCTGCGGAATTCCCTTCGTAACCTCAGCAGGCATCCCAAACCGGATGAGCTCCTATTCCACTGCCGCAAACATGCGGCTCAAAAACCATACTCGAATCACTCTAATCACAACTCTGCTCTGCCGCTTTCACTTCCGTGAACTTGCACTCCCTCTCGGAGTTACACCTCACTCTCTCTTCCTTTACCAAGGAAACCACTCGACCACATTGTCACTCCGAAAAGTGCCACGGTGCTCGCCCACGCTACACCACCCTTTAGCATGTCCGCTATCCATCCAACACACTCACTCTGACTCTCCTCGCAGGGACTCTTAAGCCCATGCACTACCTCAACTAAACAAGATCACTACCCGGGGTCAGACCTCCCAATGTAATCACACTGCAACCTACACAATCCATATCCTTAAACAGATCCAACACCTGCAGAGTCTTCAACATGACTGGACCGTCTTACCAGGCCTTTCAGCCCATTCTGGACCGCTCAACTAGCATTCATCATTCCGGGCTATCACCCCCGAAAATCCTCCCATGCATACCGTTCTAGCCCTCTAGGGGGTTCCGAACTCTAATTCCATCATACATACTCGATCCCGGCCTGCTCCCCGGCTTCCACAATCAAATGCCCTAGGTCTGTATCCCGCCCCGCATGCCCGACACTCGCTCCTATCAGCCTATACTCTGGGCTGACAGAACATTGTTGAATCCCAACAGCTAAGCACTCTAAAATACTCATCGATCTCCCTGAGAGTTCTCCAATTCTCCCCCACTTATAGCACTGATTAACAACCACCGGTCACCATCAGCGACCTTCCAGAACAACCCTGCACAAAGAAAACACTTACACGCGGACTGCTTCCCACAAGCATAAACAACCTTAACGAGATTTCACATCAACACTGATTAGCCCACTCGAAAGAAACTCAAATTGTAGCTAACCACTCCTCGGAAAGCCGATGCTATCTGACCTTCAACCCAATGTCGCATCTCCACTAATAACCCTCACGAATGATAACCAACGAAAGCACAAAACACCAAACTATAACCATACCAAACCCTCAGGGAACAACGATTACCAAGACGAAAAACCCGAAACACAAATCCATAACCATGCCAAACCCTCTAGGATCAACGGATACCAAGACGAAAACCCGAAACACAAATCCATAACCATGCCAAACCCTCAAGGAACAATGGATACCAAGACGAAAACCCGAAACACAAATCCATAACCAAAACCTCAACCCGCAAAACGACAAATACCACATCAAAAACCACACAAAGATACCAGCACAAACAATACACCATAATAATCGCAAGGTAACATGACATCATGAAAGAAACATACCCGCAGCTGCATCCGGCACTGCTCTGCTTCCTCTGTCGCAAGCTAATAAGCTCGACCCTGAGCCCTTGGGGGCTCCGCTCCACCCTAACCTTCTCCTGAAATCCTCAAAGTGGCCGGTGCTGGAGCCTGCACCGGTTCCGCGGAAAACTGTGGACAGTTGACCCTCATATGTCCAACCTGATGACAGTGATAGCAAATCCGCAAATCCCGAACCAGCGCTGACCGCCGACAATCCCTCGCATAGTACCCCTCCTTTCCACACTTGCGGCATGCACCACCGGACCTGCAAACTCCAGTGTGACTCCTCCCACACTTCCCACAAGTGTGGCTGCTCAGATCCCCCATCCTGGAATCAACAGTCTTAGACCGTTTCGTTGTCGGCTCCAACTCAACCGGAGCTTGCCTCAGCTCACGCAACTGCAACTCAATCTCTAACTCATGCCGCCTGGCGGCCTCCTACAACTCCAACAATGTCCCGCACCTCTGTGCGGACACAAACTGTCTGATGTCTCTCTTTAGCATACTCAGATATCGGGACATCTGAGGCTGCTCTGAAGCGAACTCAGGGCAAAACATCACCCTCTCAGTGAACATCCTGGTGATCTCAGTCACCGACTCCGAATCCTACTTCAGCTCAAGGAACTCTTGAGCCAACCTCTCCCTCTCTACCTGCAGAACATAACGACTACTGAACATCTCTCTGAACTGATCCCATGAAACTGAAACCCTCTGCGCATCCGAGTATGACCTCGTGATCAATCTCCACCAATCCTTTGCCCCGAGCCTCAACAAGTTCAGAGCACACCTCACCCTCAGATCAGCAGGGCATGAACACATGAAGAAACACCCCTCCACTTCCGATAACCATCTCATAGCAACAATCGGGTTCTGAACCCCATCGAAGGTGGGAGGCTCCGTATTATCGAAGTCCCGATACTGAAAATCCCTATCAGCTCCTCCCCCTTACCGCTGCTACAGCCACTGTAGCCACCGCGGCAGCCGTCTCCGCGAGAGCCGCATAGCGCTCATCAAAATACTCAACCATGGCGGTCTTGATCGACCCAAACAACTCCGGCAACTTAGCCCGGAACAATGCAGCAACCTCATCATGCAGGATCTCGTGAATCCTCGCATCCAACTCGTGCGTACTCATCTGACCGATAACCTCGGGAGGTACTGACCCATCCGCAACTCCTCATCCTGCACCCGATCCTGGCCCGGATCCGCTTCCAGCATGCCTCAAAATCTCCACACTGAAAATATACTAGAAAACCTCAGACTCTTCCCACTATCCCGGGAACCAACTCTCAACCCAACCCTAGAGGTCATGGTTTCCCTGATACGCGTATGCGTCCTGTGCTTTTAGTAGTACGGGCCCATACTACCTTCCACACCTACCTATATTTGTATGAAGTACTACCACAACACTCTAGAGAAACATGCATAACAACGCTCAACCCTCACCACTAGAGGAACACTGAGAATCTCCCATAAGGAAACCTAGGCTACATGCATCACAATTAGGCAACATTAACATGAATTCCTGAAGATCCCTAGCCTAACTCTAGCATTCTGTTCTATCAAAGCTCAATAAAACAAATGTCATGAATGGTAATTCGGGGTTACTTACTGGCTCCGGCTGATCGTACCTCCGCGTCCTCCTTTTACTTAATTTTAAAACCATTTTAATTTCTCTTTTAAAACCTTCCTCGATTTCAGACTGGAGTCACACAAGTGTTCCTCCAATTCACTCAAACCAAGGCTCTGATACCAACTTGTAACAACCAAAATTTCGAAACAATTAAAACTTTTCAAAACAACCCATTTTAATAACGTTGTTACAAAAAGGTTTTCAATACATTATTTAACAGAGTATTTTCCCAGGTCCATTTCATAAAACACCAACGCAAGGAACGGTACGATCACACCCTTGCCTTGCCACAGACTCCTGAGAACCTGAAAACAAAAAAAACCACAACTGTAAGCCCGAAAGCTTAGTGAGATACCCCCAAAATACCAACCACATATACGCCCTTCCAAGCCACAACCTTCCGGTCCAAAACATATCGCCTTCCGGCCCATAGCGTAATGCCTTCCGGCCCATAACACATTGCCTTCCGGAACATAACATATTGCCTTCCGGCCCATAACATATCGCCTTCCAGCCCGCAACGTAAAAGCATATATATATATATATATATATATATATATATATATATATATATATACACATATATCATGACAGAACATAGAACAACCATGCATACCGGGTTATACTCCAGACCAGACAACTATACACATAACATGTAATCATATAACAGTTCACAGTTAGCAATTCGATCAACAGATCACATAACATATCATTACCCTAACCAAGATACCAGCCTAGCCGATCACTAGCATAACATCACCCTACGACTCAGCCAACATAATAACTATGCACATACGCCTTTCCAGGCCATGACCTTCCGGTCCACATCGCATTGCCTTCCGGCCCACAACATGTAATGCCTTCCGGCCCATAACGTAACACCTTCCGGCCCATATCCCGCAATATCATACAACAGACAATTACCCGGATTTCCATCTGATAAAAGGGTCGGCCTTGGTGCCTTAAACCCTATAGATATAGTGAGGATAACTCACCTCGAAACTGCCGACTGAACAGATAACCCAAGCTGCTCCGATCCCTGATACGATCTCCCCCACTGGACAGCCACCAATGCAGTGAACTCAAAACCATAATCAACAATTACCAAAATACCCCTGGAAACCACTGGTTAACCCTTGGTCAATTACTAGGTCAAAGTCAACCCCTGACTGACCCTACTCGCCGAGTCAACCCTATGACTCGCCGAGTTCCCATACTCAAAACTTCACTCAATCCGCGACCTAACTCGCTGAGTCGCCCCGAGACTCGCCGAGTCCAACAACTCTGAGTCCACTCGCACACAACTCACCGAGTCATCCCTTGACTCGCCGGTTCTCAACTCAACTAGAAAATATTTGGACTCTTCGACAAGACTCGCTGAGTCCAAGAACAGACTCGCCGAGTCTAAGGCTATCTTCAACCTACTCGCCGAGTTGTTCATCCAACTCGTCGAGTTCCAACTCATGTTCAAGCAACTCGTCGAGTCCACCCATGTGACTCGCCGAGTACCACCAGTCTGCATCCAAACAAAAGCGTTCCAGACCATGCAATTGATCCAAAACATAGATCTAGCCTCCTACAACTCATCCATCACGTAAAGTGGCAATCTTTACGTGAATCCAAAGAGATCTATGCATTTTGCACATTAGGGCTAAGGTTTGGGACAAGATAGCTTCATCCAACACTCAACACAGGGACTTTCCTGCATTCCAACTCTCCTCCGTTCCAGATCTGAGGTAGCAACCTCAGATCTAACCTCTAGATTCCAATATCACCCAAGATAAGCTTCCCTCAAACCCCAAAATGAATAAACAAGATAACAACAGCCTAAGAACGAGATATTACCTCAAAAGAATGCCCCAATCTGCAAGGAACTCGAATCCAAGCAAAGCCCCTTGCTCCACACCTTCAAACTTCCAAACTTTCTTCAACAAATACTTCTCCAAGCCCCAATCCACTCAACAATGGTGCTTCTCCATGATTTTAGGGTTTCAGGGACTCAAAGGGTGATAAAGAGGCTGGGGAGGAAACGTAATGCTCTTTATATAGGGCTCAACCCCGAGAATTAGGGTTTTCTCCACTCAGCGCCTACTCGCCGAGTCCATCTCATTGACTCGCCGAGTCGGCTATTTAACATGCGACCAAGTCGCGACTCTACTCGCTGAGTCCATCCATGGACTCGCCGAGTCACTCTTTCCCAAATTACACTTCTAGCCCTTCCACTCAACCCTTGCTATTTCGGGATGTTACAAGATGCTTCAATCCGATCGAGGTGGTGAGTATCTTAGTTCAGAGTTCCTCGACTATCTTAGGGAATGTGGGATTGTCTCACAATTGACACCTCCCAGGACACCACAGTTGAATGGTGTGGTTGAGAGGCGTAATCACACCTTGTTGGACATGGTTCGTTCCATGATGAGTCGACCTTCCCTACCAATCTCATTTTGGGGGTATGCCTTAGAGACTGCCGCCCATATTCTTAATCTAGTACCGACAAAGAAAGTTGCCAAAACTCCTCACGAGATGTGGAATGGTAAAGTACCTAAACTAGACCACATCAAGATTTGGGGTTGCGAGGCTTTTGTGAGACGCGAGACTCATGAAAAGCTAGAACCCCAAAGCGAGAGGTTTATTTTCATCGGCTACCCACAAAGATCCTTTGGTTACCTCTTCTACAGACCTAGTGATAATGTTGTCTTTGTAGCAAGAAGAGGAGTCTTTCGAGAGAGAGAATTTATTAGCCAAGGAGACAGTGGGAGGCAAATTGACCTTGAAGAAATTCAAGAGTCAAGTGGTGAAAGAACATCAAACACTAGCCCTCAACTTGAGGAGGAAACTCCTGTTGAGCCAATTGACGAATCTGTACCTCTGAGGCATTTCACGAGAGTTAAGAGTGCATCTGAGCATTACTTTGGTTTCCATATTACTGCAAAAGGTGAGACACTTATTAGTGATGGGACACTAGTAGGTCTGGATGACCATAACAGCTACGAGGAAGCCATGGTAGGCCCCGAGTCTGCTAAATGGAAAGAGGCTATGGATAGCGAGATACAATCCATGTATGAGAATCAAGTTTGGAACTTGGTTGAGAATGTACCAGGTCGTAAGACTATAGGGTGCAAATGGATCTTCAAGAAGAAGACCGACATGGATGGTAATGTACACACTTATAAGGCTCGACTGGTTGCAAAGGGATTCTCTCAAATTCCTGGAGTGGATTATGATGAGACCTTTTCTCCAGTAGCCAAGATTAAGTCTATTATGGTTATGTTAACCATAGCTGCATTTCATGACTATGAAATTTGGCAAATGGATGTCAAAACCGCTTTCCTTAATGGAAAGTTGACTGAAGATGTTTACATGAGTCAGCTAGAAGGTTTTGTCAGCAACGAGTACCCTAATAGAGTGTGTAAGCTTGAGAAATCCATTTATGGATTAAAGCAAGCATCTCGCAGATGGAATCCTTGCTTTGATAAAAAGGTCAAGGAATTTAGCTTTTCTAGGAGTGAAGATGAATCTTGTGTTTATGTCAAGGCTAGTGGGACTATAGTTAGCTTTTTGGTATTGTATGTGGATGACATACTACTCATAGGAAACGACATCCCAACCCTACAGGAAGTAAAGTCCTGGCTTGGGAAGTGTTTCGCTATGAAGGACCTTGGTGAAGCTGCCTATATCCTAGGGATAAGGATTTTGAGAAACAGGAGTAAAAGACTAATTGTACTAAGTCAAAGCACCTATTTGGATAAGGTGTTGAAAAGATTCAACATGCATAACACCAAGAAAGGTGAGTTACCCATTCAGAGTAACGCCAGATTGAGTAAGACACAAAGTTGTAGTACTGAGGCTGAGATAGTAGAAATGAGTCGACTACCTTACGCTTCAGCTATAGGATTGATCATGTATGCTATGACGTGTACTCAAACTGATGTAGCCTTTTCTTTGAGCATGGTTAGCAGGTATCAGGGGAACCCTGGCAAGGAACACTGGACTGCGGTAAAGAATATCCTCAAGTACCTACGAAGAACTAAGGATTGGGTCCTTACCTTCGGTGGGAATGATGACTTGAGAGTTGTAGGGTATAGTGATGCTAGCTTCCAGACTGATAGGGATAATTTCCGCTCTGAGTCGGGCTGGGTCTTTACCTTAAACGGAGGAGCAATCACTTGGAAGAGTTCCAAGCAGGAGATAGTGGCTGATTTCACTTGTGAATCAGAGTATAAAGCAGCAAGCGAGGCAGCAAAGGAGGCTATATGGCTAAAGAACTTCATTGGAGACCTTGGAGTTGTACCAGCTATAAAAGAGCCAATGGAGATTTTCTGTGACAGCAATAGTGCGGTTGCCTTAGCCAAGGAACCAAGAGATCATAGGAGATCCAGACACATTGACAGAAATATCACTTCATCAGACATCGAATAGAAGAAGGAATCCTCGTGGCAAAGAGGGTATCATCGGATGAGAACCCAGCAGATCCCCTCGCGAAGGTACTGAGTGGGGTTAAGCATCTCCAACATGCTCGGAGCATAGGGCTGAAGGATGATATAAGTTTTAGTAGTTAGATAAATTATGAAATTTGTAAAGTGTAATTGACATTAGATGATGAATAAAAGGTGTTTTATTGATGAGTAAAGTGTTGCTATCTCTTGTCGATCGTTTACTATATTTCTTTTGCATGTTTTGACTTCTAGAATACTTATGTTTGGTATATCATATTATTCAAACCTCCACAATCGGTCATATGTCGGAAGTAGGTATGAATCAAGACTGTCATGATTGGTTGCAGAGGTCTAAGGTGTTGGACATGGCTACAACAATCATGAGTGCTCACAAGTTCTGAGCATTGGACTCAACCCACGCTCACTGGAATCACTTCATGGAATTTTATCTCGAGTGATCGTGAGACGGTAATATCATATAAGTCTTCAAACCTAGAGATATGATTTGTTACTTACGTGTTGATTATGCATTGACTGTACGAAAATGCATTGGTAAGTCGATGTTATAAAACGTGCCTTTGTGTATAATTCAATGAGTGGTAGAACAAACATATGAGTCAAAGTTTATATGTTCCTTCTTGGATTAGAAGCTGGTATCTGGGGCCCTCGATGATTGTGTTTTGACCTATGTACCGGGCCCGGTCAGAACTAAATTGATGTGTTCAGTTAAGTTCTATGTCAAACAAATCAGAAATCGAGAAACAAATGCTGGACAATAAGTAAGACCATGTTCCATGTAGCTGTCTGGCTGATATCTTGAGCAGAGGATTATATGATCACTTATCTAAAATGGCGCGTTCTAGTTCAACAGAGTTTAAAGAGCTACGATTGTTGGACGGTTCCTGAAGTCATACTTGCAACTATAGTTATTAGACTTATCCAAGTGGGAGACTGTTGGATATAGTGTCGAAGTCCATAACTATATTTGGTATGTACTTGACCTGACCCGGCATGGTCCATTTGGGTTGCACTTCACCCGAACAATTTATGGATAATATTTGAGAATAGTACAAGTTATGATTTATTAATATATTATAAGTTCTAATATATTAATATAAGATCATATTATTTAATTAGTATTGATCTATAATTAATCTAGGATTAATTTAGAGATAAAAGATATTAGTAATTAAATATGGACTTCTATATTTATATAGTGTGGGCCAATGCTTATTTGGAATGGGCTAGGCTTGCATTGAAACATCCATGGATACTCCATGGAGCTTTAACCCATGGATCTCATGGAAATGAAGAGACATGGGTATTAGGGTTTACATGGATGTAACCCTAATCCACCACACTATATAAAAGAGGCTTTGGTTCTTGAAATCACACTAGTTGACACTTGTTGAGGTGAGGGCCGATTTTAAGATAGTAGTGACTATTCTCTCAAAGTTCCAAGTTTGTGGTGATTTGTGATTTCCATTTGAGGCATTCAGACTATTGGTGCTAGGCTCTAAAACTCCATGCAATCAACTACTACTACAAGGTAAGTATTTCTATTAGCTTTATTTGATTCATGTTCCCCATGCCATGCTAGTTAGGATATGAACCTTGAAAAAAATAATTATTTGCATGTATCTTAGACAAACATAGATCCAAGGTTTATTAGGGTTGCATGTACACTTAGGAAGTGTTAGAATGCTTAAAACCCAACAATCCCAACAAAGAAGGTTGCCAAAACACCTCACGAGATGTGGACAGGGAAGGTTCCCTTGTTGTTACATATCAGGGTTTGGGGTTGTGAAGCTTTCATTAGATGAAAGACTTAGGACAAGCTTGAACCTTGAAGTGAGCGATGTATATTCATCGGATACCCACATAAGTCCTTTGGATACTTGTTTTAGAGACCTAGTCAGAACGTGTTCTTCGTAGCACAAAGAAGAGTTTTCCGTGAAAAGGAATTCATATGCAAAGAGGATAGAGGGAGTATTGATCTTGAAGAAATTCAAAAGTTAAGCGATGAAGGAACCTATAACACTAGTGCTCAACCCAAGGAATAAATTCTTGTTGAAACAACTGACAAGTCATTACCTTGTAGACGTTCCAATCGACATAGAATGACACCAGAGTTTTATGGTTTTCATATTACTACGAATGGTGGTATGTTTCTCAATGAGAGTACAATGGTAAATTTGGATGAGCCTTCTAACTACAAAGAAGCCATGACAGGCCCTGAGTCTGCAAAATGGAAAGAGGCAATGGGTAACGAGATCCAGTCCATGTATGCCAATAAAGTTTGGAACTTGGTTGACAATGTACCATGTCGTAAGACAGTTGGGTGCAAATGGATCTTCAAGAAGAAGACCAACATGGATGAAAAACGTACACACATTCAAGGCACGGCTGGTTGCAAAGACCTTTACTCAAACCCCAGGGGTTGACTATGATGAGACCTTCTCACCGGTGGCTAAGATCAAATCTATTATAGTTATGCTAGCCATAGCTGCGTTTCATGATTATGATATATGGCAGATGGATGTCAAAACCGCTTTTCTTAATGGAAAATTGGCTGAAGATGTTTACATGAGTCGGCCAGAGGGTTTTATGGATGCTAAGTACCCCAATATAGTGTGTAAACTTGAGAAATAAATCTATGGATTGCAGCAAGCTTCTTACAGATGGAATCTTTTCATTGATGAGAAGGTCAGAGAGTTTGGCTTCTCTAGGAGTGAGGATGAATCTTGTGTATATGTCAAAGCTAGTAAGAGTATAGTTACCTTTCTAGTATTGTATGTTGATGACATACTATTCATAGGAAATGACATTCCAACCTTGCAGGAAGTTAAATATAGGCTTGGAAAGTTTTTTGCTGTAAAGGATCTAGGAGAGGCTGCTTATATGCTGGGAATAAGGATTTTGACAAATAGGAATAGAAGACTAATTGGACTTAGTCAAAGTACTTACTTAGATTAAGTGCTAAAACCTTTTAGCATGGATAAATTCCAAGAAAGGAGAATTACATATCCAGAGGAACACCAAGCTGAGTAAGACTCAGAGTCCGAGTACCGATGTCGAGATAGAAGAAATGAGTCGAGTTCCATATGCTTCCATCGTTGGATAAATCATGTAGGCTATGACATGTACTCGCCCTGATGTGGCTTTTGCTTTAAGCATGGTCAGTCGATATAGAGGGAACTCGGGTAAAGCTCACTAGATAGCAGTTAAGAACATTCTTAAGTATCTGTAAAGGACTAAGGACTGCGTCGTAGTGCATGATGGCAATTATGAATTTATAGTTATAGGGTACAATGATGCCAGCTTTCAGAACGGCAGAGACAACTTCCTCTCTCATTCAGGCTGGGTGTTTACCCTTAATGGAGGAGCTGTGACTTGGAAAAGTTCCAAGTAGGAAATTGTGGTTGATTCAACATGTGAGTCAGAGTATATATCTGCGAGTGAAGTGTCAAAGAAGGATATATGGTTGAAGAACTTTATTAGAGATCTTGGAGTTGTACCATCCATAAAATATCCCAAGGAGATTTTTTGGGATAATGAAGGAGTGATTGCCTTGAACAAGGAATCAAGGGATCATGAAAGATCCACGCATATCGATAGGAAATATCATTTAATCAGACATCGGATAAAAGAAGGACTCCTCGTTGTCAAGAGGGTACCGTCAGAAGAGAATCCTACAGATCCCCTCACAAAGGGTCTGAGTAAGATTAAGCATGTTCAGCATGCGAAAAGCATTGGTCTGAAGGATGATATTGGTTTTAGTGATTAGATAGACATTTACTAACTTGTAACAATATAAATGTAATTCAAATTTGATGATCAAATAATGGGGATTTATTTATAAGTATTGTTTACTATCTTTTATCAATTGTTTATTATTGTGTTTCACTTTTGCATGTTTTACTTCCCAAATAATTGGATTATTCAAATTGTCCACAGTCGATCATACATTGGAAGTAATTAATCAATTAAGATTGTCATGAATTGGCTTGCAAATTGTATTAGTGTTTAGACATAGCAATGGTCTGCTGCAATGTTCATTAGTACTTATGAAATGGGGATTTGAGTATTGAATCAAAACGCTTATAGAATTTCTTCATGTAATTTATCACAGGTAATTATGAGACAATAATATCATATAGTCTTTAAACCAAGATATATGAGTTGTTGTTTGTGAGTTGGTTATGCATTGATAATGTGTAAACACATTAGCAACTTGATGTTATAAAATGTATTGTTGTGTATGATTGATGAGTAAATAGTATAAGCATATAAGTCAAAGTTTATATGTTCCTTTAACCCAAAAGGGATAAAAGCGATATCTTGGGCCCCTCGATGATTTTTTGTTGACTTATGTGTTGGGCTAGGACAGGACTGAATTGATGTGTTCAATTAAGATCCTTGTCATACAAATCAAAAATCGGGAAAACAAACTGTTGGAAAATGAGAATGATTATATTTCATGTCGTTTTTCCACATGATATCCTGCAAATGGGGGATTATATGATCCCTTATCTTAGGACTTGTAATTGACTAGGTTAGTGTTCGACAATGACTTTTGAGAGCTACCATTATTGGTAAAATTTTGAAGTCATACTTGCAATCATAGGTGGATTAGGTGTCTAAGCCCATAACTATAATTGATGTGTACTTGATTTGATAGTAGCATGGTCCTTTTGGGTTGCCTTTACTCTTGCAACTTGACAATATGACTTTTGGAGAGAGAGGTTGATAAATGATTTATTAATGTATTATGAGAATAATAAATTAATAGAAATCATGTTATTTAATTAGTATTTAATCAGAAATTAATTTGGAATTAATTGTGCGATTAAAGGAACTGGGGTTATTTTTCAAATCACTGATAGTTGTGAAACTGCGCAACTGAACTCCTTACTTAGGAGTGGACGAAAATTATAGGGAGACCCTATATGTTTTCGTCCAAGGCCTCTTGATGTGAAGTCCATTGGCTCCTTAATCCTTAAGCAGGAAATTAGGGTTTCCTCCAGCAAACCCTAGCAGCCTACAACTATATAAAGACCCCATCTATTAGAGTTTCGGCCCACACTTGCCTCTAAACCCTAGTGGAGCCTATTTCTAAGTACATTCCCTCCTCTCTCTTCTCATCCTCATGCAAAGGATATCTGTAAGCAATTAGAGATGTCACATTTGAGGCACTAAGCTTTCAAGATCTACTAGGTGTTCTTGTTATTACTAAAGGGTTTTGAGCATTCTAACACTTCCTAAGTGTACATGCAACCCTAATAACCTTGGATCTATGTTTGTCTAATTATCATGTAAAGTTGAATTCCAAGGTTATATTCCTATCTAGCATACATGGGGAACAATTTTTAACTTGAATGAAAAATAGAATAACTTACCTTGTTGTTGCTTATGTTCCTTGAAACCTTGTGAGCCTAGCACCCCAAGTGTGATGCCTCAAATGCTTCACACAACACCAAATGCTCTTGGAAATACTTTTGAGAGAATGCACACTTCTTGAAGTCGGCCTAGCCCTCTTGTTTCATATGTGTAGCCGATTTTGGTGGAGAATAGGATTCTTATATAGTGTTGACACATCTAGGGTTACACCATGTAAACCCTAATGTGTCATGACTCTTCATTTCCATGACCCATGGGTTTGTAACTCCCATGGAGCATCCTATGGGTGGAACCCAACTTGATAATCTATGGAGCCTCTTAGCCCACTATACAAGATATGGATGATTTACATAATCAACCAATATATTTAATTAGTTATCTTTTGATCACTTAATTAATTCTAAATTAATTATTGATCAAACTAATCAAATAACATTATTAATATATTAGAACTTATAATATATTAATAATCTCCAAATGTTATTTATTTCATTTAGTCTATTTAATTGCATGGTGTCATGCAACCCAAATGGACCATGTCGGGTCAGGTCAAGTACATACCAGAAATAGTTATGGACATAGACACCTTATCCAACAGTCTCCCACTTGGATAAGTCTAATAACTATTACTGCAAGTATGACTTCTGAAACCGATCGACAATCATAGCTCTTTTCAAGGTTTCTCGGAACTGAGAAGATGATGGTACACCATTTAAGATAAGTGATCATATAATCCACTGTTCTAGATATCAGCTGGACAAATACATGGAATAATGTCTTACTTATTGTCCAGCAGTTTGTTTCCCGATTTCCGATTTGTTTGACAAAGAACTTAATTGAACACATTAACTTAGTTCTAACCGGGCCCGGTACATAGGTCAAAACAAAATCATCGTGGGGCCCAGATATCAGCATCTAATCCAAGAAGGAACAGATAAACTTCGACTCATATGTTTGTTCTACCACTCATTGTATTATACACAAAAGCACGTTTTATAACATTGAGTTACCAATGCGTTTTTGTACAATCAATGCATAACCAACTTGTAAGTAACAAATCATATCTCTAGGTTTGAATACTTATATGATATTACCGTCTCACGATCACTCGAGATAGAATTCCGTGAAGTGATTCCAGTGAGCGTGGGTTGAGTCCAATGCTCAGAACTTATGAGCACTCATGATTGTTGTAGCCCTGTCCAACACCGTAGACCTCTGCAACCAATCATGAAAGTCTTGATTCATATCTACTTCCGACATATGACTGTTTGTGGAGGTTTGAATAATATGTTATACCAAACAAAATTATTCTGGAAGTCAAAACATGCAAAATAAATATAGTAAACGATCGACAAGAGATAGAAACACTTTACTCATAAATAAAACACCTTTTATTCATCATCTAATGTCAATTACACTTTACAAATTTCGAGGTTATCTAACTACTAAATCTAATATCATCCTTCAGCCCTATGCTCCGAGCATACTAGAGATGCTTAACCCGAGTCAGTCCCTTCGTGAGGGGATCTGCTGGGTTCTCATCCGATGATACCCTCTTTGCCACGAGGAGTCCTTCTTCTATTCGATGTCTAATAAAATGGTATTTTCTGTCGATGTGTCTGGATCTCCCATGATCCCTTGGTTCCTTGGCTAAGGCAACAGCACTTTCACTATCACATAAAATTTCCATTGGCTCTTTAATAGCTGGTACAACTCCAAGGTCTCCAATGAAGTTCTTCAGCCATATCGCCTCCTTTTCCACCTCGCTCGCTGCAATATACTCTGATTCACAAGTTGAATCAGCCACTGTCTCTTGCTAGGAACTCTTCCAAGAAATTGCTCCTCCGTTTAAGGTAAAGACCCATCCCGACTGAGAGCGGAAATTATCCCTATCAGTCTGGAAGCTAGCATCACTATACCCTACAACTCTCAAGTCATCACTCCCATCGAGGGTAAGGACCCAGTCCTTAGTCCTCCATAGGTACTTGAGTATATTCTTTACCGCAGTCCAGTGTGCCTTGCCAGGGTTCCCCTGAAACCTGCTAACCATGCTTAGGGCAAAGGCTACATCAGGTCGAGTACACGTCATAACATACATGATCGATCCTACAGCCGAAGCATAAGGTATTTGACTCATTTCTGCTATCTTATCCTCAGTGCTAGGGCTTTGGGTCTTACTCAATCTGGCGTTACTCTAGATGGGTAACTCTCCTTTCTTGGAGTCCTGCATGTTGAATCTCTTTAGCACCTTATCCAAGTAGGTACTCTGACTAAGTCCAATTAGTCTTTTACTCCGATCTCTCAAGATCCGTATCCCTAGAATATAGTCAGCTTCACCAAGGTCCTTCATAGTGAAACACTTCCCAAGCCAGGACTTTACTTCCTGCAGGGTTAGGATGTCGTTTCCTATGAGTTGTATGTCATCCACATACAATACCAAAAAGCTAACTATACTCCCACTAGCCTTGACATAAACACAAGATTCATCTTCACTCCTAGAAACGCCAAATTCCTTAACCTTTTCATCAAAGCAAAGATTCCATCTGTGAGGTGCTTGCTTTAATCCATAAATGGATTTCTCAAGCTTACAAACTCTATTAGGGTACTCGTTGCTGACAAAACCTTCTGGCTGACTCATGTAAACATCTTCAGCCAACTTTCCATTAAGGAAAGCGGTTTTGACATCCATTTGCCAAATTTCATAGTCATGAAATGCAGCTATGGCTAACATAACCCTAATAGACTTAATCTTGGTTACTGGAGAAAAGGTCTCATCATAATCCACTCCAGGAATTTGAGAGAAGCCCTTTGCGACCAGTCGAGCCTTATAAGTGTGTACATTACCATCCATGTCGGCCTTCTTCTTGAAGATCCATTTGCACCCTACAGTCTTACGACCTGGTACATTCTCAACAAAGTTCCAAACATGATTTTCATACATGGATTGTATCTCGCTATCCATAGCCTCTTTCCATTTAGCAGACTCGGGGCCTGCCATGGCTTCTTCGTAGCTGTTAGGGTCATCCAGACCTACTAGTGTCCCATCACTAATAAGTGTCTCACCTTCTGCAGTAATATGGAAACTATAGTAATGCTCAGGTGCACTCCTAACTCTCGTGGAATGCCTCAGTGGTACAGATTCGTCAATTAGTTCAATAGGAGTTTCCTCCTCAAGTTGAGGGCTAGTGTTTGAAGTTCCTTCACCACTTGACTCTTGAATTTCTTCAAGATCAATTTGCCTCCCACTGTCTCCTTGGCTTATAAACTCTCTTTCTCGAAAGACTCCTCTTCTTGCTACAAAGACCACATTATCATTAGGTCTGTAGAAGAGGTAACCAAAGGATTGTTGTGGGTAGCCGATGAAAATACACCTCTCGCTTCAAGGTTCGAGCTTATCATGAGTCTTGCGTCTCACGAAAGCCTCGCAACCCCAAATCTTGATGTGGTCTAGTTTGGGTACTTTACCAGTCCACATCTCGTGAGGAGTTTTGGCAACATTCTTTGTAGGGACTAGATTACGGATATGGGCGTCAGTCTCTAAGGCATACCCCCAGAATGAGATTGGTAGCGAAGCTCGACTCATCATGGAACGAACCATGTCTAACAAGGTTCGATTATGCCTCTCAGCCACACCATTCAACTATGGTGTCCTGGGAGGTGTCAATTGTGAGACAATCCCACATTCCCTTAGATAGTCGAGGAACTCTGAACTAAGGTACTCACCACCTCGATCGGATCGAAGCATCTTAATGTTCCTGCCTAATTGATTCTCAACTTCCTGTTTAAATTCCTTAAACCTTTCGAAAGTCTCTGACTTATGCTTGATTAAGTAGACATATCCATATCTAATGTAATCATCAGTAAAAGTGAAATAATAACAATTAGCATCCCTTGTGGCATGTTTGAATGGTCTACACACATCCGTGTGTACAAGGTCCAACAAACCTTCACCCCTCTCACGCGAGCCTGTGAAGAGTGACTTTGTCATTTTTCCAAGTAAGCATGCTTCGTAACTATCATCTGACTTTAGGTCAAACGACTCCAAGACTCCATCCTTTTGGAGTTGGCCTATGCATTTCTTGCTTATATGTCCAAGACGAAAATGCCATAATGATGCTTTATCCAAGTTATTATTATTAAGAGAATCAATACATAAAACATTATTTCCTAAGTTATCTACAACAGATACAGCTTCATACACACCAGCACAATGTAATGGTTTAAAATAAAGAACATTATTAAAGAAAGCATTAATCGAACCAACTTCATTATCAAATGAAAAGGTGAAACCTTGTTTATACAATGCATGAAAGGAAATAATATTTCTTGCCATTTCTAGCGAATAACAACATTTATTCAAATCTAAATTTAACCCACAACTTTGCGACAAAGTATAAACTCCAATCTTGGTGACAGGTGTAACTTTCCTATTCCCCATGATTAAGTTTATTCTTCCTTGCTCCACATTCTCACTTCTTCTTAGTCCCTGCAAGTCACAACAAATGTAAATACCACACCGGTATCAAGGACCCAATATTTAGAATGGGGTGAGTTATTAGAAATGATAGTGTAAATACCTCCATGGTTGGGTTTAAGTTTCCCATCCTTCACATCTTGCTAGTATTTTAGGTAGTTCCGCTTCCAATGTGATTTTTCATGGCAATAGAAGCATTCAGCCTCTTTTGGGTCAGAAGAAGGAGTGACGAAACCTTTCTTGGTTCTGCTTGAAGAAGATCCATCAAGGGTCCTAACCTTGGTACCCTTCGAAGAACTCTTTCTCTTCTTCCCTCGACTTTTCCCGATTGCCAAAACCGGAGTGGAGTTTGGAGTAGGAGTGTTAACAACCGACTTCCCCTTAAAACCTGTTTCAGCGGTCTTGAGAAGTCCTGAAGTTTGCTGAGTGTGACCTCTTCCTTATTCATGTGATATGTCATGCGGAATTGATCATAGCACGATGGTAAGGAGCGCAAAATGATATCTATTGCAAGTTCTTCAAGGAAGTTCACATTAAGCTTCAGCAATCGATCCACATACCTTTGCATTTTCTACATGTGGCTCGTGACAGATTCCCCGTCCTTCATCATGGAGCACATGATTTTATACCTCTCTTGTCGTGCACTTTGATGGTATCTTTCCATCAAATCTTGGTGCATTCCATAAGGGTAGAAATCCTCATAGGACTTTTGGAGTTCCTTGTCATCATGGCCATCATGATGCATGCCACTTTTGTAGCATCCCTTTCATGTGCCTGAAAGTCAGCGATCTCCTGAGGAGTTGCAGTGGTCTCATCAATCCCCTTAAGCTCCTTGTCAAGGACATATTCTTTGTCCTCGTAGCGGGTAATTATCCTGATGTTTCTAATCCACTCATTGAAGTTGGATCCATCAAAAGTGACTTTTCCACACAAGTTCATAACGGTAAAGGAGCCATTAGGATTAGAGCCAGAAGCAGCATTGTTTGAAGACATTTGAAGGAAGAGGACAAGATTAGTTTAGATATTAAGAGAGTCCTTAATAAAACACCCAAATGTAATATTAAGGCTAGGATCCAATCGCAATATATTATAACTTAGAAGAGGTATGCCGTAATCCAAGCTATAACATATTTGAAAGGTAGGTGAATGATGATTCACCAATTTCCACCACGAAAACCTAAATATTAAATATTAGGTTTTTGATTGGTTCTTAGAAATTCCTAGATTCTTTGAGATTCAATGAACTTTTCAAAAGCATGTTTCCATCTCGAGTGTGCCCTCCAAGTTTTGTGACTGGGATACCGAGGATCACAAAACAAGGTGTGAAGTAACCATGCAAATCACTTGGTACCCTTAAAGTTTATCACTCAATCGATGTGCCGGTAAACCACACACGCTCCACCGATACTATAATAAACCTTACGTCACCCTTTACCTACCTTGTTAAGTCCAAGTTAGTGTTCCGGTTAACCACACACGCTCCACCAACGACTTAAACAAAGTGTAAAGTGTAATTTCATGGATTAGCACCTTATTCACATTTTTCCTAAAGTAACTAAGATTGGGAATTTAATAAAACATTTAGTTACTTTATAATATTCATCATACTTTTAATGAGAATTTATAAGTCCTTGTCATACCCGTTCGGCTAACGACCCTCCACCAGTCAAGCAAGCGGTGGGTGAGAGTGGACACCCATTAAGTTGCCATTTTATAGGCAACAACCTTATACCCACCTTATAGACCGGCTTCGTGAATGAGGCGTACTAGCGGTAAGATAACTTTGATCTTATACATATATATAATTATTAAATTATAATAATATAAGTATAAGGGTTGAATTTTAACTTTTAAAATTCTACGGGTTGAACTAAAGTTTTAACAAGACTTTACTTGTTCCAAAACTTGAGGGAAAGTTTTGTAAACTTTCAAAACTTTTCATTTCTTGTAACTTATGAGTTTAATAGAGTAATAAAATGAAGACTCTTCATTTTTCTAACTCTTGTGTTCTTTTAATGGTTTTAATTCAAGTGACTTTTGGTTTTCCATAACTTGAGGACAAGTTATGGACTCCATTAAAACACATTATGATCAAGAATTAATCTACCACATAGGTTACAAATAATTCCTATGATCATCTAAACATCATAAGAACAAGAACATGAATATGAACACTTTCATAAATCAAAATTACACTTAAAACTTCGTAATTTTGATAACTAGTTGTTGTAAATGAATTAGCAAAGACCTTACACCATCTAAAACATGTTTTCAAGTACCAAAACAGTTTAGGGTAATGTTTCTAGTCCATTTCCAGCAACTAAAGTCGAAAATCTGCACTCTGTCGCTCCTACTCGTCGAGTGCATGAACCTACTCAACAAGTAGGTTGAAGATACAAGTGAACTCGGCGAGTCCCCCCATGGACTCGGCGAGTTCATCAGGCAGACAACAAGTTTTTTGACTTTTTTCAACTTTTTAGCACAAAGAACAAACAAACAAGCCTAGGCTCTTATACCACTGAGGGGTTTTGAGCATTCTAACACTTCCTAAGTGTACATGCAACCCTAATAACCTTGGATCTATGTTTGTCTAATTATCATGCAAAGTTGAATTCCAAGGTTATATTCCTATCTAGCATACATGGGGAGCAATTTTTAACTTGAATGAAAGATAGAATAACTTACCTTGTTGTTGCTTATGTTCCTTGAAACCTTGTGAGCCTAGCACCCCAAGTGTGATGCCTCAAATGCTTCACACAACACCAAATGCTCTTGGAAAGACTTTTGAGAGAATGCACACGTCTTGAAATCGGCCTAGCCCTCTTGTTTCATATGTGTAGCCGATTTTGGTGGAGAATAGGATTCTTATATAGTGTTGACACATCTATGGTTACACCATGTAAACCCTAAATGTGTCATGACTCTTCATGTCCATGACCCATGGATTTGTAACTCCCATGGAGCATCCATGGAGCATCCTATGGGTGGAACCCAACTTGATAATCCATGGAGCCTCTTAGCCCACTATACAAGATATGGATGATTTACATAATCAACCCATATATTTAATTAGTTATCTTTTGATCACTTAATTAATTCTAAATTAATTCTTGATGAAACTAATCAAATAATATTATTAATATATTAGAACTTATAATATATTAATAATCTCCAAATGTTATTTCTCTCATATAGTCTATCCAATTACATGGTGCCATGCAACTCAAATGGACCATGCCGGGTTGAGTCAAGTACATACCAGAAATAGTTATGGACTTAGACACCTTATCCAACAATTACAACATAACAAGTAAGGTAAACTTCTAAACCCTGTTCATTTCTATATTATATACTAGATCTTAGTGTTTTGCTTTGGTATTCAACTTGCATGATCAACTAGTGAAAAACTTAGATCCAAAGCAATTTGGTTGCATGAACGCAGAGGTTGTAATTATGCTCAAAACACATCAAAAGGGTCATTGGAGAAGAAGCTACCTTATATACCTGTAAGACTTGAAGGATGGCATAATCAAGGTGTCCTCTTAAGGTATTTACATTGTTCATGTTAATAACACACAACTTTCTCATTCTTAGGTCCTTGACATAGGATGTGGTTTCCACAATTGTTCTAATTTGAAGGGGCTAATAAAAAGTGAGGAGGTGGAGCATGGGAAGCTCAATATGATCATGGGGAATGGACAATATTCACCAATTACAAAGATTGAACCTTATCGACTTATGGTTAGTAGTGGTGTTTGGGTTAACTTAATTAATTATTGTTATTCATCAGATATGACGTGAAACATTATTTCATTTCATGCACTATTCAGACAAGGTTTTAGATATTCATTTGATAATCAAGTTGGTTATATTTATGCTTATCCTAATGGTGTTTTTATGTTTAAATCTTTACCTTGTAATTGTGTGTATGAAACTGTGACTTGATTTGATAACCTAGGCAATAATTTGTTTCATATTGATTCGTCAAATTATGTGGACAAAACATGTTTGTTCCATTGTCGTCTTGGGTATATAAACAAGAAGCACATCACCCAACTCCAAAAGCATGGATTGTTTGAATCATTTGATCTTAGGAAAGATGATTAATATGAATCATGTCTCTTATGCAAGATGACAAAATCACATTTCAGTTGAGCATGTGAAAGAGGTGAAGGATTGTTGGACCTAATCCATACGGATGTATGTGGCCCATATAGATCCACCACAAGAGATTCTAATTGATACTACATGACATTTAAAAATGATTATAGCAAATATAGTTATATCTACTCAATTAAACATAAATCAGAAACCTTTGAAAAGTTCAATGAATTTAAGCACAAGGTCAACAATCAATTAGGAAAGATGATAAATATGCTTAGATCTAACAAAGGTGGTGAGTAGCTTAGTATCGATTTCCACGACTATCTTAAGGAATGCAGAATTGTTTCACAATTGACTCCACCCAGAACACGACAACTTAATAGTATGGATAATAGGTGTAATTGAACCTTACTAGATATGGTTTTCCATGATCAGTCGAGCTTCTCTTCCTATTTATTTTTGGGTTATGCCTCAGAGACAGCCGCCCATATCGTGAATATTGTTCCAATAAAGAAGGTTGCCAAAACACCTCATGAGATGTGGACAGAGAATGCCCCATCGCTCGCACATACCAAGGTTTAGGGTTGCAAAGCACTCATAAGACAAGAGACACATGACAAATTTAAACCTGGAGCCAAGAAGTCTTATTTCATTCGCTACCTACTAAAGTCCTTTTGATACTTGCTCTACAGACCTGGTGAGAACGTGGTCTTCAAAGCTCGAAGTGGAGTCTTTCATAAGAAAGTGAGTTCATATTCAGAGAGGATAGTAGGAGTGCTCTTGATCTTGATGAAATTGAAGACTCGTCTAATGAAGGGACCTCAGACAACATGAAGAAGAAGTTCTAGTTAAGCCAGTTGACTAGTCATTACCCAATCATCATTCTATTAGGGTTAGCATGCAACCTGAGTTCTATGGTTTCCATATTACCGCGGATGGTGACACATTTATTAGTGATTGTCAATGTTAAATTTGGATGAACTTGCTAACTACAAGGAAGCAATGACATGCCCTTAGGCTACTAAATAGAAGGAGTCAATGGACAGTGAGACTCAGTCAACATATGACAATAAAATATGGAACATGGTTGATCATGTACCTGATCGAAAGAAATTCGGGTGCAAATGAATCTTGAAGAAGACGATCAACATGAATGGGAAGGTACACACACCTATAAAGCTACGCTGGTTGCAAAGGGCTTTACTTAAACCTAAGGGATTAACTATGATGATACCTTTTCACTAGTAGCTACGATACAATCTATTAGGATCATGCTTTCTATAGCTACATTTTATGATAATGAAATCTAGCAGATGGATGTTAAAACTACTCTCCTTAATGGAAAAGTATATGAGTAGGTCTACATGAGTCAGCTAGAGGGTTTTGTACATGCCAAGTTTCGTAATAGAGTGTGTAAGATTGAGAAATCCATTTATGGATTAAAACAAGCATCTTACGGCTAGAATATTTCCTTCCATGAGAAAGTCAAAGAGTTTTGGGTTCTCTAGAAGTGAAGATGAGTCTTTTGTATATGTCAAAGCTAGTAGGAGTATATTGATTTGGTAGTATTGTATGTTGATAACATAATCCTTACAGGAAATGACATTCCAAATTTGCAAGAAGTTAAGGCTTAGTTGGGGAAGTGTTTCGCTATGAAGGATTCGGGGGAAGCATCATATACTCTAGGAATAAGGATTCATCGGGATAGAAAGAACCGTCTCAATGATCTTACCTAGAGTACATATTTTGATAAAATACTAAAGTGTTTTAGTATAGAGAATTCGAAGAAAGGGGAATTGCCCATTCATAGGACTATCAAGTTGAGTAAGACTCAAAGTCCAAGTACTAATGAAGACATAGTTGACATGAGTCGAGTTCTATATGCTTCAGCTGTAGGATCGATAATGTATATAATGACCTGTACTCGCCATGATGTGTCTTATGCCTTGAGCATGGTTAGTCGATTTCAGGAAAATCCTAGCAGAGCCCATTGAATTGCGGTGAAGAATATTCTTAAGTATCCACGAAGAACGAAAGACATGCTCCTAGTTTTTGGCGGCAAGTAGTTACAGTGATGCTAGTTTTTAAACAAACCGAGACAACTTTTGTTTGCAGTCTGGCTGGGTTTTCTTGTTGAACGGAAGAGCAGTTACTTGCAAAAGTTCCAAGCAAGGCATAGTGGCTGATTCCACATATGATTCTATGTATATTGTAGCAAGTGTAGCATAAAAGGATGAGACTTTAATGAAAAACTAGATTAGAGATCTAAAAGTTGTTCCAACTATTCAAGAACCAATGGAATTGTTCTCTGATATTTAAGGCATGCTTACATTGACAAAAGAACCAAAGGATCACGGTGTATCCAAGCATATCGACAGAAAGTACCAATATATTTGACATCGGGTGGAACAAGGACACCTTTTTGTGAAAAGATTATCATTAGAAGATAATGTTGCAGATCCTTTTACAAAGGCTCTTGTCACAACACAAAATTTATGTCCTATAAAGTTAAACACAATAACCAAAGGTCAAAGTTATAGGTTTCTAAGCCTAGTATAAGTCAGGTTTATGTGTTAGGAAGTGAACCACTAAGGAAATGGGTTAGGAATATTGCATTTGGGCCATAAACCTCATCAAGTGAGGTTCACAGCTGCAAACCATGTTCACGACCATGAACACTCCCTTGGCCGTGAACTAGACCCTATATATATGAAGTGTTCGATTTTTATGCTAATTTCTTCTTCTCTTGGCCGTCAAATCAAAATCTTTCAATCTTTAAAGGCAAACCTAACCTGACACAAGGCCAGTGGTAGCAGGAGGCGACAGCCACCACCCTAAGGTCGTGGTTTTCAATTTCTTTCCATTATTCTATTTTTACAATTTACAATCAAAATACCAAAATAAACGCACACACAAACTACACTAAAATAAACACACACACGCAAAATACGTCTTCTCCTTGGGAATGCACACGATCACCCACCTTACGGCGGCGTACGGGTGTCCGATAGCAACAACAGCAGCACAGCAGCGGCAGCCACCATTTTCAATGGGCGTGGTGGTTCATGTCAAAAAATCACACATACTTCATCATAATTAATAATAAGCACGCACACAGCCACCTCCTACGGTGGCTGGTGGTGGAAATGGGCGGCAGAACACGGTGGCAGCCACCACCATGAAGTGGTGGCAATGGGTTTCTAGTCAAATAATTTCCATAACTACACCTTCGACTCATGGCAGCAGCCTCATGCACAAAAACGACACGAGACCAAGCTCCTAACCACCGACTAGGAGGCTGTGGTCGTCAGAATGAGCAAAAACGGCAATTCAAGTGCTACTGATACCTACAGCCGTCAAGCACGATGATAAAACACGAAAAAGATGAAGGGAAAGGTAAGAAGAAGTGACAGATGGCCATACCAGGAGTTTCCTGGAAATTTGCGACCTAAGCAGCGAAGAACAATGCTTCGTACTCCAATGGAGGTTCTTTGGCGACCCATGTGTCCGTTCAGCTTGCTTCCGACGTCCAACAGTCATGTGGCGTTCCAACTTCGATGGCAGCGGACCTACATCACAGTATCGCTGTGATAGCTAGGCATCATGACGTTTTGGATGAAGTGATGACAGGGATGGAAATCCTGTTTCAGCATTCGATGGAGGCTACTGACACTGCTAGTGCTGCTAGACGAGTGGTAGGTCATGCGATGACAGCATATTATGTGCTTGGAGGGCTATTACTGATTGCGGTGATGATTTTTCTTGTTGGGATAGCAATTAGCATTTGGTTCTAATTTCAGTATTTAATTTAATTTTGTCATGAAACGAAAACCCATGTTGGGTGTCTTTTGGGAAAAACATTTAAAACTTTATTTTGGGATTGATGTATTGTTTTGGTTTTAAGACTATTTCAAATGCTAATGAAGAAGTTTATTTTATGTTTGAAAACTTTTATTATGAGGGCAAACCCTAGAATTTTCTTAGTCAATGGTCGAATAAGAAGATTTTTCTTTTCTTTCCTTTCTCAAATCGATATGCCTAGTATTAATGCAAACCATTAATTTGACAAGACTTTCGATTTTCAAAATAGTAGTGAACTAAATATTATACTTTATTTTATCTATTTATACGTATTTCTTCTCTTGTGTCTTAGAACCATGTCAGGAAGGCCTAATCGCGGGCGCCTACAAAACGAAACACCCGATGTTGCTTAAGTTGTAGCACAACAACTCATCGAAACAATCCCAAACATTGTTACTCAAGTAACTGCGGGACTTAATGTTAACCAAGGAAGTAGTGGAGGAAACCGGGGAAACAATGAAAGAGAATGCAACTACAAGTCCTTTATGGCTTGTAAACCTAAGGAGTTCCACGGAAAGGAAGGTGCAGTCAGGTTGCTGAAATGGATTGATAGCATGGATTCGGTCCTTCACATTAGTAAATGCCTCGAGTGCAAAAAAGTTGAGTATGCAACTTGTCTACTCCAAGATAGGGCATTGACCTGGTGGAATACTCTAGTGCAAACCCGAGGCCGTGCTGCGACATATCAGCTAACTTTGGAAGACCTAAAGAAGCTGCTGATAGAGGAGTATTGTCCCAAGGATGAACTTCAGAAGCTTGAATCTGAATTCTCGAACCATTCTATGTTTGGAACACAAATAGAGAAGTACACAGTCCGATTTCATGAACTAGCAAAACTGATACCTCACATGGTAACTCCTGAGGAGAAACGGATAGATCGTTACATTTGGGGTCTGGCACCAGAGATTCGGGGAATGGTTACTTCAGCAAATCCAACTACTATTCAGAGTGCAATAAGTCTAGCAAATCGACTAACCAATGATGTGATAAGGATGGGAGCATCGACAAAGGAAAACTCTAGTAGCAAGAGGAAGCGAGCAGATCAGGGAGAGAAGAAGTATGGAGGCAAGTCAGGGAGGAAGCAGAAAGTCTCAAGAAACTTTATGGTAAGAGCCCAAGAACAAGAACCAGTGAAAACTCGGGAACAGAAAGTCATGGAATTGCAGGAGTGAAAGCAGTACTCAGGGCCACATCCAAAGTGCAATAAGTGTAACTTCCATCACAAGGGAGCTTGCCCAGTGTGCCAAAACTATAAACAGATAGGCCATTACCCGAAGTATTGTAAGCTGAACAAGCATGGAAAAAGGGCATCTTACGAGTGCGGGAGTACTGATCATCCCCGTAGTGTATGTCCCAAAATGAACAAGGGGCCTAGTAACAATACACAAGGCCAAGCCAGGCAAAATTTCCAAGGAAATCAAGGTGGGCGGCTGTGACATCCCCAATTTCACGGCTAGAAAAGACCGGTTTTATTTATACTTTATTTCAAAATCAGAGTAACCTTTTAATAAAAGAATTGCAGAATTTATCCCAAAACAATAATATGATAAAGATTTATCAAAAGCATTTCCTTAGAAATGTATTTCATTAAAAGACTCGGGATGTCATGTTCGATACAATACATAAGTATAAATTGTACATTATAAGCCTTACAACAGTTATTTACAACTAATGGCCTATAATCCAAAAGTCCCTCATCATTATCATAATTATGCTCTGAGTCCACTACCTGTAAAACAGTAAGCTGAGTGAGTCAGGCTTGGGAGCCTGGTGAGCATATAGGGTTTTCAATCCACAAATAATAATAAATTTATTAATTTCATCGATCAACAATAAATTTATTAATTTCATCAACCAACAATAACCCTGATTACCCATTCCCGTTATCCTCACTTTACGTCCCTAAACACCTATACAAGGGTCCTAGTCTAAGGATTTTATCATCGGGATGGACACTACTGCTAAGGGGGTTCCTCAACAATAAATGTCCTAAACGTAACCATGAGGGGGATGGAGTGCACCGCTGAACACATCGTTCACAACACCTACAGGTTGCGAGCCTGCTAACGTTCAACTGGACTGTCTAGAAGAGTCTGTGGTCGTCATCCATACTCCGCTAGATGACTGGAACAACAAAAACATCGAGGCCTCTCATCATTTTAACACACATTAACTATTTTGTCTACCCATGTTCTACCCAACATATTTGTAGATAAAATACATATACAGTTTATAACTTGTATAAAACATTGTATTCAACAATCATCTCAAATAAACAATCAATATAACTACACATAACATGTATTTTATAGAAAATACTTCATATCTATGTGTAAGATGAAAGTGACTATATACTCACTTGATTTGATGATAATCGAGCAGCAATTCGTTCCTTAAAATGATCGTTTCTGATAAAACCAGGAGTTTTATTGAGAAACCGGGCTCTGTGAGAGTTGGAGCTTCAAAACCGAAAAGATAAAAAATTTTGGGTTTTCGGGCACTTCGGGACGTATTCCGGGCTTTAAAAATGATATCGGGGCTTCGGGGGAAGTCAAAATAGTCAAAATATAAGTTTAGGGGGGGAAAATGTCAAATTTCTAAAAGTAGTCGGGAAGGCTCGCAGCCCCCCTTTATATAGGGTGCGAGGCCGAGGTCTTTGTGGCTGAGAAGCTTCCACGTAGTGACTACGAGGTTTGGACACGGAAGAAGGACGTGGTTGCGAGGGAACGAGGCGCGTGGCAGCAGCGAGGCGAGACAACGAGGCGGCCATGCGATGCTCGAACGTGGCCCTACGAGACTCGAACACGCGATGGCTATGAGGCGGCTTCTGATTGACCGAGACTTCGGTCCGAGGGAATAGAGACACGCGTCGGATCCGGATTCGGCCACATCCTCGGTGACGCAGCAGCTTCGACGACGTGACGTGTCCGGTTACTGTTCATGCGAATTTTTTCGAATTTTGAGCCCCAAATTTCTAAAATCCATAACTTTGGAATACGAGCTCCGTTTTTGACGTTCTTTATATGCACGTGTAGCTAAAATCATGCTCTACAAATTTCGTTTAGATTTCGTCAGCTAATTTTGATTTTAATTTTAATATTATTATTTTTAACTGACCGGGACAGGAAAATCCATTAAAAATTCATAACTTCTTCATCCGACGTCCATTTTCATCAGTCCTTTTACCGTTCTACTACTATTGATGAGACCTTCGATTCTCGTTTAGGTTGTGTCGGCTATCGCTCGATCTTAAATTCGAGTATTTAGCTGTCTACTGCTAAGCTAAAACTTAGAAAAATCATAACTTCCTCATACGAAGTCAGATTTGGACGTTCTTTTTATCAAAATTCTCGGTTTAACGAATACTATGACTTTCGTTTAGATTGTTAAGGCTAAAAAGCAGTTTATTGCAATATTCACGTTTTACGCTTCCCGGTGTCGTGCCGGTTTCGTCGCGAAACTTCGACAGGTCATAACTTCTTCATTATAACTCGGATTTCGGCGTTCTTTATATCTCCGGAATCCTTGTTTCGGCCACTACAACATTCTTAAAAGATATCGGATTTTTCTAATATTTATTTTAAATGCTTATTTTCATTATTAATTAATTAAATCATAATAATTAAGCAAATAAGCATATAATTCACATAATTCCTCTTTATTACTTCAAAATGAGTTACAAAGGTTGACCTCGACTATTAATACATTATTAATGCTTTTAGCCGAAAACACGGGCGTTACAATTCTCTCTTCCTTAGGATGATTTCGTCCCCGGAATCACACATCAGCAAACAAATACGGGTAGCGACTCATCATGTCACTCTCCGTTTCCCAAGTGAGATTTGGCCCATTCGTATGTTTCCATTGCACAAGAACTAAATCGACCATTTTGCATCGCAAATTTTTAGTCTTATAGTCAACGATTGGATCTGGTTCTTCGATTAACCTCTTGCTTTCATCCTGCCTTAACTCAGATATTAGAATTATGTCGGGAACGTTTCCTGTGAACTTCCTTAAATAACACACATGGAAAGTGTTATGAATACCATCTAGTTCTTCTGGTAGTTCTAGCTTGTAAGTTTGATTCCCAATCCTCTGAAGAACTTTAAATGGTCCAATAAACCTTGAACTCAACTTTCCCTTTTTACCAAATCTTATAAGTCCCTTCCACAGCGAGACTTTAAGCAAAATCGAATCACCAACTTCGAATGTTATCGGTTTTCTTTTCTTGTCAGCACAGCTCTTTTGACGATCCTGAGCTGCTATCATCCTTTCCCTAATCACTTTCAACTTTTCAGCAGTCTGATGGACTATCTCAGGTCCCATAAACTTCTTTTCTCTAGCTTCAAGCCAACAAGACAGTGTACGACACTTTTGTCCATACAAAGCGTGATAAGGTGCCATCTTTATGATCGAGTGGAAACTATTGTTGTAGGAAAATTCTACTAAAGGTAAATGTTCATCCCAGTTACCATGGAATTCCAGGGTACATGCTCTCAGCATATCTTCAAGTGTTTGTATTGTTCTTTCTCTCTGACCATCAGTTTGTAGATGGTAAGCTGTACTTAAACACAACTTGGTACCCATTTCCTCTTGTAGACTTTTCCAAACTCGTGACGTGAAACGACTATCACGATCTGATACAATTGTTAGAGGAACACCGTGAAGTCTCACAATTTCCTTCACGTGAACATTCGCAAGCTTATCCATAGACCATTTTTCATTGGCTGCTATGAAGTGTGCACTCTTGGTGAAACGATACATGACCACCCAAATCATGTCGTGACCGCTCTTCGTTCTGGGTAGTTTGGTCAAAAAATCCATAGTGATGTATTCCCATTTACCCATGGGTACAGATAAAGGTTCTAAACTCCAATATGGTTTTTGATGCTGTGCCTTGACTCTTGCACATGTCACACACTCGGCCACATAATTAGCAACATCGAGCTTCATCGTTGGCCACCAGTAATAGGGTTTTAAATCCCTATACATTTTCGTACTGCCAGGATGAATCGAGTACATGGTCTTGTGAGCTTCTTCCATTAGAACATCTCTTACTCCTCCCATCTTAGGTACCCAAATCCTATCTTGGAATACCTTCAACCCTTGTTTGTTTGTACCAAATACTAATGTTTTGCCCAAATGTTCTTCTTTTCGGTCATTCTTCTCTAAAGCTTCTTCCTGAGCTTTCTTTATACTCTCCACAATTGTTGAGACAACCTCAATCCTCAATGCTCTTGGCCTTTTCTTTTCAAGGCTGACTTTCCGACTGAAAGAATCAGCAACAACATTTGCTTTACCAGGGTGATAAAGTATCTCATAGTCGTAGTCTTTGAGTAATTCCAGCCAGCGTCATTGCCTCATTATTCCTTCTGATTAAAGAGATACTAGAGACTCTTATGATCAGTGAAAAGTTTGCACTTCGTACCATAGAGGTAATGTCTCCATATTTTTAGAGCAAAAACTACCGCTGCCAACTCCAAATAATGAGTAGGGTAGTTCTTTTCATGCTCCTTCAATTGTCTTGATGCATATGCTATTACTTTATCTCGCTGGGTCAGAACACAACCTAACACAACTCCAGATGCATCACTATAGACTGCGAAGTCTTCAACTCCTTCGGGTAAAGAAAGAATTGGTGCTTCACATAATTTCTTCTTCAACTTCTCAAAGGCTTCCTTATGCTTTTCACTCCAAGTATAAGTTGCTGCTTTGTGCGTCAAGGCTATCAATGGAGCGGCTATGGAAGAAAAGCCTTGGATGAACCTTCGGTAATATCCCGCTAATCCTAAAAAGCTTCGGATCTCCGTGGGACTTTTGGGTTGTTCCCACTTCATTACAGCTTCAATCTTTGCTGGATCAACCATTATCCCATCTTGGTTGACCACATGACCCAAGAATTGGACTTCTTGAATCCAAAATTCACATTTGGAGAACTTTGCATACAACTTCTCCTTTTTCAGGACTTCTAGCACTTCACGTAGATGCTTTTCATGCTCCTGCTTGCTTTTCGAATAAATCAAGATGTCTTCTATAAATACTATCACGGATTTATCTAGGAATGCTTTACAAACCCTATTCATCATATCCATGAAAGCTGCTGGGGCATTGGTTAGTCCAAACGACATAACCAAAAATTCATAGTGTCCATATCTTGTTCTAAATGCAGTCTTTTCGATATCCTTCTCTCTCACCTTTAGTTGATGGTCTCCCGACCTAAGATCGATCTTCGAGAAATAGCTCGAACCCTGTAAATGTTTGAAGAGGTCATCGATCCTTGGCAACAGGTACTTGTTCTTTATCGTTGCTTTGTTCAGCTCTCTGTAATCAATACACATTCTCATGCTTCCGTCCTTCTTCTTCGTGAATAACACCGGAGCTCCCTAGGGTGATGAACTAGGTCGAATGAAACCGTTGTCCAATAGCTCCTGAAGTTTCATCATGAGCTCCTTAATCTCCGTCGGTGCTAATCGGTAAGGTGCCTTTGCTATCGGTGTTGTTCCTAGTAACAAGTCTATACGAAACTCCACTTGCCTATCAGGTGGTAATCCGGGAAGATCTTCGGGAAAGACTTCCGGATAATCACATACAACCGGTATATTCTGCACCTCTTTCTTCTCCTTTTTAGCATTAATTACGAATGCCAAGTACGACGCACATCCTTTAGAAAAACATTTCCTAGCTTTCATCAGGGAGATAATTCCAGAATTCACTCTGCGTTTGTCCCCGTATGTCACACCCCGCTAAAGCGGAAACGCAAGGTATGACAGCGATAACGGTTTCAATGCAAAAGATAAAGATACATCACCATAGCAGTATTTAAAAGTTTACAACCCATAGCTTCAAAAGAAACAAAATACAAGTTTTTCAAAATAACATTGTTCAAAATATAGCTTCATAATAGCTTCAACACGATGCAGCATGCTCTATGATGATGAATCTTTACATCCACTTACTAATTACTTCCTGAAAAAGCATGTAAAACGAGCATCAACTATGAAAATAGTTGGTGAGTATCACAAGTTTATAAAAATCGAGCGTACAATAAGGCTTTTCGTAAATACAAGTACATTGCTTCAATGATAAACAAGTTGATTGCTATTAATGAATACAAGTTTATTGCTATAACGAGAAACAAGTTTGTATGTGTATGAGCAAACAATGAGTCTCAACCAAACCTATGACTGAAGCCCTATCGAGATCTATGCTTATCGTTCCATAGATGAATATGGTATCATGCACTCCAGCGATTCGGGCGAATGAGGAGTTGTCAATTCCTAATAGCGCTATCCATAATGACCATTGGCTCAAAGAGTTAATGGTTAGAGATAAGGGAAGGGCCTTAGTATGATAAGTTCTCATGTTCCGTGTTGCATAGACATACATAAAGAAACATAGCAATACAATAGCAATCATGTTTGATACAATTCAATTTAAATACAACATGCAAACAGTAGTTTTTCTGGACATGCTTTTCCACCCCAAAACATAAAACCGAAAATAGGGGAGTGCGTGAATACTCACGATGTTTTGTGTAGACACAAGCGGTACTTCGGGATGCACCAACGTCTTACTACCGGGATCCTACGACATCAAACACACGCACTAGTGAGTTTCCATGTCGATATCTAATGCTAATATACTAAACTCTACATATAGGGAAATGCCAATTTATGTTTTAGTATTGGATTTTATATCAATTAGTTACACTTTTTCTGAAGTAATGAAATTCTATATATCGGGCGATTAATTACAACCTTGGAATATAAACTTTCCAAATTTTTAAGTCCTTATTACAACATAAATTCACGAAAATAGCATTCGAGGGATAAAAATTCTCAAACTTTTTATTTAACTGTTATTACACAATACTAAGCTGGGAAAATTATAAAAATCGATTTCCAAGCTGTTTAATTATATTTTATGATTTTTGAGCATTTATTTCAATAAAAATTGAAATAAATAGAAAACAGTTTCCAAAATTACCCAAACTTTTTATTTAATTGTTATTATACATAAATAGACTGGGAAAAATATAAAAGATATTTTTCAGTGGGTATTTCTATTTTTCCTTGCTTTATTCCTTTAAATAGTCATTAATTAAAGAAATAATATTAAACAGTTAAAATAAATCACCATAAATTTTTGTAACATCATTTACAGTATAAATATCCTGGGAAAAATATCAAAAGTGGTTTTCATAATGTATAAACTGGTTTTGGGTATTTATGTATATTTAAGTGTATTTTAGTGCAATTAACTTTAGAAAAAAATGTATTCAGAAGAGAAATGAGGGTAATGATTTCAAACAATTTAAGAAAAGTTGCATGCAATAATGCATGAAGTGTAAATGTGGCTGAAGTTCATGAATTTGTGTAGCCCATTCAGTGAGGTTTTAAGCCACGAAATTTCAACCATAATTCACTAGATATGTTAAGTTTCTAAGGTATTTTTCCTCAGATTTATGGTTGGGTTTAAGGCCATTGTTTAAGCAAGATAAAAATAGTGATCACAGAAAAAGAGCTGTATGCGCAACCGTTTTGTAAAATCTGCTACAAATCGGATATTTAATATTTTACAGTGAGACCAGTTGGGTTTGAAAGTTAACTCGTGGAACTAACCAATAAAAAAAGAATATCATGATTTGGTTAAGAAATGACTGAGTTATGACTGTTCAAAGTCGAACAAAGTAATCTGGCAGATTGCATGTTTGCTTGTGTGCATTATTAGGGTATTTCAACAAGAACATCATGCATGTCCTTGGTAAGGCCCGATTTCTAACACATGCATGGAATGAATGAGCATCCAAGATGTACTAGAAATGGTTTAAATGCTTTTGTTCATGCATGAACACAAAATAAATGGAGAAGAACATGAAATATTAGGTTTTGATGTCACATGATCATATGTGCATCTTTTCCACTCCTTGCATGGGTTTGATCCCGGATTTTCACCATCTCTAACACATGCATTGTGTTATGGTGAGAATCTACAAACCACAAGGGGAGAATAAAGATTTCTAGCCATGGAAAGGCATAGAATCCGAAAAGTAGAGAAGACTAAGAAGAAAAAGAGGTTTAACCATGAAACTATGGAAGAAGATGTTGTTGTTTACCTTGGTTTTGACCTTGAGAGAAGTAAGAACACTTCAAGGGCTTCACAATCTCGAAATTTTGCAGAGAAATGAGAGGATTTTCGTGATTTTAGAGAGAGGGAAGAAGAGAGTGAAGTGTGTGAAGAGAGTGAAGTGAGAGAGTGAAGAGGGAAGAGGTGGAGTAAGGGTTTAAGCTTAATGATTGTGTTTTGGGGAAGAGAGAGGGCATGGGGAGAGGTGATGGCCGGTTTTTGCATGCATTTTGGCCTCCTCTCTCCTAAATTTTAAACTTTATAAACTTTCCTCCTATATTTTATATAAAAACATTCATTTTTATAAAATGTTTATTAAGCAATTTGATTTATTTAAAAATCTTGTTTTCAACAAATAATTTATGATTAATACTTGTAATTTATATTTCTAGTTCATTGGTATAATCCATAATTTGATTAATAAAATTTGATATTAGGAAGTTTATAGCCAAATTTTATAAAGTTTTTAAGCTTTATAATTTATAACTTTGGATTTTTGGCTCTTTAGGGTTTTTGGAATATTGTTTGATATTCAACAACATGTTGAAGTATAATTAGAATGTTTTAATTTATTTTTAGAGTTTTATACCCTATTTCAATTATAACAAAGCTTGAAGCTTTATTCTGATTATAGTATTGGCATTTCCTATTGTAGCTAAGCAACTTACTAGAATTGTAAGTATCAAGTATATTAGTCCTAGACCTTAGTTGGATCCTAGTTTATGCAAGATTTTTGACCTAATTTATACTACTAGGTCATGGCATGTTGTGCATGAATGGTTATTATAAAGATGCATGAGTCCAAGAATGACCTGAATTGGCAGTTGTCACACCGTACACCATAAATGATTCTCTTTCGGGTGGGTTCACCCTTACAATCTTCTTCTTGCAAAGAATCTCAGCATCGTTGTCGCTAAGCCAATCCATACCCAAAACGATGTCGAAACCGTTTAACTCTATGGGTAATAGCTCTTCGTGGAATTCGTTTCCGTTTAGGTCAATGACGATGTTCCTAATACGATTACTAACAGGTACGAATTTGCCACTGGCAACTTCTACAATCAGGGCATTATCAAGTTTTTCTACAGGTAATGCTAATTTCCCACCAAATTTATGCGACACAAAGGAGTAGTTGGCTCCATAATCAAATAGTATGTTTCCAGGAAAACCATTTACAAGAAAGGTACTTGAAGCGACGTCTGTTGCCTCCTTCGTAGCCTCGAGTGTCATCTAGAAGGCTCTCGCCTTCAGCTTTGGTGGTATGTTGGGTCTTCCTACCTCCTTCTTCTTTGGGCAATCCTTTGAAATGTGCCCCTCCTCGTTGCACTCATAACAGACCTTCTTAGTGAATGTGCATTCATTGGCATAGTGCCCAGGCTTTCCACATTTGAAACAAGTGACCCCTCTGTCACACTTCCCAGAGTGCTTCTTCTTACACTTATCACACCACTTCGCTTCTGATCCTCCTCCTCTCGAACCAGACTTCGAGAATCTACTCTTCTTGTTGGACTTCGAGGATCCATCAAACTTTCATTTCTCACCAACCTCAGCCCTTTCTAGACCTCTTTCCTTTTGTTGGGTCTCCACATTCTTAGCTGCTCGAACGGCTAATTTTAGAGTGGTTGCCATCTTGACTGTTGGGCCAAAGTCATCCGGCAGTCTGTTTGTGAACTTCTTAATTTTGGAAAGTTCGGTTGGCACTAGGTATGGAAAGAACTTCATCTTTTCCGTGAATACAACAGCATAGTCATCGATGCTCATTTTCCCCTTTTTCAAATTTTGGAACTCATTGTTCAGATCAATTAGATCTATCTCTGAACAGTACTGCGCCTTCAGTTGTTCCAAGAACTCATCCCACGACATTTTCATAGCTTCTACTCGCGGCATTGTTTCTGCCAATAGCTTCCACCAGCTCAAGACTCCAGTTTTCAATTGTCTCACAGTGAAGACAGTCTTCTGCTTCTCGCTGCAGTCGCAGCTTTCAAACACCATTTCCATCTCGGAGATCAAGTCCATGATCTCAACAGGCTTTAGGCTTCCTGAGAGACTTGGTGGTTTCGCACCCAAGAAATTTTTGTACATCCGCCCATCCTTGTTGTTTCTCCCTTTTGGGCCATCCCTTTGCTCACCTTGAGTCCCTATTTGACTCACTTGGCGGCTGTAGTTCCCTTCCTCAGATTGCTCGGGAGCTGGCTCCATCGGTTCAACATGTATTGTAGATTCGTCCCTATTCTCGTGGAGAATCCGTCTCATTTCTTCCCTTTGTTCAACTAGCATAGCCTGAATTATGGCTTGAACTCCAGCCATGGTCACTAGCTCAGGTGCAACTTCTTCAATAACAGCTATTTTCTGAACCACTGGGGGTTGGTTCCTATCCCCATTTGCGTTTACGTTTCTGCTACGGGTCCTTGCCATCTTGATCTATACACCGAATAAGGTGAATTTAGATCTTTATTCACTATAGACTCCGAAACGCTTACATGCTAGTTCTAATATCACAATCATACGCTTAGAATCCTACACACATAAGGTTTTCCAGATCCGGTCGGCAACACACCATAGATCCGAACAATAATATCATGTATAGCAAACACATAACATTTAGCACATAAAAGCATTTTAGGCATCTTTCCTAAGATATACTAGTGCTCACACCTCACAATCATCGCTTAGCATTCTAAGTTTAAGTCTACAAATCCTACAAATTCCTAGTTCGCTTAAACTAATGCTCTGATACCAACTGTGACATCCCCAATTTCACGGCCAGAAAAGACCGGTTTTGTTTATACTTTATTTCAAAATCAGAGTAACCTTTTAATAAAAGAATTACGGAATTTGTCCCAAAACAATAATATGATAAAGATTTATCAAAAGCATTTCCTTAGAAATGTATTTCATTAAAAGACTTGGGATGTCATGTTCGATACAATATATAAGTATAAACAGTACATTATAAGCCTTACAACAGTTATTTACAACTAATGGCCTATAATCCAAAAGTCCCTCATCATCATCATAATTATGCTCTGAGTCCACTACCTGTAAAACAGTAAGCTGAGTGAGTCAGGCTTGGGAGCCTGGTGAGCATATAGGGTTTTCAACCCACAAATAATAATAAATTTATTAATTTCATCAATCAACAATAAATTTATTAATTTCATCAACCAACAATAACCCTGATTACCCATTCCCGTTATACTCACTTTACGTCCCTAAACACCTATACAAGGGACCTAGTCTAAGGATTTTATCATCGGGATGGACACTACTGCTAAGGTGGTTCCTCAACAATAAATGTCCTAAAGGCAACCATGAGGGGGATGGAGTGCACCGCTGAACACATTGTTCACAACACCTACAGGTTGCGAGCCTGCCAGCGTTCCATTGGACTGTCTAGAAGAGTCTGTGGTCATCATCCATACTCCGCTAGATGACTGGAACAACAAAAACCTCGAGGCCTCTCATCATTTTAACACACATCAACTATTTTGTCTACCCATGTTCTACCCAACATATTTGTAGATAAATTACATATACAGTTTATAACTTGTATGAAAGATTGTATTCAACAATCATCTCAAATGAACAATCAATATAATTACACATAACACGTATTTTATAGAAAATACTTCATATCTATGTGTAAGATGAAAGTGACTATATACTCACTTGATTTGATGATAATCAGGCAGCAATTCGTTCCTTAAAATGATCGTTTCTAATAAAACCGAGAGTTTTATTGAGAAACCGGGCGCTGCGAGAGTTGGAGCTTCAAAACCGAAAAGATAAATTTTTTTGGGTTTATAGGCACTTCGGGACCTATTCCGGGCTTTAAAAATGATAGCGGGGCTTCGGGGGAAGTCAAAATAGTGAAAATATAAGTTTAGGGGTGAAAAATGTCAAATTTCTAAAAGTAGTCGGGAAGGCTCGCAGCCACCCTTTATATAGGGTGCGAGGCCGAAGTCTTCGTGGTTGAGAAGCTTACACGTAGTGCCTGCGAGGTTCGGACACAGAAGAAGGACGTGGCTACGAGGGAACGAGGCGCGTGGCAGCAGCGAGGCGAGACACGGAGTCGGGTATGCGAAGCTCGGACGTGGCCCTGCGTGACTTGGACACGCGGCGGCTATGAGGCGGCTTCTGATTGGCCGAGACTTCGGTCCAAGGGAATAGCAACACGCGTCGGATCCGGATTCGGCCACATCCTCGGTGACGCAGCAGCTTCGGCAAGGTGACGTGTCCGGTTAATGTTCATGCGAAAATTTTCGAATTTTGAGCCCCAAACTTCTAAAATCCATAACTTTCGCATATGAGCTCCGTTTTTTACGTTCTTTATATGCACGCGTAGCTAAAATCATAGTCTACAACTTTCGTTTAGACTTCGTCGGCTAATTTTGAATTTAATTTTAATATTATTATTTTTAACAAACCGGGACAGGAAAATCCGTTAAAAATTCATAACTTCTTCATTCGACGTCCGTTTTCGTCAGTCTTTTTACCGTTGTACTACTATTGACGAGACCTTCGATTCTCGTTTAGGTTGTGTTGGCTAAATATCGCGCGAACTTAAATTCGAGTATTTTGTTGTCTATTGTTGAGCTAAAACTTAGAAAAATCATAACTTCCTCATACGAAGTCAGATTTGGACGTTGTTTTTATCAAAATTCTCAGTTTAACGAATACTATGACTTTCGTTTAGCTTGTTAAGGCTAAAAGCACTTTATCGCAATGTTCACTTTTTATGCTTCCCAGTGCCGTGCCGGTTTTGTCGCGAAACTTCGACAGGTCATAACTTCTTCGTTATAACTCGGATTTTGGCGTTCTTTATATCTCCGGCATCCTTGATTCGGCCACTAAAACGTTCTTAAAAGATATAGGCTTTTTCTAATATTTATTTTAAATGCTTATTTTTATTATTAATTAATTAAATCATAATAATTAAGCAAATAAGCATATAATTCACATAATATTCACATAATTCCTCTTTATTACTTCAAAATGAGTTACAAAGGTTAACCTAGACTATTACAACATTATTAATGCTTTTAGCCCAGAAACACGGGCGTTACAGCGGCCAAGAGGTGTAGCCTTTGTGATTGGTGCAGAATAAGCTCGTCAAAACCCTGAGGTGATAATAGGTACGTTTCTCCTGAACAACCATTTTGAATCAGTAATATTCGATGCGGGAGCAGATAGGAGTTTTGTTTCTTTAGCATTTAGACCTTTAATTGACTTGAAATTGAGAAAGATGAGGAATACTTATGCTATCGAACTTGCTGATGGGTATGAAATTATGGCTAATGATATAATTCTTGGCTGTACTCTGAATTTAGCTGATAAACTCTTTGTAACGACCAAAATTTCGAAACAATTAAAACTTTTCAAAAACAACCCATTTTAATAACGTTGTTACAAAAAGGTTTTCAATACATTATTTACAGAGTATTTCCCAGGTCTATTTCATAAAACACCAACGTGAGGAACGGTACGATCACGCCTTTGCCTTGCCACAGACTCCTGAGAACCTGAAAACATAACAACCACAACTGTAAGCCTGAAAGCTTAGTGAGATATCCCCAAAGTACCAACCACATATACGCCCTTCCAGGCCACAACCTTCCGGTCCAAAACATATCGCCTTCTGGCCCATGGCGTAATGCCTTCCGGCCCATAACACATTGCCTTCCGGCCCATAACATATCGCCTTCCGGCCCGCAACATAAAAGCATACATATCATGACAGAACATAGAACAACCATGCATACCGGGTTACACTCCAGACCAGACAACCATGCACATAACATGTAATCATATAACAGTTCACAGTTAGCAAATTGATCAACAGATCAGATAACATATCATTACCCTAACCAAGATACCAGCCTAGCCGATCACTAGCATAACATCACCCTACGACTCAGCCAACATAATAATTATGCACATACGCCTTTCCAGGCCATGACCTTCCGGTCCACATCGCATTGCCTTCTGGCCCGCAACATGTAATGCCTTCCGGCCCATAACGTAATGCCTTCCGGCCCATATCCCGCAATATCATACAACAAACAATTACCTGGATTTCCATCCAATAAAAGGGTCGCCCTTGGTGCCTTAAACCCGGTAGATATAGTGAGGATAACTCACATCGAAACTGTCGACTGAACAGATAACCCAAGCTGCTCCGATAACTGATACGATCTCCACCACTGGACAGCCACCAATGCACTGAACTCAAAACCATAATCAACAATTACCAAAATACCCCTGGAAACCACTGGTCAACCCTTGGTCAAATACTAGGTCAAAGTCAACCCCTGACTGACCCTACTGGCCGAGTCAACCCTATGACTCGCCGAGTTCCCATACTCAAAACTTCACTCAACCCACGACCTAACTCGCCGAGTCACCCCGAGACTCGCCGAGTCCAACAACTCTGAGTCCACTCGCACATGACTCACCGAGTCATCCCTTGACTCGTCGGTTCCCGACTCAACCAAAAAATATTTGGACTCTTCGACAAGACTCGCCGAGTCCAAGAACAGACTCGTCGAGTCTAAGGCTATCTTCAATCTACTCGTCGAGTTGTTCATCCAACTCGTCGAGTTCCATCTTATCTTCAAGCAACTCGTCAAGTCCACCCATGTGACTCCCCGAGTACCACCGGTCTGCATCCAAACAGAAGCGTTCCAGACCATGCAATTGATCCAAAACATAGATCTAGCCTCCTACAACTCATCCATCACGTAAAGTGGCAATCTTTAAGTGAATCCAAAGAGATCTATGCATTTTGCACATTCGGGCTAAGGTTGGGGACAAGATAGCTTCATCCAACACTCAACATAGGGACTTTCCTGCATTCCAACTCTCCACCATTCCAGATCTGAGGTAGCAACCTCAGATCTAACCTCTAAATTCCAATATCACCCAAGATAGGCTTCCCCTCAAACCCCAAAATGAAGAGACAAGAGAAAAACAGCCTAAGAATGAGATATTACCTCAAAGGAACGCCCCAATATGTAAGGAACTCGAATCCAAGCAAAGCCCCTTGCTCCACACCTTCAATTTTCCAAACTTTCTTCAACAATTACTTCTCCAAGCTCCAATCCACTCAACAATGGTGCTTCTCCACGATTTTAGGGTTCCTGGGACTCAAGGGGGTGATAAAGAGGCTGGGGAGGAAACATAATGCTCTTTATATAGGGCTCAACCCCAAGAATTAGGGTTTTCTCCACTCAGCACCTACTCGCCGAGTCCATCTCATTGACTCGCCGAGTCGGCTATTTAACACGCGACCAAGTCGCGACTCTACTCGCCGAGTCCATCCATGGACTCGCCGAGTCACTCTTTCCCAAATTACACTTTTAGCCCCTTCAACTCAACTCTTGCTATTTCGGGATGTTACACTCTTTAGCATTGAACTAATTCCTATAGAGCGATGTAGTTTTGATGTGATAGTAGGAATGGATTGGTTATCCAAAAATAGAGCGGACATTGGTTGTTACGAGAAAGTCATTAGGGTACCTCTCCCTAATGGAGAAACCCTTATCTTACATGGTGAGAAGGCAGGAAGAAGTTTAAACATTGTATCAAGCATGAAGATTCACAAGTACCTGAAGAAGGATTGTATTGCATTCATCGCCCACGTGCTAGAAAGAAAACCTGATGCTAAGCAACTCAAGGAGATTCCAGTGGTTCAAAACTATCCCGAAGTGTTTCCGGAGGAATTACCCAGTCTACCCACTCACAGACAGGTCGAATTTCGGATAGACTTAATTCCCGGAGCGCCACCAGTAGCAAAAGCACCGTATTGCCTCACACCATCTGAGATGCAAGAACTATCCGAACAACTTCAAGAACTTCTAGATAAAGGGTTTATTCGACCAAGCTCTTCACCTTGGGGAGCCCCAGTGTTATTCATCAAAAAGAAAGATGGGTCATTCCGAATGTGCATTGATTACAGAGAACTGAACAAGTTGACAATCAAGAATCGATATCCCCTCCCTCGAATAGATGACTTGTTCGATCAGTTACAGGGCGCAACTTCTCAAAGATCGACCTTCGGTCAGGATATCATCAACTAAGAATTCACGAAGGGGACATTCACAAAACAGCGTTTAGAACCCGTTAGGGACATTATGAGTTCTTAGTCATGCCTTTTGGACAACGAATGCACCCGCTGTTTTCATGGATTTGATGAATAGGGTCTGTAGACCATACCTAGACAAGTATGTAATTGTATTTATCGATGACATACTTGTTTACTAGCAAACCAAAGAAGATCACAATAGACATTTGAAGCTAGTGTTGGAGCTGTTGAAGGAGCAGAAATTGTATGCCAAGTTCACTAAGTGCGAATTTTGGATTCGGGAAGTACATTTCCTTGGTCATGTGATCGGCGAAAGAGGAATTCATGTAGATCCAGCTAAGATCGAGGCAATCAAGAAATGGGAAGCCCCCAAAACCCCGACAGAAATACGACAGTTCCTAGGATTAGCTGGGTACTACAGACGCTTCATTGAAAATTTCTCTAGGATTGCTCAACCATTAACATCTTTGACCCAAAAGGACAGAAAATTTCTCTGGGAAGAGAAACATGAAGAGGCGTTCCAAATCCTGAAAAACAAGTTGTGCAATGCACCAATTATGGCTTTACCAGAAGGATCGGAGAACTTTGTAGTGTATTGTGATGTATCTTATCAAGGATTAGGATGTGTGTTAATGCAAAAAGGTAAGGTCATTACGTATGCTTCCAGACAACTCAAACCGCATGAGAAGAATTATACCACCCATGATCTAGAACTAGGAGCAATAGTTTTCGCTCTGAAGATATGGAGGCATTAGTTGTATGGAACCAAGTGCACCATTTATACCGATCACAAAAGCCTTCAACATATCCTAGATCATAACATGTTAAACATGCGGCAGAGGAGATGGGTAGAGTTGTTTAGTGATTATGACTGTGAGACGATATCACCCAGGGAAGGCTAACGTAGTAGCCTACGCTCTTAGTAGAAAAGAAAGAGTGAAACCTTCCCGTGTGAGAGCTTTAGGAATGGTAATTCAGACAAGCTTGAAATCTTAAATCATTGATACCTAGGAGAAAGCGTTATGCAAGGAAAATATTCCAGGCGAGACTTTACATGGTTTGGAAGAAAGATTTGAAACCAAACCTGATGGAGTTCGTTATTTTAAGGACAAGGTCTGGATTCCAAGGGTTAACGATCTAAGAGACATAGTACTAGAGGAGTCTCATAGATCTAAATACTCAATCCACCCTGGAGCGGATAAGATGTACAAGGATCTTAAAGAGTACTATTGGTGGCCTGGAATGAAAAGGGATATTGCCTATTATGTTGGGAAGTGTCTAACTTGCTCCATAGTCAAAGTCGAACATCAAAAACCATCCGGCTTATTGCAACAACCTGAAATTCCCCAATGGAAATGGGAGCAGATATCCATGCATTTCGTTACCAAACTTCCTAGAACTGCTAAAGGTAACGACTCAATTTGGGTCATAGTGGATCGACTGACGAAATATGCTCACTTTCTCCCCATTCGGGAAGATTTTAGGATGGAAAAATTGGCCCAAATCTACATCGACAAAATTATTTCTCTGCATGGTGTACCCTATCTATCATTTCTGATAGAGATAGTCGTTTTACATCACGATTTTGGTGGATGTAACAAAAAGCACTAGGAAACAAGATAGATTTGAGCATAGCTTACCACCCTCAGATAGATGGGTAGACAGAGAGAACAATACAAACATTGGAAGACATGTTACGGGCGTGTGTCATTGAGTTCAAAGGAAATTAGGATACTCATTTGCCTCTAATTGCGTTTTCCTACAATAACAGTTATCACACGAGTATCCAATGTGCTCCATATGAAGCATTGTACGAATGCAAGTGTCGTTCGCCCTTATGCTGGACAGAAATCGGAGACAGACAATTGACTAGACTCAAACTTATCCAGGAAACATCTGACAAGATTGCTATCATCAAAGATAGGCTTAAAGCCGCCAGAGATCGTCAGAAAAGTTATGCGGATAATCGTCGAAAACCATTAGAATTCCAAGTTGGAGACAAGGTACTTTTAAAAGTGTTGCCTTGGAAAGGGCTTGTACGTTTTGGTAAGAAAGGAAAACTAAGCCCGAGATATGTTGGACCCTTTGAAATCATTAAAAGGATTGGTCCGGTGGCTTATAAACTCCAAATGCCCCAAGAGTTAAGCGCCATTCACAACACATTCCACGTCTCCAATCTTAAGAAATGTCTAGCCGACGAAGCATTGATAGTACCCCTGGAGGAAATTAATATCAATGATAAGCTAAACTTTCTTGAGGAACCGATAAAAATCCTTGACAGGGAGGTAAAACAACTTAAGCGGAGTAAGATTCCGATTGTGAAAGTTCGATGGAACTCAAAACGTGGGCTGGAGTACACCTAGGATCGTGAGGACTTAATGAAGGAAAAGTATCCACAACTTTTCCCATGCGATGACAAGCGATGACATAGAATGAATTTCGGGACGAAATTATTTTTGAGTGGGGGATACTGTGACAACTGTCAATTCAAGTCATTCTCGGACTCATGCATCTTTATAAAAACAATTCATGCACAACATGCCATGGCCTAGTAGTATAAATTAGGTCAAAATTTTCCATATAAATTAGGTCAAAATCTTGCATAAACTAGCATCCAACTAAAATCTAGGACTAATATACTTGACTCTTACGATTCTAGTAAGTTGTTTAGCTACAATAGGAAATGCCAATACCATAATTAGAATAAAACTTCAAACTTTGTTACAATTGAAAAAGGGTATAAAACCCTAAAAATAAATTAAAATATTCTAATTTCATTCCAATATGATGGTGAATATCAAACAATGTTCCAAAAACTCTAAAGAGCCAAAAATCCAAATTTATAAACTTTAAAACTTAAAAACTCTATAAAATTTGCTATAAACTTCCTAATATCAAATTTTTAATAATCAAATTATGGGTTATAATCAATGAAATAAAAATTTAAATTATCAAACATTAATCATAATTTATTAGTTAAAAACAAGATTTTTAAATAAATCAAGAATTACTTAAAGAAACACTTTTATAAAAATTAGGGTTTTATAAAAATTGGAGATAGAAATGTATAAATTTAAATTTAGGAGAGAGAGGGCCTTTAATACACTCAAAATCCGGCACCCCCTCTCCCCCATGCTCTCTCTTCCCAAAACTTCAATCATTAAACTCATTTCCTACACTTCAACTTCTCTCTTCACTCTCTCTCACTCCACCCTTTCAACTCTCAAACTCTCTCTTCCTCTCTCCAAACCCATGAAAATAATCAGCCAAGAACACCTCTCCACACTCAAATCTTCATCTTCTAAGGTTATTCTTCAAGGTATTCACGAAAATCCTTCATCTTCCCTTACTTTTCCTTCATGTTTTAAAGGGTTTTCTTGTACTTCTCATCCTTCTACACCATTCTTTATGAACATTCATGAACATGTTCATTAATGTTGAGTTTGATAATAATGGTGGTAGGGTTTCACCCAAGAACAACATGCATGTTGTTTAATGGTGAAATCCAAGGACCAAAACCTACGTCAAACACTAAAGTTCGAATTTTTACAAGTTTTAAAGGTTCATACACCTTATGCATTCAAGTATTTCCTCTAAAAACATCACTATGACCAACATATGTCCATGCATGGTCTTCAAACCGTGATGCATGTGATGAACACCAAGCTAAAGAGCTTGATGATCAAAGTACATTGCTAATAGTGCATGTAAATGATTTTGTTTATAAAAATATCTAAACGTTCTTTTCTGTTCAAAATAAAATTTTTCCAGATTCCCATTAAGGTAATATGAATATTTCAAAAATCCCAAGAGTTTTTATCATCTCCTTGATTTACTATAATTGTTACAAGAAAACAAGGGCATAAATCACATAAAATACTTTCAGATGTCTATAAATCCTGAATGAATTCATAGATGACCACTATGGTGAATAATGACCTCTCATTAAGTTTCGTTGATTTATGTTTCTGTTTAGTATGATTGTTTATTTTCTTTTTGTTTGGGTCCAATAAATCACAAAACCACTTTAGAGAGTGTAACAATTTCATCTAACAATTTTCGCAGCTCTTACCTGAAGTGGGAGACTCAGAAAAATAATTTCAAAATTTTTCATCATGCCTTTCTATTTTTCCCAATTTTTGGTAATTATAACGGCCTAAAAATAGGAAAAATAGTTCTGATCATCCAAAATTCATGAAAATTTACCATAACATCTAATTGTACATTAGGAGGTTCATTAAAATTTTCATGATTTTTCTCTACTGTATACTATTTTTCTCCTATTTTCTAAGGTTAAATACACTTAAATACACATAAATACTCAAAACCGGATTATACAATATGAAAATTACTTTTTGTATTTTTCCCAGATCACTTACACTGTAAATGATGTTACAAAAATTTTTGGTAATTTATTTTAACTGTTTATTATTTATTCTTCAATTAATGATTATTTAAGGGGATAAAACAAAGAAAAACAGAAATACCAACTGAAAAATATCTTTTATATTTTTCCTTGCTTATATATGTATAATAACAATAAACTAAAAAGCTTGAGTAATTTTGGAAACTGTTTTCTATTTATTTCAATTTTTATTGGAATAAATGCTCAAAAATCATAAATTTTAGTTAAACAGCTTGGAAATCCATTTTTATATGTTTCCCAGCTTAGTAATGTGTAATAACAGTAAAATAAAAAGTTTGCGAAATTTTATCCTTTGAATGCTATTTTTCGTGAATTTATGTTGTTATAAAGGCTTAAAATTTTGGAAAATAGTTAACCATATCAAAAATTCAAGGAAAATTTTCTGGAAAACCTCTATTGTATTTAGAATGAAAATACAAGGTTTGACAATTTTTGGAAGCTGTTTGATAATATTTTACATTTTTAGGAATTAAAAACACCTTTAAATGTGTTGAAATACCCTCAATTTATATTACTAAATCTGGAAAATTAATATCCCAAATTGTCTTAATCGCATGACTTATAGAATTTCATCATTTCAGAAAAATTGTAACCAATTAATATAAAATCCAATATTAAAACATAAGATTGACATTTCACTATATGTAGAGTTTAGTACATTAGCATTAGATTTCGACATGGAAACTCACTAGTGTGTGTTTGATGTCGTATGATCCCGGTATTAAGACGTTGGTGTATTTCGAGGCACCACTCATACCTACTTGAAACATTGTGAGTATTCACGCACTCCCCTATTTTCAGTTTTTATGTTTTGGGTGGAAAAGCATGTCCCGAAAAACTATTATTTAAATTGATTTGTATCAAACATGATTGCTATTTTATTGCTATATCTCTCTATGTATGTTTATGCAACACCGAACATGAGAACTTATCGTATTAAGTCCCTTCCCTTATCTCTAACCATTAACTCTTTGAGCCAATGGTCATTATGGATAACACTATTAGGAATTGACAACTCCTCACTCACCCTATTGTTGGAGTGCATGATACCATATTCATCTATGTAACGATAACCATAGATCTTGATAGGGCTTCAGTCATAGGTTTGGTTGAGAACTCATTGTTTGCTCATACACATACAAACTCGTTTCTCGTTATAGCAATAAACTTGTTATTTATTATGGCAATAAACTTGTTTATCAATTATAGCAATCAACCTTGTTTCTCATTATAGTAATGAACTTTGTTACTCATTAAAGCAATGTGCTTGTATTTATAAAAAAACCCTTATTCCAAATCTTGATTTTATAAACTTGTGAACTCACCAACTATTTTCATAGTTGACGCTCGTTTTACATGCTTTTTCAGGAAATAATTAGTAAGTGGATATAAAGATTCATCATCATAGAGCATGTCGCATCGTGTGGAAGTTATTTTATGAAGTTATATTTTGAACAATGTTATCTTGGAAAACTTGTACTTTGTTTCTTTTCAAGCTATGGGTTGTAAACTTTTAAATATTGTTATGGTGATGTATCTTTATCTTTTGCAATGAAACCTTTATCACTGTCATATCTTGCGTTTCCGCTTTAGCGGGGTGTGACATCAATCCATCCCCCATGTTGTCAACTAAAGGCCTTAATCTTCACACTGGCTGACAAATCCTCGTTCCTACTCCCAATCTTGCAGCACCACTGAACTCTAACCAAACACCGTGTATGCGAAAATACAATTCTCTTGAACATCCAATGACCTACCACTTATGCATCTAACACCCGCAACTCACATTACCATATTTATACTACCGGTCCTTTCTTAGCAACGGTAGTGCCTTGAACTTCAAAGTTCATCCATAGCCAATTGTCGACCATATCTGAACCATGATAAAGCCACTGAACGCTAACTTCACTGGAGAACTATCGCTCTAACCCTGACCGAATATCCTCTAAATAATACCCGCACAGATCCTGATGAAGATATGGAATGATAACGGTACACACAGAACCTACTACGCAAAATGCATCCTTGTGTGGGTTCACCAAGGACTTTTTCGCATTCAGGATGGCATATATGATCCTTGATAACCAAAACACTAGCAGAAAACCGACCCAAGATCTGACTTATCCAAACTCACTCACAATCCCAAAGCGATAAGTATCCCAAACATTCATCTGTCAGCAGTAGAAGACGACATTCCTACAACATCTGGGGGAATACTAATCACCCTCAACTGGCATGACCAACCCCGCCACACCTGAAACAGCCTAAACCCTTGGAGTGAAAAACTCCCTTCTGCACTTTCTGATATTTGTTGCACTGACTCCGGCCCTGCTGGTCTTTCACCCAATGATCAGAAGTCATGGGTCTCTTCCTTGGACCCTTTACTACACGTACTTGACACGAACCTCTCTTCTCAAAGTACTCCAAATCGACCTTGCATCTGCAACTTCTTGGAATTCAAAATCTTTAGGCTCTGACACCCTGTCATACTCACTAACTGACTTGCCAATAGCTAAATTCCAATAACTGAAACATCCTTCATCCCCAAACCGGGTCATAAACTCCTCCCGAAAGTTTCTCAGATTCTCCAAGACTCTCACCAATTTGAGTATCGATCCTATGCTTTTAGTAGTACGGGCCCAATACTACCTTCCTCACCTATCCATACATCCCTCAACAATCCTCCCGAATCCTCTAAGTCACTTCCTTAAAGAAGTACACCCAATTCTCAATCATCGTCACTACTAACCCACTGAAACATATCATAGGCTTTCCAAGGTTCTCGAAGCCACACAGTCCTCAGCCACTAAAAGATTCCTAGCAATGTCAACTAGCTACCTCATGAATATAGCCACATGCAACAGAGATCAGATAATCCTTCGAGTAAAAGACCTATCCCTAGAATGGTTGGACTCTAACAAGAGTTGTGCCATAGGGTCAAATCTATCACTCTGAGATTATCCAGCCTGTGCCACATGTGACTTAACATATTCACTTAATAGTTAGCTCACATTACTAAAAATCCCACAAAGCACAAAGCAAGAAACATTCAGACAATGGAAAATCTAACCATCATATTCCAATCAAACCATTCTATCCTCTAGTCAAGAATCTGCACATGCAATTCAAAGGCTCATACAATCAGGCATAAACTAAATAGGCTATTCTATCACTGACTGATCAGTACTAGCATGCAAGTCCACAAGAACATATAATAGGCATATAAGGCATCCTCCTAGATCCTTAGTCCTAATCTAGCATGCAGTTCTCATAATCATATCATAACATAATATAACATAGAATAACATCTATGGGTATCATGGGGAAAACTTACTTGAGCTCGGCTGATTGCGTGCATCACACACCTTGTTCTTTTTCAAATTTCTTTTCTCTTGTCAAATTCTTTTCAAACTTCTTTTTATAAAAGGGTTTTAATTTTGAAAATTTTCATACCAAGTCCTTAGTTTGAGTTTAGACACACCTGGGAGTGTGCCCGAATCCCTCAAACCAAGGCTTTGATACCAACTTGTAACATCCCAAAAATACAGGCCATAAATTTCATTTTTAATAAGTTATTATAAAACCAATAGTATAAGAAAACATCATTATCATGTCATGTCAAAATGAAAGTAGAAATAATCAAAACATGTTATCATAAACAATATCAGAGTGTAATCCCAAAGATCTCATGTGTGGAAAACCATAGTGTAATACACTGACATTGATTCGGCTCCTTTCCTTTGAAAACGAGTAGCTAAAACCAAAACTGTAAACCGTAAGCACGAAGCTTAATGAGTTCCCCCATCATACCACATAATCTGTAACGACCCAAAATTTAAGACCAAAAATTTCTTTTAATAAAACATTACTTAAAGCAAAATCATCAATCCAAAACATAAACAGAGTATTAATTTCCAAAACACATGTTCGTTATCAGAGTAAAACATTCCCAGGCTGCCTAATCAATGGTGTGTGCCATGCGATCACCCCGAGCTCTTCCCTCCGCTACCGGAAGTACCTGAAACCAAAACTGAAAACCGTAAGCACGAAGCTTAGTGAGTTCCCCACCCTACCACATACCATGCATAACCACATACTGCACATATTGGGCTACACCTGCTATTCTGGGCCTCACCCCCTGCCTCGGGCCTCGCCCGCTATAACGGCCCCGCCGCTCTAGGCCTCGCCTGGCATCGAGCCCCGCTCAGATACAGATCTGTTTCACTTAGGCCTCGCCTATAACAGGGCCTCGCCTGCAATCAATTAATAACACACAAACATATCCCAACACATAAACTAAACTCGTACGACAGATGAGTCATGGAACCCCATCCACGCTCCTACTTGTAGTGAGATACGGGCCTAGCCCACTCTCACTCCTTCTCTAACTTGGGCCTCACCCCTGTTCTGCTACTAATGAGATGTGGAACCCCATCCACACTCTGCTATTGGTGAGATATGGGACCTCGCCTGCACTCACCTCCCTACCAGGCACATACATGTATCACACAGACAACAAGTATAAACTAACATATAAGCAATTCTTTGGGCACCCGCCCGCTATTAATGGACCTCGTCATGAATATCATACTACCATACTGTGCTTAGGGCTAACCCCCGGGCCTTCTACTCATAACTACTTGGGTCGGCATTGTGGCCTTAGACCCATTCACACAAAGGGAAACTCACCTGCACTGGCTGAACTTTCTGATGATCTCACTAGCTGCTGCCCGACAACTCTCTGAACTCCTAGTCCCCTTGCTCCCCGAACTACCAATATCAATGCATGACTGAGTCTAACTGACCCCCAAGAGAAAACCAAGTCAACTCTGGTCAAAGTCAATGTCCTGGTCGAAGTCAACCTTCCAGGTCAACCCTACTCGCCGAGTCACCCTACTAACTCGCCGAGTCCATATGTTCAGAGTCCTTCCATTCGTGTCTCGACTCGCCGAGTCAGTCCATGACTCGTCGAGTCTACCGATTTCTGACTCCTGACCTGTCCATCTCACCAAGTCTCCATTCGACTCACTGATTTGAGTCTCAACTCGAAGGGTTTGGGCTTTCTCAACCTGACTCACCGAGTCCGAGAACAGACTCGCCGAGTACAAGGAAATCTTCATCTGACTCGACGAGCTGTTCATCCCACTCGTCGAGTTGCTCCTAATCTTCATGTTACTCGCCGAGTCCACTCAAAGGACTCGCCGAGTCCATTCAGAGGGCTTTTGAGTCACGCATGGACTCCAAACTGTAGATCTACCCTTCCTAAGCCTATTTCTCACGTAAAGTTGCAAACTTTACGTGTAGAGAAGGAGATCTAGGCAAAATACACCATAAACTAGCGTTTCAGGCAAAGATGCTCCATAATCAACTCAAGGGCTGATACTTTATGCTTCTCAAGACCATAATATACTTAGATCCGAAGTAGCAACCTCAGATCTGGCTTCTAACTCAAAAGGGGTAGCTAATCATGGCTAGAAAAAAAAACCCCAAAACCCACAACCATACTAGATCTAAAGGAAAGAACGACTTAATACCTTCAATAATTCAGAAAGCTTCCCCAATCTTTAGATCTAAGGCCAATCCTTGAAGCTACAATGATTCCCCATCTTCTTCTTCCTTCAAATCACCCAAAAAATGGCTTGGAAGCTTGAATGAGCAACAATGGGGCTTAGGGTTCGATGTTCTGAGTGAAAGAGGCAGTAAAGGAACCCTAGGGGAGAGAATGAGATGGTTAAATAGGCTCCAAGTCCCGAATTTAGGGTTTTCCTCGCATAGACCAGACTCGCCGAGTCCCCTTGGCCGACTCGCCGAGTCGGTCACTTACTCCTCGACCCGGATCCCCCTCGGACTCGCCGAGTTCCTCCTTGGACTCGTCGAGTCGCCCTTTAAAATTAGGGTTTTCTTTCCTTTCTTGGCCTTCCAGACTTCGGGTGTTACGTAATCACATACTGCCAGGCATATCTGGGTGCCCGGCCTACCCTGTCAAGTATATCTGGGTACCCAACCTACCCTGTCAAGCATATTGGGGTGCTCGGCCTACCCTGTCAAAAAATTTGGGTGCTCAGCCTACCCTGTCAGACATATCTCGGTGCCCGACCTACCCTCCGGTTTATTTCAACCGGTTACGGGGACTATTACACATCCTACCACTACCATATAAAAACATAGCATAAACATATAAATCACATATATCATGATCTGTCTAGCATAGTTGGGTACTAATCTACCCCTCCGGTCCTATCGACCTGTAACCGAGGACTATTTCATCCCTACTACCACTATCACATAACATCATATCATGCTAGCTCACAAAACATAACAGATAGCAGCAAACCTAGACGAATATCCCAATGACAATCATCTAACATACAACTTCTACTAGTGGGCCGGCATTGTGTCCGTAGACCCACCGCTTCTGGAAGGTAGCTCACCTCACACTATTGAAGTCCCGAAGACACAACTCCAGCTGTTGGATGACAAAATACTGAATTGTCAATATCAAAACATCACCCAATTAATAATTAGGTCCCAACACATAACCATAAAGACATACTTGGGTAGTTACTACATTACCCGAAGGTTGGCTTTTTCAAGCCCAAGGCCCAATCCATAGGCCCAAAATCAACTAGGGATCAAAGCCCAACATATGTCCCAATTTTCAAAATTGGACCCAACCCTACACATTCTCTCACTCTAAGGCCCAAACATTTATTTCAGTCCAACATTTGACATTTGAATATCCCAATATCAAATAATCATTAAGGTCCAAACTATGGCCCATCTATGGCCTAATTTTCCAAACTGGGCCCAACTCCTCACATGGACCTTACCCTAGGCCCATTAAATTATTTTAGCCAATTAGCTTGTTCTTGGATGGCCCATTATTATTCCAACCATCAAAGCCCAACAGAAAGCCCAACTCAAGGACCAAGTGAAACTAGGGTTTCACATAAAATGACGATTAGGGGTAAGCTTCCTACTTAACCCATTAAGGACTTAATCCGTTAAGTCCCACATGACCTTAGGTTAATTCGTAATGATTATTAATTATTAATTTAAGTAAATTAAGAAATTCTCATGCGGTCCTGATAACCCAAATTATGGTTTTATGGTTTTAGGGTTTTCCCAAACCTAATAAAGGTTTCCAACCCATATTAGCCCAACAGCTAGATCCTTAAGCCCATTAGGGTTTTTCTTAGGTCAATCAGGGTCCATTAGACCCATTAGGGTTTTTACTAAGCCCATTAGGCTTCATTGGGCCCACTAGGGCTTACAAGGCCCATTAGGGTTTCAAGCACCCCAAACGCATCAAACTCACGAGGCAAGCACACCGACACTCGACACAGCGGCCGGTAGCAACAGGAGGCAGCATCCACCACCCTAGGGTGGTGGTTTTCAATTTCTTTCCATTATTCCATTTTTACAATTTAAAATGAAAATACCAAAATAAACGAACACACACTACACTAAAATAAACACACACACACACACACAAAATACGTCTCCTGCTCGGGAATGCACATGATCACCCACTTCACAGCGACGTACAGAGGTCTGATAGCAACAACAGTTGCATAACGGTGGCAGCCACCATTTCCAATGGTGGTGGTGGTTCTTGTCCAAAAATTACACATACTTCTTCACAATTAATATTAAAACACACACACACACACACACAACGACCTCTTATGGTGGCTGTTGGCAGAAATAGGCGGCAGAACATGGTGGCAGCCACTACCATGAGGTAGTGGCAATGGGTTTCTAGTCAAATAACTTCCATAACTACACCATCGACTCGTGGTAGCAGCCTCATGCACAAAAATGACACGAGACCAAGCTCCGAACCACCGACTACGAGGCTGTGGTCGTCTGAATGAGCAGAAACGGCGATTCAAGGGCTACCGATACTTACAGCCGTCAAGCACGACGTCAAAACACGAAATGGATGAAAGGCAATGGAAGAAGAAGCGACAGATGGCCTTACCAGGAGTTTCTAGGAAATTCGTGGCCTAAGCAGCGAAGAACAATGCTTCGGACTCCAATGAAGGTTCTCCGGTGATCCATGTGACCTTTCAGCTTGCTCCTGATGTCCAACGATCATGTTGCATTCCGATGAAAAGTTAACAACGATAACAGTCTCGGTGATGCAGCGGCGGTTGGAGAAGCTCTTTGACGGTGGCAGCTGTAGGGTGACGTTCCTTGGTTTAGGGTTAAATGACGGGGAAGGAAAGTCGGGTATCACCTGTTCTTCTCTTTCAAAAATTCATTCATCCTTACAAGTTCAGTCCCTCCTCCTAAAATCATTTTCAATTTGAGTCTGAAATTACCCGTTTAGCCTCTTTCTCCAAAAGTCTCTTCATAATAGGTCCTTAAAATTCAAATTAACCCCCAACTTATAAAATTGTAACAATTAACCTTCGAGACTAACGCCTTGCTACATAATTGTTGATTTTACGGCTACTACACACTCATCAATTTATTTATTTAATAAATGGGGTGTTACAACTCTTCCCCACTTAAATTAGATTTCGTCCTTAAAATCATTTCTTGTCAATCCTTACATGCCAAATTATTCAAGTAACATGGTCACAACATGATCACATCTACTCTGAAATCTATTGCCTAGAGATGGTCTGACTCCATGATAGACCGTTCATACTGAATCAACATCGTTGGAGCTAGTCCATTTACCAATCAACTGACTACTCACCTTCTGACAACTCGAGGTTCCCACTATAAACAAGATCACAAACCTAATTCTCCCTATAGGTCATTTAGCCTAACCCAAGCAATCCGGTATTTCATCCAAACTTGCAACTTAGAACACAAATACTAATGTTGCCTAGACGTTGAAACTGCCCGAACACTGAACTGCCTGAAGTAGTATGTTGCCACGTGGCTGCTTTCCAAAATCTAACGGGGCCTCCCGGGTCTCTATTCATTCACCGATCATCAGAAATACCGGATTTCTACCCAGCTGTAGAGCCCAAAGGACTCCTACTTAGTCGCCTCACATGATTTCTGAACAAACTCCTTCTCTGGAATTAGTTGCCACTAGTTATCATGCCACTATGGTTCAAACATCCTTCCGATCTAACCGTTCGGTTCCATGCATCAAATCCTGATGTTACTGAATCCAAGGCTAAAAGTGATTGCTACATGACCAATGGTAGGCTTATATCACAAAAGACCTTCAACAATCTCTTGCTTCCTTGATATCATAACTGTAGTGGCGTTCCTACAGTCTTATCACTGGCTCAACCAGATCTAATCCATTGGTAATTCTGAAATCCAATCCACAAATTTCCATATCCTCACTTGTACACCCAAACTATTAGGTGCCACTGTTCCTTCCATGTTCCCACAACACGCTCATTCCATCTACCAACCAAGTGAATGCTACGACTACACCCATAGTCTCACGACACTCTATCACTATCTGACCGCTAGTGAATCCTAAGGCTACCCCCACAGTCCTACAACACTTCCCATGCTAACTGACCACTAGTGAATGTTACGGCTACCTACGTAGTCTTACAACACATTCCATACTAACTGACCACTAGTGAATGCTACGGCTACCCCCGTAATCTTACAACACTTCCCAAACTGGCTCAAACACGCACTCGACCTAACACACCACTGAACATGAGCCCTAACCGGAACTCTACCCTGGTTCTCGAAACCTATTGTCACGTGACCTCACTGTATTAGTACCGTACCCATGCCCGTGATCAAAGCGTCACAGTTAACCACGAAATCATCTACATCATCTGGCAGGGTGAGAATCGGTGCCTCGCACAACCACTATCTGAGAGTCTCGTACGCTGCCTGCTGCTCAGGCCCCCAACAAAAGGCCACCGATTTCTTAGTCAGTCAGGTCAAAGGAACCGCAATCTCGGAGAAGTCCCGTATATATCCCCGACAATAACACGCTAGGAAACTCCAAATCTCAGCTGGAGACCTCGGAATCTCCCACTGCCTCACGACCCCTGTCTTGGTCGAATCCACCAGAATAACCTTCTGGTTGACAGGGTGCCTAAGATATTGCACCTCGTGCAACCAAAACTCACATTTGGAGAACTTACAAAAGTCTCTCCCCCACTTAGATTCGACTAAGTCTTCACGCTACATGAGAATTGAAGGATTCCCTATCCTTCTTACTTCCTAATAGTCTACTGCCAACAATCTGAGCTTACCAATGCTAATGATCAATTACCAGTCAAACCTTCAGATCGCCCATCCTCGGAAATCTTAATGAGTACTCTAGAAATCCAGTCCAGTCTAACACCTCAATCCATCCCCCATGCTGTCACCTGAAGGCCTTAATCTTCTCACTGGCTGACAAATCTTCGTTCCCACTTCCAATCTTGCAGCACCACTGAACTCTAACCAAACACCGCGTATGCGAAAATACAATTCTCTTCAACATCCAATGACCAGCGACTTATGCATCTAACACCCGCAACTCACATTACCATATTTATGCTACCGGTCCTTTCTTAGAAACGGTAATGCCTTGAACTTCAAAGTTCATCCATAGACAATTGTTGACCATATCTTAACCATGATAAAACCATTGAATGCTAACTTCACTGGAGAACTATCGCTCTAACCCTGACCGAATATCCTCTAAATAATACCCACACAGATCTTGACGAAGATATGGAATGATAACGGTACACACAGAACCCACTACACAAAATGCATCCTTCTGTGGGTTCACCAAGGACTTTTCCACATGCAGGATGGCATATATTAACCTTGATAACGAAAACACTAGCAGAAAACCGACCCGAGATCTGACTTATCCAAACTCACTCACAATCCTAAAGCGATAAGTATCCCAAACATTCATCTACCAGTAGTAGAATACAACATTCCCGCAACATCTGGAGGAGTACTGATCACCCTCAATTAACACGACCAACCCCGCCACACCTGAAGCAGCCTAAACCCTTGGAGCGACAAACTCCCTTCTACACTTTTCGAAATGTGTTGCACTGACTCTAGCCCTGCTGGTCTTTCACCCGATGATCAGAAGTCATGGGTCTCTTCCCTGGACCCTTTACTACACACACCTGACATGAACCACTCTTCTCAAAGTACTCCAAATCGACCTCGCATCTACAACTTCTTGGAATTCATAACCTTTTGTTGGGTTTTGAGCAATCTAACACTTCCTAAGTGTGCATCTATGTTTGTCTAAATACATGCAAAATAATAATTTTCCAAGGTTTATAACCTATCTAACATGGCATGGGTAACATTTCAACATAAAAGAGTTAGAAGAGATTACATATCTTTTGGTGAGTTTGGTTCTAAGGAGTTTGAGGGCCAAGCACCAATAGTGTGAATGCCTCAAATGGAATCACAAACACCACAAACTCTTGGAAAACTTTGAGACTCTATACACCCTTGTATAAAATCAGCCACACACAAGCACACACACACTAGTTCACTAGTTTCCTCTTAGGCTCCATTTCATGCTCCATAAGCATGCTTATATAGTGTGCATGGTTAGGGTGAAACCCTAATAACCCATGTCTTTTCCTTTCCAAGGATCCATGGGTTAAAAGCTCCATGGATCATCCATGGACTTCCACATAAGCCTAGCCCATTAACAAATGAGTATTAGCCCACACTATATAAAACAAATAGCCCATAATCTAATTAGTCTTCCTTTTAATCTCTAAATTAATTCATAATTAATTTAAGACTAAAACTAATTAAATAACGTAACTTCATATTAATATATTATAACCCATAATATATTAATAAACATATGTGTATAACTCTCATAAAATTATCCATAATAGTTTGGATGAGATGCAACCCAAATGGACCATGCCGGTTGGGTCAAGTATATACCAAATAAGTTATGGACTTAGGCACCTTATCCAACAGACTCCCACTTGGATAAGTCTAATAACTGTATTTGCCTATAACTTCAGGAACCAACCAGCAATCGTAGCTCTCGAAAACTCCCTCGAACAATGAAGACTCTGTCGAACTATGAAGCGCCATTTTAGATAAGTGATCACATAATCCTCTGTTCTCATGATATCAGCCGGACAAACACATGGAACTATGTCTTGCTTATTGTCTAGCAGTTGCTTCTCGATTTTCTGATTTGTTTGATGAAGAACTTCACTGAACACATCGGTTTAGTTCTGACCAGGCCTGGTACATGGGTCAACACAAAATCATCGAGGGGCCCAGATATCGCTTCTATTTCTAGAAGGAACAGATAAACTTCGACTGATATGCTTGTTTTACTACTTATTGAATTGTACACAAAGGCACGTTTTATAACATCAAGTTACTGATGTGTTTACGTGCAATCAATGCACAACCAACTCATAGGTAACAACTCATATCTCTAGGTTTAAAGATTTATATAATGTTATCGTCTCACGATCACTCGAGATAAATTCCATGAAGTGATACAAGTGAGCGTGGGTTTATACCAATACTCATAACTTATGAGTACTCATGAATGTTGTAGCAACCATTGCCATGTCTAAACACCTTTAGGGCATCTACAAACCCAATTCATGACAATCTTGATTCATACCTACTTCCGACGTATGATCGATTGTGGAGGTTTGAATAAATTAATTATTCTGGAAGTCAAAACATGCAAAACTGAAACAATAGTAAATAATTGACAATGATAGTAACACTTTACTCATAAATAAATCACAAATTTTATTCATCATCAAACGTCGATTACATTTTACAAGTTTCAGGAAAACTATCTAATCTGTAAAACTAATATCGTCCCTTAGCCCGATGCGTCTTGCATGCTGAAAATGCTTAACCCTCGTCAGTCCCTTCGTAAGGGGATCTGCAGGATTCTCATCCGATGATATCCTCCTTGTCACAAGGAGTCCTTCTTCAATCTTGTGTCTTATGAAGTGATATTTTCTGTCAATGTGTCGAGATCTACCATGATCTCTTGGTTCCTTGGCTAAGATAACCGCACCATTGTTGTCACAGAAAATCTCTATAGGTTCCTTAATAGCTGGTACAACTCCAAGGTCTCCGATGAAGTTCTTTAGCCATATCGCCTCCTTCGCTGCTTCACTCGCTGCTATATACTCTGATTCACAAGTCGAATCAGCCACCGTCTCCTGCTTGGAACTCTTCCAAGAAATTTCCTCTCCATTTAAGGTAAAGATCCAGCCCGACTGAGAGCGGAAATTATCCCTATCAGTCTGAAAACCAGCATCACTATACCCTAATACTCTCAAGTCATCACTGCCACCAAGGGTAAGGACCCAATCCTTAGTCCTTCGCAGGTACTTGAGAATGTTCTTTACCACTGTCCAATGAGCCTTGCTACGGTTCCCCAGATACCTGCTGACCATGCTCAAAGCAAATGCCACATCAGGACGGGTACAAGTCATAGCATATATGATCGAGCCAACTGCGGAAGCATACGGTAATTGGCTCATCTCAGCTATCTCTGCCTCTGTACTCGGACTCTGAGTCTTACTCAGTTTGGTATTGCTTTGGATCGGTAATCTCCTTTCTTGGAATTCTCCATGTTGAACCTTTTCAACACCTTATCCAAGTATATACTCTGACTAAGTCTAATTAGTCTTCTACTCCTTTCTCTTAATATCCTTATCCCTAGGATATAGGTAGCCTCCCCTAGGTCCTTCATAGCAAAGCACTTCCCAAGCCAGGACTTAACCTCCTGCAAGGTTGGGATGTCATTTCCTATGAGTAGTATGTCATCCACATACAGTACCAAGAAGCTAACTATACTCCCACTAGCTCTGACATACACGCAAGACTCATCTTCGCTTCTCGAGAAGCCAAACTCTTTTACCTTCTCATCAAAACAAAGATTCCAACTACGAGATGCTTGTTTTAATCCATAAATGGATTTCTCAAGCTTGCATACTCTATTAGGGTACTCTGCACTGACAAAACCCTCTGGCTGATTCATGTACACATCCTCAGCCAACTTTCCATTAAGGAAAGCGGTTTTGACATCCATTTGCCATATTTCATAATCATGAAATGCTGAAATGGCTAACATAACCCTAATAGACTTAATCTTTGCTACCGGCGAGAATGTTTCATCATAATCAATACCTTGAGTTTGAGTAAAACCATTCGCAACCAGTCGAGCCTTATAAGTATGCACCTTTCCTTCCATGTCTATCTTCTTCTTGAAGATCCATTTACACCCGACTGTTTTACGGCCTGGTACATTGTCAACCAAGTTCCAAACTTGATTGTCATACATGGACTGTATCTCGCTGTCCATAGCCTCCTTCCATTTAGCAGACTCCGGGCCTGCCATGGCTTCCTTAACACTGCTAGGTTCATCCAAATTTACTAGTGTACTATCACTAATAAACGTATCACCTTCCGTAGTAATATGAAAACCATAATAAAACGAAGGTGTGTTCCTAACCCGTGTGGAACGCCTCGGAGGTACAGACTCGTCAGCTGGATCAATAGGAGTTTCCTCCTCAGGTTGATTGCTAGTGTCTGAGGTTCCTTCACCAATTGATTATTGAATTTCTTCAAGATCAATCTGCCTCCCACTGTCTCCTTGGCTTATAAATTCTTTCTCACGAAATATCCCTCTTCGTGCTACAAAGACCACATTCTCACTGAGTCTGTAGAAGAGGTAACCAAAGGATTTATGTGGGTAGCCGATGAAAATACACCTTTCACTTCGGGGTTCAAGCTTATCATGAGTTTCACGCCTCACGAAAGCTTCACAACCCCAAATTTTGATGTGGTCCAAATTGGGAACCCTCCCAGTCCACATCTCATGAGGTGTTTTGGTAACCTTCTTTGTAGGGACTAGATTAAGTATATGGGCGGCAGTCTCTAAGGCATACCCCCAAAAAGAGATTGGTAATGAAACTCGACTCATCATAGAGCGAACCATGTCCAACAAAGTTCGATTACGCCTCTCAGCTACACCATTCAGTTGTGGTGTCCTGGGAGGAGTCAATTGTGAGACAATCCCACACTCCTTAAGATAGTCAAGGAACTCGGTACTAAGATACTCACCACCTCGATCGGATCGAAGCATCTTAATGCTCCTGCCCAATTGATTTTCTACTTCCTGTTTGAATTCCTTAAACCTTTCAAAGGTTTCAGACTTATGTTTGATTAAGTAGACATACCCATATCTACTAAAATCATCAATAAAAGTCACATAATACCAATTAGCATCCCTTGTGGCGGTTTTGAATGGTCCACATACATCAGTATGTATTAGGTCCAACAAACCCTCACCCCTCTCACAAGTTCCAGTGAAGGGTGATTTTGTCATCTTTCCAAGTAGACAAGATTCACAATTTTCATCCGATTTAAGGTCAAATGATTCCAAGACTCCACTCTTTTGGAGTTGGCCTATGCGTTTCTTGTTTACATGTCCAAGATGACAATGCCACAATGATGCTTTATCTAGGCTAGTAGAAGAATCAATATACAACACATTATTTCCTAAGTTGTATACAATTGACAAAGTTTCATACACACCATCACAAGGTAACGCTTTAAAATAAAACACATTTTTAAAGAAAGCATTAATACCACCACATTCATTATCAAATGAAAAGGTAAAACCTTGTTTGTACAAAGCATGAAAAGAAATAATATTCCTCGCCATTTCAGACGAGTACACACATTTATTCAAATCTAATTTTAACCCATTATTAAGCAACAAAGTATAAACTCCAATCTTGGAAACAGGTGAAGCCTTCCTATTCCCCATGATTAAGTTTATCTTCCCGTGCTCCACATCCTCACTTCTTCTTAGGCCCTGCAAATCAGAACATATGTGAATACCACATCATGTATCAAGCACCCAAGAGTTAGAGTATGTTGAGTAATTAGACAATATAGTGTAAATACCTGCATAGGTGGGTTTCACTTTCCCATCCTTTAGATCCTGCAAGTACTTAGGGCAGTTTCGCTTCCAGTGTGCCTTTTCATGGCAATAAAAGCATTCAGCATCCTTGGGAATGGCAGAAGGAGTGGCAGAACCGTTCTTGGCCTTTGATGAGGAGCCTTCAAGAGACTTTCCCTTGGTACCCTTCGAAGGGTGCTTCCTCTTCTTCCCTTTGCCTTGCCCAATAGCTAAAACAGGGGTAGATGTTGGAGTAGGAGTAGTAGAGGTAACAACCGCTTTACCCTTAAGACCGGTTTCAGCGGTCTTCAAGAGTCCTTGAAGCTTGCTGAGGGTAACTTCCTCGTTGTTCATATGATATGTCATTCGAAAATGATCATAACAAGAAGGCAAGGAGTGCAAAATGATGTCAATTGCCAACTCCTCGGGGATGTTAACATTCAGCTTCATCAAACGGTCCACATACCTTTGCATCTTTTGCATGTGGCCCGTGACGGATTCACCGTCCTTCATGCGGGTAGTTATTATGGAGGAGATTATTTCATACCGCTCCTGACGAGCACTCTGATGGTACCTTTCTATCAGATCTTGGTGCATCTCAAAAGGGTAGAAATCTTCATATGACTTTTGGAGCTCGGCTGTCATCGTGGCCATCATGATACATGCCACCTTAGTAGCATCTCTCTCATGAGTCCTGAATTCAGCGATCTCCTCAGGAGTAGCAGTAGACTCATCAAGTTCTTTTAACTCCTTATCGAGGACATATTCCTTGTCCTCGTAACGAGTAACCATCCTGATGTTCCTAATCCAATCCATGAAGTTGGAACCATCAAAGATGACCCTCCCACAAAGATTCATGAGAGAGAAAGAACCAGTTGGGTTAGAGCCTGAAGCATTAGTGTTGGAAGACATCTGAAAGAAGAGAGTAAGTTTAGATCAGATATATAGAATCCTTAATAAGACACCCAAATGTAATATTAAGGCTAGGATCCAATCACAATATATTACACTTAGAAGAGGGATGCCGTAATCTAAGTAATAATATATTTGAAAGGTAGGTGAATGACGATTCACCAATTTCCACCATGAAAACGAAATGATTTATTAGGTTTAATTGGATTTGAAATTCCTAGATTCTTTTGAGATTCATTGAACTTTTCAATGGCATGTTTCAATCTCGATTGTGCCCTTCAAGTTTTGTGACTGGGATGCCGAGGATCACAAAACAAGGTGTGAATAACCATGCTAATTCACTTGGTACGCTTAATATTATCACCTAATCAATGTGTCGGTTAACCACACACGCTCCATTGATCTATGACAAACATTAAGTCACCCTTCGTGATCCTTACTAGTCCTAGTTAGTGTGCCGGTTAACCACACACGCTCCACCAACGACTTGGTAAGGTACAAAGTGTGAATTCCATGGACTAGCACCATGTTCACATTTTCCTAAAATAACTAATATTGGGAATTAAAAGAGTTTAGTTATTTTATAATATTCATTATACTTTTAATGAGGATTTAAAGTCATTGTTCTACCCGTTCGGCTAACGACCATCCACCGGTCAAGCAAGCGGTGGGTGAGAGTATACACCCATTAAGTCGCCATTTTATAGGCACCAACCTTATACCCACCTTATAGACCGGCTTCGTGAATGAGGCCTACTAATGGTAAAACGACTTATTCTTATACATATATAATAATAATTAACCATTAATGTTATAAATAGTATAAGGGTTGAATTTTAACTATTAAAACTCTAAGGGTTGGAATTAAAGTTTATTAAAGTGTGTGAAACTTTACAAATTCCAAAACTTGAGGGCAAGTTTTGTAACTTTGCAAAACTCTTCATTTCATAACTTATGAATTAAAGGTTCATAAAAATGAAGACTCTTCATTTTCATGTAACTTATGTGTTTTAAGTGTGTGTTAAATAAGAGTGACCTTTGGAAATCCATAACTTGAGGACAAATTATGGGCTCCATTAAAACACATAAATGATCAAGAATTAATCCTAAACAATTCAGCAAATAATTCCTATCATTTTCTAAATTCATAAGAACATGAACATGATCATAAAAAATTCAAGAATTATATGAACACATAAAATCATGGAATTTTGATATATGCTATTGTAAATGGATTAGAACAACCATTACACCAACTAAAATAAGTTTTATAACACCAAAACGATTTAGGGTAATCTTTCTATTCCATTTCCAGCAGCAAAAGTCGAGAATCTGCACTCTTTCGATCCTACTCGTCGAGTGCATGAACTGACTCGTCGAGTAGGTTGAAGTTTGTCTTGGACTCGTCGAGTCCCCCCAATGGACTCGGCGAGTCCACTATGCAGACAGCAACGATTTCGATTTTTTTCACTATTTTGCATCAAGTATCAAACAAGCAAGCCTAGGCTCTGATACCACTGTTGGGTTTTGAGCAATCTAACACTTCCTAAGCCATATGCCCCTCCTTGCCACATTTGTAGCAAGACCCTGCCCGACAAACTCCGTCGTGACCCTTGCCGCACTTCCCACAAGTGCGGCCCTTCTGGCTCCCGGGTCTGGGATCAGCGGGCTTGGCCCGCTTGGCTGCCGGCTGGGACTGTGCCAGCCGCCGATCCCTCCCCAGAGACTCCGCCTCCTCCCTGGCCTGAGTCTCAAGCTCAATCTCCCTCTTCCGAGCATTCGCCTGAAGCTCGGCAAATGTCCGGTACGAGGAGTTCGCAGCGAACTCCCAAATATCCCGCCTCAGAATGCTCAGGTAACGGCTCATACGTGCCTGCTCGGTGGACACATGCTCAGGGCAGAACATCGCCCTCTCATGAAACATCCTCGTAATCGCTGTAACTGACTCGGTACCCTGCTTGAGGGTCAGAAACTCCTGCGCCAGACGTTCCCTCTCCACCTGAGGAACGTACTCATCTCGGAACATGGTAGTGAACCTCTCCCAGGACACTGCCGAAAGCTCAGTCGGTGTGAAGTGCGCAGTCACAAACTTCCACCAGTCCTTCGCTCCCAAGCGAAGCTGGTTCAGCGCGAACCGAACCTTCAAATGCTCAGGGGACGAGCAAGTGAAGAAGCATCCCTCCATATCAGATATCCACCTCATAGCTGCCACCGGATCCTGCGTACCATCAAACTCTGGTGGCTTGGTGTTGCTGAACTCCCTAAACAACATCGCATCACCTCCCTGGGGCCTTGCCGCAGCAATCGCTGCGGTAGCCGCTGCAACCGCATCCTCAGAAAGAGCGGCATAGCGCTCGTCAAACGTCTCAATCAAAGCGGTCTTAATAGACCCGAACATCTCTGGTATCTCAGCTCTGATGACCGCAGCCACCTCCTCGTGAATGATCTGTCGAATCTCCTCATCACTAGCTCCGACATCCTCTGGCATATGACGTGTCCTCACCATGATCAACCTCTGAAATACAACATGCGATAATTAGAATTCACTCGAACACTCTTACATTCAACAATCCACCCCTTCTTGATTCTTGGCATCCCAAGATTCTTATTTGGACTGTGTACCGCACCGGTGCTTTTAGTAGTACGGGCCCAATACTACTGTCTGCACCGTCTCAGTACACACCCCAAATCGTCCTCTTCGGATCCCAGTCCCCAAGTACTCTATTATACTTAAATCACTCTGTAACAGGTCTCACACAAAGCCCTAGCTGCTACCTAATTACTCTTAGCGTCTCATAGCAGCTCACCATTCCCTAAGCTAAGGCATCACAAAACAGGCCACTATAGTCCTATCAGCAATACCTAGCCTACTCTAGCATGCAAACACATCACATTAATAATTATCACATAACAAAATTTGGGAATTCACCGTTCGGGCGCTGACTGATCGTACACACGTCTCTTCCTGGAAAATCCTTTACTCTTAGAAAATTTTTGGTTTTATTTTGAAAATATCTCTTTAATTCCTCAGTTTGAGATCAAATACCCCCGAAGGTGTACCCGAATCCCTCAAACCAAGGCTCTGATACCAATTTGTAACACCGAAAATTTCAAACCAATTTTTCGACTTTTATAAAAACATAATTCCATCAATATTCATAAAACAACCATTTTAATTGTTCAACAAAACAGTACAAAATCCCAAGATCAAAATGTCAAGCTCTAAACGTGTGTGTGTACGGATCAAGCCGGCGCCTTCCCGCGGTCGTCACTAGTACCTGAAACAAATAACATCAACACTGTAAGCACAAGGCTTAGTGAGTTCCCCAAAATACCATATATAACACATATTAGCCACTCTAGGCTATAACTCTGTGGGTCCGTGCACCCAAACTCTGTGAACCCTCAAGTTCTAACTCTGATAAACATGCACCACATAAATCACATAGAAATCATGCAGTACAACACATAACATACATAGCATAAAAACACTCTATCACATAGCTCTGGTTACCTACTGCGCGTCTCGGTAAATCGTAACCCTGAAATCGCTAAACACTCGATCTGCCGAGCTGTAGTCCCCCTATAGCACAATACATCTCTAATTAACACTTTCCCAACTGGGGTTGACCACACTTAAACAAGTCAATCTAGGTCAACGCTGGTCAACGGTCAACGGTCAACTTTGACCGGACTCGGCGAGTGCACTATAGCGACTCGGCGAGTCTGAGCGTATGCACCAATTTCCCTGGAACCCTCCCTTGACACGTCGAGCATTTCCCTCAGCTCGATGAGTTCCACCTGGCAAGAGTTGTAAGGCCACCACGACTCAACTCGCCGAGTCTCAAGAACAACTCGGCGAGTCCAGTTTGACTCGGTCCACCTGTCCATCCTGACTCCCCCTTTGACTCACTGAGTTCACCCTTCCCAACTCGGCGAGGACACTCGCTGAGTGGTCGAGCAACATTCATGCTACTCGCCGAGTCTGTTCTTCGGACTCGGCGAGTCCGTGCCATGCACTGACTCAATCTTGCTCTAAAGGTCAGATCCAGTCCATTAATCCATAGATCCAGTCCCTCCAAGCTTATTTAGCATGTAAAGTCACAATCTTGATGCACATACAACCTCTATGTGACCATATATGATGTTTTAGACTCAAATACAACAACACAAGGTCAAGGACTCTATTGTCACCCATAAAGTTTGGTGAGTGAGGCCCTCTAGACCTCTATGGATCCAGATCCATGGTCTCAACTCAAAGAGGGAACCAATGGGCACCAAATCACCCCATAATGACCACATTAAGCCCTAAATTGCATCAATCTTCACTAAACAGAAAATGGTCCGAAATAATACCTCTAGAGTGATGATCTAAGCTCCAAGTCCATGAAATGGCAGCCTCCTTTGCTTCCTCTTGCCTAGGGTCTTCTTCTTCTTGCTAAACAACACACACAAGATCAAGAATGGCTCTCTTTCCTTCACAAAACGCTCAAGAACTCTAGGGACACTCTCTGGGGGTTGGGTGAGCACAAATGACGGCCATAAGGCCCTTTAAATAGGCCTCAAACCCGGAGATTTAGGGTTTCATTACACAGCGCAGACTCGCCGAGTCCATACCCTGGACTTGCCGAGTCCAAGCGCGCACCAGTGATCAATTCCGCATCCCTACTCGGCGAGTCTGAGCTCCAACTCGCTGAGTCCCTCTCACAACATATCAAAATTTAACTTACAAGATACCTGGTAAAAATTCGGATGTTACATAAACCTTGGATCTATGTTTGTCTAAATACATGCAAAATAATAATTTTCCAAGGTTTATAACCTATCTAACATGGCATGGGGAACATTTCAACATAAAAGAGTTAGAAGAGATTACATACCTTTTGGTGAGTTTGGTTCTAAGGAGTTTGAGGGCCAAGCACCAATAGTGTGAATGCCTCAAATGGAATCACAAACACCACAAACTCTTGGAAAACTTTGAGAGAGTATACACCCTTGTATAAAATCGGCCACACACAAGCACAAACACCACAAACTCTTAGGCTCCATTTCATGCTCCATAAGCATGCTTATATAGTGTGCATGGTTAGGGTGAAACCCTAATAACCCATGTCTTTTCCTTTCCAAGGATCCATGGGTTAAAAGCACCATGGATCATCCATGGACTTCCACATAAGCCTAGCCCATTAACAAATGAGTATTAGCCCACACTATATAAAACAAATAGCCCATAATCTAATTAGTCTTCCTTTTAATCTCTAAATTAATTCATAATTAATTTAAGACTAAAACTAATTAAATAACGTAACTTCATATTAATATATTATAACCCATAATATATTAATAAACATATGTGTATAACTCTCATAAAATTATCCATAATAGTTTGGATGAGATGCAACCCAAATGGACCATGCCGGTCAGGTCAAGTATATACCAAATAAGTTATGGACTTAGACACCTTATCCAACACCTTTAGCATCTGACACCCTGTCATGCTCACTAACTCACTTGCCAATAGTTAAGTTGCAACAACTGGAACATCCTCCGTCCCCAAACTAGGTCATAAACTTCTCCCCTAAGTTTCTCAGATTCTCCAAGACTCTCACCGATTCGAGTATGGATCCTGTGCTTTTAGTAGTACGGGACCAATACTACCTTCCACATTTATCCATACTTTCCTCAACAATCATACCAAATCCTCTAAGTCACTTCCTCAAACTAGTACACCCAAGTCTCAATCATCGTCACTAGTAACCCACTGAAACATATCATAGGCTATCCTAGGTTCCCGAACCCACCTAGTCCCCAGCCACTGAAAGATTCATAGCAATGTCAAATAGCTACCTCATGAATATAGCCACATGCAACAGAGATCAGATAATCCTTCGAGTAAAATCCCCATCCCTAGAATGGTTGGACTCAAACAAGAGTTGTGCCATAGGTTCAAATCTATTACTCTGAGATTATCCAGCTTGTGCCACATGTGACTTACCATATTCAATTAATAGTTAGCTCACATTACTAAAACTCCCACAAAGCACAAAGCAAGCAGCATTCAGACAATGGAAAATCTAACCATCATATTCCAATCAAACCATTCTATCCTCTAGTCAAGAATCTGCACATGTAATTCAAAGGCTCATACAATCACGCATAACCTAAATAGACTATTCTATCACTGACTGATCAGTACTAGCATACAAGTCTACAAGCATATATAATAGGCATATAAGGCATCTTCCTAGTTCCTTAGTCCTAATCTAGCATGCAGTTATCATAATCATATCATAACATAACATAACATATAATAACATGTATGGGTATCTTGGGGAAAACTTACTTGAGCTCGGCTGATTGCACACATCACACAACTTGTTCTTTTCAATGTTCTTTTCCCTTTTCAAATTCTTTTCAAACTTCTTTTTTATAAAAGGGTTTTACTTTTAAAAATTCTCATACCAAGTCCTTAGTTTGAGTTCAGACACACCCGAGAGTGTGCCCGAATCCCTCAAACCAAGGCTCTGATACCAACTTGTAACATCCTAAAAATACAGGCCAAAAATTTCATTTTTAGTAAGTTATTATAAAACCAACAGTAGAAGAAAACATCCCTAATATCATGTCATGTCAAAATCAAAGTAGAAATAATGAAAACATGTTATCATAAACAATATTAGAGTGTAATCTGAAAGATCTCATGTGCAGAAAACCGTAGTGTGATGCACTGCGATCGAGCAAGCTCCTTTCCTTTGAAAATGAGTATCTGAAACCAAAACTGTAAACCGTAAGCATGAAGCTTAGTGAGTTCCGCCATCATACCACAAAATCATATATAGCCAGGCATATCTGGGTGCTCGGCCTACCCAATCAGGCATATCTGGTTGCCCGACCTACCGTGTCAATCATATCGGGGTGCTCGACCTACCCTATCAAAAAATCTGGGTGCTCGACCTACCCTATCAGACATATCTCAGTGCCCGACCTACCCTCCGGTTTATTTCAACCGGTTACGGGGACTATTTCACCCTTACCACTACCACATAAAAACATAGCATAAACATATAGATCACATATATCATGATCTGTCTATCATAGTTGGGTACTAATCTACCCCTCCGGTCCTATCGACCAGTAACCGGGGACTATTTCACCCCTACTACCACTATCACATAACATTATATCATGCTAGCACATAAAACATAACAGATAGCAACAAACGTAGGTTAATATCACAAAGACAATCATCTAACATACAACTCCTACTAGTGGGCTGACATTGTGGTCGTAGACCCACCGTTACTGGAAGGTAACTCACTTCACACTGCTAAAGTCTCGAAGACACAACCATAGCTGCTGGATGACAAAATCCCAATCTGTCAATATCAAAACATCACCCAATTAATAATTGGGCCCAACCCTCTACATGGTCTCACTCTAAGGCCCAACCATTTATTTCCAGTCCAACATTTGACATTCTAATGGCCCAATATCAAATAATCATTAAGGCCCAAACTACGGCCCATCTATGGCATAATTTTCCAAACTGGGCCAAACTCCTCACATAGGCCTTACCCTAGGCCCATTAAATTGTTTTAGCCCATTAGCTTGTTCTTGGATGGCCCATTATTATCCCAACCATCAAAGCCCAATAGAAATCCCAACTCAAGGTTCAAGTGAAACCAGGATTTCACATAAAATGACGATTAAGGTTAAGCTTCCTACTTAACCCATTAAGGACTTAATCCGTTAAGTCCCACATGACCTTAGGTTAATTTGCAATGATTATTAATTATTAATTTAAGTACATTAATCAATTCTCATGCGGTCCATTAATCCCGAATTATGGTTTTATGGCTTTAGGGTTTTTCCAAACCCTAATTAGGGTTTCCAACCCATATTAGCCCAATAGCTAGATCCTTAAGCCCATTAGGGTTTTTCTTAGGTCAATCGGGGTCCATTAGACCCATTAGGGTTTTTACTAAGCCCATTTTCACGGCCAAAAAATACCGATTTTGTTTATGCTTTGTTTAAAAATCAGAGTAATATTTTAAATAAAAGTGTTGCGGAATGTGTCCCAAAACAATATATGATAAAGATTTATCAAAAGCATTTCCGTATAAATGTATTTCATTAAAAAGACTCGGGATGTCGTGTTCGATGCAGATCATAAGCATAAACAATGCAATATAGGCCTTACTACATTATTCCGTATTTTCAAGCCTAAAATCCATTAATCTCTCATCCCAAGACATCACATCTATGCTCATGCGCCACTACCTGTAATACAAGAAACTGAGTGGGTCAGGTTTGAGAGTCTGGTGAGCACATAAGGTTTTCAACCCACAATAAATAAGTTTATTAAGTTTATCAAACCAAACAAACCCGATTATCCGTTCCCGTTATCCTCACTTTACCTCCCTAAAACATCTAACATAAGGGACCTAGTCTAAGGACTATCATCGGGATGGACACTACTGCTAAGGGGATTCCTCAACAATAAATGTTCTTAAGGCAATCATGTGGGGGATGGAGTACATCTGGTGAGCACACAGTTCAAATATACACACAGTTCATATAAACACCAACAGGTTGCGAGTCTGCTAGCGTTCCACTGGACTGTCTAGAATAGTCCGTGGTCATCATCTATACTATGCTAGATGACTGGATCATCAATAACATCTATAACGAGGCCTCTCATTATTTTATTTTGTCACACAACAACTATTACATCTACCCATGTTTTACCCAACACATTTTGTAGATATAAAATACATATACAGTTTAAATCATTGAAAACATGTATAAAATGTTCATCCAACATAGATAGCAAGTATTCAGTTAATATGCACACATAGCACGTAATTTATATAAAACACTTCATATCTATGTGTAATCTTAAAGTAACTATGCACTCACCTGGTAAGGTGGTGACTCGGCACTCGGACAACACTTCGTTACTTCTTAAAACAATTTTTCCTTAACCAAAACCTAGTATTAATACCACTAGAGTTTAGTTTTAACGTTAATCGCGACTAATTAATAGTCTAGCTATTATTACTACTATATAAACATTAAATAACACTGAATATAACTCATAATAATAGACCAAATACTTATTTTAAGGTCCTAATAATGTTACTATAATTAAATAAAAGCTATATTAAATATAGTATAGGCGTAACTTACTTAGAGCAGGTTTCCGAGCCGAAAGCTTTTCTTCTCGGAGCCGTCAGGTGCTCCGGGGCTTTCTTTTCATGATAGGGAAGTTCCCTAGACTTGGGTGGGGTTTAGGGAGGTTAGATAGAAGTTAGAGAGAGAAAGAAAGGTTTGAATGTGTGAGGAAATTATGAAGAGTTAATCTCTTATTTATAGGAATTGTATAGTAAAGTAGTCTCCAAGCTTCGTCCGTAAGTTTTGCATACGAGCTCCGTTTTTTATGTCTTTTTACCGTTGAGTTCCTATTAATGAGATCTTCAAATTTCATTTACACCTCGTTGGCAAATTCTAATTCTATCTCGGATTTACAAAACTGTATCGAATTCGCCGCGCTCGAAAAGTAGAGACTAAGCTTCATCCATAACTTGCGCATACCACCGTTGAGTTCCTATTAATGAGATCTTCAACTTTCATTTAGACCTCGTTGGCTAATTCTCACTCTATCTCAGAGTTACAAAACTGTATCGAATTCGCAACGCTCGAAGAGTAGGGACTAAGCTTCGTCCATATCTTTCGCATACGAGATTTGTTTTCGACTGTCTTTTTATTGTTTCACTCCTATTAACGATATATTCATTTATCATTTAGATTATTTTGGCTAAAAATCGACCGATCTAAAATTTAGATTTCGGGTTGTGCACTGTTATGCTAAATCTTAGAAAAATCATAACTTCCTCATATCAAGTCAGATTTAGATGTTCTTTTTATGCACACTATCGGTTTAACATATACTACGAATTTCGTTTAGATCGCTAAGGCTAAATCTCGCTCTATCGTAAATTCACTATTTACGCCTCCCGGTATCGTGTCGGTTCCGTCGCGAAACTTCGACGGGTCATAACTTCTTCGTTATAACTCAGATTTCGACGCTCTTTATATGTACGGAAACCTTGTAACATATATTAAAATTTGGTTGAGATTATTTATTCTTAATAATATTTTGTCGAAAATTCATTTTCGACCCCTATTACCTCTAAATTGACTAGCCCGGATCTACGGGCGTTACAATAATCTCCCCCTTAGGATGATTACGTCCCGGAATCATCAATGAAACAGGATTGTATAATGACTCCATACATTATCTCTTCATCCTAGGTAATAACTGTAACTTCTATGTTGCTTCGAACGAGTATCTAACTCTTGGACTCCTTGACTGCAGGCGGTGCTCGGTCTTGCACCTACTCGTTAGACTTTCAATCATGACCTTTGTGTCACAACATCATTATTTATTAGAGACTCCTTCTTCTTCTTAAAAAGATTAGGATAATTTAATTTGATTACTACAATTGACCTATGTGTCATATTCTAATGACCTATCATCGTGCATAGCAATGCTTAGACTTAGGTCTCGTAGAGTCAAATTCTGGAATGGAGTATGCCTTCCTTGATCGTCTAATGTGATATAATCACATTTTAACATGTAGCATTTCTAGCTACCAACTTCTTTAACAACGAGCGTGATACTTTTATTGATTGCTTTGATTTCAATCGTTTGGCTTATGTTGGACGCTACATCAAACTTGGTTCTCTGAACCACGTAACCTACTCATCTTAGTCAGACTCAATGTGATATGACCACTAGGGTCGGGATAACAACAATCTTCTTAGTCATTACCAAAACAATGGTAACGACATACTTGAACAAAACAAAATCAATTACTAGTTTCTTGGTAACCTTGTGACTTTCCCTGATCCAAGTGTGAGTCCTATGCTTCCGGTAGTATATGTCTCTACTACCTTTCACACCTACTCATACTCGTCCCAAGTATTGTCCCGTAGTTTTCCAAGTCACCATACAAGAAAATCACATAGAAACTTAACACATAAAATATCAAAACGAAGGTTTTATATTATTCCTTGAAACGATTACATGGGTGTTCAAGTTCACCCTAGATTATGCCTCTAATAGGCTACACCATATGACACTATCTACATGGATTCTTCATAACTTGATCTCCATGTATCCATCCTCACTCCTGATTCCTTGCATCGTCAGCTGCTTCATCTAGGATCATATGGAATGCTCTTGCCTTTGGTTTTGGCGGAATGTTTGTTCTTGCTGCCTCTTTCTTTTTCGAGCAATCCTTAGCAACATGCCCTTCTTCACGACATTCATAACACACCCTTTTGCTGGCGGTGCACTCGTTGGCGTAATGTCCGGTCTTCCCACATTTGTAGCAAGTCACTTCTTCGCTACATTTCCCAAAGTGATTCTTCTTGCACTTCTCGCACCATTTCACTTTGTTTCCTCCTCCGCTAAACTCCTTTAAACCAGAATTGATCTTCTTATTGGGCCTCGTAGACCCCTCAAACTTCCTCTTTTCGCTAACCTCAATCTTGTTGGTAGCTCTTCCCTTAATAATATCATCCACAGACTTGGCAGCCCAGATAGCTGCCTCCAGAGTAGGTGCCTGACGCACTGGCATCGTGTACTCCCATGGAAGTCGCTTTTCGTACTTGTCGATTTTCGTCAGCTCATCCGGAATAAGGCGCAAGGCAAACTCCATCTTCTCTGTGAAGTTGTTGGTGTATTCATCAATTGACATGCTTCCTTTCTTCAAGGTCAGGAACTGGTTCTCTAGCTCGAGTAAGTTTTGAGCTGAGCAGTACTTTCGTTTAAATTGCAGCAGAAACTCTGTTGATGCTAGTTGTAGGGGCTCATTGGGGCTCAAAGTCTTCCCTAGGGTATTCTACCAGCAAACAGCGCCTCCTCTGAATTGACGTACTGCAAACGTGGTTTGTAGCTTGCCTTTGCAACCACATGTCATGAAGGCCAATTCCATCTCTGAGATCCAATCCATGACCCCGATCAGATCTTCCTTCCCAGTGAAAGTCAATGGCTTGAAAGTTATAAAATCTTTGTACTTGCATCCATTCCTCTCGACTCCTTCATCATGATTGTTCCTCCTAATCACCGGGGGATTAGCTTGACCAACGATCCTGCTGTCGTTCCCTTCCTTAGACTGCCCGTGATTCAGCTCGGGCTGTTCAATAGGCATCGTAATTTCCTCTCGATCTTGTTGAAGTAAATGCCTTGTTTCCTCCATTTGACGATCCAACATCATCTGGATCAATGCTTGCACTCCGGCCATCGTGATTGGCTCGGGTGCAACTTCTACTACGACTGGTATTTGCTATATCACTGGGGGCTGATCTCGGTTCCCATTTTCATTCACGTTTCCGCTACGGGTCCTTGCCATCTTGATCTATACACCGAATAAGGTGAATCTAGATCTTTATTTAGGATTGACATTTAAATCATCCATATCACTCCGAAACGTTTATATTCTAGTTCTAATATCGTAGTTAAACACTTAGAATCCTAAATACATAAGGTTTCCAGATCCGGTCGGCAACAGACCATAGATCCGAAAAAATAATAGCATGTCAGGCACAAAGCATTTAGCACAAAAAAACATTTTAGGCATAATCCCTAAAATAAGCTAGTGCTCACACCTCACAATCATCGCTTACCATTCTAAGTTTAAGTCTAGAAATCCTACAAATTCTTAGTTCGCTTAAACTAACGCTCTGATACCAACTGTGACATCCCTATTTTCACGGCCAGAAAAGATCGATTTTGTTTATGCTTTGGTTAAAAATCAGAGTAATATTTTAAATAAAAATGTTGCGGAATTTGTCCCAAAACAATATATGATAAAGATTTATCAAAAGCATTTCCGTAGAAATGTATTTCATTAAAAAGACTCAGGATGTCATGTTCGATACAGATCATAAGCATAAAAAATACAATATATGCCTTACTACATTATTCCATATTTACAGGCCTAAAATCCGTTAATCTCTCATCCCAATACATCACATCTATGCTCATGCGTCACTACCTGTAATACAAGAAACTGAGTGGGTCAGGCTTGGGAGCCTGGTGAGCACATAGGGTTTTCAACCCACAATAAATAAGTTTATTAACTTTATCAAACCAAACAAACCCGATTAACCATTCCTGTTATCCTCACCTTACGTCCCTAAAACATCTAACACAAGGGACCTAGTCTAAGGACTATCATCGGGATGGACACTACTGCTAAGGGGATTCCTCAGTAATAAATATCCTTAAGGCAACCATGTGGGGGATTGAGTACATCTGGTGAGCACACAGTTCAAATAAACATAAAGTTCATATAAACACCTACAGGTTGCGAGCCTGCTAGCGTCCCACTGGACTGTCTAGAATACTCCGTGGTCGTCATCTATACTCCGCTATATGACTGGATCATCAATAAAATCTACAACGAGGCCTCTCATTATTTTATTTTATCACACAACAACTATTACATCTACCCATGTTTTACTCAACACATTTTGTAGATATAAAATACATATACAGTTTAAATCATTAAAAACATGTATAAAACGTTCATCCAGCATAGATAGCAAATATTCAGATAATATGCACACATAGCACGTAATTTATATAAAATACTTCATATCTATGTGTAACCTGAAAGTAACTATGCACTCACCTGGTAAGGTGGTGACTCGGCACTCGTACAACACTTCGTTACTTCTTAAAACAATTTTTCCTTGACCAAAACCTAGTATTAATACCACTAGTGTTTAGTTTTAACGTCAATTGCGACTAATTAATAGTCTAGCTATTATTACTATTATATAAGCGTTAAATAACACTCAATATAACTCATAATAATAGCCCAAATAATTACTTTAAGGTCCTAATAAAGTTACTATAATTAAATAAAAGCTATATTACATATAGTATAGGCGTAACTCACTTGCAACGGGTTTTTATTAAAAATCGGGCTTCGCTGGAGCAGCGTTTCCGAGCTGAAAGCTTTGCTTGTCGGAGCCGTCGGGCGCTCCAGGACTTTCTTTTCGTGATAGGGAGATTCCCTAGACTTAGGAGGGGTTTAGGGAGGTTAGAGAGAAGTTACAGAGAGAAAGAAACGTTTGAAGGTGGGAGGAAATTATGAAGAGTTCTCCTCTTATTTATAGGAATTGTATAGTAAAGTAGTCTCCAATCTTCGTCCGTAACTTTTGCATACGAGCTCTGTTTTTGTCTATCTTTTTACTGTTGATTTCCTATTAATGAGATCTTCAACTTTCATTTAGACCTCGTTGGCTAATTCTCATTCTATCTCGGATTTACAAAACTGTATCGAATTCGTCGCGCTCGAAAAGTAGAGACTAAGCTTCGTCCATAACTTTCGCATACGAGCTCCGTTTTTGTCTGTCTTTTTACCGTTGAGTTTCTATTAATGAGACTAAACTTTTTTTCGTTATCCATTTGCCATTGAACTATTGAAACTGTTCACATTTTACCCTTATGACCGGCAACAGCCGGTCATAAGGGTAAAATGTGAACAGTTTCAATAGTTCAATGGCAAATAGATAGCGAAAAAAAGTTTACTGACTAAATATGAACAAAATCGAAAGTTCGTTTCTCTCTAAAAAGTTCAATGACTAAATGTGAACAAACTTCCTCTTGTATTATGTTTTAGCAATTTATTTATTTTTGTTAAATTGTAGCAACATTTGTTGATGAAGAAATCTATGAAAAAAAAAAAAAAAAAACCTGAAAATATATTTAAAAAAAAAATACAAAAAACCAAACCGAAATACAAAACCAATGGTTTGACATTTTCCAAAATAAAAAATCAAAATTTCCAATCTGATTTTGGTTTTACAAAAAAATAAACCATTCTCACTGATGTGAATTATGATCATTGGTTTGACATCCGAATTTTGTGACATCCTATAAATATGTAGTTACAATATCGTCTGAACTCGTAATTCATAGTAAGGGGTTGGAGTATCATCGCATGAATACGTAGTTACAACGTCGCCTGAACTCGTAATTCATCACCTACAGGTTATGGGCCTGCTGGTGTTTCCACTGGGTTGTCTAGAATAGTCCGTGGTCGCCATCTATACTCTGGTAGATGACTACATCGCCACATTGCTGGTTAAGGTTATGGTATTTCCTTTAATCCTACATCACATATTCATCATCATCTATATACCTAATTATCATCACATATCTCTAGAGATGCACACAAAAACCGGTTTCACTATTCAAAACCGGATCCAATCCGAAACCGGATTGGGTCAAAACCGGTTTTGACCAAACCGGATCGGATCGGATTTAAAACCGGATTTTCAATCGGATCCTAATCCTATATTCCAAATCGGATTTGATACCGGATCGTAAACCGGATTCGCTAAAAACCAGATCCAAATCCGCCCCAAAATCCAATTAAAACCCACTAAAATCGGTTTAAACCGGTTTCAAATCGGATTAGAATCGGATTCGGATTTTGGTTAGAACCGGATCGGATTTTGACCGGATTCGGATCGGATTTTGACTGGATCGGATTTTTGATGACGTAAGCAAAACCGGATCGGATCGGATCGGATTCGGGTTTTGTGCATCTCTACATATCTCTCATCAATTTATTTCATCACACACCAACTATTTCATCTACCAATGTTTCATCCGCAATATATTTGTAGATATAAAATAAATATACCGTTTAAATTTTTTAAAACATGTATAAAATCGTTCATCCAGCATAAACAACAAGTATTAAAATAATATGCACACATAGCACGTAATTTATATAAAATACTTCATATATATCTATGTGTAAGATGAAAGTAACTATATCTACCATAAAAATCCCATAAATGCTTCCTAACTTCAAACCCCAAGGTTTACTCTACTAAAGCTTCATATTCTCGGCTCTCTGAACCTAGAAGGGTCCAGATCTATCACACCAAAAAGCTCAATATAACTCTTCCTCTCACTCTACACACTCAAGCTCGCTAGGGTTCTCACTTATGGGAAAGGTAGTCGCAATTGAAGGCCATAATTGCCTTTAAATATGGCTCGGGCCCAAATATTTAGGGTTTCTGCCAACAGCGCAGACTCGTCGAGTCGCCTCACCGACTTGTCGAGTCCATTCATTAATCTGAGTCATCAGTTACGACCTTACTCGACGAGTTGAGACGTCAACTCGTTGAGTCTCTCTTCTTAACTCAAAAGAAAAATACTTAAATTATGATACCTGGAAATCCGGATGTTGCATTTTGTTTTTTTATTTCATAGATTTTTTCATCAACAAATGTTGCTACAATTAAACAAAAATAAATAATTTTGCTAAAACATAATACAATAGGAAGTTTGTTCACATTTAGTCATTGAACTTTTTAGAGGGAAACAAACTTTCGATTTTGTTCACATTTAATCACTAAACTTTTTTTCGCTATCTATTTGCCACTAAACTATTGAAATTGTTCACATTTTACCCTTATGACCGGTAACAGCCGGTCATAAGGGTAAAATGTGAACATTTTCAATAGTTCAATGGCAAATACATAACGAAAAAAAGTTTAGTGACTAAATGTGATAAAAGTCGAAAGTTCGTTACCTTTCAAATCATTATCCCTTTATTCTATTTATGTAAAAATATATGAGGCCCACAGGACTTTATTATATTTTGGTAAATAAATTAAAACTACTTTCACTTGGTAAATATGATGAGAGGAATTGATGCTTTGGTATGGTCCACTACGTTTATTCTATTTACATAGATAAATATGAGGCCCACCGAATTTTTATTATATTTAGCTATTTACAATTAGTAAATATCATGAGAGGGATGGATGTCTTGGTCTGAGCGACTACCTTTATTCTATTTATATAAATAAATACGAGGAACACAACATTTTTATTATATTTCGGTAAATAAAATTAAAACGGTAAACATTTTTTTTGTTACCGCCACATTTTGATTAAAACCCCATGAAAGTTCAAAACATTTTATGAAATCGATAGTAATAGATAATAGTAGCCACAATATAATTCTTTTGCAAACATTAGTGTTTTTTTATAGCAAAATAGAAAGTGATGGTTAAACCAATAGGGCAAACTATATAAATTTTATGTAATTTCCCTTTTACTATTAATTTATTTGTAACATTAAACGGTTTAATATTTATTTAATACAAAGTGTGGGTAATTTACAGCTAGTGCTGTTAGCATCTTAAACTTATATTCTTGAATCCTGTGCTCTCTAATTTCGATATAATACCCACAAAACAAAAAAACAGAAAGAAAAATATTTTTCTAGTTAATCTACGTAAAAAGTATTATTTTATTAAAATTAAGTTAATGGTCACAACAACATCCCGTGGAAAAAAATATGTTACAACCTAAAAATGTTTTTCTAAATCAACCGTTAGTTTTTTGGGTTTTGAAAAAGGTTACAAAGATTTTTTTTTTTTTTTTTTTTTTTGTTTTTTTATGTTTTTTGTCTTTTCTATTCTAAAATACAAAAAAAACTTTACTTAAATATCTTTGGTAACGGTAAAAAAAAGAAGCTTTTTCCAAAAACAAATACGACCTTAAAGTCTTGATCTAATAATACAACTATTCTATCTTTACCTAATTAAATAATAAATTTGATCAATCGTATCTTTTTATTTTTATACCAAGATTTGTCCTTGGAACAACTGATCAGATAATGAGACAATTTATGCTTCATGGTCATAATAGAGGGACCATTTATGTAAACCTTAAAAAAGTCCACAATGGATAGCGGTGGCGCATTCACGGGGGTCTTTGAATGGCAACTTTCTTACATTGTATGCCAGAGAGGCTCCGTCGGTTTTCTTCATTTTAGAAACAGAATATCGTCATATTCCGATCACCGGAAAACTTTTCTGGTGATCGGACGACCTTCCACACCGTCGTTTCTATCAACGATGAATTCACCGGAGCCAATAGAGGAGGAACCAACAACCAACAGAGAATATGAGGGGAAAAGGGTTTCTGTTGGTTATTTATTCTTCCGAGGCTGTATTGCTCTTTTATTGTCGATATTCTTTTTGGCTTTAGTTGCGTTTACGCTTGTGGTTTTAGCGGTGATCTTCAGCAACCTCTCGATCTCGTATCCAATTTCCGTTCCCTGCCAGTGCAAGATAGTTTCCAGCAGTAAGTTTCTCTTGAATCTTGAAATCTAGCAGTGTTTTGATATCTAGTACGCGAAATTTAAGGCCTAAAATTGAGTGGGTGATTTGGATTCATGCAATTTGAAGTGAAATGCAAATATGTTTACCTAATTCCTGTTAGGTTGCATTCTAATTGCTTTGCGCAGTATGTTTTTATTAGGTATACATGAACACTTTCAGTTTTTCTGTCAGATGGATCCAAATTTTAGTTTTTCTGTCGTATGGTTATACGACAATTAGGATTCTAATAACTCAATTGAATGATTGATCATGAAACTGTGGTTGTTAGTTGTAACTATTCATGTATCTGACATGTTTGAAGCTTTTGATTTTGTAACTCTTAAAGGGTTTATCTTCTTTTCAGAAGATGAAATTATACAAATTTCAAAAGCAAGAATATAAGAATATCTCCACCAGTTCATAATTTTTGGCAAAAATGAAGAACGATATATGTCTATAGAAAGATGCAAATTATTACAACTTGTGAGAAGATCTCAAGAGGTCTAACCCTAAACCAAAAAAGAATAATACTTTGTGGAAGATCAATGAAAGTATACCTTTTGCTAGTCTAAATTCAACTGGTTTCAAGGGAGATGATAGAAAGTTAAAAAGAACCTTAATGCAATAAATGGCATGTGGATTGACATATCTACCCTTTATGACATTTCCTAGATTTCTTGCAGGTGTAGATCTTAAATCAGCAAAAGTATGTGAACTTGGACTGCTGAATTATAAAGCAAAGCATGTCTTTTATCCATCTGAGAAGAAGAAATTCAGATGTCGCTATGATTACTATTGGGCTTCTGTATTTGAGGTCAACCTTTTTTTATATTATTATTATTATAATAAAAAATGGAATTCTCATGTTATTAATTTTCAGGTTGAATACACAGACCACTCTGGTCATCCTCATATTGCATTTGCAGAAGCTCCTAATGAGGCCCTTCCACCCAATTGCAGACCCTCTTTCAATGCTGCCTGGATGGCTAAAGATAAATTTAAGGTATTTTATACAAAACATAACTGGTTGTACTATCTGGCATGCATTGGACTGGAACTGGAATTGATGTCAATGAGACAAAATTTGCAGTTTTTTGTCCCGTCAAAAAAGGTACATGCCAGACAGTACAACCTCAAGGTACAAAAAACTGCAAAATTTGTCTCGTTGACATCAATTACGTTTCCCGACACAGTGTCAGTGTACAACCGTACAATCTGTCCCTTAAGATTGTACTGTTGGCCATTCACCTTTATTGTCCAACCCAAAAAGGCGGGATATGGATTTTCTCTCGTCTGCACAAAAGACGTAAATGCCCTCCTCATCCTCATCATTAAAAATAGCACTAAGAACAGTTGTACTGTTACTACTGTCTGGCATGCACCAGACTAGGACTTCTGGAATTGATGTCAACGAAACAAAATTTGCAGTTTTTTGTCCCATCAAAAAAGGTGCATGCCAGACAGTACATCCTCAAGGTATAAAAAACTGTGAAATCTATCTCGTTGACATCAATTCCAGTACCTTGACACACCTTAACACAGTGTCGGTACAACTTTACTACAGTACAATCTCAAAGCACAATCTATCCCTTTGAGATTGTACCGTTGGCCATTCAACTATACAATAGTACAATTTGTACTGTTGGCCTGTCACCTTTTTTGTCCCACCTAAAAAGGTAGGACATGGATTTTCTCTCGATCTCTCGTCTGCACAAAAGACGTAAATACCCTCCTCATCCTCGTTGAAAATAGCACTAAGAAGCTTTTTCAGTCCAGTCCAGTCTATAACAAACACAGCCTTACCTGTATCTCACCTTCTTCTTGTTCTTTTTTTTTTAGGTGAATGAAACTTATGATTGTTGGTATACATTGGGAATTTCCAAATTAAACTTATATTATGATGAGTTTTTTAATTGTCAAGCTGACCACCCATCGATGATGGAGATGCTTAAACGATATCTTATCCTGTAAGTTTATCAACTATCAACTATTTATTTGTGTATAATAAACAAATCAACAGACAATTAACACGCGATTTTATTTTAAAATTTTATAGGTCAACCGAGATGTTGATGACGTGGCTTTCTCAAACGGGTCGAGCACAAGGGAGGCGGTTTAGATGGGAAGTTGTATTTGGAGCAATTACCGGGTTCTTAACTTCCTTAATCACCATTGCTTTGGGTAGAATGTTATATTTACTAAAGTCTCGTATTGTCAACATGTCTAGGGTTAAAATGGTCTATTTACTTAGATTGAAGCGTCTTTGTTTCCTTGTAGCATATTGTTCTTTTGTGAGTTGGGTAGCGATTCAGTATTGGGGAAAGCTTGGACTATTGGATGTATTTGATGCTTATAAATAGAAGATATATATATATATATATATATATATATATATATATATATATATATATATATATATATATATATATATATATATATATATATTGCACTCTTTGATAAAAAAAAGTTTTGAAAGCATGATATTGTAACAATAAAAAATTAAATGAAAGTGCTTATGCTAGTTGTTGATGTAAAAGGGAATGTGGGAAAAATTGAAGACTGAGGAAAAGAAAAGATAAGATGCCACAATGGGAAAAAGGTGATGATGATGATAGCCATGAAAAAGATGTTTACGATTGATGTTTAAAGATTTTGTTTTGGGGATTCAAATTGTAGTTTTCAAATGGCGTTTTCATGTAAACATTATGATGAAAGTGATAGAAAAATTTAATACGTGTTACGAAATTTTACATCCGTTTGATTGTTACGATATAGAAAAATAAAAGAAAGACGGAAGAAAGAATGATTTTGATTTTGCTAGTGTTCGCAATTCAATCCTGTTTTTGGACGCTAAAGAAAAACAATTAAAGATTTCTATCATGTAACTAACCCTTATCTGACGTAAAATAGCAAACTTAAGCATAGGTTACATATGGATAAAGAAAGATGCATGATCAATAAAGGAAGTACATCTAAACTGTTAAAATACGATCTACCCATGAACAAAGAACTTAAACAAGGAGAGATGTCCCACCAATCGTCACTATTACGGGGTGAGTAACATGTATAATTTTTCTTTGACACTAAAAATCTGCATTACGTACAACATATGGGGCTAGGCCACCATACAAACAAACGGTCCGTATAATACATGACTACTAATGTCTATGTAGTTTGAGTAGGAAGTTGGTGAACAGTCAAGATGTAATACATGACTACTAATGTCTATGTAGTTTGAGTAGGAAGTTGGTGAACAGTCAAGATGTGACAAAGCTCACTGAAAAATGGAGAAGGCAACCCCTTTGTAAGATGTTTGCATGCATACTGGTATGAGATGGAACATGTAGAACATGAATGTGACCAAGAGAAATTGTCTCGGATAAAGTGAATGTCGAGCTTAATGTGTTTGATCCGTTGGTGTTGGACCGGGTTAGCCGACATGTAGATGGCGATATGTTATCACAATAGACAAAAGAGGTAGTGTTACGCAACCAAGAGGCTCGAGAGCTGAACGGCTATGCTGTAATACTCAGTCTTAGTCTTAGCAAGATGGTGTGTTGGTGCTTCGAGGATCATTAGACAAGATTGTATCCAAGAAAAATGTGATAATCGGATGTCGATCGGCGTGTTACATTGCATCACTCAGTCTGCGTTGGAATTTGTCGTAAGGCGCATTGTCGGGGAGGCATATAATTGAAGTCTGTGATCAATAGTGTCACGAATGTAGCGTAAGATGCGCTTGAGAGTATATGGGAATACAACTCTCTAGAATGCATGTACAAACATATCTACAAGTCGACAAAAGAAATATCAGGAAGGGTGAACGTGGCATACTGTAGTGCCCCCGCAAGACTACGGTAGAGTGAGGGACCGAAGACATGTGGTCCATCGGCGCCAATCTTGGTGGATATGGCTATCGATGTATTTCAAGGATTGTGGTGAGACATATGGGCTCACTCAAGGAGCTCTATAGCACATTCTTATGAGAAAGAACATGCTTGTTTAAGATTGAGTGGTCTACTTACCTACAAAATAATTCAACAGCCCACTTTGCTCACGGAAAACTCCTGATTCAGGGAGGAGATCAGAGGAGATGATTTGAGAGTCATGTTAGAAGCCGTAAGGATGATATCATCCCTATAAAGTAATAAATATGCATAATCATTACCCATTCTAAGAACAAAGAGGGCAAAGTATGTCTTGCTATTCTCAAACCTAATGCTTAAGGTATAAATGCCCAAACACTCGAACCATACTAGATAGGCTTGCTTTAAGTCGTATAAAGACTACTATACGCACCAAACATGATGTGGCATTTGCAGGTTAGTAAAACCCAACAGTCGGTGCATATAAATTGTTTTGGAAAGGTGATTGTGAATAAAATCATTTTTAACATCCAACTAATGAACCGCACGACCACTTTTTGTTGGGATAACAACAAAACAAGTTAAGCACTTCAAACAAAAGTCAAAAAAACTTCGATGACACTCACATAATAAAACTTCTGAAAAACATAAATCAAAGGAATACAATATTTAACATGGTTTGATCAATGTGACCTACGTCTATGGGCGAATGTGTGCGTGTGTGTGTGAGGGAGAGAGAGAGAGAGAGAGAGAGAGAGAGATTTTATTAACTTTTAGGAACAATTACAAACACTCAATTTGTAGCTCACTTTTGCTCTCACTGAAATCTAGTAATTTACAATGATGGGGATATGAACCTATTTATATCAAAGTATCAAAACCATAATTCTAATGGTCCAGACCCATCCATAATTAGCTAATAAAAGGATTCCCTAATTTCAAACCAATAACGAAATGTCATGCATGTGCTTCTAGAACCTTCAACCTCATGAACAACAACCAAGCACATGATGGAGCATCATGATCCACCATGGCGCATCATGATGGTTCACCTACCATCAAGATGGCGCATCAGCCATGTGGAACATCCTCCATGAGCATCTTCATTCTTTTAAGCAACATTTGGAAAATCTTGAGCATCCTAGTGAACTTGACACCTGCGTGGCACATCAGGATCCATGATAGTGCACCATGAACCATGGTGGCGCATCATGCTCCATGATGGCACACCTTCCTCATGAATGTCGCATCCTCCTCTTGAATGACTCATCTTGTTTCAATGATTCATTTGCAGCACTTCAACATTCCTAGAACACAACAAGGCACACACGAGTAACACCTCAAGCACCAAAGTCCTGCACCTTGTTCATGGATGGCGCACCTTGTGCCATAGGTGGCATATCCTTGCTATAATTATGCATCATTGATGCTCCATTATCCTTCCTGATGCTTCACTCCAACTTCAAGTTCTCCATTGTGGATTTCTGATGCTTAATTGCAACTCTAAGTGTTCCATGTAAATACCAAGTGCTCCACGTTGGACAAGACTTCACACCCCAAGACTTTCATGCTTGCCTATAAATAAGCACATACCCCCTTCAGTATTCCCTATGTTAGTTTTGTGTACATATTCAAAAGAACAATCATTACAAGATCACATCCTTTGGAGCAATTTGTAAGCAAGAGATATTCTTTTTTTAGAGCTTAAGAGAGGTGCAACATTATAAGTGATTGTAATTGTTCTTGAATGTCAATAAAATTTCCTCTCTCTTGTTCGCTTATAGACATAGGTCACATTGACCGACCACATTAAATATCATGTTTATTTATTTATTTATTTTTGTACTTTTCATAGTTTTTATGTCGTGTTTTTTACCTACTTTGCTTATCGTTTGTCTAAAGTGCTAATGTTTCTTTGTTGAATCCTTGAGAAACTAGTATCAGAGTTATGGCTGAAGATACGAGAGTTGAGATCGAAAAATTCGATGGTCACTATTTCAGTTTCTGGAACATGAAAATCCAAGACTATCTTTACATGAAGAACTTACATGAACCTTTATCAGAAGAGAAACCTTTTCTTATGAAGTAGAGGATTAAGATTTGTTAGATCGACATGAATTTGGTGTGGTGAGATTACCCTTGGCTTAAAACATTGTCAATGTGAAGACTACTTATGGTTTAATCAATGTGCTATCTGACATGCGTGAAAGGCATTCAACAACAAATAAGGTTTTTTGATCAGACAGTTAGTAAATCTGAAGATGAAGGAACGTAGCCTAGCAACAGATCATATTAATAGATTTATTTCAATCTTATCATGGTTGATATCTATTGATAATGGATTCCAGGATGAAGTGCAAGTATTGCCACTATTATCATCTTTTCCCAAAAGTTGGTCGGGAATGGTGGCAATATTTAGCAGTTCAACCGGTCGAGCTAAGATGACGTTCAAATACATTCGCAATTCCATCCTTAGCGACGATGTACATAGGCAAAGTATCGAAGAATCCTTCAGTAGTATTCTAAGTACTAATGACAATGGAAGGGAGTGCAATAGAGGGAGAGGGGGTAGTGGAGGATTGAAGTCGAGAATGAGAGGTAGAAAAAACAATAGGAGGGATGTTACATGTTAGAACTGCAAAGTAAGTGGTCATTTAAAAAATTGGTTCCCAAAGCTCATGGAAAATAAAGGCTAGAATGAGATGAATATGGCAACAAATTTTTAAGGCAACACAATTATCTATTCAATTGAAAATGCAATTGAATCATGGGTATTGGATTATGGTGCATCATTTCATGCTAGTCATTCCAGAGATGTAATGCAGAACTATAAACATTACAAAGGGAAGGCCAGACTAGTAGATTACAGGTGTGTAGATATCATGGGTGTTACAGATATGGTTCTCAAGAGGACTCTAGGTACAATTTGGACTCTAAATAATGTCAAGTTCATTGACCTAAAGAGAATGTTGATTGTTGAGTATTATGTGTTGCATCATGGGCTGGTATTTTGTATATCCGGTTTGGGCCTATCCAATCGTGATTAGGGTTAATGTAGTATTATAAATAGTGCATGCATGTATGCCTTTAAGAAGCTAGAAGTTTAGTTATCGTTTTGCATTGTAACCCTAAACACCTCTACAGTCGAAGTTCTTTGTCGAGCTCTTCTGGGGTGTTAAAGTTTAATCATTTGACATCTTTCAAATTATTCTTTTGTTCTTGTTATTTCGTTTATTGTTTATCTGTTTAAATCTATCGATCTTTAAGAAATAGTATTCCAACAATTGGTATCAGAGCAAGAGACTGTGTTACTAATACGCATTCCTTCTATGTGAAGTATCATTAGGGTTTCCGCTTTTATCTAATATATAAAGACCATCTTCTACCTGTCGACGGTAACTTTAGTGTTTGATAAAACCCTAATCTCAAGTTTACAAGTCTGATTCTAGCAAATCGATAACACAAGATCATTATGTCGCACGAAGACTCTCAAAGCAATCCCATCAACATCTCGAATAACATTAGATCATCCACAAGAGTCCCCATTCATTACACTCAAGACTATGAAGTGTGGGTGCATCATTTTGAAGATTACGTGGTCGTATCTGAAGACAATGGGTATCTCATCTGGGAAGATTTTATAGTTGGTCCGTTTGTTCATGCCGGAACAAGTAGGACAGTGAAGACTCAAAAAGAGTACAATCAGCTCTTAGTGGATGTGGAGAAGATTCCACGAGATGAAAAAGAAAAGCAGCAGTGCAATCTTAAAGCCTTAAGAATGATCAGATTTTCCCTACAAGCCAACACCTTCCGTCTGGTGTGTTAATGCACTAACGCAAAGGAGATATGGGACAGACTGAAAGAATTATATTCGACTGATGAAGATCTGGAGCACTCGATACAAACCCTACTACTCTCCGAGTTCGGTGCTTTTGCCCAAAAATCTGATGAGACTCTTCTTCAGACATTTGATCGCTACAATGATCTACTCAGCAAGATGATGAAGCATGGTATTGAAAGAAAGGAGATTGAGCAGAAGGTCACGTTTATGAATGGCCTGAGAGCTGAGTGGATGGCAATGGTCTCAACTGTAAAGGCTCATGAACAATTCAAGTCTTACTCATTGGCGAAGCTGATGGGAATTTTAAAATCTCATGAAAGCACAGTGACAAAAGAAGCGAAGGTGGTGTCTAGCATGGGCTCGTTAGCCCTTATCTCAAAAGGGAAGATTACGACGGAAGAAGAAGATGACTCAAATCAGTACGATTATGACTTGACAGGCGAAGAATATGCAATGATGGTCTCAAATCCTAAGAAGTTTGCAAGAAGGAAATTTCCTACCAATAAAAACCAAAACTGGCAAGGAAGTTACAGCTCCGAGAAGGTGAAAGAAGAATCAAAGAATGTTTCACAAAAGGATGATGATAAGAAGGAAAGCAAGCTAGTGGGAGATTCTGGATACGATTGCAATTATTGTCATGGCCAGAATCACTTTGCCAAATATTGCATGTTACGGAAGATGGTAGAGAAAAGGGAAGGTGACGAAGATGAGGCTTATCATGAGCGAAAGCTGGAAGAGCTAAAGAAAAAGAAGTCGACTAACAATTCTATCAATGTCTTAATTGTGCAGGAAAATATAGTCGATGATGAGTTCGGCGGAGTTGAAGTCTGGTCAACAGACTCTACAGACTCTGGGGATGAAGAAGTGAGGAAGCCTACGCATGGCAAATAATATGTGACAAAAGAGGAAGTTCACGGTTCGGCTGGGAAGTGCTTGATGGTGACTATGGGAGTACCAACAGAAGATTAGCGTAAGGAGCTGAACGTGAAGGAGGACAAGTGTTTCGCTGCAAAGCCCATGAGTGAAAAGATCAATGACTGTGATCAGTTGATCAAAAAGGTACAATCCATCCTCGAATCTCTTAAAGTTCCCGTCACAAATTACGAAGAAGAATTAAACGAACTTAAATTTAAATTCGCTAATCTTAGTAGTAGTCTCATGCAAACTCGCTTAACGAACTCTAACCTAACTGACCAACTGAGCACGGAGTCATCGAAGAGTGACGAGCGACGCGTGTGGATTGAGCTAAAGGAGACGGAGTTAATTAGGGCTAGGGATGAGATTATGTATTTTCAAAGAGACAATTTGAAGTTTTTAAAACAAAGAAACATTTTTTGCTTAGTTGCTAAACGCTTATATACAAATATTACACAATTACACTTAGACTGTGAAATAGGGAAAAAGATTCATAAGATGATCTTACCCTCCCTTGAGTTTAAGGAGGATGAGGTCATTGCTGAATGTGAATCCATAATGTCCTCAGAAGAGACTTCCGTCGCTTATAAAATCGGTCTGGACAAAATTGAGTCTTTCATTGACTCAAAAGAAAACAAATGCATGCTTAAAAGGTTTTTAAACAAAAATGATAAGATGAAAATCTAGACAGATACCTTACAATCATTTGACTCTTCAAACTCAAAATTAATGACCGAACATAAAATGAATGTAGAAAATACGTCTGAATTTGATGAGGATAGTGAGATGAGTGAAATTTCGGTGGAATACGAAGTTGATTGCTCTGAGTTCATGAAAAGCGAAAACGAGAAACCTCTAATATCCGAAAATTCCATTGAATATGCTCGTTTGTCAGAGGATAAGTCAAAGAAACTCAAAGAAAAGGGAGTGGTTTACCAAAAGGTTCAAACTGTGCCAAATTAGGTTTACACTGTCACATGGGTCACTGGAAAACAAACATCTAAACTAAAAATTCTGGTTGACAAAGAAAATGTTGAAGGCTATGACAACTATTTTTGGTCTGCTCCTATCAATAATGCATATTAGATAGTGGGTTTGTCGGAGCACACCTCATGGAGGGTGAAGGGTAGATATGTTGCTGAACTAATCAACAAACCCTCAAGCTTCGACAAACCAAGCACAAGTGGAACCAAAGATATACCTGAAGAATCGAGAAAGAAAATGGAAGAATCAAAGAAGACTTCGAATATATCTTCTAATTTAACCGAAGCTCAAAAAGAGAAGCAAAAATCAAGCTTCAACATCCATAAATTGCAGAAGGAGTTAGCTGAACAGAAACGACAAAGAAATCAGAGGTACATGAAGAATTTGAATGAGCGAAAAGGTTTTGGCAGTTTCAAAATCTCAACTATGTTCACTCAAAGAAAGAAGCAAATGTCATAGAAAATGACAAATCGGAGATCAAAAGAAAGAATAGTTTAAGTCTCAGTTCTTACTACTCCAAATTTCAAAACCAAACATCCAGTCTCTGTTCTGACACCAAAGGACAGAATAGAACATCTAGTCTTGGTTTCAATAACAGAGTTCAGAACCAAACTTCATGTTTCGGTCCCAACACCAAAACTGAGAACCGAAGTTCAAGTATCGGTTCTTCCCAATAGAAACATAACTCAACAAAGCATGTTAAAGGGAAAGGAAAGCTTGATTCTAAAGCAGAATTCAATCATAATAAAAAGGAAGCCAACCCTATGGAACAGAAGGACTCCAACCATAACAACACCATGTAACATATTGAAATTTAAACAAGACAAAAATAAAATAAAAGAGTACACTATCAAAAGAAAAGACGAAACAACACTCATAAAAAGAACCTATCTTTTTGATATATGTCACTGTTCCTTTTTTTGTGAAAAACTTACCAGGACCCAAGAAACTTTAGGTTCCTAAATCTGCTTAACTTTGCAGGTCATCAGTGGCAAGCAGTTTGATGATGAATGGTACATAAATAGTGGCTGCTCACGTCACATGACATGGAGAAAGGAAGAGCTAAGGGAGTTTCAATCCCTTAAGGATGGTGGTTGCATGAAGTATGGCAACAACTCTTATGGAACAATCAAAGGATATGGAATGATAACCAATGGAGAGTTTACAATCCGCAAAGTAGCATATGTGGAAGGACTATAACACAACCTCATAAGTGTATCGCAATTGGTTATGGGTACGGGAGTGAAAGTCTCATTTGATGATGAAGGTTCATAAATTGTCGAAAAACAATAAAAAAGAGTCATGTTAAAATCTGAACAAAAAGGAGAAATGTACCCTCTAAACCTCAGTCTAATTAAAGAAAAACCAGCGATTTTCCTGCTGTCTAAGGCGAATTCAGATGAAAGCTGGCTATGGCACCGATGACTCTCGCACCTAAACTTTAAAGATATCAATAAGTTGGTGCTTGGTGATCATGTTCGAGGACTTCCAATTCTCAGGTTTGATAAGGAACACATATGTGCAGCATGTGAGTTGGGTAAACAGAGCAGAAAGAGCCATCCATCACGTATCAATATCAAGATTGTTGAAGCTCTTGAACTTCTACATATTGACTTATGTGGACCTTCAGCAATTGAAAGTATCGGTGGTAGTAAGTTCATTCTTGTTATAGTAGATGATTTTTCACGTTTCACCTGGGTTTTCTTTCTTAAACAAAAATCAGAAGCGACTCCCAATTTAAAGACGTTCATCAAGCAAGCTGAACTGCAACTACAAAAAGTGGTAAGGAACATCAGAAGCAACAATGGGCTTGAATTCAAGAATAAAGAGTTTGAAGACTTTCTGGACGACAAGGGAGTGTCTCACAACTTCTCTGCTCCCTACACTCCACAACAGAATGGAATCGTTGAAAGACAAAACCGATCCTTATGTGAAGCAGCCAGAACCATGATGAGCTTCGCTTCTCTCCCACTATACTTCTGGGTTGATGCTGTTGCTACTGCTTGTTATACTCAAAACAGATCCTTACTTAACAAGTTATTCTCATTCACTCCGTATGAGATTCTAAACAACCGAAAAACCAATGTCAAGTTCTTTCATGTTTTTGGTTCCAGATGCTTCATTTTCAACTCTAGAGAGAACCGAAACTAGTTCGATGTTAAAGCGGATGAGGGAATTTTCCTAGGCTATTCACTCACTTCAAAGGCTTATAGGGTTTTGAATAAACACTCCAAATGGATTGAGGAAACCTATTACGCAACCTTTGATGACAGCTACATAAATAAATTTCATGCAAATGAAAGTGCTATGGGTGAACTATTTCCTATATCAGGACAAGTATCAATTCCTATTGCAAATTTGTTTGAAGAGTATATGAGGTTATTTAATGAACCTGAAAAAGCTATACATTCAGAGGTGAATGCAGAAGACAACAAATTCGACCATCTAAAAAAGACCATTGAAGATGCCGCGAAAGACATGGCAAAGGATGCTCCAAAAAAAACTGATGATCAACCCTCTAATGAACCTCCAAATAACAACACAGTCTTCGAGGGGGAGGGCTCATCTGTATCTCATACAACCGAACAAGAGAATCCAACTCCAACTGAGGGGGAAGATCCCGAACCCAACAAGGAACACATTTCTCCATTTGAGGGGGAGAATGCAAATGCAAATGACAAAGACCGTCAATTAGAATTTGAAGAAGAGATTAATGCAGAGTTGGATCCTGTTTATGAACCGAACTTCCCTCCTCTCACAAAATGGACTAAGGATCATCCTCAAACACAGATAATTGGTAAATCATCCGAACAGGTTCTCACACGGTCTCAGGTGAAAGCGAAGCAAACTGCATTATTTTCTCAAGTTGAATTCTGCATGTTTAATTTGTTTGTCTCTAAAATCGAACCAAAGATAGTCAACACTGCACTTGATCATGCTGATTGGGTATAGGCTATGCAAGATGAACTTCATGAGTTCGGAAGTAATTGTGTTTGGAGAGTCATACCCATACGAAAGGATGCTTTTGTGGTTGGATTAAAGTGGGTCTTTAGGAACAAGATGGATAAAGAAGGCAATGTTATAAGGAATAAGGCTCGGCTGGTGGTAAAGGGATATTGCCAAGAAGAAGGAATAGACTATGAGGAGACCTTCGCTCCTGTTGCCAGATTGGAATTGGTCCATATCTTTCTAGCATATGTTGCTCATAAAAACTTTGAAGTTTTTCAAATGGATGTGAGGTGTGCCTTCCTGAATGGAGAACTTGAAGAAACAGTATATGTTGAGCAACCACCAGGGTTCGTGAATGAGAAATACCCGAATCATTGCTATGTGTTAGATAAAGTTGTGTATGGACTGAAACAAGCACCAAGGGCCTGGTATGAAACTTTAACTCGCTTTCTAAAATTGTCTAAATTCAAGCAAGGTTCGATTGACCCAACCTTCTTTCGCAAGAAAGTAGGCGAACATCTAATGATAGTTCAAGTTTATGTCGATGATATCATCTTCGGCTCCACGAACCCCAGCTGAAGGGCTAAATTCAGGAAACTAATGGAGACTAAATTTGAAATTAGTGCAATGGGTCCAATTAACTTTTTTTCTTGGGTTGAATATAAGACAGGGACCAGAAGGTATTTTTATTGACCAGGAGGCATACACGAAGAATCTGTTAGCAAAATTTGGAATGATGGGAGACTCGAAGGTGAAGGTTCCTATGGAGTTTAGCACCAAGTTAACACCATCTCTGAAAAGCCTGCTGTAGATATGACTCTCTATCGTCAAATGATAGGCTCTCTTATGTATCTAACAGCAAGTAGACCGGACATTATGTTTTCTGTATGTTATTGTGCCAGGTTTCAAGCTAATCCTAGAGAATCTCACATGGTGGCAGTGAAGAATATTTTTCGATATTTGAAGCGAACCTCATCGCTCGGTCTCTGGTATCTTGTGAAATCCAGATTCTTTGTTCAAGCCTTTTATGACGCTGATATGGGTGGCTGTGGTCTAGATAGAAAGAGCACAACTGGAGGATGCTAGTTCCTTAATGGTAAACTAGTTAGCTGGCAGTCCAAGAAGCAAACCTGTGTCTCTCTCAATAGCTGAAGTAGAATACATAGCTGCCGCTTCGTGTACTTCACAAGTAGTTTGGATACAAAGTTAACTTAGAGACTACGGACTGAGTATGAAGAACACTCTGCTTTATTATGATTCTGAAAGCGCGATAAGAATATGTCACAATTCGGTACAACACTCAAAGACAAAGCATATAGCACTTGGGTACCACTTCATCAAGGACTATGTTGAAGATGTCAACGTTGAAGTCCATTTTGTACGATCCTCTGATCAACTTGCAGATATTTTCAGTAAAGCATTACTAGAAGCAAGCTTTAATAAAAATTTGCAAGGTCTGGGTATGATGGAAGCAGAGTCGGTACCGAATCGTCAAATATCTCTCTAAAAAATTAGGCAAGCGAAATTGACTGAATGCTCTGTCTGTTTCAGGTCCTTAAAATTAGGGAACCGAAATGAACCGAACGCTCTGCTTATTTTAGCTTCATAATTTTCGGGAAGCCAAATCAACCGATCGCTCGGTCCATTTCGACTCCAGAATTTTACGGAACCGAAATGAACCAAACGCTCTGCTCATTTCGGCTCCTTAATTTTTGGGGACTAAAATGAAATGATGGCTCAGTTTATTTAGCTTCTATTATTTAAGGTGAAGGTTTGGCTGTATATTTTTGCATTCTATTTTTCTCGTCCGTTATTTTTTCTTTATTTTTAAGATGTTTTAAAGTTTTTTTTTTATATTTAAGAAAATCCAAAATTTCAATTTTTTTTTAATGATTTTTTTGTTTGCTTTTGTGTCGTTTGTTTCTCTTTTCTTCCTTGCTAGGTATTATGTGCCAAGAAAACTTATGGACTCATAGTGGGGCTGGTATGTCATTTTTCACTATGAACTAGCTAGGTGTCCCTATAAGCATGCTGTTGCATGTAGTCTAAAGCCTCTTAAAACTTTGGGTGAGGCCTTAATGATTCGATTTACACCTATCGTTTCTTCCCAATTAGGTTGTATCATTCACTCAAGTCCCGAGCTACCCTACTCTTCTCAAATGAGTTAAGAGTTTTCTGCTATGTCAATCTTTAAAAGCAGTGGTAAATGTTAGATACGTACACCACGTGATGAGTGAGACCCTACATCCAACACCAATACTGAATTGACGGTGAATTTTAATATTCAAGCTTTAAATTGTTACCTGCAGAAGTCTCATTTTATTTTCTTGCGTGATCTTTATGAAATTCTCTAACACCAAGACATTTCTTCCCAAAAGATCCAGTCTGGTTTTTGTTTTAGAGATTTCTATTCTAAATTATGTTACTTCCAACCTATCAAACCTACTTGTTCAATAGACCAAATTGGTCCCACAAGTACTTCTTCCAACATTCGGTCTTATATTAAGCATCTAAGTTCGTGAAGCTTAGCCACCTCTAAACCCTATGATTAAAGTGACACCTTTCAATGTTTCTTAACTAACATTTGATCGTATTCTCACGGGAATCCACATAAGCACTTCAAGTCTCTCTTGACTTTGAAGGATGAGATTCATGTCCGGGATCCTCAGCTTTATGTCATATTTGACATCACTCACATCCCATACACTTATTTTCTTTATTTCTTATCGGTTGACACTCTAATGCACGAAGATCTTTTTGATTTTCCAAAACTCTAGTTCGTGACAATTATGCGTGGTTTCACTTTCGGTTCTAAACATTAAAATGTCTTATGGAAGTGATTAGGGACTCTGGCCTTTAAATGAGTACTAGATTGAAGTAGTCGAATGGATGCGACGTTCCAACGTGTCTGTGGATAAGTTCAAAATTGGGTGAGTGAAGTTGAAACGGCTCCTAAACCTTCGCCGCATGCTATATATCTTGGGAAAACCAAGTTATCAAATCCCGCTTTTCCAAGGGCTTTTTTAGAGATCGTTTCATCATTATAGACGAGTTTTTCTCTCTCCTGGCAATCGTATATAAAGGGGTTCTAGTTTCACTGTACCATTTATTATACTCCACTTCTTTCAACCAAACCAACGCTTGTTAAACTATTCATCTTCTTCACAAAGCTCTACAATGGCGGATTCTTCATCTCTTCAGGATCAAACGACGTCGTCATCATTACTTTTAATCAAGCCCAACCAAAATATGATCATTTAGATGACTCCATTCCTGTATGATCATTACATGCTTCAAGTTGTAGAATGCCTAAAGTATTCTCCTCTTGTCAGTGCAATTTGTTCCCGTGTACCTCTTATCTAAAGTTTACTCCACGACAACATACGATAAAATCAAGGAGCGCATCTTCTTCCAGATTCATTCTCACAAAGCTTCGATTTCTAAAGGATGATTTTGCTCTCTTCTAGGGTTTACGGTTGATGCCTCCATCATCTAATCGTACTTCATCACAACAACTCAACTATTCTCGATGTTCTACGAGATGTGCTACACAGAGGTCCTTAAAACTTTCACTAAGCTCAAGAAGTCTTGCCTACTTCCTCAATGGAATGGGTTGCTCACCCTTCTTCACAAAGGTTTGGCTGAACGAGTTGGTGGCTCTGATGGGCCCAACAAGTGCTTTATAACGATAATGTATGGAATTTACAATAGGATTAGCCTGGACTACATGTCGTTGATATGGTCCCAACTGGTACAGAGTCTGTCCTCTTCAAACAAGCACTCTGAAATTTCATGTGGATGATTTTGGACCATCGTCGCACAACGGGATATCACATCCCTCGATGTACCAATCATGAAGGATTCTTTACTTTCCTCTATTTCCTATTTTCATACAAAGAAGATTATTGTGTGTGATTCAACCAAGTTCTTACACAATGGCTCCATTCCGGAGACTATGTACCGCTGTGTCTCTTCAGAAAGCAAACTCATCTCTGATTATAAAATGCTTCCTCCCAAAAGCCATCGTCAATTAACCCCAGAGATGCAAGCTGCATTGGACAATGTGGAGAAACCGATGAAGCGAGGCAAGAAGGCAGTCATCAAGAAAGAAGCAACAGAAGAACCCTCTTCCAAACCAACTAAGACATAGAAACAAAAGGCTGAGAAGGGTGATTCCTCTGCACCCAAGAAAATCAAGAAAATGGCTCGTCGAGCGCAAACTCCTTCTCCTTCACATTAAGATCAGAGACAAGAGCAGTCTGCAGGAGAAGAAGAGGAAGAGAAACATGAGGGTTCACCCAGGGGATACACACCTCATCGGTCTCCAACTTTGGTGGAAGTTTTAAATGATTCTGTTCCTACACACCCTTCCTCTCCACTCAAGACCATTATTCCAGCTTCGGTTCCACTTACACCTGTATCTCAACCTGCTTCAACGATTGTTTCACTACCACTTGTTACTTCTCCTCCCATCATCACCGCTTCCATACCAACTCCTATCCTCACCTCTACCGTAGATCTTTCTGTCAACGTCAACACATCTGATGTGGGGGCAAAGACTGAAGAACCCCCAAAAGTCACAACTGAACCAATTTCCCCAACTCTTTCTGCTGATTCCAGTCTAGTTCTTGGAGGAGCTGAGTTTGAATTCAACTCCACTTATTATAGCCCTTACTGAATCCCGAGTGAAGAAGACGAATCCACTCCTGCTTGCTATATTCATGAAGTAGCAAAAATGGATTAGGAAGTGGCTAATGTCCTAAGACAAAAACCGACGGTGAAGCCAACTGCAAAACCAGGAGACATCAACAAAATGACTCTCGGTCAAATCGATTCTGCTCATCTGAAGGTTATGTTTACAAGAGCCAAAGGAGAAAAGTTTTTATTTACTCTGGTAGACAAACACTTGTTCTCAACTGACTGCCTAGAGGACATTTTAAATACCATTCATCGATGCAAGGCAAACTCCAAGTCAGATAAGAAGAACTTCACGGACATGCTCCGGTGGTATATTAGTTTCAGAAGAACTCTTATGGCCATTATATCGGGTGTGTTCAAGAGTGTAAAGAAGACGGTAGTAGCTCAACCGAACTGAGCTCTCGGCTCCATTGACGTAAAAGGGGGATATTGTCGAGTATTATGTGTTGCATCATGGGCTGGTATTTTGTATATCCGGTTTGGGCCTGTCCAACCATGATTAGGGTTAATGTAGTATTATAAATAGTGCATGTATCTATTCCTTTAAGAAGCTAGAAGTTTAATTATCGTTTTGCATTGTAACCCTAAACACCTCTACAGTCAAGTTTCTTTGTCGAACTCTTCTTGGGTGTTAAAGTTTAATCATTCGACATCTTTCAAATCATTCTTGTGTTCTTGTTATTTCGTTTATTGTTTATCTATTTGAATATATCGATCTTTAAGAAATATTATTCCAACATTGATAATAGTGAGGCGGCTCAATAATGAAGGTCATCATGATGAATTTGGTATTCATAAGTGTAAAGTAAAGAAGCAGAACCTAGTTATTGCTGAAGGTAAAAAAAATTAGGATACATTATATATGATTGAAGTTTCTAAAGTTGAAGCACACACTGCCAAAGAAGTTGGGACACCTACTCTAAGGAACCAAAGACTTGGGTATATGAACAAGAAGGTTGTTTCTAATCCATATATGAAGACTATGATGGTTGTTTCTAATCAATATGTTCTTAGGAAATAGAAGAAAGTCACCTTTGTGAAAATATGGAATTTACCCAAGATTAGGAAGTTAGATTTACCTCATTTAGGTGTTTACAGTCCCATTTCATTATCTTCAGTGGAAGGATCCTGTTATCACACAAGACCTATCACTACTCAAGATATAGGTAAAAGTTCATGAAGTAGTGAGAACTCTAATAAGCTTGGAGATATTAGGAGCATATGTGGTAGTAGTTGATGTGAATTATGAGAATTGGTTTGGCATGTGGAATTAAAGAACACACAAAGAACACAATGATTTTGGGGTTTAAGAGATGCATTCGATTATGAAAGGTGTTACAAAAAAGGATTTATATATAAATCTACATAATTCACACACACTAACACTCTCAATGTTACATATCTAAAGCACACCTCTACAAATGGTATGAACCCACCTTATATAGAGGTGTTTACATGTCTCTATCTCTCTCTCTATCTCTCATGTCACAAGGCTACTTTACCACATGCAAGTGTGTCTACAATAGTCAAACCATTTACAAAGTCATACATGTATAACTTTGTACCTAACATTCTCCCCTCAAAGTTAGGAATGAATGATCCGCTTCAAATCTTCCAAAATCAAGCAACTTCACGAACTGAGCCTCAAACATCACACATATAGAGATGAACATCAAATCTTCAATTGTTCCATGATTCTTCAATTTGGGTTCTAGAATGTAAGACCATACGAATCGAGCATCAATAGATAATTAGGAGTTTTTCAATCTCCAAATAATCACCCTAATGTTGAGCATAAAAGCACATCCCAAAAATCTTCAATAATTCCAAACCTATCATGAACCAAAATCACTTCGGAATCTACAATCAAATCATTTCATAAACATCAAATACTTGAGGTCACTTCGGTCTTCAAGTTCGCGTAATATGAAATATTCAACTTTCAAATTTCAATATAAATCTCTCCCCCTTTTTATAATCGAAAAATGATTATAAAACCAAAAAGAAATGAGAAAACGCTCAATTTAGAATTTTTCTATCCAAAAATCCCCCTTAACACATGGCATAAACATTTTGCGTCAATCTGGAAAATCCAAAAAATCTTTAATTTTGAGCTTTGTTTACGGACCGCTTTGACAAAATTTTATAAACTTAGGTAGAAGTTGTCAATTTCAAAATTCTGCAGTGACCCAGTGCACCCAAAACAGCCAAAAATGAGAAACTCTCCCCCATTTGCGAAATTGGGTAGAAAGCATCAATTCACATTAACTGTAGGGGCCTGTTTCGAAAATTGTCCAATTTCTCAAAATTTTCAGCCCAATGTCAAAGTTGGGTGAATTCTGCCAAATATGTGAAACTTCAGGAACAACTTCGAAACTTCTGTACAATTCTTAACACGGTCGAAAATTAGTCATTATTTCGAAACTGGGCGTAAACTATCAATTCTTCAAAACTTTAAAGACCAATTTCAAAACATTCCATTTTCTTCCATAATGTCGAATATTAATCCTTCTTTCAAATATGGATGTAAGCTGTCAAATCTTCGAAACTTTAAGGAGCAGTTCCGAAACTTTGTTTTTTCTTCTTCTTCGTTAGTTCTAGTCGACCTTCGCGATAAAAAATCTTCGACAATTTACCCTTCTATCGATCCCTTTAAAATCTTCGACACCAAGATAACAAATTTTCAACACTTAGATCATTCGATTGTTCACTTCAAACCTTCGAAATCAGATTACAACCCTTCGAAACATTGAAATCAAAGCATCACTCGACATCTAACAAATCAACTATAAACTACGACTTTGCTTTTTGAAAAAAAATACATTATCGATACCAAAATCAAGTCTTCTTAGACCCAACTATCGACCTTGTTTCCAAATCAACAATCGATTCATAAAACTCGACCATTCCTAAATTCTTCGAAATCAAAACCTTCATTTTTCGAAATATTAACCATCGACCATTGGATCTCGTCCATCTAATATCGAACCATCAAACCTGATTTCAACCAAAGACATCATCCGATTATCCAAACATTCGTTCTTTAGCCCCAAAATTGAATCCATTTCTCAGTCCAAATCACGATTCCAAACATTCGTTATCAATCAACTTCCCAATCACAATTAACTGACAATATCAAACGAATCAAGCAATCGACTCCAATACCTTTTTGACTCAAAATCAATTAACACCGACTTGATTCTATGATTTGATTTCAATTCAATCAGATAACACAATTGATATGATCATATTAAGAAGATGATGCGATGATGAAATCAATTGGAACAAAAATGCGATGCAGAAATATTAAGAACAGAATGAATATACAATTTGATGAAAAACGTGATGAGAAAAATGTGTGATCCAAATTCGTGAATCAATTTTGATGGAAGAACATAACGAAGTAGATAAAAATTTATTGAATTTGGGCTCACAATTTTATTGATGAATTGTAACAGTTCAACATATTAGGCCAGATGAACAGATATTTGGAATTTGGGTTACAACAATGAACAATAATCAAACCTTTTAGAAAATGATTTTAGTCAATGAATTGTAATGGATTAAATCTCTTGGATTGGGCTTTGATCTATTGAAAAAATTTATTGGATCAACAATGAGACTTGAAATAATTTAGATCCAATGAGTCAAAAGAACGCAACACACGAATCAACGAGAATTACAGAGATCATAAAGAGACTCACCATAAATGTTCCAATTGTGATGATTGTAGCCAAATCGAGAACTGTTTATTCAAAAAATGATGTTGATCTTCGAAGACCCGCTCTGATACCAATTGATGTGAATTATAAGCATTGGTTTGGCATGCAAAATTAAGGAACACACAAAGAACATGGTGATTTCAGTGTTTAAGAGATGCATTCGATTATGAAAGGTTTTACAAAAAAGGATCTAGATCTAAATCTACATAATTAACACATACTAACACTCTTAATGTTACATCTCTCAAGCAAACCTCCACAAGTGGTATGAACCCACCTTATATAGAGGTGTTTACATCTCTCTCTCTCTCTCTCTCTCTCTCTCTATATATATATATATATATATATATATATCTAACTCTATCTCTCAAGTCACAAGGCTACTTTACCACATGCAAGTGGATCTACAAAAGTTAAACCATTTACAAATTCATACATGGATAACTTTGTACCCAACATTTTATAATCTCTCTACTATCCATAGATCCAATAAAGAAAGAAGTACTTCATTCAGGTACTCTCTGGAAGCTAATTTCTCGTTGATGTAACACAATTTTATAATTAAGTTACATCTATTGCTGTCGTGAAGTTGGGTTCTATGACATCCCCAATTTCACTGCCAGAAAAAAAAAACGATTTATTTATGCATATTTTGAAAGCAGAGTAACCTTAAAAGAATAATATTGTGGAATTTGTTCCCAAAAACATGATAATGATATTGTCAATACGTTTCCAAAGAAATATATTTTATTTATATTAAAAATCTTGGGATGTCATCGCCAATCCAGTACATAGGCATAAACGAAATAATATAGGCCTTACACTAGTTTGTCTAAACTATTGGCATATAGGCATCCATAAATCTCACATCATATCGTCACACCAATCCTCTTGTGTCACTACCAGTAATATAAGAAACTGAGTAGGCCAGACTTGGGGTCCTGGTGAACACATAAGGTTTTCAACCCACAATAATTAAATCTTTATTTACTATTATCAAATCATCAACCCGATTATCCCTTCCCGATATCCTCACTCTTCATCCGAAACATCTAGTTTCAAGGGACCTATCCTAAGGATCATCTTTAGGATATACAATAATGCTTAGGGGAGTCTATAGCAATATATTTTAGTAAGGCAACCAGGGGGGATAGAGTACACTTGGTGAACACTAAGTTAAAAAACACCTACATGTTGTGAACCTGCTAGCGTTCCACTAGACTGTATAGAATAGTCTGTGGTCATTATTTATAATCCGTTAGACAACTGCATCATCTTTAAAGTCAAGGACTCTAATCATCTTTATCATCTTTCATCTCTCATCATCTATATCACCTTTCATCTCTCATCATCTATATCATCTTATATCTACCCATCTTTTACCCAACATATTTATACGTAATAAAATACATGTACAATTTAAAATTGATTAAAACATGTATAAATCGTTCATCTAACATAGATATCCGGAACACATCTAATAGACACATATAGCATGTAAGTATCTTAAATACTTTATATGTATGTGTCAGATGAAAGTAAATATGGACTCACATGATAAAATGGGTGACCGATAATATAGGTACAGCTTCGTCTAACACCTCAGATATTCTGTGACATGGCCTAAGTATAATTACTATATAATTTTAGTCTAATGATCCTGGAGACTAAGAATAGTCTAGATCCTTACTAATCCCAATGTCTACATCAAGATCTATCAAGTAAGGATCAATCGGGTAGGAGAGTTGGGAGTAAGGATCATTTCGACATAATAGCTTTTATGTAATCACACAACCAAGCCAACATGACCATTTTAGACACCTATCCTATAATTAGATCGATCAGTATAACAACTTGGAATTACTGATAAATCTTATTTATATGTTCATAATGACGACTTAAGACTATAATTATAAGTTACACAAAAAAGACTAGAGTATAGCTTAACTTACAAAGGTTCTTCTTGACAGAAGTTAGGAATTTGAATTGGCAAAGCTTCTACTCGCTAGCTACTACTTCTTCTGGGATCGCAGGGCTTCACCGAAGGCTAAAACTAAGTGAAATGGACTAAAATCGAGGGAATTTCGAGAGAGAGAGAGAGAGAGAGAGAGAGAGAGAGAGAGAGAGAGAGAAAGAGAGAGAGAGAGAGAGAGAGGAGGAGGAAGAGGAGGATGGGGAGTGAGGAAGTAAATGAGCAGTCAAAGTCTACTTATAGCACAACTATGCGTTGCACTTAGTGTGCAAGCCGCACACACATGAGACGTCTCTTCTCCTCTTTTCTGCCATGTGTCACAAATATGACGGTACATGCCCCACCTTCTAGAAGGTACGTGCCGAGCAATCCACTTACGCTTGGTGCTTCTCAAAAAACTTTAAAAAATCATACCATCTTTATACGAGATCTGTTTTAGACATTCTTTATGGCCCCGGAAAGCTGTTGACGAGATATATAACTTTCATTTAGACTCCGTCGGCTAATTTTGACTTTATTAATTGAATCTATATTTTCAACATGCTTAGACTGTTAAGGTCCATTAAAAATTCATAACTTCCTTATATGATATCTGTTCTCGACTATCTTTATATCGATGGTGTAACATGTTGGATAAGGTGTCTAAGTCCATAACTTATTTGGTATATACTTGACCGGACCCGACATGGTCCATTTGGGTTGCATTTCATCCAAACTATTTATGGATAATTTTATGAGAGTTATACACATATGATTATTAATATATTATAAGTTATAATATATTAATATGAAGTCATGTTATTTAATTAGTCTTAGTCTTAAATTAATTATGAATTAATTTAGAGATTAAAAGGAAGACTAATTAGATTGTGGGCTATTGGTTTTATACGGTGTGGGCTAACACTCATTTGTTAATGGGCTAGGCTTGTATGGAAGTCCATGGATGATCCATGGAGCTTTTACCCATGGATCCTTGGAAAAGGAAAGGTCATGGGTTATTAGGGTTTCACCCTAATCATGTACACTATATAAGCATGCTTTTGTTGCATGAAATAGCCACTAGTTGTGTGTGTTTGTGTGTGGCCGATTTTATAAGTGTGTATACACTCTCTCAAAGTTTTCCAAGAGTTTGTGGTGATTTGTGATTCCATTTGAGGCATTCACACTATTGGTGCTTGACCCTCAAACTCCTTAGGAATCAAACTCATCATCAAAAGGTATGTAATCTCATCTAATTCTTTTATGTTTAAAAGTACCCCATGCCATGTTAGATAGGTTATGGACCTTGGAAAAATTATTATTTTGCATGTATTTAGACAAACATAGATCCAAGGTTTATTAGGGTTGCATGCACACTTAGGAAGTGTTAGATTGCTCAAAACCCAACAATGGTATCAGAGCCTAGGCTTGCTTGTTTGATACTTGATGCAAAATAGTGAAAAAAGTCGAAATTTTGCTGTCTGCATGATGGACTCGCCGAGTCCATGGGGGGACTCGCCGAGTCCAAGGAAAAATTCATCCTACTCGGCGAGTAGGTTCGTGCACTCGGCGAGTAGTAGGTTCAGAATGCAGATTTTCGAATTTTGTTGCTGGAAATGGACTAGAAACTTTACCCTAAACTGTTTTGATGTTTTAAAACTTATTGTAGTTGGTGTAATGGTTGTTCTAATCCATTTACAATAGCATATATCAAAATTTCATGCTTTGTATGTGTTCATATAATTTTTGAAACTTTGATAATCATGTTCATGTTCTTATGAATTTAGAAGATGATATGAATTATTTGCTGAATTGTTTAGGATTAATTCTTGATCATTTATGTGTTTTAATGGAGTCCATAATTTTTCCTCAAGTTACGGATATCCAAAGGTCACTTTTCTTTAACACACATTAAAAACACCTAAGTTACATAAAATGAAGAGTCTTCATTTTATGAACCTTTAATTCATAAGTTATGAAATGAAAAGTTTTGAAGAGTTACAAAACTTGCCCTCAAGTTTTGGAATTTGGAAAAGTTTCACACACTTTAATAAACTTTAATTCCAATACTTAGAATTTTAAAAGTTAAAATTCAACACTTATACTATTTATAACATTAATGGTTAATTATATATATATATATATATATATATATATATATATATATATATATATATATATATATATATATATGTATAAGAACAAGTCGTTTTACCGTTAGTAGGCCTCATTCACGAAGCCGGTCTATAAGGTGGGTATAAGGTTGTTGCCTATAAAATGGCGACTTAATGGGTGTATACTCTCACCCACCACTTGCTTGATCGGTGGAGGGTCGTTAGCCGAACGGGTAGGACAATGACTTTAAATTCTCATTAAAAGTATAATGAATATTATGAAGTAACTAAATATTTTTTATTTAATTCCCAATCTTAGTTACTTTAGGAAAAATGTGAATTTGGTGCTAGCCCATGGAATTCACACTTTCTACCTTACCAAGTCGTTGGTGGAGCGTGTGTGGTTAACCGGCACACTAACTTGGACTAGTAAGGATCATGAAGGGTGACTTAATATTTGTCATAGATCAATGGAGCGTGTGTGGTTAACCGGCACATTGATTAGGTGATAATATTAAGGGTACCAAGTGAATTGGTATGGTTATTCACACCTTGTTTTGTGATCCTCGGCATCCCAGTCACAAAATTTGAGAGGGCACACTCGAGATTGAAACATGTCTTTGAAAAGTTTAATGAATCTCAAAAAATCTAGGAATTTCAAATCCAACTAAAACCTAATAAATTATTTCATTTTTCATGGTGGAAATTGGTGAATCGTCATTCGCCTACCTTCAAATATCTTATGGCTTGGATTACGACATCCCTCTTCCAAATTATAAAATATTGTGTTGGGTCCTAGCCTTAATATTTCATGTTGGGTGTTATATTAAGGAATTTGAATCAACTAACTTGATTTTCTCCCATTATAGATGTCTGGTTCAGATAACTATGATCTTCCCAAAACTCTTGAAGATGGTGTCCCTCAACATCATGCTTCACTTCCTCCACCTCCTCCAAATATTCTCCCTCACCCACAAGTTCTTGAAAAGTTTAAAGTCACTCAATCCCTATTGGCAAGCATAGTCTATGTGTGCTCACATCTTGAAGATAAAGTCACATATTGACAAGCCGGGAGAGTTGGGTGTCAAAGTCTCGTGAAAGTTGGATGTTCAATCACTTTCTTAGTAACATAGTGAGTCTCTTTGGGACTACTATGAGACAGACTATGACATGACCCTTAATGGTCTTATCTATTTGCTTGGCGTTGTGGAATCAACAATGATTTCGAACACTAGTAAAGCAAATTTGATTAAAAGAACAACTTCCCAAGTCTTAAATGGACATTGACAATGGTAGCATTGGATATCTAGAAAAATATTTCTCTTCCCAATGGAAAGGGATCGGCTATAGTCAACTCGGTTGACCAAATAGTAAAGAGAAAGACAAATTCCGAGATAGTCTCATGTGCCATTACCAAAGGATCCATGTATTTTGTTGCCAAAGGAAGGGGCATTGGTTGCGAAGCTGTCCTATTCACCTGAAAGGTCATAAGGTTGATCAAGTCAAGAGGTTTGACTCTACTTCAGTTAAAGTCCACTGACTAACTCTATTAAGTTCCTATTTGGAGATTCTTATTACATAATATGAATGGGTCACATGTTGATGTTTTTAAAATCAAAGAAAAGATAGGAAGCTTAAAGTAAGTATATGTTGATTCTGATTGCGAAGGTGGGTTTCGATCGCATGGTTCGGTAATCAGAATTTTGAGTTGTTGCTTAAGAGTTATAATATACTGCTTATGAATAGATAATAAAAAGGTTTTCATGTGGATTGTAAGGATAAGTTTTTCCGCAAAGTTTTAAAATAAAAGAAAAAGGGTTTTAATTTTATTTATTTTAAAAATATCCTTACAATGGCATCTGTGGAAAATTGTTGCTTATATGTTTCCAGTAATAGCAATATTGGAAAGTGGATTTGATTCTTTCATTTGTGGTAGTGTCTGAATTTACCAAATGAAGAAAGTTTTTCATCACCCAAGCTTCAATTGGACAGAAACTTGGAATCATACAAGTTGTATTGTATGATGAATGAGAATTTTCATCTTTGAAAATTAAGACTAATTCTTTGATCACATGTATATGTGAGTCAATTGAAGGACTAAGGAATTAGGTACACTGGGTGTGCGCTGGTCAAGGTCCACCACGAAGATTTTTTTATCATGATTTACTAAAGATTAGTAAATATGATTATACTTATAAGGTTAAGTATAATTATGTAACATTGGAAAGGATACAATGTATGACAAAACAAATGAGAAGAATCAACATAGGCATAAAGACAAAAGTTTCTCAAATCTGAAAGGATGGGAGAGTACTTTAGTATCATATTTCATGATCATCTTAATGATTATGAAACCATATCACAAATTCATACTCTGAGGACGTCTTAGTGCATTGTTATGGCTAAGAAAAGAGGTCATGAATTGTTGCATTGGTTAAAATCAAGAAGATGAGTCATACTTCGTTCCAAAACAATTCCTAGAGTCATACTCCAAGATTGTAACATTGAGTGACATAAAGTAAGGTTTAAAACACTTCTCAAATGTAGTGTAAAATGTTTCTACCCTTGTACATTTGAGATTGGTAAGTTGTGATGTCTTGGATGAGACAAAGACCAACTAAGACCAATTGTGTGAAGTGTTATTATTGATAAGAATCTGCACTATCCCTTGAATATTTGTTTTGTCAAGGAATGATTCTTGACTGGGGAAACTTATATGTCAAGGGGACAGTGGGAGCCTTAAAGATCATGAAAGAGTTTCAAGATTTAATCAAGACTAAAACCTGTAATTTATCACTAGCACACGACTTAAGTGTTTGCAACCTATCGTGTTGACATAATTCTTATTTCTGTACCTACTTCAAATAAGTTGAATTTGCATGTGAGTTATCAGAGTTCAACTTGGAAGCATTGGTGGGCCTTGTGCTACCAAGGTGACAAGAAAATAAGATTGAACAAGTTTAATCCATGTAAGGCTGAATTTCTCACTAACCTTATCTTGTGATTATGGTTTTGACAAATTCACATGGATAGGAACTCATACACTATAAAATCTAAGTGTCATAAGGTTTCTTTCCGATTCATGAGAATGATGGTGAGGAAACGTTTTCAGTAAGTAGATTTTACGTAGATATCAATTGTGTTATTTGCATTTTCAAAAGTCGTTAGTGGAGCGCGTGTGGTTAATCGGCACACTAACATGGACTTGTGAGAAATAGCAAAGGTCTAAGAAATTGAGACTATGATTACGGCATCTCTTTTCATAGTTCTGAAAATTGTTTAGACACACATGTGAGCTATCTAAGTAAGGGTGTATGAATCTAAATTTCAGAAGTCCAACAAATTTCTGGAAATATTTCAGAGCTAGTGGGAGCATAAGTGTTATGCTGATAATCATCATGTTAGTGGGAGCATGATTATTACGTTTAGTGTTGCAAGTTAGCAATGTTAATTATAGAAAACAAAGTTTCAATTCGTGAAGTTGCAGGGGTTGAAAAGTTGTTTTGCTATAATTAAGGGAGAGGAAATTATACTTCATTTCAATTTTAGAAGCTTAGATTGATATTTTAATCATCTTTAGTCAAGGACATATATATATGAATTTTATGTCTGAATGGTTCGACTTAAGGAAATTCTATATATATTGAGTTCTCAAAATTCAATTATGACTACGGCATCCCTCTTCATAGTTAAATTTTGAAAACATGGCAAATAAAAATATTGTAGCAAAAGACTGGTCTAGTATCATGTCTTTATGTGAGACATCATGAATCGTGTCCCATATGCTTCGGATATAGGATCGATTTCATGTGCTATAATATTCATCCTTTCTAAATTTTCCAAATGCTCAGGGCATTTAGAAGGGAAAAGTCTAGAATTGGATATGACTAAAGTGATTAAGCAATTGTCGAGGACAAATCTGAGGTTCGCCAAATATTGGTTGCTCAGGGAACGTTGGAAGTATGATGTAAGTTGTCGGAAAGGATCGTATTGACATGTTCTGAAAAGAAGTAACTCTTGTTCGGAAGTGATAGTCAAAATGGGACTATGGAAATGTCTCCATAGGTGGAAGTTATTCAATCTATGTAAGATTTGAAAACCTTAATGCAAGAAGGATGTTCAAAGCAATGTACTTTGAATATGAGACTTCAGTTCCATAGAAGTTGACCTTATTTGGAATACTCTGTAATGACTGGTCACAAGGTTTTGGTGACTTTGTGAATAATCATTACAAGAGGAACATTGCATAAAAGTTTAAAATCTAACAAATTTTTGGTAAATGATAGGAATCGGGGATTCTCACATTTACAATAAGGATTTGGGATTGTGAAATGAGTATCATTGGAATCATGTTCAATTGATCTACATCACACTGTAAGGATCATAGACAAACATAATGTGCATTCTTGGAGTATGGCATAACTATTGTTTAGAAAAACAAAGTGTACATGCTAGGAGCATGGGACGACTGTTGTTTTTATTCAAGTCTTAAGCTGATTGTTTGAAACATTATACAATGAATAATGTGTAATCAATATGGTGATAAATAAAAGGAGGTTCTATTTATATTCAAAAGGGTTCTGAGACCATATTGGATTCGATTATTATTGTGTTTCACTTTGCATGTTTTGACTTTCAAAATAGCTAGGTTATTTTTTCCGAATGACTAAGTTATTTAAACACTCCACAGTCGTTCATATGTTGGAAGTAGGTATGAATCAAGATTGTCATGAATCAAGTTTGTAGATGGCTAAATGGGTTTAGTCATAGCAATGGTTGCTACAACATTCATGAGTGCTCATAAGTTATGAGTATTGGAATAAACCCACGCTCACTTGTATCACTTCATGGAATTTATCTCGAGTGATCGTGAGACGGTAATATCATATAAATCTTCAAACCTAGAGATATGAGTTGTTACCTATGAGTTGGTTGTGCATTGATTGCACGTAAACGCATCAGTAACTTGATGTTATAAAATGTGCCTTTGTGTACAATTCAACAAGTAGTAGAACAAGTATATGAGTCGAAGTTTATCTGTTCCTTCTAGAAATAGAAGCGATATCTGGGCCCCTCGATGATTTTGTTGTGACCTATGTACCGGCCGGTCAGAACTAAATTGATGTGTTCGATTAACTTCTTTGTCAAACAAATCGGAAAATCAGGAAATAAACTGCTGGACAATAAGTACGACGTTGTTGCATGTATTTTTCCGGCTGATATCATGAGAACAGAGGATTATATGATCACTTATTTAAAATGGCGCTTCTTAGTTCAACAGAGTTTTTGAGAGCTACGATTGCTGGTTGGTTCCTGAAGTAACATACGCAAATACAGTTATTAGACTTATCCAAGTGGGAGTCTGTTGGATAAGGTGTCTAAGTCCATAACTTATTTGGTATATACTTGACCCGACCCGGCATGGTCCATTTGGGTTGCATTTCATCCAAACTATTTATGGATAATTTTATGAGAGTTATACACATATGATTATTAATATATTATAAGTTATAATATATTAATATGAAGTCATGTTATTTAATTAGTCTTAGTCTTAAATTAATTATGAATTAATTTAGAGATTAAAAGGAAGACTAATTAGATTGTGGGCTATTGGTTTTATATGGTGTGGGCTAACACTCATATGTTAATGGGCTAGGCTTGTATAGAAGTCCATGGATGATCTATGGAGCTTTTACCCATGGATCCTTGGAAAAGGAAAGGTCATGGGTTATTAGGGTTTCACCCTAATCATGTACACTATATAAGCATGCTTTTGTTGCATGAAATAGCCACTAGTTGTGTGTGTTTGTGTGTGGCCGATTTTATAAGTGTGTATACACTCTCTCAAAGTTTTCCAAGAGTTTGTGGTGATTTGTGATTCCATTTGAGGCATTCACACTATTGGTGCTTGGCCCTCAAACTTCTTAGGAATCAAACTCATCATCAAAAGGTATGTAATCTCATCTAATTCTTTTATGTTTAAAAGTACCCCATGCCATGTTAGATAGGTTATGGACCTTGGAAAAATTATTATTTTGCATGTATTTAGACAAACATATATCCAAGGTTTATTAGGGTTGCATGCACACTGAGGAAGTGTTAGATTGCTCAAAACCCAACATAACATTCATAAAATTTTATAAAAATTTAAACTTTTTTAAACCACCCAAAGTCGTAATTGTTTACATTGTAGTTTTCTAAACACGTTTAACATCTAATTGTTTTCCCAAAATCACAAAGATCACATGAGGAGGTGCACGATCAAGCCTTTTCCTTCCCACGATCATCTGAGGTACCTGAAACATAACCCAAAACTATAAGTCCAACGCTTAGTGAATTTACCCAAAATACCACCACAACACATAATCATAGATATTACAGCAACAACATGCATACAAAACCTTCAGCATGCCTGGACTACCTTCAGTCTATGGATGTTATTTAGGTGAGAATAGACCGAACTGACCTGAACCTGAATAAACCGAAAACCGAACCAAATAAGCAATATGGGTTCGGTTCGGTTCGACTATTATTCGCTTCAGTTCGGATCTGACCCGAATAACCCAAATAACATATACAAGATGATTAAGTAGCCGAATAACCCGAATGACCCAAATAAAATTTACAATGTGATTACAAATATTGTATTTTGTATAACTTTGGTAGCTTATGATAAACACAAATAACACAGATTAACTATTCTTGATATATAAAATGTAAAATCCAACCACCACAATCTTAAGATATAGTTATTAAGCAACATATTAAACACTAAACATTAAACATCCAAAACACCAAAAAAATATATCTATAAGTATATAAGTTAAACATTAAACATTACGTGGGTATTTTGTGTAATGATCGATAGAACACATAACCGAATAAGCAATCGTGCAAGGGGAAAAATGTGACTTTTCATATTCGATTCGGTCCTTTTGGACCGAATAAGCCCTTATTTGGGTAACCTGGACCGAATAACCCGAAAACCAAATAAGCCTTATATAGATACCCGAAAACCGAATCGAATCGCTTATTCAGGTCTAATTCGGTTTGGTCCGATTTAGTTTTCGGTTCGATTCGGATTTTCGGGTCAAATTCTTATCCCTACTTCAGTTTATCTGGGCCATCCTGGGTCTGTTGTCCTTTTGCACACAGCAGGACCGCCTCAACCCGCCCAATCATCACATATCCACATATGACATAATCAAACATAACAAGCATATACAAGTAGTCATAAAGGTCTAGCAGATCACTATAGTATAAGACATCCTATCAACCAGTATGCCGATCTTAACAGATCACTACAGCAAAGCAAGCATAACATAAACCAGGATAACAATCCAAAGGGCCGACATTGGTGCCTTCAACCCAAGAGTATAGTGAGGACAACTCACCTTACACTAAGGAATCACACTGAAAACTCCATACCGCCGGCTCACTAAAATCCCCAAACTATCACAACAAATAAACATCTAATTAATAAATGGATTACCATAGTTTACTAAGAACCTATACCTGAGGTAAATGGCTACTTTCTTTCCCTAATTGGGCCAAGACGTAGTCCTAATTCGTGATCCAAAAGCCCAAGGTTATTCAAGACCCATAATTGGCCCAATTTTCGAAATTGGGCCCAAAATCCTTTTTCGGACTTATTCTAAGGTCCAACCCTTCTCTTAGCCCATAACATTCATACTAAAATATTCCAATAAGGGCCCAAGCATTTAAGCCTAAAAGGTGGCCCAAAACTTGAAACCCAAAATCCAAAGTCCAATAGAAGGTGTACGAGGGGTGTAATCCTAGCCTCGCATTGACCTACACTAGAGTTGTTGACCGAGTACGTGGGGCATACTTCTCCTTACATGGGGTGTACCCTTGTAGATCCAAGGTCTTCTTTTGTGCTTAATGAATTAAGAACTTAAGCCCAAGCTACAGATCCATAGTCCAAATGCACCCTAGAACCATAAAGTCTCAAACTTTAAGACTTTCCACATCGAAAAGTTCTCAATACAAGGTCTTAATCCATTAAGACCCTTCTACTAAATGCATAGGACACTTCTAGTCGTTGGTACCTCATTTTTATGACTAAGAACCCCTCTAAGGGTCTGAAAGGACGACTTAAAATGTCCTTGGCATGCGATGCTCAAGATGAAGCATTTGGGACCAAAAAGAAACATAAAAAGACGTAAACATGAGATCTATCAATTAAACCATAAAGGCATGAACGTTATACCTTCAGATGGTGAAGAAGAGAGCCAACCTTCCAAATCCAATCCTTGCTTCAAGCTTATAAGCTTCTTGATGCACTTCTCCTTTCTCTAAAACACCAACAACACACTTTAGGGCTCTCAATCTCACTCTAGGACTCTAAGACTTTGGAGGCTGAAAAGGTGAGGATAAATGAGCCATAAGGATGCTTAAATACCCCACAAACCCGAAGAAACGTATTTTATTTATATTAAAAATATTGGGAAGTCATTTTCGATATAGTACATAAGCATAAACAAAATAATATAGGCCTTACACTAGTTTGTCTAAACTACTAGCCTATAGGCATCCATAAATCTCTCATCATATCATCACACCTGTGCTCTGGTGCCACTACCTATAATATAAGAAACTGAGTGGGTCAGGCTTGGGGGCTTGGTGAGTACATTTTAACCCATAATAATTAAATCTTTATTTATTATTATCAAATCATCATGGAGCATGTGAGAAAGGAATGGATCATCATACAAAGGAATGGATCTCCTAAAAAAGGATAGGATATCTTAATGTGACAGGAGATGCCACGAAGTGACTTGATATTCCAGAAAAAGTGATTTAATATGCCACCAAGTGACTTGATATGCCACAAAGTGAATTGATATGCCACCAAGTGACTTGATATGCCAAAACATGACCTGATATGCCACCAAGTGATAGAATATGCCACTAAGTGATAGGATATGCCACCAAGTGACAATATATGCCATTCAAGAGGTGGACGTGACATTCAAGAGGCGGATGTGCAATTTATGAGGATTATGCACCATTATGGAACATGATGTGCCACCAAGATTCATGGTGTGCCATTAGGGATCATGATGCACCATACGGGTGTCAAGTTCACTACGATGCAAGATTGTCCAAATGTTTCCCAAAAGAATGAAGATGCTCATATAGGATGTTCCACATGGCTGAAGCGCCCACATGGAATTCCGTGATAGGTTGGAAATTTAGGCATCTTTATTATGGGATATTTATGATGGGCTTGTCCTATAATAATTAGTGTTTCCCATGTTTTCCTATAAATAGGTTCATATCTCCATCATTGTTAGCTGCACATAAATTTCAAGAGAGCAATCATTATGAGGTTGAGAGCACATCTTAGGATCAGTTAGTAATAAAAAAGGATTCTTTTGTTTTGAGAGCTCAAGTGAGGTGTAACCTTTTTGTGATTGTAATTGTTCTTGGAAGTTTAATAAAATCCTCTCTCTTCTCTCTCTCTCTCTCTCTCCCTCCCTCTCTCTTTCTCCCTCTCTCTCTCGTTCGCTCGTCGATATTGGTCACTTTGACTGAACCACACAAAATGTCATGCTCACTTAATTTATATTTTTTCAGAAGTTTTATTTCCACAAGTTCATCGAAGTTTCTTTTGATATTTGTCTAAAGTGCTTAACTTGTTTTGTTATCACCCAACAACACCAACTCAACCCAATAGATACCAAGAAAAATGGTGTGGATACCAAACTTAAGTCCCAAACCTTCCACCCAAATTTACAAGATACATAAATCAACATACTTTGCATTATGATTTAGCTAACCGAGTTCAACAATTTCCCACACCAGTATAAAACCCAAGAGCCATGAAACCTGATCTAGGCTATTCGGCAACACCGATATTCGACCTTCTAACATATCAAAAAATATTTCAATGTCAGCTTGGCCTCAACATATCCAGAAAAAGAAAAAGTAGATGAGACATTAACTTTAAACCAATAATCATGTGACCCGATCCCTAGTCTATAACCCGTCCCATTTGACGACCCATTTTTGGTCGATGACTTGGTTTGTTCGACATATCAACTCACCCAGAAACTGAGTTTACTTAGTAAATCGGTATACCAGAAACCTCTTCCCAGTCCACACATAAAACTCATAACTTAGCACTTTATACTTCCAATTCAGCTTTGATTCTCCGACCTCTAGCTACTCGATATAATCAGTAAAAAGAACTCGGTTCATCCATAAACTTGTTTCTCCTAAACCCATGTACATTGTATCCCAAAATTAGACCTCTTCTCTTTTCTATCCGGCAAACCCAAATACCTTGATTTATGATGAGGAAGAAAATGCAAAATCTCAAGTCGTCATGTTTTGAATTGAACGACTACAGATTTGATTTCAACAAAGGGCGTATTGTTGTATTTTTGCCCTAGGTCTCGAGAATACGTCCATAACCAATATAAGCCATTTGAGCACCATGTAACATATCAAAACCCTCTACAAACTACATATTGACACTTTGAAACCCTCTCAAAAAGCATAAATACTAGTTGATGCACACATAGCGATTCATATTTACCCGCACATCGACATCCAACAAAATATTTTGGGCTTTATAATCTAAATCCTTTTGGTATTATTATTAGTCACATACTAACCATTTACCCTTGTTTGAGACACTTTCCGTCATAAGTATATAGACAAAATTTATGTCAACATGGTAATTTAACAGCCATGCAAGCTTAAGAACGAACTAATTGCAATATGTATGATTGTTTTTTATGAACAACTTAAAGAAACTTGCAAGATTAAATGTAAAAATGGTATCCATTCCCTACTCGGAAATGACAATCTCTCTCAATTCATCATCTACCAGTTTTCCATCTAAATTTTTTTTACAACTTCATGGAGAATATGCATAAAAACCATGGAAGCTTTACTATAATTATGAGTTTGTTTAGCGACTGGAAAGAATTTGTTTTACAGAGAGATTTAGTTGGAATTTAGTCTAAAAGATATATTTCTTGATACCATACAACATTTCAGACTAGCAGCATAATGGAGGACCATCCCCCGACCTCCCAAACAGAAGGACATAAGTCAGAAAGATAGAAATGGAAGGATAGAATAAGAGGATTAAAGTGTAAGTATAGAAGGGAGGAAGGATATAAAAGTAGAATATCTTCCCGGATCATGCACAATATACGAAGACTTGGTAAGGACACAAGATCTAGTCTTATATTAGTAGATTAGTACTTACTCGCTCATACAATATTACCATGCTTTCCCTTCCCATAAATAACAATATTTTCCAAACATTCCAGGTAGGTGTTCCGGACTCAGTTCAATCTCTCTTATCGAGACATTCTGGTCTTAATATAGTCAACTCCTTCCTGCTAGGTGGAGTCGACTCTCTTTACATGAGTGACCTAACTTGATCGTCGGAGTTTTATCCCAGGGTATATTCCCTGGGGCAAGCCAAATGGTCTTCTATCTTGATGCTACTCATGTTTTATAGTCAAAATGAGACCACTATGCACACTCAACATATCACCACATTTCACGGACCCTCCCTATCCTATTTTGATCCTTACATCAAACAATATGAAATCGTATTTTAAAAGACATTAGATTTTCAATAATTAGGTAAATAATTATGTCACACCCCGAAAACCGAAGGTGGAAACATTTACGGGGTGGACTCCACGTTGTGTATTAAATCCAATGTACATAGTAACACAGTAAACACAAAACATTACATTACATAGAATTGTTTACATCTGTTTGAAAGAAAAGTTATACAAGTGTATTATACATATATCATATGAACAAAAACACAGACGAGTCTTCTAACGCTCCATCTTCTCCAAAAGGTGGTGGTGTACCTGTCTAATGTTGACCTAAGAATACAAGCATTTTGAAAATCAGCATAAAGCTGGTGAGTGCATAAGCGGTTTAATTTTGAAAAGAATGAGTTCCCTTTTTGGTTTCTGAAAAAGTTGTTATCCAAGAAAATCCCATATTTTCTTATGTAAAAACAGTTTTGTTATCATTTTGTTACTTAATTCGTTTACGAGTTTTTATGTTATTCTAGGAAAATCCCATATTTTCCTAAGTGTTTAGCTGCCCTTTTGATACTTAATTTGTAGTTTAGATTTCGATGTACTAGTAACTACCATACTTATAATATTAGTTAAGTATTCTGATATCTTAGTTATCCTACATTTGATTGTTGATTATCAGCTATACTTAGAGGTATTTTCGAATATTTAGGTTCACTCAGAAGCATACGTTAATAGTGTTTTCTAAGTTCTGGTGATTTCCAAAAGAGTACCTTAGACGTATTTTCGAAGCTCTGTCGACAGTCGATGTCCAGAGGCGTATTGTCAAATTAATTTCGAAACTCTGGTGACACTCAAAGGGTACACTAGCTGTATATTCGAAGTCTTGGCGTCATCCAAATGCGTTATTTCGTATTCGTATTCGTATTCCTGATCCTATTCCTAATCCTATTCGTATTCGTATTCGTATTCACATTCGTATTCGTATTCATATTCGTATATCTATTCTATTCTTATTCATATTCGTATTTGTATTCGTGTTCGTATTCGTATTCATATTCGTATTCATATTCGTATTCATTCTATCCTATTAGTTATATTCGTATTAGTATTCGTATTCATTCTATCGTATTAGTTATATTCGTATTCGTATTCGTATTCGTTCTATCCTATTAGTTATATTTGTATTCGTGTTCATATTTGTATTCGTATTCATATTAATCTTAGTTTATGATTAGTAAGATTCCTTATACAAAACATAATATGAAACTTAATTTATAACATCTATTAAAGGAATCTAGAATTAGTTTGACAATTCACTCTTCAATTCGAACAAATGGTTAGTATGATTTTTGGTATTAAAAGTATTCAAAATATGAAACAATTGAACAGAAATTAATAAATTTATGTACAAGATTTCCTTGTACTTTTGCTTGTATTCCCCCCATGAAAACATTTGAAAAAGGGTAGGGGTATGAACTCACCGGTTGAGGAACGCGATGATTTGGATGCTAAACGTTGGTTCAGGACTTGTTAACACGTGAGGTTCCTATGTAATATGAAATAATACCCAAATATATCTAATTAGATTTTAAACTACTAATTAGATATGATAATACACTCCAATGAGCGAAAACACTTCAAATGAAGTGTTTGGAGTGACTCGGGTGACATCTACGGACGTGTGGGACTTGGGAAATGAGTTTACTCTTCAAGAGTAAACTCCTTATGGAGTTTTCGGCCCTAAAAACTTTAACCACATGAGTTCACAGCCATGAACTCATGGTTGAGGGTTTTATGGTGCTAAATGACAAGATAACACTTGGGAAAATTAGCTAGGATTAAATCTAGGGCCTTGGAATGGATTGAATTCACTTAAGTAGCATTTATTGGAGTTTACGGTAGTAAACATGGAGTTTATGGCCGTAAACTCCCCCATGCTCAATCCTTAATTTATTTGGTGATTCTAGGACAATCATATGTGATTCAAACTATTTTTCCAAGCCTTAGGATGAATTTTAGGCACCATTTGACCTATGCAAAGGAGTTTACGGCCCTGGAACTTGTTCTTGGGGAGTCATGGCGATAGACACTCAAAAGGAAGGATTTCATCATGTTTAAGGCCTCTAAGTTGATTTTGGTTGGTTCTAGGATTTATTCCAAGGCTAATGGTGTGTTTACATGGGTTTTAAACACTTGATTTTGAGTTTACTACCCATGAATGATGAGTTTACGGCCCAAGAATGTTCTTGGGTAGTAAACTCTTGTTTACTCCTCAAAAATCATGTTTAAGGTGTTCTAAGTCCAGAATGGTAAGCCATATAGTCGTATCTAAGTCCCAAAATTGGTTTGGAGGGGTTTAAAGGCATAAAAACCCTCTTATTAGGTGTTTACGGCCCACACATGCTCCTTGGACGTAAACTCATATTTGAGGTCCAAAATCAAAGTTCAAATTCGGATTTGAAGGCTAAGGAGGATGAATAACAAGTTAGGGAAATTACTTCAATGATTTGGAGCCTTAAATCAATAATTTTGGACCTTGAATATGGATTGAGGAGAGAGGTTAGAGAGAGAGAGAGAGAGTAGTGAGAGAGGGAAAAAGCTTCAAATGGAAGCTTGGATCACTTTAAATAGTGTCTAAGGTTTGGACACGGTGGAATTTTACCCGATACCGACGCTAGACGTGGCTTTTGGTCGCACCCGATTAAGTTACCGTAATCTGGCGGGATAGAATTTAGAATTTTTCAATTTAATTATTTTGGGCCATGTTCATGGGTTTTTAAGGGATTTGAACATTCATGAGATTATAATAAACATATAAGTTTAAATAACTCATCCTAAAAACAAAAATCGTGACGAACCACTATAGATGGGTTTTACGGATGAAATGGGTTTCCGGTGATAGACAACTTCGGGTTGTTACATTATCCCCCCGTTAGAGGGAATTTCGTCCCAAAATTCAAAGATTAAGATACACATCATGAAAATGAAAAGAGATGTGGATGAATCTACTGCTTCGGTTCTTCACGCTCCCAAGTGGAATCGGGTCTCCGCTTGACATTCCAGCGAACCCTCACTATCGGGATACGGTTTTGTTTCGTACATTTGATCTCTCTGTCCGTGATCTCAACTTGTTCTTCCATGGAGGCTCAAACTTTCATTGACTTCGGTCTCATCAAAGGGAATACTAAGGTATCGTTCGGTAGGCGTTTCTAAGGATTTGAGACGTGGACGACAGAATGGATACTGTTATGCCCTTGAGATAGTAGAAGTCTGTATTTCACGGTTCCGATTCTGGCGGGGATTTCAAAAAGTCTGGTGTATCATGAGAGAAGTATTTCGTGCTTCCCAAAGCATATCATGCTCTTCTGGGATAAGGCCTTCAACAGGACACAAGCTCCAACACGAAGGTACATCTTCTTGTAGCGGAGTAGCTAAGGGTCTGACGCTTCTAGAAGAAATTCTTGGGTGAGTTTGCGATAATAGTCAATGGAACCCAAGAATTGACGGGCTTCTATGGGTATCTCCGGTGTCGACTAATTCTCTATCGCCTTAATTTTTGGAAAGGTCCACGGGTATTACTGCTTTGCTTATCTACATGACCAAGGAAAATGGTTTGACCGAAAGGCACCACTACTAACTCGTAGTCATCATATCAAGCCTTGGTCGTTGTCTTGGACACGTCATCCTCACGGAGGTTTGGCTACGAGGTAGTTGTAGGGATTAGGTCAATGCGAGACTTGACTAAACGTTCGGAAGGAATTCTTGGGAAATTCTCAGGAAAGACATTAAGGAAAAAGTTGCAGACTTCCCATTTCCCGATGACCACACGTACGAGGAATGCATGGGAAACTTTTTAAGACTTGATGCACGAAATGTTGAGAAGGTTGGATTCAGGTTTGATTCCGAAGATCATGAGAGTCAGGTCGGAGGGATAATTCAGACGGACGACCCAAGAATAACAACATGAATGAGACTCAGTCATTCCATGCCAATGATCGCATCAAAGCCTTTCATGAATTTAATCGAATGGAACAGAATAGTCGTCCGGATTGAGGGTACGATCTATGGGTATGACGTTAGCGTTCTCTTCTCACTTTCTAACCAACTCGACGGTACACGTTTTCGATTATTAGCGAAGGACTAAGTTTAGAAAGGTGTTTGAATAGATAGTTAGCAAATTTCTTTCAACATTAGAATTGAAAAGGATCACAGGCATAAAATTTACCGAGAGGAAATATACCTGTGGCAATGGTGGGGTCGACAACTATCCTTTCTTGTCCCATAGTTAAGGCTCTCCCGGTGTTGCCAGTTGTTACTGCCTTAGGGAAATTTTGTTTCTAATGTCCAACTTCTCCACAACTGTAACAGGTCCAACCGACACTAGCTCCAAAAGCTTGACTAGTTGGTTGGGTTGGTGCTCTACAGCTTTGCGCGAGGTGACCTTCCTGGCCACAGCTTTTACCAAACTTTGCACAACAAGGGCCAGGGATATGATGGTTGTAACTGCACTGGTTACACCACGGGAGGATACCGGCATACCCGGTGATAGGTCCTTGGGCTGAGGAACCGACAACAGAAACAACAACAGGGGTGGTAGCAACGGGGACTGCGACTATCTGCTGTTTCTTCGGGGGTTTCGGGGAAGACTGACTCTTCTTGTTGTTTTTCCAAAACTTTATTTTCTCGCCACACTTCTCTGTTGGCTCAGCAGTGGTGGCTGCTTCTTCTTGTTTGTTATTGTGGTCGATAAGGGTTTGTGCTTGGCGTTTGGCACTGTCATAGGTATCCGGCTTCGCCACTATAACGTTCCCTTTGGTTGGCTGGGTTAATCCCCAGATAAACCTCTCAATCTTTTTACTCTCCGGGGTAACCAATCCCGGACAGAGAAGCGCTAAGTCATCAAATCTGGATGTGTAGGCGGCGATATCGGAACCCTTGATCTTCAGGTTCCAGAGTTCATGCTCCACCTTCTGAATTTCACCCTGAGGGCAATACTCTGCGTGCAGAAGTTACTTCATAACTTCCCAACCCATAGCATTGGCTACAGGTAGAGCTAGGGATTTGACTCGACCATTCCACCAAGTCAGAGATTTAGTGGTGAGAGTGTAGGCGGCAACCTTCACCTTGTCGGATTCTGAACAAGCACAGATCTTGAAGATAGATTCAATCTTCTCTAACCACCGAGTTAGAGCAATGACACCTCCTGTGCCATCAAAGAATGTGGGTTTTCCGTTCATAAAGTCTTTATAGGAACACTCCCTTCGGTGTCCCTGGCTACCTTCCTGGTTTTGAGGTTGGGGACCACCTCCTGAACTACCGGGGATTGTTTGCAACATGGCTGTTGTAAATGCTGCAGTTAAAATTGTCTGAAGGGTTGCCGGATTGATTTGAAGAGAAGATGGTGGCGGAGGAGGGTTGTTGTTGGTCTTTGAGCTGGGTCTCTTTCTTGGAGGCATCTTGATCTAATAAGTTCAAGAAAGAGAGGATGATAAGTCCTCCGAATAGAATCAAGAGATATGATGAAAGGGATATCTCTTTATGACAGACATAGAATTCTATTAAGCGATAAAGCAGGAAAGAATATCAAAACAGATAAATTATCGCTAAAGGAATGATTGAGGAGCAACGTTGGGATGAGGATTTCTATAACGGATTTGGCTCGAGAAATACTCCCATAGTATTTCTTGTCTCGTTGCAACGACAACTCATTGTTTGGGTATCGGGTAAGTTTTAGGCATGCCACACACCACAGTCACTCCCAAGAACATGTTGTCCGTGTCTCAAATTAATATAGTTGGCCAGACTATATTGATCCTAGACACGACTACATAACTGCCCAGGTTTAACCGTAGCATACAACACCCATTTACTTATGTTTTGTTCTACTTGTAGTTACGGATTTCGACGGTTAGGTATACTTGTATACTTTTGAAAATATTTATACTTTGAAGTATACTTTTAGTTCAGAGCACTTAGGCCCCTTAATGTTTATAGTCTTATACCATGTAAGCTTTGGTATACTAGTTCACTAAAAACAAGGGCTCTGATACCAATCTATCACACCCCGAAAACCGAAGGCGGAAACATTTCCGGGGTGGACTCCACGTTGTGTATCAAATCCAATGTACATAGTAACACAGTAAACACAAAACATTACATTACATAGAATTTTTTACATCTGTTTGAAAGAAAAGTTATACAAGTGTATTTTACATATATCATATGAGCAAAAACACAGGCGAGTCTTCTAACGCTCCGTCTTCTCCAAAAGGTGGCGGTGTACCTGTCTAATGCTGACATGAGAATACAAGCATTTTGAAAATCAACATAAAGCTGGTGAGTTCATAAGAGGTTTAGTTTTGAAAAGAATGAGTTCCCTTTTTGGTTTCTGAAAAAGTTGTTATCCAAGAAAATCTCATATTTTCTTATGTAAAAACAGTTTAGATATCATTTCGTTTACGAGTTGTTACGTTATTCCAGGAAAATCCCATATTTTCCTAAGTGTTTAGCTATCCTTTTGATACTTAATTTGTAGTTTAGATTTCAATGTACTAGTAACTACCTTACTTATAGTATTAGTTAAGTATTCTGATATCTTAGTTATCCTACATTCGATTGTTGATTATTAGTTATACTTAGAGGTATTTTTGAATATTTCGATTCACTCAGAAGCGTACGTTAACAGTGTTTTCGAAGTTCTGGTGATTTCCAAAATAGTACCTTAGACGTATTTTCGAAGCTCTATCGACAGTCGATGTTTAGAGGCGTACTGTCAAATTAATTTCGAAACTCTGGTGACACTCAAGGGGTACACTAGCTGTATATTCGAAGTCTTGGCGTCATCCAAAGGCGTTATTTCATATTCATATTCGTATTCGTATTAATCTTAGTTTATGATTAGTATGATTCCTTACACAAAACATAATATGAAACTTAATGTATAACATCTATTAAAGGAATCTACAATTAGTTTGACAATTCACTCTGCAATTCGAACGAATTGTTAGTATGATTTTCGGTATTAAAAGTATTCAAAATATGAAACAATTGAACATAAATTAATAAATTTAAGTACAATATTTCCTTGTACTTTTGGTTGTATCCCCCCTAAAAAGATTTGAAAAACATTTGAAAAAGGGTAGGGGTATGAACTCACCGGTTGAGGAACGCGACGATTTGGATGCTAAACGTTGGTTCGGGGCTTGTTAACTTGAGAGGTTCCTATGTAATATGAAATAATATCCAAATGTATCTAATTAGATTTTAAACTACTAATTAGATATGATAATACAATCCAATGAGCGAAAACACTTCAAATCAAGTGTTTGGAGTGACTCGGGTGACATCTACGGACGTGTGGGACTTGGGAGATGAGTTTACTCTACAACAGTAAACTCTTTATGGAGTTTTCGGACCTAAACACTTTAAACACATGAGTTGACAGCCGTGAACTCATGGTTGAGGGTTTTATGGTGCTAAATGACAAGATAACACTTGGGAAAATTAGCTAGGATTAAATCTAGGGCCTTGGAATGGATTGATTTCACTTAATTACCATTTATTGGAGTTTACGGTAGTAAACATGGAGTTTACGTCCATAAACTCCCCCATGCTCAATCCTTAATTTATTTGGTGATGCTAGGACAATCACATGTGATTCAAACTATTTTTCCAAACCTTGGGATGAATTTTAGGCACCATTTGACCTATGCAAATGAGTTTACGGCCCTGGAACTTGTTCTTGGGGATTCATGGCCATAGACACTCAAAAGGAAGGATTTCATCATGTTTAAGGCCTCTAAGTTGATTTTGGTTGGTTCTAGGATTTATTCCAAGGCTAATGGTGTGTTTACATGGGTTTTAAACACTTGATTTTGAGTTTACTACCCATGAATGATGATTTTACGGCCCAAGAATGTTCTTGGGTAGTAAACTCCTGTTTACTCCTCAAAAATCATGTTTAAGGTGTTCTAAGTCTAGAATGGTAAGCCATATAGTCGTATCTAAGTCCCAAAATTGGTTTGGAGGGGTTTAAAGGCATAAAAACCCTCTTATTAGGTGTTTACGGCCCACGCATGCTCCTTGGATGTAAACTCATATTTGAGGTCCAAAATCAAAGTTCAAATTCGGATTTGAAGGCTAAGGAGGATAAATAACAAGTTAGGGAAATTACTTCAATGATTTGGAGCCTTAAATCAATAATTTTGGACCTTGAATATGGATTGAGGAGAGAGGTTAGAGAGAGAGAGAGTAGTGAGAGAGGGAAAAAGCTTCAAATGGAAGCTTGGATCACTTTAAATTGTGTCTAAGGTTTAGACACGACGGAATTTTACCCGATACCAATGCTAGACGTGGCTTTTGGTCGCACCCGATTAAGTTACCGTAATCCGGCGGGATAGAATTTAGAATTTTTCAATTTTATTATTTTGGGCCATGTTCATGGGTTTTTAAGGGATTTGAATATTTATGAGTTTATAATAAACATATAAGTTTAAATAACTCAGCCCAAAAACGGGAATCAGAACGAACCACTATAGATGGGTTTTACGGATGAAATGGGTTTTCGGTGATGGACAACTTCGGGTTGTAACAAATTACCTGGTATATTTATAGATACGTAAAGAGTAACTAAATCATATATATATATATATATATATATATATATATATATATATACACACACACACACACACACACCAACTATTAATGCTCCGGATAAATTAAAATTATGGATAGACAATTTGATGATAAAGTCAGTCAAGAGTCTAAAACATACCTGAAGTGTGGAAGACCATTTGGTTCAAAACATAAGAATCCATGATAAAGAAGAGGAAAAAAAAGTGTACTCAATCATGAAGAAAATGTTCGTTGAAAAGCACAAAATATTAGATGTTCCTCTAAATAAGAAACAAATGATATAGACAAAGAGATTGAAAGCAGTTATGGTAAATGACATGCTTTATTATGTTGAAGCATACAATATAATGAACCTTATATTGTAAAAAACAAGTGTACTCAATCATAATATGTGTTTGAAATGAAACTTATAGTGTAAATGACATGCTTTATTATGTTGAAGCATACAATACCATGAACGACAATCATGAACCATAATCTCTTATTGATTGTCAAAACATGCAAATTAAATTTAATTCTATTAATAAGAGAATGGTTTTTGGTCCGATTATTCTCACACTTGGAGTTGTAAAACAATTAGCAATATATGTATCTTTATACAGAAAAGAAATGAAAATGATGAGATCATAAGATCCAAAAGCCAATGTTTTGGCTCAAGATATCTTTCAAAGATCATCAATTGATTATGAGGAAACATATTCCCATGTTATGGATTCAACCACCTTATAACACCCAAATTTTAAATATAAACATTTTGATAATCAACCAAAGGTTAAACATAATATAAAATCCTTAATTCATATTTAGTTTTGAAATGTTTAAGTGAAAGTCTTAAAACGTAAATAGTTGTGTGGAAGCTAATATAGTTAGGTAAGATTCTTTCCCTGATCTACCTTCAGAAGATCCTAAAAATGTTAAATATACATGGGTAAGTGAAGACCTTAGTGAGCACACATATATATACATACTATCACATGAACACATAAGAACATAACAAGTCATCTTTCCCTAAGTAGAGGCTACGTAAACTTTTCCCATAAAGATCCTTATAAGATATTCCCATACAAAGAAGCTTATAACATATTCCCAATAAAATTCTTATAAAATATTCCCCTTTGGCTCTTACGAGTACAAGGAGATGTACTCACGAAGAGGCTTATAATATATTCTCTATTGTCTCTTACCAATACAAGGACATGTGCTCGCAAAGAGACTTACAACATATCCTCCATTGACTCTTATGAGTACAAGGTGATGTGCTCATGAAGGGGCTTAACTAGGTAATCATAACATAACATAACTTAACATACAAGAACATATATACATAACCAAATAATAGTATGAATAGAAACTGAAACTAAACTAAAAAATGATCAAACAACTAACAATAGATCGAATGGAAAGATCGAAAAATCAAGAAAATATCAACCAACCAAACTATAGATAATTACTTATTTGTTCACACATACATTTTCCTACTATTTTGACCCACTTAAGTTTAGATTCACATTACAACCTTCAAAATATGAAATGTAGCATTCCTAAATATATTTCCAATGCCACTAATATTTCCATATTTATACGTATATGTATGCATTATTTTCATACATTTTAGGCTATAATTTGGTTAAACGCAAAGATATTTGATACTTATTAAGTTAAATTACATTTTATAGACAAAAAAGACACTCTTGATGAAAAAGGACCAAAAACGACAAAAGCTGGACCCTAGAAGGACTGGAGATGATCCTGGGAGCTTAATGAAGCCTAAAAGGAAGAAAAACCATGAAAATACACTTCCCACAACGTGGATTCAAAGTACCACAACATGGAGCACAGAAAAATCTCAACTATGCACATAAATTAGAAGCTCACGATGTGAGCCATGACTATTTCTGTCGTGAGAATGATTATTCTAGAAGATTGATACGCGGAGAGCAGGTTTCCCTATTGAAGAAGGATATTTACAAAATTCATGTCATGAGAACCTATAGCCCATGACGTGAGGAGTGCTTATAGGAAAACTATTTATATCAATTACCAGATCGACAAGAAGAGGATTAGAGAGAGATTCAAGAGTTCTAAGCCGATTTCAGAGCCACAAAAGTGCGAAAAACAACCTTTTGAAGGAGAGATCAATTGGGGATTAGATATTTGAATAATTGTAGCAAGAATTTGCATTACACATTCAGTTTGAATTAGATTGAACATGTTTATATCGAATTTTTATGTGTTGTTTTGCTTATTTTCTGCCATGAGTAGCTAAATCATTAGGCTTTCATTTAGTGTGGATGAACCCTAATACTATGTGTCCGTTTATTATTTTTCATGGATTTTATGAAGTTTGTTTAACTTGTGTTTGATTTATCATACCTAACATGTTAAAGTTATGATCTTTATTGCTTTGATTCAAGTTAAATGTAGTTGAATGACCAATTTTATTGCACAAACTTTACCTAGTAGTTTATGATCATTAAATTGCTAGAGCTTGGATTTGCAAAGTCTTATATTAGGTAATAAAGGTAATAACTTTACATGTGTTAAGAACATAATTTGATTATAATTGTGTTTGCTTATTTGTCTTGATCATAGTTAAAAATCATAGATATTTCTCACATAGCTTAACTATCTTTAATAATCAATTATGTGTTTACTTGTGTATGATCATTACATTGTAGTTCATGAATTGATGGAAATATTAAGAGATCGGATTAAGACTGCTAATTATATTTAAATTGGTAACCAACATAATTAATCCACGTTTAGAAACTAACCATAGGAAAAGGGGAATTCAAATCTAAACAAAAGTGTCTTCATAATCCTGATAACAATCATTATTAGTTAAGTGTTTGTTTAGTTTTATTTAGTTGAATAGTTAAGTTAATCTATACTTGAAAAATTAGATAAACCCCCTTTTAGATATTGTTTTTTGATTAAAATTTAGTAGTTATTTTATTAGCTAAATACTGTTCTCTGTAATCAACACCCAACTTAATTTACTATACTATAAACTGACTAGGAACACTACTGATTTGTATCTTTATGTATATATTTTAACTGGTTAAGTTTTAAATTTATAAAACTAATTTTATTGCAACTTGACTAATAAACACACAAGGCAGTGTACCTAATCGTGCAATAGTATAGTTGTGGTAAGATCGGATGTCGAACACAAGGGGAATGGTGGTGAATTAATTTGGATTTTTTGATTATAGGTTACAATAAATATACATAAATAGTAAGAGGGGTTTTATAGAATTAAATCTCAAATAAAAAATTAAATAGCAAATCTTGATAAACTGACTGAAGACAAATATCTATTGGTACTTTGGTTTAGACTAGATTTCGTCTCAAAACACTAGCTAACTACTAAGTATAATGAATATTTATTCATTATTAACCGAATCCTGATATGACTAGAAAGATGACCAAGTCACCCTTCACTGGTACTTGTGAAAAGGGTAAAGGTTTGTTGGATCTCATACACACTGATGTGTGTGGGCCATTCAAAACTGCCACAAGGGATGCTAAGCGCTTCTATGTGACTTTTACTGATGATTACAGTAGATACGGCTACATCTAATTAATCAAGCACATGTCAGATACCTTTGAAAAGTTTAAAGAGTTTAACTAAGAAGTGGAGAGTATCTGAGTATCGAGTTCCTTGACTATCTTAAGGAATGTGGAATTGAATCACAATTGACGCCACCTAAAAGACTACAACTTAGTGGTGTGGCTGAGAGGTGCAATAGAACCTTGCTAGACATGGTTCGTTCCATGATGATTCAAGCTTCATTACCTATCTCATTCTAGGGGTATGCCTTAGAGACTGCTACCCATATCCTTAATCTAGTCCCTACCAAAAAGGTTTCCAAAACACCTCACGAGATGTAGACAGGGAAGGTTCCCTCGTTAGACCACATAAAAGTTTGGAATTGCAAGGATTTTGTGAGACACGGGACTCATGAAAAGCTCGAACCTCGGAGTGAGCGATGTATTTTCATTAGCTATCCACAGAAGTCCTTTGGATATCTCTTCTATAGACCGAGTGACAATGTTTTCTTCGTTGTGAGGAGAGGAGTCTTTCGTGAGAGTGAGTTCATATGCCAAGGGGATAGTAGGAGGCAAATTGACCTTGAAGAGCTTCCCGAGTCAACCAGTGAAGGAACCTCAAAAACTAGCACTCAACCCGAGGAAGAAACTCCACTTGTACTAATTGACGTGTTCGTACGTCTCAGGCGTTTTAGTAGAGTTAGTGGTCCACTTGTGTTATATGGTTTTCATATAACAGCTAAAGGTGATACATTTATCAGTGATAGTACATAGGTAAATCTGGATGAACCTAATAACTACAAGGAAGCCATGGCAGGCCCCGAGTCTGCAAAGTGGCGAGAGGCTATGGACAACGAGATTCAGTCCATGTATGACAATTAAGTTTGGAACTTGGTTGACAATGTACCGAGTCGTAAGACAGCTGGGTGCAAATGGATCTTCAAAAAGAAGACCGACATGGATGGGAAAGTACACACATATAAAGAGCGACATGTTGCGAAGGGCTTTAATCAAACTCCAAGAGTTGACTATGATGAGATCTTCTCACCAGTAGCGAAGATTAAATTTGTAAGGGTTATATAGGCCATAGTTGCATTTCATGATTATGAAATAATGGAAAATGAATGTCAAAACCGCTTTCCTTAATGGAAAGTTGGATAAAGATGTTTACCTGAGTCTTCCAAGGGGTTTTTGTCAATGTAAAGTACCCTAATAGAGTGTGTAATCTTGAGAAATCCATCTATCGCAGATGGAATCTTTGTTTTGATGAGAAAGTCAAAGAGTTTAGATTTTTGACAAGCGAGGATGATTCTTGTGTATATGTCAAAGCTAGTGGGAGTATAGTGAGCTTTCTTGTGTTGTATGTGGATGACATACTAATCATAGGAAATGACATCCCAACCTAGTAGGAGGTCAAGTCCTGGCTTGGGAAGTGTATCGCTATGAAGGATCTCAGAGAAGTTACTTATGTCCTAGGGATAAGGATATTAAGAGACAGGAGTAAAAGATTAATAGGACTTAGTCAAAGTACCTACTTGGACAAGGTGTTGAAGCATTTCAGCATGGAGAACTCCAAGAAAGGTAACCTACCTATCCTAAACAATACCAAACTGATTAAGACTCAGAGTTCGAGTACATAAGATGAAATGGCAGAGACATGTGTAATGCCATATGTTTCTGTAGTTGGCTCGATCATGTATTCGATGACTTGTACTCGCCCTGATGTGGCATTTGCTTTGAGCATGGTCAGAAGATATCAAAGGAAACCTGGTAAATCTCATTGGACTGTGGTTAAGAACATTCTTAAGTACCTGTGGAGGACTAAGGACTGGGTCCTTACCCTCGGTGGGAGTGATGACTTGAGAATAATATGGTATAGTGACTCCAACTTCCAAACTGACAAAGATACTTTCCGCTCTCAGTTGGGTTGGATATTTACCTTGAATGGAGGAGCAGTGACATGGAAAAGTTCCAAGCAGGAAACTGTAGTTGATTTAACGTGAGAATAAGAGTACATTGCAGCAAGCGAAGCATCGAAGGAGGAAATATGGTTGAAAAACTTCATCGAAGACCTTGAAGTGATTCCATCCATAAAGGAGCATGTGGAGATTTTATGCGATAATAAAGGGGCGCTTGACTTAACCAAGGAACTGATAGATCATGGAAGATCCAGGCATATCGACAAAAATTACCACTTCATAAGACATTAAGTATAAGAAGGACACCTCGTGGTGAATGGGATATCATCATAGGATAACCCAACAGATCCACTTACAAAGGGACTGACTGGGCTTAAACACTTGTAGCATACAAGGGGCATTGGGCTAACATAAGATATTAGTTTTAGTGGTTAGATAAACCGAAACTTGTAATAGCTAAATTTTAATTGACATTTGATGATTGAATAAAAGGAGTTTTATTTATAAGTAAAGTTATTGACTTGTGTCAATTGTTTACTATTGTTTCACTTTGCATGTTTTGACTTCCAAAATAATAAGATTTATTCAAACTATCAACAATCGATCATACGTTCGAAGTAAGTATGAAAGAAGACTATCATGAGTTGGCTTGTAGATTGTCTAAGACGTTAGGCATAACAACCGTTTGCTACACTATTCATGAGTACTTCTGAAATAAGATTTGAGTATTAGATCAACTTGTGCTCACTTAAATCACTTCATGGAATTTATCATGAGTGCTCGTGAGACGAGAATATCATATAAGTCTTCAAACCTAGATATATGAGTTGTTGACTATGAATTAGTTTTGCATTAATGATACAAAAATACATCAGTAACTTGATGTATAAAACATATTGTTGTGCATGATTTAATATGTAGTTAGTACAAACATATAATCTCGAAGTTTATATGATCCCTTTTATCCCAAGAGGATTAAAATTGATATCCTGGACCCCTCTATGATTCTGTTTTGACTATGTGTCGGGCCCGGTTAGATCTAAATTGATGTGTTCAATTATGTTCTATGTCAGGCGTTTCAGAAATCGGGAAACAAACTGCTGGAAAATAAGTATGAGATTGTTCCATGTATTTGTCCAGCTGATATCTTGAGAATAGAGGAGTATATGATCCCTTATCTAAAGGATGTCTCACTCACTGGGTCAGAGTTGAAAGCGGCTTTTGAAAGGTTACGATTGCTAAATCGGATCCTAAAGTCTTATTGGCAGTTATAGTTATTAGACTTATCCAAGTAGGAGACTATTAGATTTGGTGTCTAAGCACTTATGTCACACCCCCAAACCAGAACGGCGGAAACGTTCGAGGGCGGAGGACGTCATATTCAGTATCATAACAGTTCATAGAAAGGAAAGTACACACCACCATATATATTAAGTTTTTCAAAATATTTACATAATTGTATTCGTTACATGATCAAAAGATAAATACATAAACATCTTTCAAAAGAAGTAATTAACGTCAGCATGTTAATCCCCAAAAGTTGATCTCCAAACCTGCTTAGCGGTTCCCTGAGAATACAAGTTATTTCAAAGAAAAAGTGTCAACAATTAAGTTAGTGAGTTCATAAGTAGTGTTTTGAGAAAATGTACGCCATTCGAAAGTTCGTGTATGTTTTCCAGAAAACGCAGTATTTCAAATGTAAAGAGTTATTATTTGTTGTGTTGACAATGAATGTATTAGATCCAGAAAATCCCATATTTTCCCTAACGGTTGAGATACGAACTATTGTGTTTTCCAAGAAAAACCCTTATTTTCTTATAAAAGTATGAAATGCATATGAATGTTCGTGTTATAAGTTGTAAGTAATTGCACCAGGAAAATTCCTTATTTTCCTATTAGTTGTTTGGTTTGTATCCAGGAAAAACCCTTATTTTCCTAACATAACTAGCAGTCTCTAAGACCGAAAATCGCAAGCAACCGACATGCTTAAAAGTTGTAGCATAGTTTTAATAGCTACTCGTTCATAAAAGCATAATACCGTATTCATTGTATATCCGGTGAGTTTTATAACCATACTAAACATAATATGCATGTAGCGATGTTCTTCAGGCGTCGTAGCGTTATGACAAACTGTCACCCCAAAGGACGGACTGTAGCTAATAGTCAGGGCGCGGGATTATGACTTCCCGTATAGATCTATACACATTTGACACGTTCTCCGAACGGGAGACTCTGGTTATAGACAGGACTTGCAGGATTACTTTCTAATAAAGAAAAGTAACGTTTGAAGATATACACGTCTCATGGATTCTCAACTAAGCCTGTATTAAAGTGATAGTTTTTGTATGCAAAGTTTATCCTTTTTCACAATGTTTGACAAAGCATAAATCATAAGTTTTTAGAATGTATAAAACAACTTAACAATGAAAGGTACTTTGAAATCATTATATACTTTGCGTAATTCTAATGCAGGCAAAGTATGACAAGAGTTTTCACATAGTAGTAATAAATCACAAGTGATTCATTTGATAAAAGCGAGTAAAGTGAAATTTTTGATGTAGAAGACAAGTTTGTAAACAAAACCTATATATGTATATGGTTATATATATGTATAAGTTTTAAAAGATGATTTGGTATGTTTCGTAATTGTTGTTCATATTCTTACGTTTTTATTAGAAACTTTGCATGAAATAATCCTTAAGTTTGATACTAAAGACCTTTTTGTACTTATCACTTTTGTAAAAATGGTAATTAAACATATTTAAATGATTGTGTTTTAACTTCCTTAATGTATAAACATTGCTCAAAAATGTTAGAAGGTGTTAATAAATCTATAAACCACTTTTGACAGTTTTACCCTTTACTGTCCCTGTTTTTAGAAAGCTCATAGAAAAATACTCATAAGTCAAAAACTGAATCCGTCACCTCTGAGAGTTTATAAAATGAGTCTACTTTGTTCCTAATTTTTATTATGATTTTTAGTGGTCTCAAACTAGTGTGAAAATGAACATCTTCACAAACTGGTCCGAAATCACTTCTGAAATGACAGGCGGTTTTATAAAAATCCCCATAAATTGTAGAAAAATCGTATGAAGGCATGCGAGTAGTCATTAGAAAGGTATAAACTTGAACTATTTGAATATTGTACAGTTTTGAAAGATATTAAGTTTAAGATGGTCAAAACAGTCCGTGAACAGGACTCAACTTTTTTGTAGAAAGCTATCATTTAAATTTAAGTTATGTTTAGTGTTCTAACTTGTATTCCCCCCCTTAAAACTTGAAGAAAACATGAAAATGTAGGGGTATGAACTCACCTTATGTGAATACTTGAAGAATGGAAGGTTGAAGATGAACTTTTGGTTGTTGGTTTAATGCTCCAAAACAACCACTCTTTTGGCTATGTTGCTGTCACGAAAATTACACAGCAAAAGAGCAAGAAAAAGGGTAGTTTACTCACTGTTTTGAATCAATAATTTTGAGTATCAAAACAAGTAACTTCCAGGGGTATTTGTTGTAAAAATATCAAGCAAAAGTAAGGTGTAGATGGGTGAAATGGTGGCTGAAAAACAAAAGGGACAGCAGCCCTTTAGTTCATGGTTTTGATGGCTTTGGAAGGAAGTTCTTGTGCTTGAAAATGAGATGAAGGTTGAGAGAAATTCCCTGGAGTATTTGCTGGTCAAATGAGGGTAAAATGAAGATGAAATTTTGTGATTATGAAGGAGAAAAGAGTGGAAGAGGATAAGCGGACAAAACCTAGAGTAGCTTGTGATGAGATGTGAGTTTAAGTGATGTGATCTTGTCTAGCCACTTGCTTGGGTGGTTGTTTAGAGATAGAGTTAGTTAAATAACTAACTACTGGTTATTTAGTTAGTTAGGAGTTATATTTAAGGAGAGGGAAGGTCTTAATCTTGAAAATTAGAAGAGGGATTAATAAGCATTCTTAGTAAAATGTCTTAAGTGATTAAACACTTATTAGTTAAGTTGGCACTTATCTCCACCAATTCTCTTATCTTAATTGATTTAGACATCATAAAACTTACATGAAATCACTTTAATTCATGACTCATAACTAGTCATTCACTAGATAATAATACATATATACAAATACATACATGTATACTTAGTATAAAATAACAATGTAGTTTTTGTGTATTTGAACTTTAATGTTTATGTTTTATTCTTTTTATTCAAAAACACTTAAATACATTTTAATTATACCTTATAATAATTCATTTTATATTTTAATTTATTTAAATATAAAATTTATTGAGCAATGTATAATTTCGTGACATTTAACCGGTTAACCATATCGTTAAACACGTTTTGTCACTTTGGTTCGTATATTTGTCAAATTTAGATCCTTCACATCTATTAAGCAAACGTTTTACATAGAACCTAACTTACTTATCAACTAGAGACATGTTGATACAAAAATTAAGTTTGTTGCGTTTAAATGATGTTATATGCTAATTTCACAAACCGGTGATGGTTCGTAGTCATACATCATAACGAAATTATCGTTAGTTACTTGTTTTATATTTCACAAGAACTTATCTAAATAAAAGAGGTTAAATTCTTTCAACCATTCTTGATAAAATACTCATATTGTTTAATAATCAAAACATAGCATCGTACGATTGTTCCTATTTTTACCAATTGTTACACCATAACTCTAACTGGTTTGTACTTGACCTGATTGTAGCATGGTCCTTTTTAGGGCTCCTTCACCAGTGCAATCTGATAGGATGGATTTTGAGAATAAGGTTATTATGATTCATTAATATATTACAAGTATAATATATTAATATGAAATCATATTATTTAATTAGTATTGGTCAATAATTAATTTTGTGGTGAAAAGAGACTAATTAAATATATGGGGTTGATGTGACAACCCGATATTTCAACTCTTTGTAATGACCTAAAAAGTCAAGTATTGTAACCACTTTTGAGTTAATAAAATTAACTTCGATATTAAAAAGTCCAAAAAGTTCCTATTTAAATTTCTTCAATGTTTAAATGTCATCAAACCATGATCGTACGTAAAAAGAACGCCCAAATCCGACTTCGTATATTGAAGTTATGATTTTTACAAGTTCGGCTTAGCAACAGACAACTAAAAACTCGAATCGAAGATCGGACGACTTTTGGCCGGAATGACCTAAACGAGAATCGAAGGTCTCGACAATGGTATTTCAGCGGTAAAATGTCTGGTAAAAACCGACGTCAGATAAAGAAGTTATGAATTTTTAAATAAATTCCTTAATCACGTCATTTTAATAAATAAATAATAAAAATAATTTCGGAATTTGCCAACGAAGTCTAAACGAAAGTTGTAGAGTGTAGTATCACCTATGCGTGGATATAAAGAACGTCGAAAACAGAGTTCGTATGAAGAAGATATGATTTTTTGAAGTTTATTTAATAAATTATAATTAAATTTAAATAAAAAATGCTAGTAATATCCAAAAGGGAGTCAGCGTCCTCATCCGAGGTACGCGCCGCGTAACCCCGTACGCCCCGCGTACCCGAGGGCCTTGGCCTCGGATCGTCCACGTCGCCCTATGCGAAGCTACCGACCCTTCCCATCCGACCCGTCCCGTCCGAAGTGCGTAAGCGATGACGCACGGGTACGCGCTTTCCGACCCGTCCCATCCGACCCGTCCCGTCCGAAGTACGGAGGCGGTTCAGCACCCCTATAAAAGGGATGCGAGCCTTTCCGAAAAATTTGCTCATTTTCTCTCTTTCTCTCACGATCTTGCCTCGATTTCTGTGCCCGTTCAAACCCAAAGCTCTGGTCTTTTTTCTCAAGACCCGAGGGTCGATTTTACTCCCGAGATTCCCGAGAAAAATCCGTTTCCCGAGACGAAACTCTGCCCGATTTTCCATCTCGCTATCTTCAAACTTCCAAGTGAGTTCATACCCCCTTAAATCAACCTTTGAAATGATTTTAAATGTTTAAATACTTTATGGGGGGGGGGGGGAATACAAGTTAAATACTTATAGTTATTGCTTCGATCACATGTGATTGCATTAATCACATGTGATTAATAACTAGGAAACCAATGATTTTATCACTGTTCAAACTGTTTTACTTCAAAATGTTTTACAAACTCTTTTACTTATCAAATGCTTTTATTTAAACTTTGTTTTACTACTTATAAATTGCATGCCCATATATGTATAGATATATAAGTAATGTTTAAAGGGCTTAGGAAGGCCATCCGCCCTATTTCCTTTTCGCGCACTGAGATGTGGTCTGGTGGGATTTCGGGTGACCATCCGAGGGTCGTTTCAATATTAGTTATATATCATATATACATGTATAGACATAAAAGTACTTCCATATTCATACTTATCAATACATCAATAGCTAGTTACCATCGGGGTAACACAGAACATATACAACTATACTAGAAACAGTACATATACAACTATACTAGAAACAGAACATATACAACTATACTAGAAGCAGGACATATACAACTATACTAGAACGAGAAACATTACATATGCATGAACACGTTAACAATTATGATCCACTGTATCGGAGCATGCCTTAAATGTCATGGCCCGAGTTGTAGCCAGAATTCTCTTGGAGGGAGAGCGTTGAGTTTGTGTATAGATCTATACTGGATTGACTATCCTACACCTTGCTGCTAGCTACAGCCGGACCTGCAGGTCTGCGGGTGCCAAACGTCATTCCGTTATTACGACCGTTCTTTATGTCGTTGTTATCAGTCGATAGTATGGTGCAATTATCACATTATACCTTAATATAAATCCGGTTTAAGGTAGTTAGTACAGCAGTAGTTCCTATAAAACAAAACTACAGTACTACAATGATTTACCCATTACATTTTAGTGATAACCTAACTTAAACTTTAATGTACAAACTATATTTTGCTAAATGATAGTTACACTTGGGAAATTACACACTTTTACAACAAACGAGCATACAAAACAGTTAAGCCTTGGTAGAAGGCTACTTTAATAGAAAATATAGGTTTTTCTGAGAGATTCAAACTTTTACAAACATTTACATACTATTTACAACTTATACTTACGACAGGTTCAAACGTTTTGATAACGAACATCGACACTAAAATACTTATGAACTCACCAGCTTAATGCTGACAAACTCTTTCAAAATAACTTGTATTCTCAGGTCATCAGTAGACAGGTACCGATGCCAGCTTTTGAGAAGATGGAGCGCATTCAAGACTCATCATATTATTTTGATTTACATTATATTTTTGGTGTCTAGAACTGTACAGAACACGCTTGTATTAAAATTATATATTTAATGCAATGGATGATGTTGTTTGCTTATTGACATTTACTGTGTTGTGATACTTTACATGACGTCCTCCGCCCCAGAACGTTTCCGCCATTCTTGGTTTTGGGGTGTGACAGATTGGTATCAGAGCATTGTTTATAGTGAAGCAAGTATATCAACCCATAAAAGATATACTAAACTATAAACCCATTTGGGATTAAAACACTTTGACTAAGAGTCTATACTTTAAATACTAAAATAGTTAATTAAGTATACTAGTCTGCATCCATACTAAAACCAGTGTCACAACGACAAGAACAAAAGTATTACGATTGTTAAATATCACAGGTAAGCTAGGGGATGTATGGTCAGTCCTGGGAATGGCATAGCCTGATCAACTATGCTGGTCTGAGGAGTGATTAGCATATGCCCTAGAATGGTTGTGATGTGTTAACAAGTCTAAAAACTTACCAACAATGCCACAAAAAGATCAGTAGAACTTAAACTTTAAATACTATAGGTGTATTTTGTACTACTAGTTACACGTATAGAATATTCTTATACCTCTCTTCTCGTGTAGATCTAAATGACTGGATTCCAACACGGCGATCCATACTTTCCAAATGAAGGCAATGCCGGGTGGATCGATGAAGAGCCCGAAGTTGAGCATCCAATCCCTTTGGATGATCACCTCGCAGAAGGCTTTTCTAATGGATCCGACTCCGAGCCTGAAGTCAACAACCTACCGCTTGTAGGTCAAGCCCCGAACAACAGCCCTCGACCAGCTTTTCCAGGTCCTACTCCCTTGTGGGCAAACAACTTGAATCGCTGGAGTAATGAACAGGGTCAATCCTTACCATACTTTGGGGACCGAAGCTTTTACAACGTCAGTGATGGTGGCTCTGCTGACCGAGCTCTGCCTGTCATTATCCGCAGAATAGCTCGTAATGTCGAGCAAGGTCGAGCAACCATCGACCGGGTCATGGAGATTGATGCCAACTCAAGTGTCAACACAGTCCGCATCCGCTGTCTTGAAGAAGACATGGAACGGACCCGGAGAAACAATGAAACCCTACAGCAACATCTGGTTGCCTCTCAAGCAGAAGTCATGGAACTTTGAGCTCGTTAAAGGGCTCATGAGCGACACCTTCAAGAGGTGGTCCGTCAAATGAGAGACGTCAGGGTTCTCCCGAGGAATACTCATCGCCGTTAGATGATCTCTAGTACATCATTATCTTTTGGGTTAAGGATTAGCCTTTAACATCTGTGCTCTAAGTAGCACTTGTCTGTAAAATATTCCTAACTTTCAGTACTCTAATTAGGCATCTAAGAACTGTCAAACGTTTCTATATGGTATGATGTAAGACCTACTGTTAGGTCGATTTTCCTTGAACTTATTACATCAGTAATACGAGTATTATTCAAATCTATCTAATCTGTGGGAAAAATCTATACACTTGTGCTTTCCTACTAATATTTCTTATTGTGATTTCAAACACTCATTCAACTGTTGGGCTATGGTTAGTTAGTCCATGTGTCACTCTCACGTTGCTTACAAATTGATTCTTACCATTTTTCTTATCTTTATAAACTTATAGCTGAAAGATGCCTCCTCGCAAATCTCCCAGGAATTATCCTGCACCACCACCTCCTCCGCCTCCGGTAATCGATACTGCAACCCTGAATGCTGCCGTAGCTGCAGCAGTGGCAACTGCCATGGCTCAGTATCACTATTCTGATGCCAGCAGAGGTGGAACCCCTGTGGAATCAACCCCGGTTGAAACCCCTGTGCGCTCGAGAGAGTGCCCATACAAGGATTTCACAAATTGCAAACCGAAGCCTTTTTACGGCACCGGCGGGGTCATTGCGCTCTCGCAATGGTTCGAGAAGACTGAAGCGGTCTTCGAAATTTGTTCATGCCCTGCTGCGAGCAAAGTGAAATATGCCGCATGCACCTTTGAAGGAAAGGCCCTGACGTGGTGGAACGGCCACGTTAAATCTCTAACTCTCGTCGTAGCCAGCGACATAGGCTGGGAAACGATGAAAGACCTCATGATTGAGGAATACTGCCCGAGGGGCGAGATTCAGAAACTAGAGCAGGAGCTTTGGAGCCTGACCATGAAGGGCACCAATATTGTTGCTTATACCGCCAGATTCAGCGAACTGGTGGCCCTCTACCCTAATATGGTTCCCACTGAAGGGAAAAAGATCGAAAGGTACATATGGGGGCTAGTGCCTCCGTATTAGGGGAACGTCCTATCATCAAACCCTGCTACCTTCGACAGTGCCAAACAACTGGAACAACGACTGATTGACCATGGGGACAAAACCCCTACAACAACAACCACCCTAGCCATCCCGGAACCCTCCAAACCTACTGATACTAAGCGGAAATTCTGGGATGAAAAGAAGAAGCAACAGGCTGCCAAAAAGCAGCAAATCGTGGCAATACATGCTGCAATAACCCCTGCTGCTGCTACTACTGCTCCGGTGGGTGGGTATGCTGGAAGTTCGCCAAAGTGCAACAAATGCAACTACCACCACAACGGCCCCTGCCGTGAAATGCAGTGCTCTAACTGCAACAGGAAAGGACATACCGTCCGTTTCTGTAAGTTCCCAGCACGACTTATCAACCAAGTCCCTGGCTCTGGCGCGAGCCCGACCTGCTATGGATGTGGCGAAGCAGGCCACTATAAGAGGGACTGCCCCAAAGCAAAGAATGCTGGTGGAGCAGGAAGGGTACTAGCTATAGGCCACGGGGAAGCAGTTGCTGACCCGACAGTGGTGACTGGTACGTTCCTCCTCAATAACTCCTATGCATGCATTCTATTCGATAGTGGAGCGGAGCGAAGCTTTGTAAACCATAAATTTGCTCGCATGCTTAATCAACCACCACATGCACTCAAAGAACTATTCACAGTAGAAATGGCTAATGGAAAAATTGAAAGTACGAGTAGCATATATTTAGGTTGTACCCTAACTCTAGATAACCATTCATTCCCAATCGACCTCATGCCAGTCTCAATAAAAAGTTTTGACGTTATCATTGGCATGGATTGGTTAAGCCTTCATCGCGCCGACATCATGTGCAACGAGAAAGCAGTCCGTCTAAACCTTTCGTCTAACGAAACTCTTATAGTCTACGACGACAAACCCGATGCAAGTCTTCGCATCATATCAAGTATTCAAGCACAGAAGTATCTGCGTAAGGAATACCATGCATTCCATGCTCACGTCGTCGACACGAGCCTCGAAACGAAAGAACTAAAGAACATCCCTGTAGTGAGCGACTTCCCCGACATTTTCCCAGAAGAACTACCCGGGTTACCTCCGCAACGACAGGTCGAGTTCAGAATCGACTTAGTCCCAGGAGCTACCCCAGTAGCCAAGTCGCCCTACCGCTTAGCACCGGCTGAGATGCAGGAAATCTCTGGTCAACTTAACGAACTGCTCAGCAAGGGCTTTATAAGACTGAGTTTCTCACCTTGGGGAGCACCAGTCTTGTTCGTTAAGAAGAAAGACGGATCATTCCGTATGTGTATTGACTACAGAGAACTCAACAAACTGACGGTCAAGAATCGTTACCCTCTGCCTCGCATAGATGATCTATTCGACCAACTACAAGGGGCGAACTATTTTTCTAAGATTGATCTGAGATCCGGATATCACCAGTTACAAGTGCTAGAGGAGGATGTGCCGAAGACAACCTTCCGAACTCGTTATGTACATTACGAATTCGTGGTGATGCCATTCGAATTGACCAATGCGCCTGCAGTCTTCATGGATCTGATGAATAGAGTATGCCGACCTTACTTGGATCAGTTCGTCATCGTTTTCATTGACGACATCCTGATCTACTCCCGAAGTAAGAAAGAGCATGGCGATCACCTGCGACAAGTTCTAGAGACATTACGAAAAGAGAAGCTTTATGCGAAGTTCTCGAAATGTGAATTTTGGATCCGGAGAGTCGAATTCTTAGGACACGTGGTAAGCGAAGAGGGAATCCACGTGGGCCCATCCAAAATTAAAGCCATTGAGAACTGGTCAGCACCTAAGACGCCTACATAAATTCGTCAATTTCTAGGTCTCGCTGGCTACTACCGCAGATTCATTCAGAACTTCTCTCGAATAGAGAAACCTCTTACAACCCTAACCCAGAAAGGCGTGGCCTTTAACTGGGAAGAGAAAAAAGAAAGAGCATTCCAAACACTCAAACGAGCCTTGTGCACCGCACCAATACTATCCCTTCCCGAAGGAATAGAAGAGTTCATAGTCTATTGCGATGCATCGAATCAAGGGCTCGGATGTGTCCTGGTGCAGCGAGGTAAGGTCATCGCCTATGCCTCGAGACAGTTGAAGACACACGAGGTTAACTACACGACCCACGATCTTGAACTAGGAGCAGTGGTGTTTGCTCTGAAGATCTGGAGACATTACTTGTATGGAACGAAGAGCACTATCTTTACCGACCACAAGAGTTTACAACACATTTTCGATCAAAAGGAGCTCAACAAGAGACAACGACGGTGGGTCGAGCTACTCAGTGATTACGAATGCGATATTTGTTATCATCCGGGTAAAGCCAACGTAGTAGCAGACGCCCTAAGTCGGAAGGAATATTCTGGTCATAAAATCAAGTCATTGTCAATAACCATCCATTCAAACTTGTCTAAGCAAATTCAGGAGGCTCAACTTGAAGCCATGAAACCTGAAAATGTGACGAATGAATCCCTTAGAGGAATGGACAAGAATTTAGAAGCCAAGGGTGACAGAGCCTTATATTTCATGAACCGGATCTGGACACCGAAACACGGTGGTTTCCGAGACTTGGTCATAACTGAGGCGCACAACACTCGGTATTCCGTCCACCCAGGTTCAGATAAGATGTATCTGGATCTTAAAAAGCTATACTGGTGGCCTAATATGAAAGCAGAGATTGCTACCTTCGTGAGTAAATGCCTTACTTGCGCAAAGGTTAAGGTCGAGTACCAGAAGCCCTCTGGTTTATTGCAACAACCAGAGGTCCCGGAATGGAAGTGGGAGCGGATCACTATGGATTTCATAACCAAGTTACCCAAGACAACGGGTGGACTTGACACCATATGGGTCATCGTTGATAGATTGACAAAGTCTGCACACTTCCTGCCTATCAAGGAAACCGACAAGATGGAGAAACTTACGAGAACATACATTAAGGAAATCGTACGGCTACATGGTGTACCTATGTCTAGTATCTCCGATAGAGATAGTAGGTTTACCTCAAGATTTTGGCAATCACTACAACATTCCCTAGGAACAAGGCTTGACATGAGCACAGCCTACCATCCTTAGACCGACGGACAGAGTGAGAGGACCATTCAAACACTGGAAGATATGTTACGAGCCTGCGTGATTGACTTTGGGAAGGAATGGGATACTCATTTACCCCTTGTCGAGTTTTCCTATAATAACAGTTATCACACGAGCATCAAGGATGCTCCATTTGAAGCTCTCTACAGCCGAAAGTGCAAATCCCCTCTGTGCTGGGCTGAGGTGGGTGATACCCAATTAGCCAGGGGGCAAGCTTCTAACAGTACTCTCACTGGTCCGGAAATCATTCGGGAAACGACAGAGAAGATCGTTCAAATCCGTGAACGATTGAAAGCCTCTAGAGACCGACAGAAGAGCTACGCTGATAAACGAAGAAAACCTTTGGAATTTCAGGTGGGAGACCGAGTCCTTCTCAAAGTCTCACCCTGGAAGGGCTTGATACGCTTCGGTAAGCGTGGGAAGCTTAATCCTAAGTACATAGGGCCTTTCGAGATTCTCGCAAGAGTCGGCCCCGTAGCTTACAAACTCGATCTACCCGACACACTTCGTAACGTACATTCTACATTCCACGTATCTAACATGAAAAAGTGTCTGTCCGACGAGACTCTTATAATCCCACTCGACGAGATCGAGATCAACGAGAGCCTCAACTTCGTGGAGGAATCAGTAGAAATCATGGACCGAGAGGTCAAGCAAACCAAGCAAAGTCGCATCCCTATCGTGAAGGTCCGCTGGAATGCAAAGTGATGACCTAAATTCACCTAGGAACACGAAGATCAGATGCAACGCAAGTACCCACATCTGTTTCCCTAATCCACAAGTGTTTTCTTACTTTAAATTTCGGGACGAAATTCCCTCTAACGGGGGGATGATGTGACAACCCGATATTTCAACTCTTTGTAATGACCTAAAAAGTCATGTATTATAACCACTTTTGAGTTAATAAAATTAACTTCGATATTAAAAAGTCCAAAAAGTTCCTATTTAAATTTCTTCTATGTTTAAATGTCATCAAACCATGATCGTACGTAAAAAGAACGCCCAAATCTGACTTCGTATATTGAAGTTATGATTTTTCCAAGTTTGGCTTAGCAACAAACAACTAAAAACTCGAATCGGAGATCGGATGACTTTTGGCCGGAATGACCTAAACGAGAATCGAAGGTCTCGACAATGGTATTTCAGCGGTAAAAAGTCTGGCAAAAACCGACGTCAGATAAAGAAGTTATGAATTTTTAAAGAAATTCCTTAATCACGTCATTTTAATAAATAAATAATAAAAATAATTTCGGAATTTGCCAACGAAGTCTAAACGAAAGTTGTAGAGTGTAGTCTCACCTACGCGTGGATATAAAAAACGTCGAAAACGGAGTTCGTATGAAGAAGATATGATTTTTTGAAGTTTATTTAATAAATTATAATTAAATTTAAACAAAAAATGCTAGTAATATCCGAAGGGGAGTCAGCGTCCTCATCCGAGGTACGCGCCGCGTAATCCCGTACGCCCTGCGTACCCGAGGGCCTTGGCCTCGGATCGTCCACGTCACCCTATGTGAAGCTACCGACCCGTCCCATCCGACCCACCCCATTCGACCCGTCCCGTCCGAAGTGCGTAAGCGATGACGCACGGGTACGCGTTGCGTACGCCCGTACGCCCCGCGTACGGAGGCGGTTCAGCACCCCTATAAAAGGGATGCGAGCCTTTCCGAAAAATTTGCTCATTTTCTCTCTTTCTCTCACGATCTTGCCTCGATTTCCATGCCCGTTCAAACCCGAAGCTCTGGTCTTTTTGCTCAAGACCCGAGGGTCGATTTTACTCCCGAGATTCCCGAGAATCCCGAGAAAAATCCGTTTCCCGAGACGAAACTCTGCCTGATTTTCCATCTCGCTATCTTCAAACTTCCAAGTGAGTTCATACCCCCTTAAATCAACATTTGAAATGATTATAAATGTTTAAATACTTTATGGGGGGGGAATACAAGTTAAATACTTATAGTTATTGCTTCGATCACATGTGATTGCATTAATCACATGTGATTAATAACTAGGAAACCAATGATTTTATCACTATTCAAACTGTTTTACTTCAAAATGTTTTACAAACTCTTTTACTTATCAAATGCTTTTATTTAAACTTTGTTTTACTACTTATAAATTACATGCCCATATATGTATAGATATATAAGTAATGTTTAAAGGGCTTAGGAAGGCCATCCGCCCTATTGCCTTTTCGCGCTCTGAGATGTGGTCTGGTGGGATTTCGGGTGACCATCCGAGGTTCGTTTCAATATTAGTTATATATCATATATACATGTATAGACATAAAAGTACTTCCATATTCATACTTATCAATACATCAATAGCTAGTTACCATCGGGGTAACACAGAACATATACAACTATACTAGAAACAGTACATATACAACTATACTAGAAACAGAACATATACAACTATACTAGAAACAGGACATATACAACTATACTAGAACGAGAAACATTACATATGCATGAACACGTTAACAATTGTGATCCACTGTATCGGAGCATGCCTTAAATGTCATGGCCCGAGTTGTAGCCAGAATTCTCTTGGAGGGAGAGCGTTGAGTTTGTGTATAGATCTATACTGGATTGACTATCCTACACCTTGCTGCTAGCTACAGCCGGACCTGCAGGTCTGCGGGTGCCAAACGTCATTCCGTTATTACGACCGTTCTTTATGTCGTTGTTATCAGTCGATAGTATGGTGCAATTATCACATTATACCTTAATATAAATCCGGTTTAAGGTAGTTAGTACAGCAGTAGTTCCTATAAAACAAAACTACAGTACTACAATGATTTACCCATTACATTTTAGTGATAACCTCACTTAAACTTTAATGTACAAACTATATTTTGCTAAATTATAGTTACACTTGGGAAATTACACACTTTTATAACAAACGAGCATACAAAACAGTTAAGCCTTGGTAGAAGGCTACTTTAATAGAAAATATAGGTTTTTCTGAGAGATTCAAACATTTATATACAATTTACAACTTATACTTACGACAGGTTCAAATGTTTTGATAACGAACATCGACACTAAAATACTTATGAACTCACCAGCTTAATGCTAACAAACTCTTTCAAAATAACTTGTATTCTCAGGTCATCAGTAGACAGGTATCGATGCCAACTTTTGAGAAGATGGAGTGCATTCAAGACTCATCATATTATTTTGATTTACATTATATTTTTTGGTGTCTAAAACTGTACAGAACACGCTTGTATTAAAATTATATATTTAATGCAATGGATGATGTTGTTTTCTTATTTACATTTACTGTGTTGTGATACTTTACATGACGTCCTCCGCCCCAGAACGTTTCCGCCATTCTTGGTTTTGGGGTGTGACAGTTGATTATGTAAATCAATGATACTTGTAGTGTGGGCCAATTATCCATGATTATGTAGATGGGCTAAACTAATCCATGGATAGTCCATGGAGGTTAAATCGATGGAGCATGAGAATGTGGAAAGTCAAGGGTCATTAGGGTTTACAAAGTGTAACCCTAGCATGTGCAACACTACAAATAAGCCCCTCCTAGAACCCAAATCGTTGGCCACTTACTTTCCAAGAAGGTGAAGTTGATTTTGAGCTAGTAACTTATTCTCTCAAGCCTCCTCTTGCATATTGGTGTTTGTGAACCAATAGATGCATCACACTTGAGTCCATTTAGCTTTCAAAGGTAAATAACTCTACCCTACCCAAGAGGTAAGCGTCCAAACTAAGTTTAAATTGTATAGCACACACACACACAATAGAGGTATGTTCCTTCTTTTTTTCCCTAAAATACTGCATTTATGTATGTGTGTGTATGTGTTTATTTATGAATGTATTCATCTATTTATATGTGTATATTTGTGTATGTATCTGTGTGTTTTTCTGAATTATAGGTGTAGAGACCAAACATGTCTGATAGAGACGATGTCCACCGCTTGTTGTTTTTCTTAATCGTAAGCACATGTCATCATCTTTTCCTCTTCTTAAGTTCTTTTTTCCTTACTTTTCGTCCCATATAAGGCCAATAGTGGTCTATACCTCTTTGCGCACGGTACTTTGATCACCAAAACTAAAAGGGGGGGGGGTGTATGTAACAATTAAAATAAGTAACATAATGGACAAAAAAACAATTAGACGATTAATGTAAATTCATAATTTTTAAGGACTCCAACTCTATGTTTAATGACATAGCTATGTGGTTCCAAGATAACGTGCTATTTGTTAAATTCTACCCAAATTGGTACTTGAAAACGTTAACAAACTCTAAAATTTTCCATTCGCCACATTAATTAACCAAAATAAGCTCTTTGATTAACCCTAACCTCACCAATCTAATCTAAACAAGCTCTTAGAATTAGGTTGAAAGATTGCATTAAGCTTTATGTGACTGTTCGCAAAAACATTCAATACTCCTTACAAGCTCGGGAGCATAAGAATGTGTGAATATGATTTACACTAGATTTATTCAAAAGAATTCAATTTAGTGTTTCTTACTTGATCTATTTCACAAAAATTGCGGATTTTTCAAAACAGATAAGACGAATGACCTAACCCTAAATCAAATAGCCAATAAGAACTGTAATTAGAACCGTACATTAGATTAAGGCAAAATCACTAGATAGAAATTAGAAAAAACATCAAATCACATGATTGAAATCACAACTAAAAGTCAAGATATAAAGTTATAGGATTTAGGGTTCTAGCTAGACATGGCTAGAACATGATCACAAGTCAAAAGATGGAAATAGCATGCAATTACAACTTACAAATAAGAGAAATAATGTTTCCAAATGACAACTGATCAAACACTTGCAAAAGCCTTCGAAATCCTCTCACCAATAAAGGCTCTGATATGAAGTGTGTGTCTAAAAATGACCCAATTCCGGAATTATGAAAGATAGGAAAAACTGTCAAAAGACAGTTTATGTGTCGAACGCGTCCCATGTCAAAATATGCAAAAATGACACAATTTGTGTTCAACATGCTCAACACGGCCCGTGTTAAAATAAGCTAAACTGACAAGGGTCGTGTTCAACATGGTCAACAGCTTCTTTTTGGTCAAACACGACCCGTGTTCATTTTTCAATGAAAATCAAACACATGTCTTGTACGCTCCTGCTTCCAAGTCCAATCTTGATTTCTCTAACTTTTCTGTTTTGCATCCAATCATCTCGAAGTCTTCACCCGTGCTTCCCGGCACCTCCCAAAACGCGTTTCAACCTCCGGTTTACCTGAAAAGCCCATAAAAGCGTACAAATAAGGTTGTTTAAGAGACTAACATGACTTTGATGAAATTCAAGTAAAAAGGAAAGACAACTATGCTAAATAGATGCACAAAAGGGACTAAAATGTGTGTAAAAAGGTGCACAAAATTCACCTAATAGTGGTTTTGGGCGGTCAAGAAGATGAATCAACAAATTTAATTTCATATTTTCAGATATTTTTTGCTGGATTTTGATGAAAAATCATACGATGATACACTCGACATTTCTATAAGTACAAACCTAATTGCACTTCACCACCTTCGCCACCCTACAATCTCTTTCTCCAAATCTTTATCATGTTACATATGTTACTCCTTTTCTCACTTTTATTATTACCCACCTTCCCTAGATCTTGACAGCTTTGTATTTTTGGTCTTCAGGTTAATCAACTTGTTTAAATTCGATTGTTTTCCATTTGATTTAAATTTGGGCATGAGTATATTTAATCCATCTACATTATTAGATTTTGAGTTGTATATTTTTTAGTAAAAGCTTTGATCATATTCAATTTCAAGTTAGGTTGTTGGATTTGAATAAGTTGATAAATACCAAAATTTAAGTATGTTTCAATTATCTCGGTTCTAATTTCTTAAACTGTATTCATTATGTGTGTATCTATATATATTTTTTGTATCTATGTATTTGTGTATATATTTTTGTGTATCTATGTATTTGTGTATCTCATTTTTCCATTAACTCTACTTTGTTCAGATTCTTAAGACCTTCGAATGAAAAAACAAAAACTTCTTTTAAGGTCAGATTGATTATAAACACAAAGAATACATGCACTATGAGGATTAAATGTGTACATTGAATTCAATGCAACATTCCTTTGAAGTGTAGTGGACGCAGGTAAAGAAGTTAAATATTCCTTTGAAGTGTATGTGGCAGGTAAAGAAATTAAATGTTCCTTAATATTCCATGACAGGTCATCATTTGGATTCAATACAAGATTCAGAAACACACTTTCAATAAAAGTAAATTGTTTTTTCTTGCATTTAACACTCTGTAAGAAAACCTTTTAAGAATTTTAAGGTTTAACTAAAATTTGTATAGGAGTATTTTAGTAATTTACCAATTTGTTACTTTTAATGCGTATAGAGTCATTTCTTGCAACAATGGAGGAGTACATAAGAGGAGAAAAAATTACCAATAAACCACGGGGATCGCTATTGTTTAAAGTTAGAGGCGGTAGATTGAAACAAGTAATGTTTGTAGAATTTTCTTTTGAATATAATAGATTTAGACAACACTGTTGTGTACCTAATAATTCAGTGATACTTATGAGGGTATGTAATTTTTTGTTATAAAGAGTGGATTAGACTTATGGGTACCCTCACAAACTTCCTGAAGGGTTAGAGAATATTGCAATTGAACATACACTCATTACATTCTTTGAGTGGCCATTTATAGGAATAATACAACAAGGTAAGAGAGTAATTACAGGAGCTATAATAGGTAAACTATTGTATACAATATGTCATGATACACGTTCCTTTTATGGTAATTATGATGATTTGTCGCCTATACTCCCCCACAAGATGGAGGATCCATCAGATGCGCTAATCTTGGATTGGTTCCAAAGAAATAAAGCTTTCGCCAAGGGATTAGTGAGCATATCGGCAAGTTGGTCGTGAGAGTTGACATGAAAACATGAAGGTGTCCATCAGATACTTGTTCCCATACAAAGTGGTAGTCAAGAGTGACATGCTTCATTCGTGAGTGATAGAATGGATTAAGACATAAATATGTAGCACCAATATTGTCACAAAATAGAACTGCTACTTGTTTATTGCTAACACCTAGTTTTTTTAGTAAATTTTTAATCTACATAAGCTTGGCAGAGGCATTGGATAAGGCTTTGTATTCTACTTCTGTAGGTAAGCGAGAGACCAACATTTGGCATGTATACTTCCATGAGATGATGTTCGTATCGAGGTAGAGAATATAGGTTGTAGTGGATCGACCACCATCATTAACTCTACCTAAAGTAGAATCAGAGAAGGCCGAGAAAGTGAGAGGCGAACAATGATTGAGTAATAGATCATGATAAATGGTGCCTTTTAAGTAGTATAAGACACTTTTCAAGGTTTGTTAATGAGTTTGTCGAGGATCATGCATGAATCGAGGGAGTCTATTGAGAGAAAAGGAAATTTCAAGGTGAGTGAAGGAAAGATATTGAAGAGAGCAAAGAATTTTATGATAAGGAGAGACATCAGTTAGTGGTGATGGGTCATGCAAGTTTAGGGGTTTTGTGACACTAAGAGGGGTAATGACTTTCTTAGCTCCATCTATTTTGAATTAATGGAGGATATCTTGGATGTGGCATAGTTGAGACAAGAAGAGTTTAGTAGGAGTTAGTATTACTTCAACACCTAGAAAGTGATGAAGCATCCCTAAGTCTTTGATTAAAATCTTATTGCTCAATTCATGAGTGAAATGGTAAAGAAATATAGGATCATTGTCGGTGAGAACAATATCATCAACATAAAACATAAAGTAGAAGTTGGTGTGATGATGTTGCTATATGAATAAGGATGCATCAGCTAGAGACTATCGAAACCTAAATTGAAGAATAAAAGTAGTAAGTGCAATGTACTAAGCCCGCCGACTTTTTTGAGACCATATAGAGATTTTTTGAGTTTGCAGATTTGGTTCATGAAGACATTTTCATGGAGTGTCCTATGGAGAAAGGTATTGTTAACATCCGATTCTCACAAGGGCCAGATTTTGGAGAGAGCAATGGAAAGAATGGTTCAAATCCTAATCGGTTTTGTAACGGGGCTAAAGGTATCAAAGTAGTCTTTCGTATATTATTGAAGAAATCCCTTGGCTACGAGACAAGCTTTGTATTTTTCAATGGAAACATCAGGATTGCGCTTGATATGAAACATCCATTTGCAACCAATTGGTTTATGGGAGCGTGGAGGCACAAGTTCCTAGTTTTGGTTTTCAATGAGAGCATTGAACTCAGTATCCATTGATTTTTTCCATTTAAGGTCCTTAAGGACTTGGGTTTGATATCTAGGTTCAAGGTCAGTTGGTAGAGGGCGAGAGGTAGTGGTGTTGATGAGGTTTTCATTGAAATATTTGGGGTTGTGTGTTCTTGTTTGTTGACGTCATTCGTTAGATTGTAAAGGAGAGGGTGGTGGACTATTGGTTGAGTTTTGGGTGGATGGTGAGGAAAGAATGAGTGAGGTGGATAAAGTGAATGGTGAGGAGTCTATGTTTTAAGAGAGTGATGGAGTAGTAGGTTTAGTTTGAGTGGTGGGAGGATTTATGAGAGTAGTTTTGTGTATGTTAGGTATGTGTGTATGCAAGATAGGGTTATTAGAGATGGTCATTAGTGGTATTGGTGGTTGTGAAGGTGGAGGGGCAGGTAATAAGAATGAATCAGTTGATGGTAACATAGAGTTTGATGCAAGTTATGATGTGAATGGGAGCTTATGTTCAATAAATTCAACATGGTGGAAATCATAAAGACATTAAGTGGTGGTAATTATAGCATTTGTATGCTGATTTGGAGGAGGAGTATCCAAGGACGATGCATTTGATGGATTGGGGATGAAGTTTTGAAGGATCGTACGGTCGTAGCCATGGAAAGCACAAGAAACCAAATGGGTTTAGTTTTGTGTAAGTGGGTGAAGATTTTATATATATATATATATATATATATATATATATATATATATATATATATATATATATTGTTGTATGGTGATTGAAATACCAAGATTTTTGTAGGAAAATGTTTGATTAGGTGAACTATAGTTTCAAATGCATGGGACCAAAATGATGGTAGTATTTTTTCCTGGTGAGAGAGAGAGAAAGAGAGAGAGAGAGAGAGAGAGAGAGAGAGAGGGGTTTCAATGATGTGGCGGCAACATCTTTTGGCTACACAACTTTGTTCTGAAGTGTGTGGGGGAGTGGTGAAGTGAGATATTCCATGTTGTTTGAGATATCGAAGGAGTCCAATATATTCACCACCATTTTCTGAGAAGAGTGAGACTAGAGGGGTGTGGAAGTCCTTTTTGTCTAATGTCTTGAATTGAGGAAACAAAATGAAGACATCTAATTTCCGTTTCATACAGTTGAACCATATATATTTGGAATAAAATTCAACAAATATCACAAAGTAAGTGAAGCCATCATTTGAGGATTGTACCGAGCCCCAAACATCAGAGTATATAAGTTGCAAAGGTTTGGAAACATGAAACGGGTGTTCACCAAAAAGAAATTTATGGTTTTTATTAATGGAACATGAATCACAATGAAAAGAAACAGTGGACATGTTATTGTAAAAAATGCTTAAAGTATTAAGTAAGCGCTTTAGAACTTTAATTGAAGGATGTCCAAGCTTTTGATGCCATGAGAGAAGAGACCCGATGGAATTTGTGGTATATGTGACATATGAAGAAGGGAGTTGATCGATGTATAATAGACATCATTGACGTTCATTCTCCATATGAGAGGCTCCCCCGTGCGAAGATCCTTAACTAGAAAATGATAAGGAAAAATTTCAACTAAAACATTGTTAGAGTTGCAGAGTTTAACCACTAATATAAGATTTTTTTTGTGGGACAATAAGAACATTATGTAAATGTAATAGGCGAGAACATGATGGAAGTGATGTGTGACCATTTTGAGAAATGGGTGGTGTTGAATCAATATGCCCAACAATCATTATTGAGCGATATTGCTAATAATATATGATTCTATAGGGTCCCTCCTTTATCAAGTTGACACATTTATACATTTATTATTAATATTATTATTAAAAATAATATCAATTGTTGTATTTAACTAGGGAATAATTATTATTTTGTGAAAATAATAATTAAAAGAGAGTATAACTAGTTATTATATCATATGATATGATTTAATAAGTCATGTACAAAGTTTTTGACACATTGGTTAATCATGATTAAGTTAATGAGTTAATATACCATGGTTAATAAACTAGCTACATAATTTTTAACTCTTTATCTAGCCATGGCCGAAAGTTTAGAGGGTATGGGAGGTTGCTTATCAACCTCCCTCCCTTTTCTCCTATGCGACTAAAGTAAGGTGAATATTTTACATTATAATATGGGGTAACTTTTGATTTACATGGGATACATAATAAATGCAATAGGCTTGCATTTTAGGCTAGTTAAACACTTTCTTCTTCATCTTTTCTTCACCATAAAACCATAGGTAGATATAGTCTTCCTCTCTTGTTTTCTTTTGAAGATTATTCAAGTATTTGGTGACTTAAATTGCTTTTCCTTTAATGCTTGTTTGAGTTAAGAACTTAAAGGCTTAAGAAGTACTTCTTAGAAGAAGGAACTAGCATTCCAAATGTCTTATTGGATACTTGTAGAGAAACTCATACACTTTGATTTTTCTATCTTCATCAACACCCCAAAACCAAGTGGATTCAAGGGCTTCAAAGGTTGTCATTCTAAAACACTCTTTGGTTGTTTTTAATATCATTAGAACTCTATAAATGGATCCTAGATGGTTTGGTGTTGTTACAAACTTAAAAATAAACTTGTTATTTTAACCCATCAGTGGTATCAAAGCCATCTTTTATATGTTAGAATGATTTTTTATGTTTGATAATCTTTGGTTTATGGAAAACAATCATGGCTTTCTTTTGGTTAAGAAATATTCATATTTGTCATCTTTGGAAACTTGGTTAAAATTGCTTTTTTTTATATATAACAAAATTTTCATGCATTTTGGTTATATAAAAATTGCCTTAGAAAAAAGAAAGAGTTTTTCGTTATTATATTTAATATGTATATGATGTGCATAAACTAGCCATGAACCATTGTGTTTTTGTTTTGGTTGCTTTGTTAAAAATGATTGTAATATTTATTTATTCATATTGTATGTAATAAATTAAATATATTAGTTTTCTTGGTTTATTTTGTAACGTAATTGATTAGTTTATAGAAATAATTTATTTGTACAAAAATGTAACAAGACATGAAGATGAAGCCAATTTTTGAAGACCTAAATGTAATTTTCGCCGTTATAATGTGCACAGTGAAAATAGTGACATTTTTCTGAAAATGTCGCCAAAATTGTCACTAATCGCTGTTGCAAAAGAGTTGTTGGTCCTGATGCAACACTTTTTGCAACCTTTCTGAAAAGTGTTGCATTTTGCTGAATTATTTATCTTTCAAGAAGCTTTCAACTTTTGCAAGCAATGGATGTTTTCTCAAGTTGGAGCTTCAACAACAACATTACAAGAATATTTTTAGTCCCCTTAATTGTCCCTTTATGAATGGAATTGACATTTTGTGTTTGCTCACAAAATATCACTAGAATTCGTTGGTTTATGCATATATGTTAATGCATGCATGCGATGTTTTCAGATAATATAAGTTGCTTATAAATTGATATTTATAGAAACATTTTTACCAATTTACCGGTTAAAAATCGATTTTTTTTTGTTGAAAATAGTTTTATAGTAAAACTTTTAAATAGCCAACTTTAAAATATATGAAATGACTTAAAAGTTTTTAAACATTATCTAAACTCCATGTCTTTATAATAAATAACAGTTTATTAAAAAGACTAAAATCAATTTATAGCGTTATAACGTCAAATAATAAAATTAGTGATTCATTTTATGTTGAAACTTAATATATGATATTAGTGTTTTAAACTTAACGCAATATGTTGATCTTATGTTTTATGGATGCCAAATGAGCTTTAAATTATAAGTATCATCACCATGTTTTGGTTTATCAAAATATGACTTTTATCATAAGATGTATAAATTTGAGTTTATTAAATAAAATGAGTTTATTCTGCAAATTCATAAATTCACAATATTGTGATAGTTAAAAGGAGATTTAAAATAGTGATTTTAGAACTCATCCTAAACTCCAAGTCTTAAGACTAAAATGAATTTTATTAAAGGCTATTACCTGTTCTTAAAACCATTGTACGACTAAACTTTAAAATATCATATTTTATTTTATAATTGATCGTGGCTAATGACCAATAAAATGAAATTTTATTTGGTACCTAAAGAACCTTATAACAAGTTATGTGACTTTTATAAAAGGGTACATGAATTTTTGGATGCAAGCAATATTCATGAGACCATATTTTTTATAACTATAATTGTAAAACACATATAAAACCTTTTCTTACAAATGTAAGTCATTTCCATCCTTTTTAAGAACACTCAGTATCATTTGTATGGTAGTAGTGTTGTCATATGATGTCCAAGGTAGTTTTGTAGTTCTTGGTTACCAAAGTGTCACCTTGTCACTGGTTAATGGCAATACTACAAGTTGTTTCAAGTAGGAAGACTTGATCAATATCTTGTATGACAAAGGTCACCTAAGCATGAGAGGTCCAAGGCATAGATGGGATAAAACATGCCAAGATAAGTAATAGTTGTTTGGGATCCCATTATCTAGGAGTTACATATCTTTTGCAATTGGTAATCACTACCTACCGAGTTTGATTAAGTTAATGGGGGCAAAGGTCACCTAACCATTTACTTGTTTCGTTACTTGGATCCTAGACTTTAGTAAATTATTGTTTTAAGAAACAATAAAATGTATTAATTTTTAAAGAATTAATATTGAATATACTAAAAGAAACTTTGTTAAATATTGTTAATAACTATTAATACTCATACGCCCTACAAAATCACTCTCTTGTTAAGTTTCCAAAGATAATAACATTTGATGTTTTTAATTTTGTAACTAGTATAATATCTTGAGGATCTTCCTTAAGGATAAATAGAAATTTTATATAATGAAAGATCTCATACCTAAACAACCTCTGCAAACTAGATAGTTTGATCATGATGCTTTGATGGAAGTATTATTGTGATGATATTGATATATCTCACATCATAATAGAGTAATTAACCATGACTAGGATAAAGTATTGGATAATTATCAAACATATTTGATGTCTCATCAAGTAAGGCAAATATTCATTATCAATTGTAGAACATGCTACAAACCTGTTCAAACATTAAATAAAAGGGAGATTTAAGAGATTGTGTACTCTAATAGACCTATAGTTCAGTTAAGGGAAATAAATACATCATAAACCCATAAATTAAGAAATGACCAAAATTATTAGTTTTATTTCTATTGTTATGAAATTAAACACTAAAAAAAGGAACAATTCCTCTAATCTCATCGAGCTGAAGAAGTCGGACTTGGACAAGACTTCTGATATCTATATGATAGAACTATTTATTTTTCTATCATTCATTTTAGTATGTTATACTTCATGTGATACTAATAATTGTTATTATGTGATGATGAGTGAAAGAAATAACCAACTGATTACAAAACGAATGGTATTTTGTTCTGAAGATGTATCAAGTGTTGTTATAGTCTATATTTTAAAAATAGATGTTTTGTACCTATTCTTATAGGGGTGTGTAACAGTTCTAATTTATGAATAAATCTAGATTTTCTTATCGTTTAATGGATGTTCACATTCATGGTCTGAAACGATGTATCATGTGTTAAAGAATATTTTCTCATGATGTCATTTATAAAGTAAATCTATAAACTTTCATCAAGTTGATAATTCTTATCATAAAAACTAAATAATCAAATGATATTTGATTCAAACTTATCTATGTCATATTCATCATGACTATATAAATATGAGCCACATATACGAACTTTAGAAGGATGGAATTCTTTAAGGCAACTGAGCTTGATTCATTTGATATATGTAAATCTTCTTTATATGGGAAGATGATTCGCAAGTGTCTTTATCTATTTTCAGTTAAAGAACAAAAGGTTTGACAAAGAATTATACATAAGTGATGCATGTAAACTTTTCAATCCATGAATAGTTTTGGTGATAGATACTTAGTCAATTTCACTAATGACATTTATTTGTTATTTTTGAAACCTTTAATTTGCTCAAATTGTTTCATAGTGAAGATTGAAATACAACTTAATGAGACTATCATTAACCTTTCGTTGTGATAAAGAAATAAGTTTTGTAAGCCAGCCTTGTTGGAACATCTTAGGAGTTGTGGAATCGATTAACAAATCATCCGTAAGAAAACACTCACTCGTCATTAGTATTATTCTTGTGGCACAAGATCACCTAGTCACTTGGATATATCTTTTGATGTCCAAGGTAGCTTTCAAATTCTCTAGTGGGATAGGGTCAGTTGGCCACTGGTTGAATGTCGATACTACAAGTTTTTGAAGAGGGTAAAAATAGACCTTTCTTTCTATTATATGATGTTTTAAAGAACTACTTACTTGATAAAAATTTTGGAATTATGTTTATTGCAAAAGATATATATATATATATATATATATATATATATATATATATATATATATATATATCCCAACCAAACAAGTAGTTTAAATACTTTCATTAGATTAAGGATGTAATGGTTTGTACTTATCTAAATGGTATAGAGTTATGTAGCTTATGCTAGACAATAAGCTCAACCACTCTAGCATCTACTAATTGTATTTATATAGACTATCCTAAATGATTGTTTAGGATGAAGTTTCTATAATCCCACTAATTATCATTCTAGAAGATAAATACTTAGAAAGTTCTTTTTCTAAGTAGGAGCAATATGAAACTGTAAGAGCTAAAGAACCATAAGCTAAATATATCATAGTTTGGAACTAGCTAGTTTTCAACTATTGTTGAATCTGATCAATTATTGATTAGAAACTAATGAAACACATAGAGATACATTCATGTGTGATACTCAAGTATGAACATATGGATTTGATTAATCTTCTTTGATATATTATGAATATATAGAATAAGTGAGTTTTTAACGGAGAAAACATATATGAATGAAAATCTTTTCAGGTTTAAGCTAGCATCTCGAAGTAAGAATCTTCTTTCTCACAAGTTAATTGCATATTGTGATTTAATTATAAATCAAGATGACTCTTTGTTTTTTTATAAAGGTATTCGGAGCATAGTAACATTCATACTCTTATATGTGATTACGATACTAATTGTTGGAATAAAGTTCTATATGGGTAGATCATGGCAACTGAAAAGATTAAGTAAAATTGCATTAATTGTCAAGGATCTTAAAAAGATTAAGACAAGGAACTCTGAGAGAGTTATCTTGTCAAATACCACATGGCATAATTTTGAGTATTCCTCAAATTCCTAGTACAATGTTATAGACTAAATGATATGATTTTATTACATATGTTGTTGCAAATTGGATTAATCATATATGTCATGATTGTGCATGAGGGACATATAAGTCGTATGCTTGGAGCATTGTGAATGATACCAATATAATTTGAGAACAAGTCATGGTGTGACTTATAGGAACATTCTAAAGTATTTGCAAGAACTACATAAATATTCCTAATTTATAGAGTATTTGAAGGAAAGCTGTCAGCAATTACACATATGTTAAACTTCCAAATTGATTGAGATGATTCCAAATCACAATTAGGCGTGTCCTCATTTTAGATGAAAGAGAAAGTTACATGGAAAGTGGTTCCATGTTGACTTTAATTATAGATACACATCAAAGTTAGAGCACATTTTGATTTGGAAAACAAAATACAAAGATGCTTAATGAATAGTTCATTATGACTATGAGTAATCCAATTATGCAAGTATTGGTATCTAAGTCATATTTAAGCATCTAATAGATTCTTAATAGTTTTCTCCATATATGAGTTATATATATATATATATATATATATATATATATATATATATATATATATATATATATATATATGATGAGATATAAATCTCTTAGATCGTTTAGATCTTACACAGGTTTGGCAAAACGATTCAAACAAAGTAATAAACAAGAGACGAAATCAACAGTATGCTTATTGATTCAAATGATTCAAGCCTCAGCAGAGCTCGACAAAGAACTTCCGCTGTAGAGGCTTTAGGGTTTACAATCGATAAGAACAATGAACGCTATTAAATTATCTCTAAAATCTTACGTACCAAGATGCATGCAAGCATCTATAAATACTCAAACCCTAACAAATAAATCACGGATGGACAGGCCCAATCCGGATACAAAGCAGGGCTAAGAGCCGAGCCCAAGACGCAACACCTTCTGGACCTAACAATCTCCCCCTTTGCGTCAAATGGAGCGAGACTATCACTTCTTCTTGTTGGGTCCAACTGCAAGAACTTTCTTAGTGGTTTCAAACAGACGTGGGATAAGAACGAGGTAGTCCGTCTGAAGCGAATATACCACTGGATCATGTCATCGAAGTACTTCTTGTTGTCTGCTGAATTCTGCTTGCAACGATGAATGATTCCTAGAACATCTTCCAGGTATGTAGTGGTGTAAAGATGTTTGTCAGCCAAGGCGAACAGGCATTTTTGGCCTTCGTTCCTTGTAATCATGACATAATTTCTTTTCGGGTCAATCTTACCCATCTGCATCATGTTCAAGTCACTGGCAGAGCCAACAGGAGAAATAGTGGGCTTTTTCTTGAAAATGCTAGCGATCTCCCGATCCATCTTGGCAACTTCCATGATGTAGCAAACAAGCATCCTCTTGAAATGATCAATAATCGGACCATACTCAGCTTCGTTAGTAAGGAGGATGTTGTGCAAGATAATCCAATCATGTGGATTCAGATTGGGAAGATCAGCAAGCGATAAGGCATGTTCGGTCATAGCAAAACCCCTCAGCACCTTGAACCGAACGTTCTTGAAGTTCCCCTCTCAAAACGGCTTGAGGACCCGAATGTTGACTATCTTCTGAGCACTCCAAGTTTGATACTGTGGTTGGGCAGAATTCATATAGAATTCGACTAGATCCTTATCAACCTTTGGATGATGATGAGGGATTTCAGCAACGTTATCAAAGGCATGGAAGATGAAGGCCTTTCGGGTCAGTGGCATGTCAAACTGTGAATCGACAGAATTGATACGATCCAATGAGATCACTGGTTCGAGCCACAAAATGCTGGGAGTTTCAATCGCTTCCTTCAAAATCTTTTCAAGAGTCCACGGAGGAAAAAGGGGTTTTCTACTCTCAAGAAGGTCATGAGCCTCTTTCATTTTTCTTTTAGTCGCCTCAGCCTCTCTGGCAACCCGAGCGCTCATATCAGCATCTTTATCACGACCTTGCTTATTTAAGAGATCTGTAATCGTCTCTTTATCATCATCACTCTCTTCAGCAATTTTCTTCCCTTTGTCTTTGACACCCGAACCTGAGGCTTGACCTGTTGAAGGAGGTTCGGTTGTTTTTGTTGCTGTAGAAGTGGGAGGCGGTTGAGATACATCCTCTCCCCCTTGTTTTGGAATGGACACAAACTCAAGGAGCCCTTCAATTTTGCTTAGGAGAGAAAGGGCAGGAGCAAGCTTCTCTGCGAGAGTACGCCTCACCGAATAATTCAGAATCGGATCATGGGCTTCAAGGATGTTTGAAAGGGCGGCATGGACAACGGAAACACTTGAAGAGACAACCTCTTGCTCAGGTCGAAGAGATTCAATTTCCTTTTGAGACCGGAAAAGCTGAATACTCTTGACCTTAAGAGCAGTAGTTTTACGAGCGAGAGCGTCCATGAATGAGTTCTTTGCAGTAAGGTCTTCATGCAGCTTAGACAGTCGCTCCTCAATAGTCTCTTTAAACGAGAAGTTGTCATCACTGAGAGCTTGACGAAGACTGGCGAATGACTGCAGCTCAGAGGCAACTGATGTAGCAAGTTGGTTGACAAGAGAGTGAAGCCTCTTTGCATTAGAGTCAGCAGTGCCCTGTAAAGACTGCAAAATAGAAGAAGCGTCAACAAATAGTTTTTCGACTTTTTCGGTCGCAACAGCACATGCCTTGGTAGAGGCATCAATAGTGGCAGTGGCAGAGTTGATAGAGGCTTCATGGGCCTTAGTAAGCTTATAAACAATCCCCTGAATAGCAGCCTCTAAGAGGGTAGACTGTGAGGAAGAAGAGGAGGAAGCAATGAGAGAATCAATCTTCTCATGGAGCTCCTTGAGACGCTTCTTGGTAACTGGAGTGTCATCATTATCATCACTTTGCATCTGATACGGACTGTAATAGACCGAGTCAAATGTCATGTTCTCTCCGCCAAGAAAAGGTTCTTCGTCATCTGCTGAGTGAACAGGAGATGAGGGAGGAGGCTCGGTTGTGGAAGTGGGTTCGGGTGCTGATGTATGTTCGGTAGTGGGAGTGGTTTTGGGTGCTTTAGTAGGAACCCCCGTATCAGATACATTGGGTCTAACTTCAGTGGTGGTTGTGGTAGCTTCAGTGAAGATGGGAGGGGGTACTGGGATAGAGGTAGGTGGTATTTGAGTGGTGGAGGTTATGGGGAATGAAAATAGAAACGGAGATTGGTGGAGGAGAGACATGTCTAGGAGAAACATGTACTTCAGGGGTAGGCGAATGTGGAGGAGTGTTACCACGTAGGGACTCTTCGGATTCTGAGCTCTCTTCCTTAGATTCCCTGGAGGATGAGGCAAGAGTTAGCTTTCGCCTAGGTTGGGTTTTCCTCTTCTTCTCTAGAGGAGATTGAGCCTCTTTTGTAGGTTTGCGTTTCTTTGGAGAGGGACCTTTTGCTCCTTTGGCAACCCTCTTGCCTTTTCTCTTGTCATTCTTCTTTCCCCTTGGAGCGGGCCTATCAGCATCATGGATGGATTTAGTCATGTCAGGAGTGAGCTCTCTAGGACCAGAGCGACGAAGCTCCTTATAGGTTCTGATGATGCGACTATCGCTTGGAATGTCTCCAAACATCGACTCAGGGATGGAGCCAACGAACTGAAACTTAGATGAATCAGAGACAATAATCCTCGTAGTGTGAAAAGTACCAATTGAAGAGAGTGGAGAATCAGCAACAAATACAAAACAAACACAAACACACAAAAAAAAATTGGAATTTTTGATTTAAAGAAAGAAAAATAAAAAACAAACACACAAAAAAAATTGGAATTTTTGATTTAAAGAAAGAAAAATAAAAAACAAACACACAAAAAAATTTTGGAATTTTTGATTTAAAGAAAGAAAAATAAAAACAAACACACAAAAATGTTTTGGAACCGAACCCGAGCGTTCGGTCTATTTCGGTTGCAAAATAAATGAATTTGAAAAAGAAAAAGTTTTTGAAAATAAGAGAGATGTAATTGAGAAGAAAGGATACAAAAAGTTTACAACCAAATACACTACCTTTAAGTGATAAGCGAAGACAAGAGAATAGGACTGAACCCGAGCGCTTGGTTCATTTCGGCACTGACGTGAACCGAACCCGAACGTTCGGTTCATTTCGCTTCCAACTTTTAGTCTTGAGAAGTAGTTTTTGGTACTGACTCAAATTCCATCATACCTAGCCCTTGTAGAATTTTATTGAAACTTGCCTCAGGAAGAGCTTTGGTGAAGATGGCAGCCAGTTGATCAGTAGTGCGTACAAAATGAATCTTTACGTTTCCGTCTTCAACGTGATCTTTAATGAAGTGATACCTTAGTGCAATGTGTTTGGTTTTGGAATGTTGCACTGGGTTATGACAGATCCTAATTGCACTTTCCGAGTCACAATATAGTGGGATCTTTTTCATATTGAGTCCATAGTCCTGGAGTTGGCTTTGGATCCAAATCACTTGAGATGTGCAAGAGGCGGCTGCAATGTATTCTGCTTGGGCTGTAGACAGTGAAACACATGTTTGTTTCTTAGATTGCCAGCTCACCAACTTCCCGTCAAGGAATTGACATCCTCCTGTAGTGCTTCTCCTATCTAAACCACATCCTCCAAGGTCTGCATCTGAGTAGGCTTGAACAAAGAAACCTGAGTTTGATGGATACCAGAGACCGAGAGAGGTGGTTCGCTTCAAATACTGGAGTATATTCTTCACTGCTAGCATGTGTGGTTCACGAGGATTCGCTTGAAACCTGGCACAATAACACATAGAAAACATTATATCGGTCCTGCTAGCTGTGAGGTACATCAAGGATCCAATCATCTAGCAGTATAACGTTATATCGACTGCCGGTTTATCCAAGGATGGTGTGAGCTTGGTGCCAAACGCCATTGGAAATTTGACTTTTGTATCTCCCATCATGACGAATTTAGCAAGAAGAGTCTTGGTGTATGCTTCCTGATTGATAAAGATGCCTTCGGGTCCCTGTCTAATGTTTAAACCAAGGAAAAAGTTAATCAGACCCATTGAGCTCATTTCCAATTTAGTCTCCATCAGCTTTCTGAATTCAGCTGTTAAGCTAGGATTTGTTGAGCCAAAGATGATATCATCGACATAGATTTGAACTATCATAAGGTGGTTACCTTCCTTCTTTCGAAAGAAGGTTGGGTCAACTGAACCTTGTTTGAATTTAGACATCTTTAAGAACTTAGTTAGTGTTTCATACCAAGCCCTAGGCGCTTGTTTCAGACCGTAAACTGCCTTGTCCAGAATATAACAGTGATTTAGATGCTTTTCATTTACAAAACCAGGAGGATGCTCCACGTAAACCGTTTCTTCAAGTTCTCCATTCAGAAAGGCGCATTTTACATCCATTTGGTAGACCTCGAAGTTATTGTGTGCAGCGTAGGCAAGAAATATTCTAACAAATTCCAGCCCTACTACCGGAGCAAAAGTTTCTTCATAATCAATTCCTTCTTCCTGGCAGTATCCTTTCACCACGAGACGAGATTTATTTCGAATTACATTACCTTCCTTGTCTATTTTGTTTTTGAATACCCATTTGAGACCAACGACTGAGGCATCTTTAGGTGTTAGAATAAGGCTCCAAACCTTGTTGCGTTCAAACTCATTGAGTTCATCTTGCATAGCCTGAACCCAATCAGAATGATCAAGAGCCATATTGACTGTCTTCAACTCAACTTTGGACACAAAAGAATTATACATGCAGAACTCTACTTTGGAGAATAGAGAGGCTTGCTTTGCCTTCACTTGGGATCGGGTCAGGACCTTTTCAGATACATTACCCACTATCTGAGATACAGGATGATCTCTGGTCCATTTAATGAGGGGAGGATAGTTTGGATCATAGGATGGATCCAATTCGGTGTTGATCATTTCTTCCAATTCAGATTGACTATCGTCATCATAGAACATATCGGAATTCTCCCCCTCGACTGATGATGAATCATTTGGTTTTTCAGGTTGGTTCAGACCTTCAGGTGCAACAGAACTCTCAGGTGTAGCTGGACTTTCTGGTGCTTCTGGACTTTCAGGTGTGGCTGGACGTTCGGGTGCTACAGGACCTTCGGGTGATGCAGGATCTTCGGGTGATGCAGGATCTTCGGGTGATACAGGACTTTCGGGTGATGCAGGACCTTTGGGTGCCACCGGGATAGAGTTCTCCCCCTGAAAGTGTGTGTTCGGTTGATTTGAAGAGAATGGATTCTCCCCCTCAACTGAAGCGCCATGCTGAGGAGGTTCGTTTGGATCATGCTCTCCATCACCTATTTTGTTGTCTGCCGCCTTGGCTTCAGAGAGAGTGGCTTTCTCAGGTTCATCGAATAAGTCCACAAACTGATCAAATAAATTGGCAATCGTTGCTGTGACTTGACCTATTTGAGAGAAAATCTCTCCAATTGCTCCTTCAGTAGTCTTTAGCTTCTTGACGTAGCTGTCATCGAAAGTCGCATAATAGGTTTCTTCAATCTTTCTAGAACGCTTGTTTAAAACCCAATATGCTTTTCAAGTGAGAGAATATCCTAGAAAAATTCCTTCGTCTGCTTTAACATCAAACTTGTTACGATGTTCTTTGGAGTTGAAGATGAAGCATCGTGAACTGAACACATGAAAGAATTTTACGTTCGGCTTCCTGTTATTGATGATCTCATAAGGAGTGAGAGAGAAACGCTTGTTGAGATAAGACATGTTCTGCATAAAGCATGCTGCAGCAATAGCATCAGCCCATAAATATAAGGGAAGAGAAGCGAAACTTAGCATAGTTCAGGCCGCCTCACACAAGGATCGGTTTCGCCTTTCGACAATACCATACTGTTGAGGCGTGTAAGGGGCTGAGAAGTTGTGATTGGTTCCTTTTTCTGCCAAAAAGTCTTCAAATTCTTTGTTCTTGAACTCCAGTCCATTGTCGCTCCTAATGTTTCGAACGACTTTTCTCAGTTGCACTTCAACCTGCTTGATAAACATCTTTAGCTTAGGAGTGGCCTCATATTTGTGCTTCAGAAAGAACACCCATGTAAAACGTGAGAAATCATCAATAATAACAAGAATATACTTGCTACCGCCAATGCTTTCAATTGATGATGGACCACACAAGTCGATGTGAAGCAACTCAAGTGGTTCAACAATTTTTGTGTTTATAATTGATGGGTGACTTTGACGACTTTGTTTCCCCATTTCGCATGCAACGCACAAGTGTTCTCGATCAAACTTGAGTAATGGAAGACCCCGAACATGACCTCCAGTGACAAGCTTGTTGATGTCTTTGAAGTTGAGATGTGAGAGCCTTCGGTGCCACAACCAGCTTTCGTCAGAATGAGCTTTGGACAAAAGAAATATAGTTGGATTTCCTTTGATTGGTTTGAGATTTAGAGGAAACATTTCGCCTTTTCAGTCTAATTTGAGGATGACCTTGTTGGATTTCTTCTCTATAATCTCTGAACCTTCATCGTCAAAAGAACCTTTAAGACCGGTACCTCCCACCAGTTGAGATACACTAATGAGATTATGTTGCAACCCTTGAACGTACGCCACCTTTCTTATTGTGAAGTCTCCATTAGTTATCATCCCATAACCCTTTATCGTTCCGTAAGAGTTGTTACCAAACTTGACATTGCCACCATTTTGAAGAGATCGAAACTCCCTTAGCTCTTCCTTTCTTCCCGTCATGTGACGTGAGCAGCCACTGTGAATGTACCATTCTTCGTCAAACTGCTCGTCACCAATAACCTGCAAAAATTAAGCAGATTTAGGAACCCAAAGTTTCTTGGTTTCACGTGAGCCTTTCACAGGAACAGGAATAGTAATAGAAATATCAACAAGATATGTTCGTTTTACTAAGGTTGTTTCATCTTTTCTCTTAATAGTAAACACTTTGATTTTGTTAGAGTTAGCTACAGACGTTTTGGTTTTAGATTCTGGTGTTTGGGCATTATTCTGCTTTTGGTCTTCCTTGACTGAAGAAATCTTCGACTTTCCTTTTAAGTTCGTTGATGATTTTGAATTTTGTGCAGGAACAGAATTAGGTTTAGAAGAGAATTGAGAATGAGAAGAATTAGAAAAAGAGAATTTAGAATGGGATTTTTTCCTGACATGTGGTTCGAAATGACCTTTTTGTTTATGGTCATTAGAGGGACCGAACCTGGACCTTCGGTAGCTACTTGCTGATGAGCCGAAGTTGGATTTTTGAGTGTTGTTGGTCGGATCGAACCTATCCTTTCGGTTGCTGTTGCTTTCGGGACCGAACTTATCCTTTCGGTTCTTGTTGCTTTCAGGACCGAACCTATCCTTTCAGTTCTTGTTACTCTCAGGGCCAAACCTCTCCCTTCGGTTGATGTTGCTCTCGGGACCGAACCTCTCCTTTCGGTTATATTCTTCATGTGGCCCGAAAGCCTTTTTCCCTGACCTTGAATCTTTATTAGGATAAGAGAAGTGAGCATTTTGAGAGCGCCAAAAGTGCTTTCGCTCTGAGAGATTCTTTTTGTATCTCAGGTTTCTCTGTTGCTTTTGATTTTTCACCTGTTTCGGTTGTCTATGGATATTAGCTTTTTATTTCAACTTCTTGGCAGCCGGTTCACTCTTCATAGATAAGGTTTCGCTTGTGGAGGTGACTTCTTCTACAGGTATTTCTTTTGTGCCACTTGTACTTGGTACGTCAAAGTTGTCAGGCTTATTCAGTGGCTCTGGTACATATCTTCCTTTGGTTTTCTAGGAAGTTCACTTTGACAGACCAACTGTTTCTTCTGCATTGTCTATAGGAGCTGACCAGAAAAACCCATCACAGCCATCTGCATTGTCTTCGTTCACCATGGTAGTGAGTTCAGCAGTTTGATGTTCGGTTACTCCTGTGACTTCATATACCTGATTTGGAGTAGTTCTAACCTTCTGAAACACAACAACTTTTTATTTAAGGACTGGGGACTTAGATTTGGACAAGCGAGCGAATTCTACAGAATTTTCAAATATTAGGTTTTTGTGGTTTGCAAGTTTGCTCTTGACAAATTCCGAACAGTCGACTTCATCCTCTATAGAAATTTCACTCATATCATCGTCCTCATTAAGTTCAGATGCGTTTCCAACATCGATATTGTTTTCTGAACTTAAGTTGGCACTCAATGAGTCGAATTTTTGTATGGTTTCGGTCTTGATTTTCAGCTTATCATTTTCATCCAAAAGGTCTTTAAGCATGTCCTTATGGTCTTTGGACTTTATAAAAGATTCTATTTTGTCCAGACCATACATATAAGTAGGATTCACATCATCGGAAGATACAACACTTTCACAGTTGTATGCTTCTGCATCGATTTCATCCTCCTTAAACTCAAGGAAGTGCAAAATCATGCGATGTATCTTCTGCCCTATTTCACAATTCAGATGAAGTTGATTAATGTTAGCATAAAGCCTTTTAGCGATTAAACAAAAAACATTCCTTTGTTCTAACAATTTCAAATTGTGTCTTTGCAAATAAATGTTTTCATCTCTAGTCTTAATGATCCCCAACTCCTTCTGCTCAATCCACATCCTTCGCTCCTCACTCTTGGATGACACCCTGCTTATTTGGTCAGTCAGGTTAGAATTTGTGACCCGTGTTTGAGTTAAACAACTATCTAGATTTGAGATTCTTGAATTCATGTTATTTAATTCCTTTTCATATGATTTCTATGGAATTTTGAACGAAACAAAAAGAGATTGTACCTTCTTGATCAGTTCATCAAGTTCACTGATCTGCACACTGAGAGGTTTTGTTGTGAAGCATAAGTCCTCTCGCTCCTTGGCATCTTCATTTCCACCATCAATATTATATCCCCTCATGTGAGATACATCAATCACATCAGACACTTTCCACTGCTTTCACCACCTCTTGCGACATAAGCCTTTCCGTGTGAAGGCTTTCTCACCTCATCATCTTCTGAGTCGGTCGACCACACCTATACGCCACCGAACTTGTCATCCTCTGCCGAGCCCTGTACAATAAGAGCATTCATAGAAGGATTAGTAGCAGCTTTCTTCCTTTTAATCTCCTCCTGCTTTTTCATAAGGATTGCCTCTTCATCTTTCTCCTCATCTTTCTCAGTCATTTTCTTCAAAACACAATCTTTGGCATAATGATTCTTTACTCCACAGTAATCACAGCTGACACCAGAATCCGCTTCAACCTTCGCCTCTTTCTTTGGTTCTTCAGTCTTCGGCTCCTCCCTTACTTTTTCAGAACTGTAGCTTCCCTGCTAATTTCGGTTCTTATTGGTAGGAAACGTCTTCTTGATGAACCTTTTGGGATTGGACACCATCATAGCATAATCTTCTGAAGTTAGATCGTAGTCCTCCAGGTTTAGATCTTCGTCTTCTATTGCATTCTTACTTTTAGACAGGAGGGCAAAGGACCCCAAGTTTGAGACCACACTTTTCTCTTGCATCACTATCTTTTCTTGGGATTTTAGAATTCCCACCAGTTTCGCCAGCGAATATGATTTGAACTGCTCGTGTGCTTGAACTGTAGACACAACAACTCTCCATTCGGATCTTAAGCCATTCAGAAAAGTGACCTTCTGTTCAATAAGCTTCCTTTCGATATCATGTTTGATCATCTTGCTAAGAATATGATTGAAGCGATCAAACGTCTATGTAACAGACTCATCAGGATTTTGCTTGAACTCTCCAAACTCAAATAAAAGCAAGGTTTGAATTGAGTGCTCCAAATCTTCATCTGTGGAATACAGCTCTCGCAGCCGATCCCAGATTTCTTTAGCAGTACTGCAAGAACTCACCAATCTAAACGTGTCAGATTGAAGAGCGAATCGAATCAGTCTCAATGCTTTGATGTTGCACTGAAACTTCTCCTTTTCATCCTGAGCGACATCTTTCACATCTTTTAACAAATCATTATACTCCTTTTGAGTTTTAATAATTCTGGATGTTCCTGAATGAGCAAATGGTCTAGACACAATGGCTTCCCATATTAGATACCCATTATCTTCAGATCCAATGACATAGTCTTCGAAATGATGCGCCCAAACCTCGTAATCTTGAGTGTAAAGAATTGGAATCTTTGTTGTCGATCCAATACTGTTTGAGATGTTGATAGGATTGGATTGAGAATCGTCCATGCTTGATCGTTTAACCTGTTGCAAGATCAGACTTGTAATATGTAATATTAGAGCAAAACGAATAAATAATGAGATACGTCAATTATGGAGTGACGGCTCAATAAATATCAGTTAATGCTGAATAAACCCTAATCACTTCTTTCACAGAAGAGATGTGTATGAATTACACAGCCTCCTGCTCTGATACCAATTGATGAGATATAAATCTCTTAGATCGTTTAGATCTTACACAGGTTTGGAAAAACGATTCAAACAAAGTAATAAACAAGAGATGGAATCAACAGTATGCTTAATGATTCAAATGATTCAAGCCTCAGTAGAGCTCGACAAAGAACTTCCGTTGTAAAGGCTTTAGGGTTTACAATTGATAAGAACAATGAACGCTATTAAATTATCTCTAGAATCTTACATACTAAGATACATGCAAGCATCTATAAATACTCAAACCCTAACAAATAAATCACGGATGGACAGGCCCAATCCGGATACAAAACAGGGCTAAGAGCCGAGCCCAAGACGCAACACCTTCTGGACCTAACAATATATATATATATATATATATATATATATATATATATATATATATATATATATATATATATATATATATATATATAATGAAGATATCTCTATTCACAAAGTTTATACAAATCAAGTTTGTCAAATTTACTTCACAAAGATCCTTCATTAGCTAAATCATGAAAGTCAAGTTGGCGCTATAGGGCCTTCTTGATATAAGTAGATGTATTTGATTGAAATTTAGTATTTAGATATTGGAATAGTACAAGTAACATATATTTTAATGAGTTTATATATTGGATATAAATCTTTTCATTAAACAATTGTTGTGTTCTATATTAGTATGTTTAAATCCTTGAATAACTAGGTTATTCTAAATGCCAATAGATGTTCATAGTTGTAGGAGCATATATGAGGTAGGACTAACATAAGTGGTTTGGTTGATTCTTATGGAGATGAGAATAACAAGAGCTGCTAGCAAATTTATATGTACTTGATTAGGAGAATAAGTATTGGACCTGGCCCGCATCGAAATAACTTTATGGGTCATATTCATGAGTGATGTTTTGATCAAGGATGTATCTTTGTATTCTTAGACATCAAATACATATTTGGGACTTCAAGTGTAGTAATTATTGTGCTTTGGCATGGTTTAATGTTGTTCCATAAAAGGTAGTCATAACGGCTACCGTTGGGTATGAAATGAGCTACATGATAGGCATATGTAGTCAAGATGGGATTTGTTCCCTCGTATTCGTTGAAAGTTAGACATCTAAGGCCTTACTAAAAGTTGAACACTAAGTGAGATTGATGGCGATCCATATCTCATGTTCAACATGATGTCTGAGAAAAGGGAATAACAGATACCACACCTATAGTAACAATTGCATCTTATAGCTCCTGAAATTAGCTGTTGATAAGATCGCACCCTTCATATGTTGTTAGAGGATAGTAGTCGTTGCTAGACATCAGCTACTTTTTATGTCAGTCTATAATGAATCTTAAGCAAGCGAGAGATTGTTGAATCTATATGCCCAATAATCATTGTTGAGTGATATTGCTAATTGTATATGATCCTATAGGGTCACACATTTATCAAGTTGGCACATTTTGTATAATTATTATTGATATGATTATTAATAAATAATATAAATTCTTGTATTTAATCAGTTGAGTCCTAAACATATTTGTCAAGATTAGTGCCAATTAAAGTGGATAGAACTTGTTTTCTGCATACATGGAAGGTAGTTGATGCAAGCTTAATTGGAAAATGAGTGTGTGTGGTGATTTCAACAATGGTGGTTATATTGAAGTGTGAGATTGTTGCAGGGTTTTTGGATCGTGAAGGCTCAGAGGAGCAGAGAGCTCTGATACCATAAAAGGGTTAAAGATATTACAATTGAGCATGCATTCATTACATTCTTTGAGTAGCCATTTATACGCATAATACAACAAGGTAAGAGAGCTATTATAGGAGCTATAATTGGTAAACTATTGTATATGATATGTGATGATACACATTCCTGTTATGGTGATTGTCATAATCTGTTGCTTATACTTCCACGAAAATCTGATTGGTACACACAGGAAAAATGGTTGTTAGCATGGTGACCTGATTGATCTTGATTCTATTGTGTAGAAAGTGAGTGAATTATGTATGAGTGTCTGTAATAAATGCAATTCGTGAATCTCCAAGATCCTGTACTTTCTTCAGGGTCGGTCCAGATGGTGGGCAACCCGGGCGACTGCCTAGTGCTCATGTCTACCGCGGGGGGGGGGGGGGGGGGGGGGGGCACAATTTCTTGGGTATGTAGTGTTTATATATATATATATATATATATATATATATATATATATATATATATATATATATATATATATATATATATATATATATAAATTATTACCTAAATGATTTTTAGGACCTGAAATTAGTTCAAACTCAAACTAGCTCAAAAGATAAATAATTTGATTTGTTTGTTATTGCTAATTGAACGTGTTTATAGCGAAGAATAAATGGTTTTTTTAATCTTTATTATATTTGTCTGTAAGAGCCCTTCTTTTTATTTTTGTCTAGGGGCCCATAAACGTTTAGACCGGCCCTAACTTTCTCTCCCTAATATATGTGCAATTAATCTATTTTCTCTCTTTTGTCAAGAAGGTGGTCAAACAAATGCAAAAAATCTGAACTTTCTGAATCTTGTGTGTTTCTTGATATTTGTTTCGTCTTAAGAATGGTTAAAATGCATCAGATAACTTAGAATATTATAAGAAAATCATAATATATTCACATCAGAAAGAGTGATTGTTTACATAAAGTGTGGTAATTTTATATGATTGATGCACTTGACCAAAAAGGCCGTTTACCTAAAATCATTTTACTTATGTTATTTTTATGGGTTCTTCTGCATAGGTTGATGCTGAGCATGCTCAAGATCCATCATTAGACGAGGCTATTGGTGTAAACAATAAGGATTTGCTTTTGTCTTACAGCCAGTTGTGGTGAAGAAGCTCTTGTAGATACTAGTGGTTCATTTGATGTTACAGTGGACACCGAAAGCTCTCTATTTTTAATTTTTTTTTTTTATCATACAATTTTGTGGTTGTCATTTAAAGGTATTATATTTTAAGAACGCAAATGTTGCCAAAAAAAAATAATTTTGAACAAGATTTTGACACGTCAAGTTGTTGCCTTTATGTGCAAAAGAAAACTAAATAATGAACTTTGTGATGTACATATCTCAATCCAGGCTACACTTATACGTCTTTTAGTCTTGTCTTTCATCAATTTCACAAATGAAATTTGTGGTAAAGACATCGATATGTATTCTGTAATGATCATATATGGATTGAACCATACCCTGGATTACCTTATTTTAGAAGGCAATCACAAGGTATTATTATTATTATTATTATTATTATTATTATTATTATTAATTATTATTATTATTATTATTATTATTATTTGTGAAAAAAGTCATGTTTTAGATTATAACTTCTACTCTCATCAACTAGTCTCATGTTTTGTATATTGCAATAATTATTTTATAAAATTTGATCCTTCTTGCAATTGTAATTCATCTTGTGAAAGCACCTGGGGCTTTGAGATTACATTAGTATGATCATATTTTTAATTTTGTGCTAATGGGATCCAGTTTTGTAAGTTTTGCTTTACCACCGGAGAAAAATATATGAATCATTTTTTTCAACCTGCATAAAAAGTTTGTTAAAAATATCGAAAATGACAAAAAAGATTGTAAGAAATGAGTATAATATTAATATGTTGCGACAACTTGATACTTCATTGTGGGCTATGGTGGATTCATATACATGCAATTAAAAGATTGCCCCTGATTAAACAAAATATATCTTTTATTGTGCAACTTTTTATAAATTTTCAATCGTTTTAAAATTTCATATTCTAAATTCAAATCAGAATGTACAATCTCGGTCATAGTTAAATATTATTTTGTTTTGGACCAAATCATCAAACAAAAACTTTTCTATGAATATTGTCGTGATTTTTATTTGTTTTTTTGGCAATCTATCATTCATTTAACAAAGCTCAATGACAGCAGATTACTTTGAGAAAGACTATCAAGTAATAACATTTTAACACATGCTCCAAATGATTATGCATTTATATGAAAAAGAGAATTTATAAAGTCACAATTTTTTTGATAAAGATAAAAATGTATATCCTTCCATTCCAAAGATGGACACGATGAAACTAAAAATGGATACGATGAATACGTAATGGATACAGATAAATTGTATATATCAGCACATTCCAAAAATGGACATGATAATGAAAATAATGAAACTGTTCAGAAACCATTCAAGTTCCACATTGTTAATTTGGGTATTTAATTTTTAAAATCCCGTCATCGTTTCTCTAATATAGACATTAGACACTGTAATTTCCATCACATTCTTATCATTTGAAATTTGCTTTTTGATTTTTTTTTCTTTTTTATTTTGATTTGTATGTAGTGTCGATAAACTACAAAAAAACTAAGGTAATTATGATTTATGAAGATTAGTTTTGATATAAATTTTCATAAACTAAGGTAATTATGATTTATGAAGATTAGTCTTGAACATTCGCATTGTAATTTCTCGAAAATTTGGAATCGAATTCCTCCTCTGATTCTTGACATGAATTATAATCTCTACCACTACCAAAAAGATTTGAAACCCTAACGCTAATTGGCCCCAATTTTTCATCGCTAATATACCCATTTTCGTTAGGGTTTTTTACGGCCATGAGTGAACGAGTGCTTTTCTACACACTCTTTTTGCAATGGAATCTTGGTAATGAGTAGCATAATTGATTTATTTAAAGAGCATTTGAGAAATCAAGATTTGAACGCAAGAATAGGAGGTTGTAAACGAAATTTCCTTTTATGTAATTGCATTTGAGCTGCTTGTATTGATGATGAGTTGTTACAGACCTCCGGATTACAAATGAAGATGCAACTGAAGTTGGTTGAGAGATGAGCATCGGTTAGGACATAGTCGAATACCCAAGAACCGTAATGCATAAAAATATGCAGTTCCGGACCAGTTAAAGGGTATTGGTTCCACTGTCATAGATTCCTATTTTATTAAAACGTTTTTTACTTGATTCATGTCGGGAATGGTCACAGAAACCTATTTTAAAGGGAATTGGTTCCGATTGATCCAAAGATTTGGGTATAAGAAACCGAAAGGGATAATGACTTGAAAGGTAACGAACTTTTGATTTTTTTCATATTTAGTCACTAAACTTTTTTTTGTTATCTATTTGCCATTGAGCTATTAAAACTATTTACATTTTACCCTTACTGGTCATAAGGGTAAAATGTGAACAGTTTCAATAGTTTAGTGGTAAATAGATAACGAAAAAAAGTTTAGTGACTAAATATGAACAAAATCGAAAGTTCGTTTCCATTTAAAAAGTTCAATGACTAAATGTGAACAAAGTTCCTCTTATATTATGTTTTAGCAAATTATTTATTTTTGTTAAATTGTAGCAACATTTGTTGATGAAGAAATCTATGAAAAAAAAATAATAAAAAAAGAAACCTTGAAAATATATTTAAAAAAAACAAAAAACCGAAACCGAAATAAAAAACCAATGGTTTGACATTTTCCAAAATAAAAAATCAAAATTTCCAATCTGATTTTGGTTTTACAAAAAAAATAACCATTCTCACTGATGTGAATTATGACCATTGGTTTGACATGCGAAATTTGTGACATCCCATGAATACGTAGTTACAACATCGTCTGAACTCGTAATTCACAGTAAGGGGTTAGACTATCATCGCATGAATACGTAGTTACAACATCGCATGAACTCGTAATTCATCACCTCCAGGTTATGGGTCTGCTGGTGTTTCCACTGTATTGTCTAGAATAGTCCGTGGTCGCCATCTATACTCTGGTAGATGACTACATCGCCATATTGCCGGTTAAGCTTATGGTATCTCCTTTCATCCTACATCACCTATTCATAATCATCTATTTATCTAATTATCATCACCTATCTCTCATCATTTTATTTCATCACACACCAACTATTTCATCTACCCATGTTTCATCCGCAACATTTAGTAGATATAAAATAAATATACCGTTTAAATCTTTTAAAACATGTATAAAATCGTTCATCCAACATAGACAACAAGTATTCAAATAATATGCACACATAGCACGTAATTTATATAAAATACTTCATATTTATGTGTAAGATGAAAGTAAATATGTATACCATAAAAATCCCATAAATGCTTCCTAACTTCAAACCCCAAGGTTTACTCTACTAAAGCTTCATATTCTTGGCTCTCTGGACCTAGAAGGGTCAAGATCTATAACACAAACTTGCAAGAGGGGTTTGAGGCATTCAAAACCCCAAAGATGAAGTGATTCAAGCCTAACCCCAAAATGGAATCTACACAATAGGGAAGGAAAGGGATTCATTTTTGCACCTCAGAATGAAGCTCCCCGCTTGAGTAACTCAGAGCAATAACCTTCATTGGTTCTTCTTGTTGGAACTCTTCTCCTTTCTTGCAAAATCACACCAAAAAGCTTAAGATAGCTCTTCCTCTCACTCTACACACTCAAGCTCGCTAGGGTTATCACTTATGGGAAAGGTAGTCGCAATTGAAGGCCATAAGTGCCTTTAAATATGGCTCGGGCCCAAAGATTTAGGATTTATGCCAACAGTGCGGACTTGTCGAGTCGCCTCACCGACTCGTCGATTCCATTCATTAATCTGAGTCATCAGTCGCGACCTTACTCGACTAGTTGAGGCATCAACTCGTCGAGTCTCTCTTCTTAACTCAAAAGAAAAATACTTAAATTATGATGCCTGGAGATCCGGATGTTACATTTTGTTTTTTTTATTTCATAGATTTCTTCATCAACAAATGTTGCTACAATTAAACAAATATAAATAATTTGCTAAAACATAATACAATAGGAAGTTTGTTCACATTTAGTCATTGAACTTTTTAAAGGGAAACGAACTTTCGGTTTTGTTCACATTTAGTCACGAAACTTTTTTTCGTTATATATTTGCCACTAAACTATTGAAACGGTTCACATTTTACCCTTATGACCGGTAACAGCCGGTCATAAGGGTAAAATGTGTACAGTTTCAATAGTTCAATGGCAAATAGATAACGAAAAAAAGTTTAGTGACTAAATGTGAATAAAGTCGGAAGTTCATTACCTTTTCAAGTCATTATCCCAAACAGAAATAGGCTACAATGAGATTAAAACTTGTTATAGTGGGTTAAGTGACTTTTTTAACAAGTTAAATGAGAGTTCATTCCGTTAGTGTACAAAAAAAGTTGGGTGATCTTTTAAAACAAACACGATAAGTTTGATGGACTAATACGAAGGTTGCCCTAAATTTAAAATGCTTTAAGTCCAAGAAAATACCTAGTATTTTAGAATATGATAGGGTTAGAAACTTAGGATGCAATGAGTAGTAGTAATATAGATGAAGGGGGTTGGAGTGGTAACGTTAAACCATTCCAATGACTAAGTTTCATTTTTTCTTTCTAAATTTTCATCAATGAATAAAAGTTTTTTTTTTCAAATATGTTATCATCAATTAGAAATTATTTATTTTCTACAAAATTGATCCATTATATGAAAACATCTATCAAACATATACAAAAAGTGGCAGATACATTAAAGAACACATTTGTCCGTTGAAAAGAAAACAAAACGATGAATTGAAACTAATACTTAGTGATATTTGTCAATACATTATGTATTATTTAATATGACATATTTTCTAAAATAAACTAATCAATGAACTGAAACTAATTATTCTATTGAAAAGAAAACTAATTACCGAAAAAGACTATTCGTCGTTCGCCGTCGTTCCTTATACAACAATATGTATCCACTGATTCATTAGTGATGAATGAAATTTTCTAAACATAAACTATTTGTTGAAAAAAGAACTATTCACCGAATGAAACTAATTGCTTATAACAATATTTATATTCCTTGTGTTCATTGAAATATATATATATATATATATATATATATATATATATATATATATATATATATATATATATATATATATTGAAACGACCCAAAATTCACGACTAAAAATTTCTTTTAAAACATTACTAAAACCATATTTATAAAAACCGTATCATAAGTCATAACATAATTTTCGAATACTAATTCAAAACATAATCTCATTGTCAGAGTAAAACACTCCCAGGCTAACTAATTATGGTGCACTGCAACCTCTCCGAGCTCCTCTTTTGAAAACTGAGTACCTGAAATCAAAACTAAAACCGTAAGCACGCAGCTTAGTGATCTCCCCCAATCTACTACATATCATACAATAACATATAAAGCACATACTGGGCCTTGCCCACTGCATTGGACCAAGGTCCGAACTAACTGGGGCCTTGCCCCCTACATTGGACCGAAGTCCGGAAACTGACTGGGACCTTGTCCCCTACATCGGACTGAAGTCCGAACTAACTGGGGCCTTGCCCCTTGCATCCGACCGAAGTCCAAAAACTGACTCCTGCATCGGACCAAAGTCGGGACTAACTGTATCGGATCGAAGTCTGAAACTAACTGAACAAAGCATAACATAAACATATCAACTAGCATGAACACACATATACTGCATACTGCATCGGCCGTAGCCCGGAACACATAACACATAAATCTTGTCTGAGCCACGAAGGCATCAAACATACTAACTACTGCATCGGACCGAAGTCTGGAAACTACTGCTAGCTAAATGGGTCGACATTGTGGCCGTAGACCCGTTCCTACTGGAAGGAAACTCACCTCGTGATGCTGATTGCTGAACTCCTGAATGAGAAATCCCCGACTGCTGCTTCGGCTGCTTCCCAACTATCATGGGAAATAAAATACTAAATCAGAATAGGGATTCTCCTATGGGTAAAATGACCATTTTACCCCTGTTATGGCATGGGTCACAACATGGCCCAAAAACCCTCAATTCCTTCTAAGCCCATCCATGGCCCTACTAAAAGCCCACTAATGGCCCAATTTGCTCCATTAGTCCCAAAGCCCTTTATTGGACCTTACTCAAGCCCAATGCTAAATCCTTGGTCCTTAGCAACTGAATTCTGATGGCCCAATAAGGCCTAAGGACCCTAAGTCTCAACTCAACCCACAACGAGGCCCAAAATGCAATAAGCCCAACTGACTACGATACGCGGGGTGTACTCTAATGTACGCTTAGCATACTGGCCTGTTAGAGAGTACGCGGGGCGTACCTACAATTACGCTCGGCGTACTCATTTTGTTAAGACACTTTCCATTAAGCACTTAATACTCCGAATCAAGAGCCACAAACTTAGATCTAGGTCTTATTACATGCCCTAATCCATAAAGTTGCTTACATTATGGCTTCCATGACTTACATAAGTACCAACTCCAAAACCCATGTTCTAATTCCATGAGAGAAGGTCTTAACTCATGCATGAACTCATTTGGACTTCCAAGATATCAACTTTCTGTTCTAGGGAGTCATTTAGCACCAAGGGTGGCAACCCTTGACCTGCAAATCGGATTCAATCTATAAAGTTTTCACCTTTGGACCAAAAACTACCATAACTAACCATACTAGATCTAAGCATCCATAGACAAAGTTATGAGCTTTTTACCTTCCAGGTGTTCCATAGGATGGTGTTGTCTTAGCTCTATAAGCCCTGGCCTCCAAGGTTCTTCCTTGCTAATCTTCTTCTTCTCTTTTCCAAGCTAAGACCACCAACATAAGCCTTCCAAGATCAAGATCTCACAATATGAAGGTTGGGTCATTCTAGGGTTCCTTATGAGGTTGGGGAGGCTGATATGGGGGATAGGGTTGGGGCTATAATATCCTTTATATAGTGTTGGTCCAAGAATTAGGGGTTTTAAGCTATTAGCGTACGTTGGGCGTAACTCCCGTACGCCGGGCATACGCCTATAGGGCCCGCGATCTTTTTCCACTTTATGCTGAACGTACAACAACCTTATGTTGGGCGTACTAAGCTAAACACGCGCACCCCAACATGCATGTATGGGCTTCTATGCAAACTTTTCTCTATAAGGGCTATTCTTGCCAAATCTTCAAAGTGTCATAACTCGTTCATTCTAGATCCGATTCTGATGAACTTTATATCCACGGAAAGGTGACGAGAAACCCTACGTTTATAACAACACAACCCGGCCCGAAAACTTCTTAAATAATAACTCCAAACTTAATAAAGGACTCAAACGCCCCTGGCCTTGGCCTCTGAAATTCCATAAACGAATATTTTAGAACAGGGCATTACAACTCTCCCCCACTTAAACTAGACTTCATCCTCGAAGTCCGCTATGGTCAACAGACCTACAAATCCACCTCCCACACCATGCCTGGTGACTCTAACCCTTTTGCCTATCACTCCAGCCACTCTCAGTGTTGGGCACTACTGCTGGAACATACTAAATGCTTCTTATTTCCATAACTTAGTGTTGAGCACCCGTCCCAGCGAATGGATCAGACAATCCTTCGAGTGAAAGAGTCATCCCTGCAACGGTTAAGACTCATACGAGAGTTGCGCAACAAGGTCAACCCCCCCCCCCCCTCTGAGATTATCCAACCCTACTGCGAGAGGCGTAGCACCCTCTGTCAACTTGCTGCCTTTGACTGAAAATTCTATTGCCCCTCATCCGCCTACCGGATGCACTAAGACCACCCTAGTCCAACTAATTTGCCGATATCTAGGTTACTAGACTCCCACCGATCACTACACCCCCATCATAATCTCCTAGTCGCTTCCAGCGACTTTTGAAGATACTCTGACTATCTATAACTGTTCTATCCACTCTGCCACCCATACTGAATCGATGCTGCTGGAACCAGCCTGCTTATCTCTCATCTGACTACTCGACTTCCAATAACTCGAGTCTTCCATCATGAAAGAAAGGTTACCTGCCTATTTATCCTTGCAGATCACTTATACCTGGAAGATGACTCAACTGATCCTGCTGAGAGGGACTTGCCATTTCCAAAACAACCAACCATACCGTCAGCACTTGCATTCCGATACTCATACTGTCCGTAACACTGAATCTATCCGAAACACTGCACTGCCTACGACATTGAACTGCCAGAAACACTGAACTATTAGAAACACTGAGCTGCATGAATCACTAAACTGCCTGAAACACTGAACTGCCTGAAACACTGAACTGCATGAATCACTGAGTTGCATGAAACACTGAACTGCCTATATGATTGCTTCCCAAAATATCCCAAGACCTTCCTGGTCTCCAATCATTCGTCGGTTATCTACAACACCGAGTTCCAACTCAACTGTGGAGTCCAAGGACTCCTCACTTAGTTGCTCCGACGACTTCTGAACGAAATCTTTCTTTGGAACTAGTTTCCAATAGTTATCCTGTCACTGTGGCTCTAACAACCTCCCGATCCACCAATCAGGTCCAAAGGTCACATCCTTACATCATCAATTCCACGAATAAAAACATGATGGATCCCTGACTAAGGGTAGCCCTTAACATACACGAACCTAAGCGGTCCACTACTTCCCTGATCTCATAACTGTGGAGACGATCCAACTGACAAATCGTCAGCTTAACCATAACTAAGCCATTTGGGAAATCCGAAATCTAACCCGTGGATTCCCATATCCTCACTGTTTCACCCGAACTGGTGGGAACTACTGCTTCCCCCACGTCCAAAGAGCGCCCTTATGCTGACTACTACCCTGACGAATGCTATGGCTACATCCGGAGAATCACTACTACTATCTGACTGCTAGTGAAGGGTACGGCTACCCCTGCAGACTTACAACACTACTACTATTTGACTTCTAGTGAATTCTATGGCTACCCCCGCGGACTTACAACACTCTACTACTATCTGACTATTAGTGAATGATACGGCTACCCCCGCAGACTTACAACACTCTACTACTATCTGACTGCTGCTGGAAAATGTTGCGGCTTTCCTGCCGCTCTACCATGCTCTGCATGCTGTCTATGTTACTGACTACAAAAACGGAAGCATCTCTTGCTAACTATTCTCAAGATCATCATTCCGACTCACTAAAGTCCTACAGGCGGTCCTCCAATCCTGAATTCCCAACCAGCTACTAACCATCTCGATTACATGAACTAACTGTTGGGAAGTTCCTCAAACTCCTAATCCTGAACTCCTCAGTCCATCCCTCGCTGAGCTACTATCTTTTCTTCTCATAAGCCGCGTACTCATTCTGGGTCTGCGTTCTCTAATCCTTGTATACTCGGAGGGTTCTCCCCCACTTGGATCTGGCTAACTCCTTACTACTCACTGGTCGAAAGGATTCCCCAACCTTCCCTCCATTAAAAGGGGAAATTCGCTGCCCGCCCATGTTTACCTCTGATGGCGCTCCAACTAACCCTTACCAGATCCGAACCATTCTTGCTAACTAACCGAGCACCCTTCAATCCTTAACTGTACTTGTTTTAATGATTGCATCCCGAGAGCCTGCGTTCAGGGTGAACATCTCTAACCCACTTCCTTACCGACCGCTGGCTACTCCACTAGAAGCTCTGGATTGTCATTACTGAGAATATAACTGATCATTACCTTACTAACACCTTCCGCAAGTTGTGAGGCACTACCGAATCTTACACATACATGCTACAGTTACTATATCTGAAGTAACCTGATCTAGAGGGGACGACCTCCAATTCACCATTCTAATTCCAAGGTATGAAAATGGCATATAACTTAACCATAGGCAGGTAATATAATACCCCAACGCATATGCTTATTGATATCAATGTAACAACAGAAATGCTTTTAAATGTTTTAAATACTTTATGGGGGGGGGGGGATACAAGTTAAACACTTACAGTTATTACATCAATCACATGTGATTACATTAATCACATGTGATTAATAACTAGAAAACCAATGATTTTATCACTGTTCAAACTGTTTCACTTCAAAATGTTTTACAAACTCTTTTTACTTATCAAATGCTTTTATTAAACTTTGTTTTACTTCTTATAAATTGCATGCCCATATATGTATAGATATATAAGAAATGTTTAAAGGGCTTAGGAAGGCTATCCACCCTATTTCCTTTTCGCGCATTGAGATGTGGTCTGGTGGGATTTCGGGTAGTCGTCCGAAGGTTGTTTCAATATTAGTTATATATTAAATATACATATATAGACATAAAAGTACTTCCATAGTCATACTTATCAGTACATCATCAGTAAGTTACCATCAGGGTAACATAGGATCATACTACTACAATTTCTAGATATATGAGTCAGTTCATTCATGAGTCAATACTTATTACTACGAGTACTTATACAAATATAATATAAAGAGAACATATACAACTATACTAGAAAGAGAACATATACAACTATACTAAAAAGAGAACATATACAACTATACTAAAGGAAGAACTTATACAAATATACTAGAACAGTTCATTTCATTTCATATACAAGAATACGTTAACAATTGTGATCCACTGTATCGGAGCATGCCTTAATTGTCATGGCCTGAGTTGTAGCCAGAATTCTCTTGGAGGGTGCCAAACGTCATTCCGTCATTACGACCATTCATATGTCGTTGTTACCAGTCGATAATATGGTGCAATTTATCACATGATACCTTAATATAAATCTGGTTTAAGGTAGTTAGTACAGCAGTAGTTCCTATAATACAAAACTACAGTACTACAATGATTTACCCATTACATATTTTAGTGATAACCTCACTTAAACATTAATGTACAAACTATATTTTGTTAAATGATAGTTACACTTGGGAAATTACACACTTTTACAACAAACGAGCATACAAAACAGTTAAGCCTTGGTAGAAGGCTACTTTAATAGAAAATATAGATTTTTCTGAGAGATTCAAACTTTTTTTACAAACACTTACAAACCTTTACATACATTTTACAAACTTATACTTGATACATGTTCAAACATTTTTGGATGACAAATACCGACACTAAAATACTTATGAACTCACCAGCTTAATGCTGATAAACTCTTTCAAAATAACTTGTATTCTTAGGTCATCAGTAGACAGGTACCGAGGCCAACTTTTGAGAAGATGGAGCGCATCCAAGACTCATCTTATTATTTTGATATACATTATTTTTGGTGTCTATACTGTACAGAACATGCTTGTATTAAAAATATATATTTAATGCAATGGATGATGTTGTATGCTTATTTACATTTACTGTGTTGTGATACTTTACTAGACGTCCTCCGCCCCATAACGTTTCCGCCGTTCTTGGTTTTGGGGTGTGACAGGCACTGAGTCGTAGGCGCCCTTGCCCGAACGTGATGTCTGATGGTAGTTCTCGAAGTCCCAGGGGAAAAAGCTGGCACCTGCCCTACTGTATACAAACTTGGACAGTGGGCCTTCTTGTGGCCCCTTTGACTACAATGGAAACATATTGGGTCAAGTCCATGGGCGATGGTAACAATACAATCTCTGCTAAAATGGCCAATCCAGCCGTACTTGAATCATCCATCATCGCCACCACTTCTACACCTGCACGTACCCTCGTGCGTCCTACCACACTTCCCGCATCGACTGTGCCTCTGATAGTCCCTCGATCTCGAATCTGACCCCTTGGGCCTCTTGCCCGAACTTGTGTCTACTTGAGTCTAATTCGATTTCCTCTTCCTTTCCGACTCCCTGTCCGTCTCTTGCTCATGCGTTACCTTGTCGACCCCATCCATCGTCTGAACAACCGTTGTCCGATCCTGGAGCTTCGCGGTCAACCTATCAGTGACCCTCACGACAATGTTGGGCAGCTCCTCGCGGATGGCTCGCGAAACCTCCCTGACTATACAATCATGCAGAGGTCCCTCCCTGATGGATCCCTGAACTCCATAAGAATCGGGCTATAGACGAGCCCCAAACTTCCCTGAAACTATCTCGGCCCTAAAGGCCTCAAGACGATTTTCCAAAAGCTCCATAATGGCCTCCCTAACTGAACCAAATATCACGGGAGTCTAATCAATGATGTTGCACATAATCTCTACAGAAATGACATCTCTCATCTGATCATCAAACTGTCCGACTCTAGAACCTGAGCCAGATTTTTCCCCGACACCTAAACTACCAACTGATATTTCGCGCAACATCACCATGCTGAAAACATAACACATTATTGATCAATACACACCGCTGTTGAGGGACTTCGCACACCCTCTACTAGTTCCCTGGTTTTTCCTCGGCCCCTCTTGAATCGAGTACAGATCCTCTACTTTCAGTAGTACAGGGCCATACTACCTTCCACATCTATCCGTACTTTCCTCAAGAGTTACCTCAACTCCACCAAGTCCCTTTTCTCTACTGCTAATATTCGCTACTCTCATCCTAGGCTTGCCCTAGGGAACCTCTAACTCCACCCAAACAGTCCTCAGCTGTTGAAGGCCTTCTCGTAATGCCAATTAGCCACCACCTGAATATCATCACATGTGACGAGGCTCAGATAATCCTTCGAGTAAAAGACTCGTCCCTACAACGGTTAGACTCAGACAAGAGCTACACAATAGGGCCAAATCCAGCACTCTGAGATTATTCAACTCTGATCACATGTGATGTGACGTATTCACCTAATGGCTAACTCCCATTACTTAGAGTCCCTCTAATCACAAAGCAAGCAACATTCGGATAAGGAAACATACTCATGCAGACTATTCTCATAATCAAGAAACCGTACTAGCATACAATGTTGAACTCATACTATCAAGCATAACCTAAATAGGCTATCCTATGGCTGTCTACTCAATACTAACATACAATTCTCATAAGGCTGAAACACATAAGTAGGCACATAAGGCATCCTCCTAGATCCTTAGTCTTATACTAGCATGCTGTTCTACTGAAACTGAAACTGAAACTGGAACTAAAACTGAAACTGAACTGATAATCATAAAATTGTATGGGTAATTTGGATATTCATAAGTATGTGAAAATAGATATGCATATGCATAAGAATAAGTATATGCATATGCATATGAATAAGTATATGCATACGCATAATACAACATATACATTAGAATACGTATAAACATATGCATACGAATAAGTATATGCATATTCATATGAATAAGTATATGCATATGCATATTAATAAGTATATGCATATGCATAAAAATAAGTATATACATATTCATAAGTATATGCATATGCATATACATATTCATTGTAACATCCCAAATTTCGAGTCCCAAAATTTCAATTTTAATATAACAATTTAGGAATCATTTGTCTTAAAGCATTACTGCGTCATATCATTTCATAAAACCATAATCTCATGTCTGAAACCATATCATAAAAGTAGTAAAAATGTCAGAGTACAATCCCAAGAATCTCATAATGCGAAAATCCAACGTGTGTGTGTGATGTGCAGTTACCGCGCCAGTTCCTTCCCTTTTGCTGAAGAGGTACCTGAAAGAAAACTGAAAACTGTAAGCACGAAGCATAGTGAGTTCCCCCATTGTGTCTCATACCATATAATCACATGACATACACATATTTTCAGGCATATCTGGATTCCTGACCTACCCCTTCGGTCCTATCGATCGGATACTGCCTAGCATATTTGGGTGCTGGCCTCCCCTTCGGTCCTGTCGACCAGATACTGTCTAGCATATCTAGGTGCTGGCCTCCCCTTCAGTCTTGTCGACCGGATACTGGGGACTATTTCACCCCTCTACTACTACCACATAACATATATCACATAATCATATTCTATCTAGTATGACTGGGTATGACTACCCCTCTTCGGCCCTATCGATCGAAAATCTTGGGGACTATCTCCCCTCCTACTATTGGCATATGACATCATATCATACTGACACATAACATATCAGGTAGTAGCAAACCTAGATGAATATCACAAAGACAATCATCTAACATACAACTCCTATTGGTGGACTGGCATTGTGGCTGTAGACCCACCGCTACTGGAAGGTAACTCACCTCGTACAAGTAGTTGTTGATAATCTGCACTGGAATTCTCTATCTTCTGCTACTCCAGAAATCCTCCGACTATAATTCCCAAAAAACACTCAGTCAGAAACTAATATCTACTCTTAGGGTAAAATGACTATTTTACCCCTGATAAAGTTAAAGTTAAAGTCAAATTCAACTTCCAGTTGACCTGACTCGCCGAGTTGGGCTGCCAACTCGTCGAGTCCCTATCCTTTCATCTCGCCTTCTACACGCCCCAACTCATCGAGTTTGGCAACGACTCGACGATTTCTCCTTCTAAAATAACTCTTAATGATCCTTCATCTATCACACCACGAAAACCGAACGAGGCAACATTTCCAGGGAGGACTCCACGTTGAATATCAATCCAATGCACATAGTAAGCAAAGTAAACAACCATTACATTACATATTAGAATTTACATTTGTTCAAAAGTAAAGTATTACAAGTGTTATACATATGTATATATGAACAAAACTGAGGACGAGTCTTCTGTATGCTTCGTCTTCTCCAAAAGGGATTGTTGGGTACCTGTCTCACGCGGACCTGAGAATACAAGCAGTTTGAAAATCAGCATAAAGCTAGTGAGTTCATAAGATGTTTGTTTATCTGAAAATGTTTAAGTTTTCCTTTGGTTTTCCAAAAAACTTACGAATCCAAGAAAATCCCATATTTTCTTATATGTAAAGTTTAGTTAACTGATTTATTACACGGTTCTGGTTATGTATAGTTCTTATCCCAGGAAAATCCTATATTTTCCTAAAAGTAAAGTTTTAGTTAAGAATTACATTGTATATCTTTACATATGAATCTATTTACTGAAAAATCATGGGATTACTATCCCGTACCAGTTATAAGATAGTTTGATATACACAAAACTATAGATAGATATAGATTTAAAACCATAGGACTATCATCCGTACTAGATATAGATTCAAAACCATGATACTATCATCCCGTACTAAATATAGATTCAAAACCATGGGATTATCATCCCGTAATAGATATAAGAACTATAGATAGAAAGTAGATATGAAATTTAATCCGTGAATAAACTTATATTAATACGTATTGTGAGTCGGGTAACCATGCTGATACAAAAAGGACACCTCCTTGACGTTTGTCAGATGTCGAAACTATATCCAAGAATTTGTCACCCCAGGCATGCCCGCCTAACTGTAGCTAGCAGTTAAGGTGTGGGATTGTCAGTCCCGAATAGATCTATCCAGAAATTCCACGCTCTCCCTTCAGGAGACTCTAGTTACACTTCCGGGGAGGATTTACTAATAATGATGACGAACCTCATAAGCTAGTATTATACTATTCACAGTGTTCTGGAACATTATCAAACATACTAATCGTTTAGAAACATAATACAATACAAACAATTTAATACAATGAGATGATCTGGTAATATAATCTAAATTAAACAGAGATAAACTGAATTAGACATAGTATATCTATTAACTTTATGTAAGTCTATATTCGTAAAACATGAACTAAAGATCCCAAATTATTCCCATAATAATTTAATTTGTTTGATTGTTTCCTTTACTGAAATTCACGTAGTTATAGTTGAGAAAACATTCATTATGCTCAACATAATACATAAGGGGTAAAGATATTTAAAGGTTAGCCAAATATTTATAGAATTACATTAGTATTAGGTTTTTTGAAAACATTTATAGTTTTTCTTCTATTACCCCCTGAAAACATTGGAAAACACGGAAAAAGGGTAGGGGTATGAACTCACCGGTTGAGGAATGCGTCGGTTTGGATCCTAAACGTCAGTTCTAGGTTTTCAAACGCACAAGATTCCTATGAAATGTGAAATGATACACATTTGTATCTAATTAGAGTTTAATTCACTAATTAGATATGATTATTTACTCTAGGACGCAAAAACACCTCAAATCAAGCGTTTGGAGCGACCCAGGTGACATCTAGGGACGTATATGGCTTGGATATTTTGTTTACTCTTCAAGAGTAAACTTCTTATGGAATTTACGGCCCAAAGACCATGTCCATTTGATTTCACGGCTGTGAACTCAAGGATGATGCATTTTAAGGTGCTAAATGGTCAAACATCACTTGGGGAAATTAGTTAGGATCAAATCTAAGGCATAGGAATGGATTTAACCCACATATGGACCACTTAATGGAGTTTACGGTAGTAAACTAGGAGTTTACGGTCATAAACTCCCCCACACACATTCCTTATGTGTTTTGGTGGTGCTAGGACAATCACATGTGATTCAAACTAATTTTACAAGCCTTAGAATGAAGTTTGGGCATCATTTGACTTGCTTAGGTGAGTTTACGGTCCTGGAACCTATCCTTGGGCAGTCATGGCCGTAAACAATCAAATGGAAGGTTTTTATTATGTTTAAGGTCCTCAAATAGATTGTCGTTGGTTCTAGGATCTATTCCAAGGCTAAAGGTGTGTTTAAATGGCTTTTAAACACTTGTTTTTGAGTTTACTCTTCATGAATGATTAGTTTACGGCCCAAGCATGCTCTTGGGCAGTAAACTCATGTTTACTCCTCAAAAATCATGTTTAGGGTGTTCTAAGTCCTAATTGGTAAGCCATAAAGTCATATCTAAGTTCTAAAGTTGTTTTGGAGGGGTTTTTAGGGCTCAAAAACCCAATTTATTTGAGTTTATGGCCCAAGCATGCTCCAGGGATGTAAACTCATGAAGATGGTCCTAAATAAATGTTTAAACTCGGATTTGAAGGCTAAAGAGGTTGAATAACAAGTTAGGGAAGTTACCTTGAAGATTTGAAGCCTTAATTTGATGTTTTGGACCTAGTTTCTTTGATTTGAGGAGAGAGGTTAGAGACAGAGTGGTGAGAGAGGGAAAAAGATTCAAATGGAAGCTTAATCTCCTTTAAATAGGTCCTATGTTCGGGACACGGTGGAAGTCTACCCGATACCGACGTTAAACGGGGCTTTTGGTTGCACCCGATTAAGATGTCGTAACCCGATATGGTTGAAACTAAAAGGATTCCGATTACTAATATGGAGTGTTAAAATGAGTTCTAAACATGTTTAGACATCCATTAAGTCATAATATAAATCTCAAAAATAATGACTTAATTAAAACTTAAACGGAAACAATTCGAAAGAGACGAATTTTATGGACAAAATGGGTTACGGCAATGGATAAACTTCAGGTTGTCACATTATCCCCCCGTTAAAGGGAATTTCATCCTGAAATTCAAAGATTAGGATACAGTTCATGAAATGAAAAGAGATGTGGATGAATCTACTGCTTCAGTTCTTCATGCTCCCAAGTGGAATCGGATCTCTGCTTGACATTCCAGCAAATCCTTACTATCGGGATACGGTTTTGTTTCGTATGTTTAATCTCTCGATCTATGGTTTCGATTGATTTCTCCATGAGGTTCAGACTTTCATTGGTTTCGGTCACATTGAAGGGATTACTAGGGTTTCGTCGAGTAGGCACTTCTTATGAATAAAGACGTGGAATACCGGATGGATGCTGCTAAGTTCTGGAGGTAGTCGAAGTTCGAAGGTTACAAAATCGATCTCTATGAGGATCTCGAAGAGTCTAATGTACCACATATTGAGTTTTCCGTTGATTCCAAGGCGTACCATGCCTCTCCAGAGTGAGATCTCCAACAAGAAGGTACACCTTTCTGTGTCATAATGGTTAGGGTTTTAGCGATTTAGGAAAATTTCTGGATGAACCTGTAATAGTAGTCAGCGAGACCCAAGAATTGACGGGTTTCTGTGGGTATCTTCGGTGCTGACTACTTCTCTATTTTCTTGATCTTATGAGGATTCCACACGTATGTCTTCATTGTCTACTACATGACCAAGGGAAGTGGTTTGATTGATGGGCATCACTATGAGCTTATAGTGACCGTATCGAGTCCGACATTCTGTCTAAGGAACATCACTCTCACGGACTTGTAGTTGGTGGTCTCTTGTCGTAAGGTTTTATCTTTGAGAAGTGGTTGGTTCTCTGAGGTGGGTCGAAATGGTCATGTATTCGAGGAAAGAGGATATCGGTTTTGACGGTCAACTCATCAAGCTGACTGGATAACTCCTGCATTACTGCTGGCGCTAATCGACATGGGGATTTGGCTACGAGGGTAGTTCCAGGAATTAGGCCGATGCAAAACTCGACTCGACACTCGGGAGGAATTCCTGGAAGCTCTTCGGGAAAAGGCACCAAGAAAGTTGTAGACCTCATGGATGCAACTTCCTGTTTCTCATTGGTCACATAGGCTAAAAATTTATGGTACAATCTTTTGGGAGGCCCTTCGAGTTTTTGACACACGACATGGTACAAAAGCTGGAACTAAGTTTATCGTCTCCGATGTTAAGAGTTTGGCCAGGGGAAGGCTGAGATGGATAGATTTTTTGGAACAAGGATATCAACACGATCAAGACTCAATCAATCCATGCCAATGAATATTTCAAAGTTCTTAATTGCAAAAACAACATAAGATCGATAGGAAAAGAATGATTGATGAGGGTAAGAGTTCAACCCACGAATATATCGCTAATGTTCTCTTTCTCGATGTTAGACACCTCGACGGTTGACATTTCGATTACTAATGGAGGACTACGGTTAAGGTGATGTTTTAATTGAATGGATAAAAAGTTTTCTTTTAACCATATAATAAAAAAGGATTGTGAGTATAAGAGCTATCGAGGAAGAATATATATACCTGTGGCAACGGTAGGATTGGCGGCTGCCTCACCTTGTCCTATAGCTAGAACTCTTACAACGTTGCCAACTACTGCTGATTTAGGGAAATTTCTCTTGAAATTCCCTACTTCGCCGCAACCGTAGCAAGCCCGACTGACACCTGCTCCGGATGATTGGTTTGTTGATTTGGCTGGTTTTCTGCAGGTTCGAACAAGGTGGCCCCTCTTGCCACAGTTTTTGCAGAGTCTTTCGTGGCATGGTCCAGGATTACGATGATGGTAGCTACATTTGTTGCACCAAGGAAGGGTACCGGTATATCCATTGGTAGGAGTCTGAGCTGTAGATCCAACGACAGGGATGACAGCAGGGACAGTAGCAGTGTGGACTGCTATTGTTTGCTGTTTCTTAGAAGATCCCTGTGTACTTTGGGCCTTCCGCTAGTTCCAGAATTTCTTTTTACTCCTCATCAGGGTTATCTTCGTGGTCGATCAGAATTTGCATAAGGCATTTGGCGCTGTTGTAAGTATCCAGCCTCGCAGATAAGACGTTTCCTTTTGTTGGCTGGGTCAACCCCCAGATGAATCTCTATATCTTCTTACTCTCCGGGGTAACCATTCTCGGGCAGAGTAACGCCAAGTCATCAAACCTTGAAGTGTAGGCGGCTATGTCGGAACCTTGCATCTTTAGATTCCATAGTTCATGCTCCAAGTTTTGCATCTCGCCCCGTGGGTAGTACTCGGCAAGAAGAAGATCCTTCATGGCCTCCCAACCCATAGCATTAGCTATAAGTAAAGTTAAGGATTTGACTCGTCCGTTCCACCAAGTTAAGGCTTTATCGGTGAAGGTACTGTTGGATTAATGTCTAAGTCCATAACTATAATTGGTAATACTTGACCCGACCCGGCATGGTCCATTTGGGTTGCATGGCATCATGCACTTGGATAGACTAAATGAGAGAAATAAGACACTTATGGTTATTAATATATTATAAGTTCTAGTATATTAATAATAAGAATAATGAGATTATTTAATTAGTATTGATCAAGAATTAATCTAGGATTAATTAAGTGATCAAAAGAAGACTAATTAAATATATGCATTGATTGTGTAAATCATCCATACTTGTATAGTGGGCTAATGCTCCATGGATAATCAAGTTGGGCTAAAACCCATAGGATGGTCCATGGATGCTCCATGGTGTATTTGAACCCATGGATCCAAGGGAATGGAAAGCCATGATAATTAAGGGTTTACCCTAATTGTAACACCATATAAAGATCTTATTCTTGACCAAAATCGGCCACTAGTGAGAGAAAGAAAGGGCTAGCCGATTTCATGAAGTGTAGAATTCTCTCTAAGTTATTCCAAGTGCTGATGGTGTTGTGTGAACCATTTGAAGTGTCACACTTGGGGCACTAGGCACTCAAGCTTCATGAAGACAAGCACTATCAAAGAGGTATGTATTCTATCTTGTTATATTGATGGTTTTGTATGCTAGATTAGGATAATACCTTAGATGTTCATATTTGCATGTATAATAGAGAAAACAGAGATCCAAGGTATTTAGGGTTGCATGTACACTTAGGAGTGTTAGAATGCTCATAACCCAACAGTGGTATCAGAGCCTAGGCTTGTTTTCTTGTTATACTTGCAAATGGAGCTGAAAAATCGAGTTTTGATGCTGTGTGCCCAGCAGACTTGCCGAGTGCATGAAGGAACTCGACGAGTCCAAGGCAAAAAGCATCCAACTCGCCAAGTTGGTTAGTGCACTCGACGAGTTGGACCCCCAGACAGCATAAATTCGATCCTTTTGGCTGGAATTGGACTAGGAACATTACCCTAAGAGGTTTTTGAACTTATAAACTTGTTTTTGATGTGGTAATGTTCATGCTAATCCAATTTCAAAGATAATTGTCAATAGATTCATGTTTTGTATTAGTTTAAAGGTTAGACTAATTACATGAAAAAGTTTGATTTGAATTATCTTGTTCTTATGAGTTGCATAGATTAATAGAAAAGTTGAGTGAAATAGTTGTTTTCAATCCAAATTAATTTAAGAGTTGATTCTAAAATGTGTTTTTGTAACTTGTCCTCAAGTTATATGAAAAGTCACATTTAAGTTTCATAAAACTCATAAAAGTTGGCAAAGGTTACAAAATAAAGAGTCTAGTTCTAATTAATTGGAGTTATGACTCCATAAATTGTCCTCATGTTATGGAGGACCAAGAGTCTCTTCATTAAATAAAATAAAAAAAAATAATGTAACCTTAATTAATTCCATAAGTTATAAAATAAAGAAAAGTTAATTGTTTATTAGTTTAAAGTCTTCCATAACTTGTCCTCAAGTTATGGAACTTGAAGAGTTTTTGGATTAAAACTACTTTAAACACATAAGTTATGGAATTAATTAGTTTTGAATAGTTCAAAACTTGCCCTCAAGTTTTGGAATTTGTAAAGTTTTCTCTTATGAATACTTTAATTCCAAGTTAGCCCTTAGAATTTTAAAAGTTAAAATTCAACCCTTATACTTTATAATATTATAAGTTAATAATATATATGTATAAGAGTAAAGTCGGTCTTACCGCTAGTACGCCTCATTCACGAAGCCGGTCTATAAGGTGGGTATAAGGTTGTTGCCTATAAAATGGCAACTTAATGAGTGTCCACTCTCACCCACCGCTTGCTTGACTGGTGGAGGGTCGTTAGCCGAACGGGTTTGACAAGACTATAATTCTCCCTTCATTAAAAGTATTAATGAAAAAATACTAAGTAACTAAACTCTTAATAATACCCAATCTTAGTTACTTAGGAAAATGTGAATAAGGTGCTAATCCATGAAATTACACTTTACACTTTGTCAAAGTCGGTAGTGGAGCGTGTGTGGTTAACCGACACACTAACTTGGACTTAACAAGGTAGGTAAAGGGTGACTTAATATTTATCATAGTATCGATGGAGCGTGTGTGGTTAACCGGAACATCGATTAAGGGATAATTTATTAAGGGTACCAAGTGATTTGCATGGTTACTTCACACCTCGTTTTGTGATCCTCGGCATCCCAGTCACAAAACTTGGAGGGCACACTCGAGATTGAAACATGCCTTTGAAAAGTTCAATGAATCTCAAAAGAACTAGGAGTTTCAAAACCAATTAAAACCTAATAATACATTTCGTTTATCTTGGTGGAAATTGGTGAATCATCATTCACCTACCTTCAAATATTTTATAGCTTGGATTACGACATCCCTCTTCTAAGTTATAAAATAGTTTGTTGGGTCCTAGCCTTAATATTTCATATTGGGTGTCATATTAAGGACTTTAAATCAACTATCTTGAATATCTCCCAAAACATGTCTGGTTTAGACATTTATGATCTCCCAAAATCTCTTGAAACAAGCTTTCCTAAATGAAGATGATGTCCCATGGAAATCATACTTCTTTCACCTCCTCAAATTATTCTCCCAACCCACAAGTTCAAAGTCACTCAAACCCTATTGGCAAGGCAAGGTCTAGGTGTGATCACATCTTAGAGATGTAGTCACATATTGACAAGCCGGGAAAGTTGGGTGTCAAAGTCTTGAGAAAGTTGGTGGTTCAACTACTTTCTAAGTCACATAGTGAGTTCTTTTGGAACACCTATGAAATAGACTTTGACAAGACCCTTAATGATCTTATCTATTTGCTAAGATCAACTTCCTGAAACTTTATGGACATTGACAATGGTGACACTGGAAAATACAGAAAAAACATTCTCTTCCCAAGGAAAGGGATTGACCATAGTCAACTAGGTTGACCAAATGGTAAAGAGAAAAAGGCTAAGTCTGTAATAGTCCTGTGTACCATTATCAAAGGGTCCATATGTTTATATTACCAAAGTAAGGGTCATTAGTTGCAAAGCTGCCAAATTTACCTAAGGATGTTAAAGTCAATAAGATTGACTCTACTTCAGGTAAAGTCCACTAATCTAACTCTATTAAGTTTCTATTATGAGATTCCTGATACATGATGTGACTGGGTCACATGGTAATGTTTTAAGAATCAAAGAAAAGTAAAGGAACTTAAAGAAAGAATATGTTGAATCTGATCGCATAGATGGATTTCTATCGCGTAGTTTGAAGATCGGATTCTTGAGCTACTTCTTAGGAGTTATGAGGTATTGCTTAGGAATAGATAACAATAAGTTTTCATATGGATTGTAAGGATAAGTTTTTCTGCATAGTTTTAAAATAAAAGAAAATTTTGATTTTAGTTATTTTAAAATATCCTTACAATGGCATTTGAGGAAAAATTGTTGCTTATATGATTCCATTAATAGCAAGAGTGGAAATATGAAATTGATTCCTTCATTTGTGATAATGTCTAAATTTACCAAATAAGGAAAGATTCTCATCATCCAAAGTCTCAATTGGACCGGGACTTGGAATCATGCAAGTTCTATAGCATGATGAATGAGAACTTTCAAGTATTGGAAAAATTAAGACTAATTACTTGTTCACATGGATGTGTGAGTCAAGTAATGGACTAAGGGATCGAGTACATAGTCATGTGCAATGATTAAGTCCACCACAAAAGATATAAGGCTATTCGTCATATTTTACTAAAGCTCAGTAAATATGATTATACTTACAAGCTTAAGTGTAACTCTGAGACATTGGAAAAGTTTCCAATGTAAGGCAGAGCGAATAAGAAGAATCAAATTAGGCAGAAGGATAAAAGTTTCTCAAATCTGAAATAGATGGGAGAGTACTTTAGTATCAGTTTTTGCGATCATCTTAATGATTAAGAAACCATATCAAAATTAGTTCTCTAAGGAAGTCTTAGTGCATTCTTATGACTAAGAAGAAGGGATCTTGAATTGTTGAAATGGTTAAATCAAGAAGATGAGTCATACTTCGTTCCAATACAAGTCTTAGAGCCATACTACAAGATTGTAATTTGAGTGACATGTCTTTAAGAAGGTTTAAAATACGTGTCAAATGTAAGAGTAAAAGTGTCCTACTCTTGTTCATTTGAAGTTGGTAAGTTGTGATGTTTTGGATAAAACAAACACGTGTCAACTTAGGCCAACTATGTGAAGTGTTTGTCTTGGTTAGAATCCACACTATCTCTTGGATGTTTGACAAGGGAGTCTTATAAGTCAAGAGGATAGTGGGAGTCTTAAAGGTCTTGAAAGTCTCAAGAACTAATCAAGAATAAAACCTAAAGTTCTTCACTAACACACGACTTGAGGTTTATAACCTATCGTGTTGACATATTCTGTGCCCATTCCAGTTAAAGTTGGCTTTGCATATGAGTTCTTAGAGTTCTCAAGTGGTTGCACAACAACTTGGAAGCAATGGCAGGTCCTTGAGTTGCCAGGTGGCAAGAAATTAAGATTGAAGTTCAATCCATATGGTTTTGGATTTGTCATTATCTTTGTCTTGTGATTATGGTTTTGACAAATTCATATGGGTAGGAACTCATACACCATATAAATCTAAGTGTCATAAGGTTTTTCTTCGATTCATGAAAATGATGGTGAGGAAACACTTTCACTAAGTAGATTTTAGTTAGATAGCAATTGTGATATTTGCATTCTCAAAGTCGTTAGTGGAGCGTGTGTGGTTTACCGGCACACTAACCTGGACTTGTGAGAAGTGGCAAAAAGGTCTAACCATTATTATTATGGGATCCCTCTTCATAATTGTTTAGACACACAAGTGTGCTATCTAAGGGAAGGTGTATGATTTTGATAAAGTTCTATCAAAACAATCCAGTATCAGAAATCAAAACTTTGGTAAGAAAGTCAATAAAGTATTGATTTCTAGAAGTCCAGCTGATTTCTGAGTACATATCAAAGCTAGTGGGAGGATAAGTGTTATGCTAATAATCATCATGTTAGTGGGAGCATGATAATTATGATAAAGATTGCAAGTTAGCAATGTTAATTATAGAAAACAAAAGGTTTCAATTGGGAAAAAGTTGTTTTGCTATAATTAAGGGAGAGGAAATTATACTTCATCTCAAATCTATAAGCTTAGATCGTGAGGTTTTAATCATTTAGTCAAGGATATATATGAATGTCATGTTGGAATGGCTCAACATAAGGAAATTCTGTATATGGGTCCATTATTTGCGTTCTAAAATTCGATTATGATTACGGCATCCCTTTTCATAATCTGAATTATGAGAACTTGGCAAATAGAAATGGAAATGTTATAGCAAAAGACTGGTTTAGTATTTATGTGAAAGATCATGAATCGTGTCCCATATGCTTCAGATATAGGATCGATTACATGTGCTATAGGTATCCGTTCTAAAAGTTTCCAAATGCCTGGGGCATTAAGAAGGGAAAAGGTTTAGAACTGGATGTGACTAAAAGGATTAAACAATTGTCGAGGACAATCTAAGGTTTACCAAAGATTGGTTGCTCAAGGACAGTTGGAAGTATAGTGATAATTCGGGAAGGACCATATTGACCTAATCTGGAAGGAGGCAACTCTTGTTCAGAAGTGATAGTCAAAATGGAATCTAGAAATGTTTCAAAGTCAGAAATTTCAATCTGTGTAAGATTAAGGAAACTTAATGAAAGAAGGATGTTTCCAAGGAGTTGATCTCCTTTGGAATACTCTGTAATGATTGTTGCCAAGTCTTCGTGAATTTGTGCATAATTGTTACAAGAGGATCAATGCATATAAGTTTAGAATCTAACAGATTTCAGTAAATGGCATGAATTTGGAATTCTTGCATTTACAGAAAGGATTTGGGAGTGTGAAAAGAGAATCATTGAAGTTATGTTCTATTGATATAGTTCACAAAGTAAAGATCATAGACAAACATAGTATGCATAATTGGTGTGTGGCATGACTAGTGTTTAGAAAAAAAAGAAAAAAAAATAGTGTACATGCTTGGAGCATGGGACAACTATTGTTTTAAATTCAAGAATAAAGTTGATAGCTGAAACAGTATACAATGAATAATGTGTAATCATATGGTGATAAATAAAAGGTGTTTTATTTATGTTCATAGATTTTGATACCATATTGGATTCAATTATTATTGCGTTTCACTTTGCATGTTTTGACTTCCCGAATAAACTAGGTTATTCTTCCGGAATGAATAAGTTATTCAAACCATCCACAGTCGGTCATATGTTGGAAGTAGATATGAATTAAGACTGTCATGGGTTGGCTTGTAGAGGTCTAAGGTGTTGGACAAATGGCTACAACACTCATGAGTGCTCATAAGTTCTGAGTATTGGATTCAACCCGCGGTCATTGGAATCACTTCATGGATTTTATCACGAGTGATCATGAGACGATAATATCTTATATTCTTCAAACCTAGAGATATGAGTTGTTACTATGAGTTGGTTGTACATTGATTGCACGAGACCGCATTTGGTAACTCGGTGCTATAAAACGTGCCTTTGTGTATGATTCAATAAGTAGTAGAACAAGCCATATGAGTCGAAGTTTATACATTCCTTTTACCTTCGGGAAAAAAGTGATATCTGTGGGCCCCTCGATGATTTGATGATGACAAATGGAAGTGCTCGGCCGGGCCAGGACTGATTTGATTTGTTCAATTAGTCAGTCGTCATAAATCAGAAATCGGGAAACAACAAATGGACAGAGTGAATGATTATAATCCATGTCTCAGTCCATATGATATCTAGAATGGAGGAATATATGATCCCTTATCTAATGGACAAATCATTGACAAAGGTCAAAGTTTATCGACAAGGTCAGAGTTCGACAGAAGCTTTTGAGAGCTACGATATCCAGTTGGTTCTTGAAGTCATACGCAATAATAGTTTTAGACTTATCCAAGTGGGAGACTGTTGGATTAATGTCTAAGTCCATAACTATAATTGGTATGACTTGACCCGACCCGACATGGTCCATTTGGGTTGCATGGCATCATGCACTTGGATAGACTATAATGAGAGAAATAAGACACTTATGGTTATTAATATATTATAAGTTATAGTATATTAATAATAAGAATAATGAGATTATTTAATTAGTATTGATCAAGAATTAATCTAGGATTAATTAAGTGATCAAAAGAAGACTAATTAAATATATGGGTTGATTGTGTAAATCATCCATACTTGTATAGTGGGCTAATGCTCCATGGATAATCAAGTTGGGCTAAAACCCATAGGATGGTCCATGGATGCTCCATGGTGTATTTGAACCCATGGATCCAAGGAAATGGAAAGCCATGACAATTAAGGGTTTACCCTAATTCTAACCCTATATAAAGATCTTATTCTTGACCAAAATCGGCCACTAGTGAGAGAAAGAAAGGGCTAGCCGATTTCATGAAGTGTAGAATTCTCTCTAAGTTATTCCAAGTGCTTATGGTGTTGTGTGAACCATTTGAGGTGTCACACTTGGGGCACTAGGCACTCAAGCTTCATGAAGACAAGCACTATCAAAGAGGTATGTATTCTATCTTGTTATATTCATAGTTTTGTATGCTAGATTAGGATAATACCTTGGATGTTCATATTTGCATGTATAATAGAGAAAACATAGATCCAAGGTATTTAGGGTTGCATGTACACTTAGGAGTGTTAGAATGCTCATAACCTAACAGGTACAAGCGGCGAACTTCACTTTATCCGACTCAGGGCAAGCACAAATTTCGAAAATAGATTCAATTTTCTCGGACCATCGAGTTAGGGAAATGACACCTCCAGTGCCATCGAAGGATGTGGGTTTCGCGTTCATGAAGTCTTTATAGGAACCCCCTTTTTTGTGTCCTTTACTATCTTCTAGGATCTGGGGTTGGGGATCACCTCCTGAACTACTGGGGTTCCTTTGTGACATGGATGCTGTCACTACGGCAGTAAAAAGTGTCTGAAGGGTTACCAGATCAATTTGAAGAGAAGGTGGTGGCGGAGGAGGGTTGTTGTTGGTCTTTGAGCTGGGTCTCTTTCTTTGAGGCATCTTGATCTAAAAATATCAGGGAAAGAGAGGATCATAAGTCCTCAAGATGGAGTCATGAGATATGGAACAAGGGATATCTCAGTAAATCAGATATAAGATTCTATAGAGCGATAAAGCAGGAAAGATTTATTGAAATAACTAAATTATCGCTAAAGGAATGATCAAGGAACAACGCGTGAATGAGGATTTCTACAAAGAATTTGGTCCGAGAAATACTCCCATTGTATTTCATGTCTCGTTGCAACGACGGCTCATTGTTTGGGTATTGGGTAAGTTATAGGCATGCTGCACACCACAGTCACTCCCAAGCACATGTTGGCCGTGTCTCGAATGAATATAGTTGGCCAAGATTTATTGATCCTAGACACGACTACATAACTGCCCAGGTTTAACTGCATCGTACGACACCCATTTACTTATGTTTTGTTCTACTTGTAGTTACGGATTTTGATGGTTAGGTATACTTGTAAACTTTTGAAAATACTTATATTTTGAGGTATGCTTTTCGTTCAGAGCACTTAGGCCCCTTAGTGTTTATAGTATTATACCATGTAAGGTCTGGTATACTTAGTTCACTATAAACAAGGGCTCTGATACCAATCTGTCACACCCCAAAAACCGAAGGAGGAAACATTTCCGGAGCGGACTCCATGTTGAATATCAAATCCAATGCACATAGTAAGCAAAGTAAACAACCATTACATTACATATTAGAATTTACATTTGTTCAAAAGTATAGTATTACAAGTGTTATACATATGTATATATGAACAAAAGTGAAGACGAGTCTTTTGTACGCTCCGTCTTCTCCAAAAGGGATTCCTGGGTACCTGTCTAACGCGGACCTGAGAATACAAGCAGTTTGAAAATCAGCATAAAGCTGGTGAGTTAAAAAGATGTTTGTTTATGTGAAAATGTTTATATTTTCCTTTGGTTTTCTGAAAAAGTTACGAATCCAAGAAAATCCCATATTTTCTTATATGTAAAGTTTAGTTAACTGATTTATTACACAAGTCTGGTTATGTACAGTTCTTATCCCAGGAAAATCCTATATTTTCCTAAAAGTCAAGTTTTAGTTAAGAATTACATTGTATAGTTTTACACATGAATCTATTTACTGAAAAGTCATGGGATTACTATCCCGTACCAGTTATAAGATAGCTTGATATACACAAAACTAAAGATAGATATAGATTTAAAACCATAGGACTATCATCCGTACTAGATATAGATTCAAAACCATGGGACTATCATCCCATACTAAATATAGATTCAAAACCATGGGATTACCATCCCGTACTAGATATAAGAACTATAGATAGAGAGTAGATATGAAATTTAATCCGTGAATAAACTTATATTAATACGTATTGTGAGTCGGGTAACCATGATGATACAACAAAGAGACCTCCTTGATGTTTGGCAGACGTCGAAACTATATCCAAGAATTTGTCACCCCAGGCGTGCCCGCCTAACTGTAGCTAGCAGTTAAGGTGTGGGATTGTCAGTCCCGAATAGATCTATCCACAATTTCCACGCTCTCCCTTCAGGAGACTCTGGTTAAACTTCCGGGGAGGATTTACTAATAATGATGACGAACCTCACAATCTAGTATTGTACTATTCACGGTGTTCTTGAACGTTATCAAACATACTAATCATTTAGAAACATAATATAATACAAACAATTTAATACAATGAGATGATCTGGTAATATAATCTAAATTAAACAGAGATAAACTGAATTAGACATAGTTTATCTATTAACTTTATGTAAGTCTATATTCGTAAAACATGAACTGAAGATCCCAAATTATTCCCATAATAATTTAATTTGTTTGATTGTTTCCTTTACTGAAATTCACGTAGTTATAGTTGAGAAAACATTCCTTATGCTCAACATAATACATAAGGGGTAAAGATATTTAAAGGTTAGCCAGATATTTATAGAATTACATTAGTATTAGGTTTTTTTGAAAACATTTATAGTTTTTCTTCTATTACCCCCTGAAAACATTGAAAAACACGGAAAAAGGGTAGGGGTATGAACTCACTGGTTGAGGAACGCGTCGGTTTGGATCCTAAACGTCAGTTCTGGGTTTGCAAACGCACTAGATTCCTATGAAATGGGAAATGATACACATTTGTATCGAATTAGACTTTAATTCACTAATTAGATATGATTATTTACCCTAGGACGCGAAAACACCTCAAATCAAGCATTTGGAGCGACCCCGGTGACATCTAGGGACATATATGGCTTGGATATTGTGTTTACTCTTCAAGAGTAAACTTCTTATGGAATTTACAGCCCTAAGACCATGTCCATATGAGTTCACGGCCGTGAACTCATGGATGATGGGTTTTAAGGTGCTAAATGGTCAAACATCACTTGGGGAAAGTAGTTAGGATCAAATCTAAGGCATAGGAATGGATTTAACCCACATATGGACCACTTAATGGAGTTTACGGCAGTAAACTAGGAGTTTATGTTCATAAACTCCCCCACACACATTCCTTATGTGTTTTGGTGGTGCTAGGACAATCACATGTGATTCAAACTAATTTTACAAGCCTTAGAATGAAGTTTGGGCATCATTTGACTTGCTTAGGTGAGTTTACGGCCCTTGAACCTATCCTTGTGGGGTCATGGATGTAAACACTCAAATGGATGGTTTTTATTATGTTTAAGGTCCTCAAATCGATTGTGGTTGGTTCTAGGATTTATTCCAAGGCTAAAGGTGTGTTTAAATGGCTTTTAAACATTTGTTTTTGAGTTTACTCTTCATGAATGATGAGTTTACGGCCCAAGCATGCTCTTGGGAACTAAAGTCATGTTTACTCCTCAAAAATCATGTTTAGGGTGTTCTAAGTCTGAATTGGTAAGGCATAAAGTCATATCTAAGTCCTAAAGTTGGTTTGGAGGGGTTTTAGGGCTCAAAAACCCAATTTATTTGAGTTTACGGCCCAAGCATGCTCCAGGTCCATAAACTCATGAAGATGGTCCTAAATCAATGTTTAAACTCGGATTTGAAGGCTAAAGAGGTTGAATAACAAGTTAGGGAAGTTACCTTGAAGATTTGAAGCCTTAATTTGATGTTTTGGACCTATTTTCTTTGATTCGAGGAGAGAGGTTAGAGAGAGAGAGAGTAGTGAGAGAGGGAAAAAGCTTCAAATGGAAGCTTAATCTCCTTTAAATAGGTCCTAAGTTCGGGACACGATGGAATTCTACCCAATACCGACGTTAAACGGGGCTTTTGGTAGCACCCGATTAAGATGTCATAACCCGATATGGTTGAAACTAAAATTTTTCCGATTACTAATATGGAGTGTTAAAATGAGTTCTAAACATATTTAGACATCCATTAAGTCATAATATAAATCTCAAAAATATTGAATTAATTTAAAACTTAAACGGAAACAATTTGAAAGAGACGAATTTTATGGACGGAATGGGTTACGGCAATGGATAAACTTCGGGTTGTCACATATCTGTCACACCCCGAAAACTGAAGGCGGAAACATTTCCAGGGCGAACTCCACGTTAAGTATCAAATCCAATGCACATAGTAAGTAAAGTAAACAACCATTACATTACAATAAAAGTTTACATTTGTTCAAAAGTAAGTTGTACAAGTATGATACATAGTATATATGAACAAAAGTAAGAAGTGTCTTCGATACACTTCGTATTTGGCAAAATGGATCATCGGGTACCTGTCTAACGTGGACCAGAGAATACAAGCAGTTTGAAAATTAGCATAAAGCTGGTGAGTTCATAAGCGGTTTTGTTTTGTGAAAATGTACGAGTTTGCTTTTGGTTTCTGAAAATGTTATGACCCAAGAAAATCTCATATTTTCTAAAAAGTAATGTTTGGTTAACTGTTAGGTTACACGGTTATGGTTATGTTCAACTGTGATCCCAGGAAAATCCCATATTTTCCTAATGTGAAAGATGTATACTGAAAACCTGGTTATCCTTGTAAAGTGTGTGTTAGTTCACCAACCCAAAATGTAATGTAAAAGATGTACTCTGAAAATGTATTAGTTTTAACACGTTTATAAAACTAACATATACCAAGTAAACTAGTTACTTAACCCATTATTACTATTATGTAAATCTCTGTTATCCAAATTGCAAGTTCCATAACCATACTAAAGACTAATTATGGCAATAAGTAGTCCATTTCACTCTATGACTTTCGTCACCCTTGAACCTTTCGGTTCGGCTGTAGCTAGCAGCCAGGTGTGGGGTAGTCAGCCCCATATAGATCTATACACTCAAGTCGTGCTCCTTATATAAGAGATTCTGGTTACAGTGGTGGTCCTCCACTTGCGTATCTCTGTGGAGTGTTCACCGTGGACATGTCTCCAATTATAGGATTAACAAATTTACTAGTAATAATACTGAAAGATCAAATGACTATCCTCCACTCGCGTATTTCTGTGGAGTGTTACCGAGGACAAAACCATGTTCAAATGTTTAAATGTTATGCTTTTAACTGATATAATGTGGGAAAACATTTGTGAAAATATAAATACAATAACTTATAAGGTATTTCCCAAATAATATTATAATGTGTTCTGTAGGTTCAAACGGTTGTTTGTTACAACTGTCAGTGTTAAAAGCATATATAATATGAAACAAGATGTATGTAAAACAAGTTTTTAGTACAAGTATCACTTGTACTTTGCTTTTATCCCCCTGAAAACAGTGAAAACATTGAAAATGGGTAGGGGTATGAACTCACGAGACGTGAAAAGGCGACGGTTTGGATGCTATGTGACGGTTCGGGGCTGGATAACGTGCGAGGTTCCTATGTAATATGAAATGGTATACAAATATATCTAATTAGATTTTAAATCACTAATTAGATATTATTATACACTCCAAGACACGAAAACACTTCAAAATAAGTGTTTGGAGTGACTTGGGTGACATTTAAGGACGTGTGGGACTTGGGAAATGAGTTTACTCTTCAATAGTAAACTCCTTATGAAGATTTCGGCCCTAAGACCATAACCACATGAGTTCACAGCCATGAACTCATGATTGGGGGTTTTATGGTGTGAAATGGCATGATAACACTTAGGAAAATTAGTTAGGTTTTAATCTAGGGCCTTGGAATGGATTAAACTAACTTAAGGACCATTTATTGGAGTTTACGGCAGTAAACATGGAGTTTACAGCCATAAACTCCCCCATGCTCAATCCTTAATTTATTGGGTGAAGCTAGGACAATCACATGTGATTCAAACTATTTTTCCAAGCCTTGGGATGAATTTTCGGCACCATTTGACCTATGTAAAGGAGTTTACGGCCCTGGAACTTGTTCTTGGGGAGTTATGGATGTAAACACTCAAAAGGAAGGTATTTATCATGTTTAAGGTCCCAAAACTAATTTTGGTTGGTTCTAGGATTTATTCCAAGGCTAATGGTGTGTTTACATGGCTTTTTAACACTTGAAAATGAGTTTACCACCCATGAATGATGTGTTTATAGCCCAAGAATGATCTTGGGTAGTTACTCATGTTTACTCCTCAAAATTCATGTTTAGGGTGTTTTAAGTCCAGAATGGTAAGCCATATAGTCGAATCTAAGTCCCAAAATTGGTTTGGAGGGGTTTAAAGGCATAAAAACCCTCTTATTAGGTGTTTACGACCCAAGCATGCTCCTTGGCCGTAAACTCATGTTTGAGGTCCAAAATCAAAGTTTAAATTCGGATTTGAAGGCTAAGGAGGTTGAACAACAAGTTAGGGAAGTTACCTCAAGGATTTGGAGCCTTAATTCTATGTTTTTGGACGTTGAATCTTGGTTTGAGGAGAGAGGTTAGAGAGAGAGTAGTGAGAGAGAGAAAAAGCTTCAAATGGAAGCTTAGATCACTTTAAATAGTGTCTAAGTTTTGGACATGGTGGAATTCTACCCGATACCAGCGTTATACGGTGCTTTTGGTCGCACCCGATTGAGTTACCGTAACCCGATATGGTCGATTCTAAAATGTTTCCGATTACTAATATGAAGTGTTAATGTGAGTTGTAAAAATGTTTAGACACTCATTAAGTCATAATAGAAGTCCCACAATTATAACCTAATTTAATGACGTTACGGAAACGAAATCGAAAACGACGAATATATAAACGAATAGGGTTACAATTGATGGAATGAACTTCGGGTTGTCACATTATCCCCCTGTTAGAGGGAATTTCATCCCGAAATTCAGAATTAAGAAACAAATCATGGATCTGGAAAGAGTTGTGGATACTTCTGTTTCATTGAGTCTTCACGCTCCCATGTGAACTCCGGTCCCCGCTTGGCATTCCGGCGAACCTTCACTATCGGGATGCGACTTTGCTTTGTACGTTTGACCTCTCGATCCATGATTTCGATCGGTTCCTCCACGAAGTTCAAGTTTTCGTTTATCTCGATCTCGTCTAAGGGAATCAATAGGGTTTCATCGGATAAGCACTTCTTGAGATTTGAGACATGGAAAACAGGATGGATGTTACTGAGTTCGTGAGGTAATCGATGTTTATAGGCTACCGGACCGATCCTGGCGAGGATCTCGAAGGGTCTAATGTACCTCGGGTTAAATTTCCCATGCTTTCCAAAGCGTACCATGCCTTTCCAGGGTGAGACCGTCAACAGGACACGGTCTCCAACCTGGAATTCCAGAGGTTTCCAGCGATTATCTGTGTAAATCTTATGGCGATCTCGTGAAGCTTTCAATCTTTCCTGGATTTGGATGATCTTCTTGGTCGTTTCGCAGATGATTTCAGGACTAGTAAGAGCACTGTAGGGAAATCGACTCTTGGCTAGCTGCATGTCCCTTACCTCGGCCCATCACAGAGGGGATCTGCAGTTGCGACTGTAGAGGGCTTCGAACGGGGCAGCCTTAATACTGGTATGGTAACTGTTGTTGTACGAGAATTCGATCAAAGGCAAATGTGTGTCCCACGAGTGTCCTAAATCGATGAAACATGCCCTAAGCATGTCTTCCACGGTTTGGATAGTACTCTCGCTCTGACCATCATTCTAAGGGTGATAAGTCATGCTCATGTCTAGTTTAGTTCCAAGAGACTTCTGAAGAGACTGCCAAAACCTTGAGGTAAACCTGCTATCTCGGTCAGAGATAATGGACATAGGTACACCGTGCAGTCGAACTACCTCTTGGATGTAGATCCGTGCGAGTCTTTCCATCTTAAACGATTCTTTAATCGGGATGAAGTGAACGGATTTGGTCAAACGATCAACAATTACCCAAATGGTATCGTACCCAGTCGAACACTTGGGTAACTTGGTGATGAAATCAATTGTAATCATCTCCCATTTCTATTCGGGTATCTCGGGTTGCTGGAGCAGACCAGAGGCTTTCTGGTACTCAACTTTCACCTTGGCGCAAGTCAAGCACTTACCCACGAATGTAGCGATCTCGGCTTTCATGTTCGGCTACCAGTATTGTTTCTTGAGATCTAGGTACATCTTGTCCGAACTTGGGTGCGCAGAGTATCTGGTCTTGTGCGCCTCTTCCATGACAATCTCACTGAACCCTCCGAACTTTGGAATCCAGATTCGGTGCATGAAACAGTAGACTCCGTCACCTCTGATCTCAAGTTTCTTATCCATTCCCCTTAGGGCTTCACTTGACTTGTTCTCGGGTTTGAGGGCTTCTATATGGGCATCTCAGATTTGCATGGATAAATGGGAATGGATAGTCATCGTCAGGGTATTCACTTTTCGGCTTGAACATTCCTTTCGGCTAAGGGCATCTGCTACCACATTGGCCTTGCCGGGATGGTAGCGGATTTCACACTCATAATCGCTGAGTAGTTCTACCCATCGTTGTTGCCTCATGTTTAGGTCTTTCTGATTGAGGATGTGCTGCAGGCTCTTATGGTCATTGAAGATCGTACACTTGGTTCCGTAGAGATAATGTCTCCAAATCTTCAGTGCAAAGACTACGGCTCCTAACTCCAAGTCATGTGTGGTGTAGTTGACCTCGTGTGCTTTTAGCTGTCTTGAGGGATAAGCAAGCACTTTTCCTCTTTGAATAAGCACACAGCCTAAACCCTGATTAGACGCATCACAATAGACAACGAAGTCTTCTGTCCCTTCGGGTAGGGACAGAAGAGGTGTGCTACACAAAGCTTGCTTTAACGTCTGGAACGCGGATTCTTGCTTTTCACTCCAATGATAGGGTACACCTTTCTGTGTTAGAGTGGTTAGGGGTTTGGCGATTTTGGAAAAGTTCTGGATGAATCTCCGATAATAGCCGGCGAGACCCAAGAATTGACGGATTTCTGTGGTTGTCTTCGGTGCCGACCAATTCTCTATTGCTTTAATCTTGGAAGGATCCACGTGAATACCCTCCTCTCTTAGCACGTGACAGAGGAAAGTTACCTTGCGTATCCAGAATTCACACTTCGAAAATTTCGCGTACAGCTTCTCGGATCTAAGGGTCTCCAACACTAACCTCATGTGTTGCTTGTGGTCTTCTTCACTTCTGGAGTAGACAAGTATGTCGTCTATGAACATGATGACGAACTTGTCTAAAAAGGGACGACATACCCTGTTCATCAGGTCCATGAACACAGCCGGTGCATTGGTTAGACCGAAGGGCATCACTACAAACTCGTAGTGTCCATACCGAGTCCTGAAAGTTGTTTTGGAAAGATCGCTCTCATGAACTCGTAGCTGATGGTACCCTGACCGAAGGTCTATCTTTGAGAAGTTATTGGCTCTCGAAGTTGATCGAAGAGGTCATCTATTCGTGGAAGGGGATATCGATTTTTGACGGTCAACTTGTTCAACTCGCGGTAGTCGATACACATCCGGAAGGATCCATCTTTCTTCCTTACAAATAAAACCGGAGCTCCCCAGGGTGAGGAACTCGGTCTGATGAACCCTTTACTGAGTAACTCTTTGAGTTGACTGGATAACTCCTGCATTTCTGCTGGAGCTAGGCGATATGGAGACTTGGCTACAGGGGTAGCTCCAGGAAATAGGTCAATGCGAAATTCGACCTGACGTTTGGGAGGGATTCCTGGAAGCTCCTCTAGAAAGACATCAGTAAAGTTACAGACTTTGGGGATGCTCGCGAGGTCTTTAATTTCCTGTCTCTCGTTGATTACATGGGCTAGGAATGCTTGGCATTCCTTTCGCAAGAGTTTCTGAGCTTTGATACAGGAAATAATGCGAAGGTTGTAGCTGAGTTTATCGCCATAGATTATGAGAGTTTGACCCGAAGGAAGGTTGAGACGGATGGATTTTTCGTAGGAAAGGATATCAGCATGATTGGGACTCAACCAATCCATGCCAATGATAACATCAAAGCTCTTCATGGAAACTGGCATAAGATCGATGGGAAATGAATGATCATTCAGGGTAAGTGTACAACCTATGAATATGTCACTAGCGTTCTTTTTCTCACCGTTAGCCATCTCGACGGTAAACGTTTCGGTTAATGGTTTGGGGTTAGGCTTTAGATTATGTTTGAATGAATGACTAACAAAGCTTTTTTCAACACCCGAATCAAAAAGAATACTAGCATAAGAGTTGTCGAGAAGGAACGTACCCGAAACAACAGTGGGATCGGCGACTGCCTCCTCCCGTCCCATGGCTAGGACTTTCCTGGTATTATCAGTAGTCGACTTCTTTGGGAAGTTCCTCTTGTAATGCCCAACTTCTCTATAATTATAGTAGGCTTGACCAACAACTGCTCCAGAGGATTGATTTGCAGATTGGGCTGGTGCCTTGCAGAATCGGATCGTGTGCTCCTTTTTACCACAGTTGGTGCATGTTAGGTCACGGTAGGGGCCAGGGTTATGGTGGTATTTGCACTTTTCACACAGAGGAAGGTTACCAACATACCTACTGGTAGGGGTTTAAGCTGTAGATCCGACACCAGAACTGTCACACCCGAAAACCAAGAACGGCGGAAACGTTCCGGGGCGGAGGACGTCATGTATAATATCACAACAATGTAAAGTAGTAAACAAGCTACAACATCATCCATTGCATTAATAATATAATTATTATACAAGTGTATTCTGTTAAATTTTGATAAACACTAAAGCATAAATCAAACTGAAAGATAAGTCTTCAACGAGCTCCATCTTCCCTAATCCTTGCATCGGTACCTGTCTATATTGACCTGAGGATACAAGTAATTTTGAAAGCGAGTATCAGCTTTAAAGCTGGTGAGATCATAAGTATTTAGTGTCTTAATTTCTAAGTAAGTATTTGTATGTAAGAATTTGTATGTGAACTGTAAGTATGAAGATGTTTGTAAAACAACTGTAAACGTTTGAAAAACTCTAGAATCCCTATGATTCCTACTATTGTATAAGGGTGTCTTTTACCAAGACCTAACTGTTCTCAATGTTTGTGTCATGTAAAAGTGTGTAATTTTCCTAAGTGTAAATATTATTAACAAAATATAGTTTTTACATTACCATGCGTCGTGTGAAAATTCACGAAGTGAATGTAATGGGAAAAGAAATAGTACTATGGTGTAGTATCAAACTACAATCGTACCTATTACCTTAAATCTAGGGTAATACTTCCAAGTACTATAGTATTTGATATAAATAACTACATCGGTACTAAACTGCCTTATTTGAGGGATAAGGTATAATGTGATGTCTAGATCCCAGACTATACGCTCCCTATCAAAGGGATTTTGGGACCTACCCACGACCGCTGCATGTATGCAAGCCGTGAGCCTCCACATTACTATGATCATGTATACTTGCTATAACTATCACAATTGCGTTGTGATTCATCAGTATAGTTAGATCCGGAACTGGCTCTATGCTATAGCACTTAGTGACGTCTGTTCTAAGTATATGTAAGCGTACTCATGTAAGTGTGATCATGTACTTGTACTTATGTAAGTGTGATCATGTATTAGTATAGTAGTGTACTATAATGTTCTACGTGTGCTAGCTGTAATGTACGTGCTCTCTACCTAGCAAGTATAGTAATGTAATTGTTCTAGTATCGTTGTATATGTTCTCTTTCTAGTATAGTTGTATATGTTCTTCTAGTAGTAAGTATTGAATCATGAATGAACTGACTCATAGTATGATATCGTGTTATAGTAATAGTTCTAGTATCTTCCTAAACTACCCATATGGTAGTTTACTAGTAATCTAACTGGTACGTATGGACATGGATGTATACCCTTGCTACCCAAGGGGATGGGATGAACTGGAAGGACCTTTTACGACTATATATGTACACATGATATATAACTAATATTTAAACGACTTTCGGACGAATACCCGATATCCCACCAGACCACATCTCGAGCGCGAAAAGGAAATAGGGTGGATAGCCTTCCTAAGTCTTTTAAACATTTCTTATATAAATATACATATAGAGGCATGCAATTTATAATATAAAAGAATAAACAAGTTTTGTAAAAACATTTGAAACATAATTATTATCTTAAGAAAAGATCGACTTCATGTCAATCTATAAAACAATTTGAAGGCATGGGTTTGATAAAACAGTTTAGTATAAAGAAACATTTGTTTGAACACAATTGTAAATAAGTTTGAAATGTAATATACAGAGTAAACTGTACAGTGTAATAAGGAGTTTAAAACATATAAAATGTTTATAAAAATCATTTGAAGTAACGGTTTGGTAAAACGGCTAATGAGTAGCCAAATCATTTGAGTGTTGTATATTAATCACATGTGATTGATGTAATAACTAGCATAATTCTACTTATTAATCACATGTGATTGATATAATAACTAGCATGATTCTACTTGTAGCCCCCCCCCCCATTAAACATTTAAAAATAGTTTAAAACATTAGTTAAGGGGTATGAACTCACCTGCAGTAAGTGACTGGACTTGAACGGACTGTTATCGTAAGGAAGGATCGGACAAGTGCTTGGTGTCAAGTGAAAACTCTAGACACACACAATGATCCTAATTACATATGAAGACATATATATATAAATAATTAGTGATTAAAACACTAATTATACAAGTATAAACATTCAAACGCGAGGAAAACACTTATGGTCAAGTGCTAGGAGGCTAATGGGTTGCAACAAAGGAGTGTAACACCTCAAATGGGAGTTTAAGGTCTAATGACCATATGTTTTGGAGTTTACCGCCCAGGGGAGTAAACTCCTGGCCGTAAACTCTCAACGAAGTCTCTAAATGAAGCTTATAATTATTACAACTCTAGTGGTGAATTGCTTCAAGGCTAAATCAAGTGTTTGGGTGCCATATTAACTCCTTTAAGGAGTTTACGGCCTTGGGACCATATTCCCTTGGAGTTTACAGCCGTAAACTCCCTTGGGAGGGTGGTTATGGTGTTTTCAACTCTCAAACATTTCAACATAAAGATCTATGTTGGGTTCTAGGCATAAGGAAGGAGTTAGGGTGTCATTTGACCCCTTTATAGGTGTTTGCGGCCCAAGAGCATGTCTTGGCCGTAAACTCCTTAACTCATGTGATTACTTGTGTTTTGTAGGCTTTAAACACTTTAGGGTACATGTCCTAGTTTAAGTCTAAGCTTTAGGAGGTGTTTCAAAGCATTTTGGCATGTTCAAGGGAGTTTACGGCCTAAGATATTCTTGGGCCGTGAACTCCCAAAATTGGGTGATTCTAGGTTGATTTCGTGTCCCTAATACACTCCTATACAAGTCCAAGGCAGTAGTACATCACGGGGGACAATCTAGGCTTCGTTTCGGGAGTTTACCGCCCAAGAACACCTTGGGGAGTAAACTCCTAAATCGGATGATTTAGCTATGTAATCTATGTTATGAACACATTTAAGGCTTTGTAACACTACTAGAAAGAGTTACTCACAATTTGGGATAAAAACCCGAAGATCCATGAGAGAGAATTTTGACTTTTTTCTAAATGGAATTCAACAAATGAACCAATTTGGTTCAGAATTCTATTTATAGTCCTGAGATATTTTTGGCAGAAAATATTTTTATTCCTGGAACAAACTCTAATGTCCTAGAGTATTGGAATAACAGTGTTGCACAAAAACCTAGTGCAACCACTCTCCTAATATCTCCTTAAGTGTAAATCCTGAAAACTGCCAAACTTACACTCGGAGTCTGAATTTTCACTGTAACTGCTCTACATCTGTTGGCTTGATATGGTTTGATCTGAATTGAAATTTCGGGTTGTTACATCATCCCCCTGTTGAAGGGAATTTCGTCCCAAAATTAGAATTTAGGCAAGGAAGTATGTACGAATGATCGAGTCGTGAGGAGTAAACTTCCTAATCGATTGGTTCTAGCGCACCTAAGTGAAATCGGGTTCTCGGTTGGCATTCCAACGAACCCTCACTAACTGGAGACGGCATTGCTTCGTCCGCTTGACCTCTCGGTCAAGGGTCACTACGGTTCTAATACGAAGGCGTGGATCTCGACGAGTGGACTTACAAGAGTCCTAACGGAAAGGTATGGTTTCACGATCGAGATGCGAAGAGTAGAATGTACGCTACTGAGTTCGCGGAGTAGGTCTAGTTTGTGCGAGCCACAGGACCGATTCTGATAAGAATCTCGGAGGTCCTAACTATATTGGATTTAGCTTTCCACGCGATATGAAGCGTACTAAGCAATTCCCAAAGTGAGTTAACCTAAAGAGCTTGGTCACTCACTTGGAATATCAAATGTTCCTTTTCTTGCTTAAACTCCCAGACAAAGCCTACCCTTTTCTGGGTCAAGGTCGTATGGTTTCCTGTGATTTGTGAGGGTTTCTGGATGAACTAAGTCGGTAGGTCGGTAAGACATAGAATTTGGCGAAAGACTGTCGGCGTCTCTGGTGTCGACAAATGCTCAACGGCTTTGACAAATTGAAAGGGTACTCAAAATTTCCCACATTACAACACCGTGTCTTAGAAATTTGACTCTTCAATTTCAAAACTCGTGCCTAGAGAACTTCGCTAAAGTTCCTCTGTATGAAATGTTTCCATGGGTTTTCTTCTTACTACAAGGGTAGATAAGTAAGTCATTACATGGAGAAATGATGAAATGATCCAAGTAAGAAAGACGTACCCTATTTATTTAGCACATGAAAACTATGGACGTATTGGTCCTATCCGAAAGGTATCACTACAGACTCGAAGTGTCCGCATCGAGTTTAGGAGATAATCATCCGGACATCTTTCCCTAACACTCGTACTGGTGATATTCGGATCTCATATCCATTCCTGGTAGTAGTTTCTTTCCTTGCGTTTGCTCAACCATTTCGTCTACGTGAGGCTGAGATAATGATTTCTAATGAAAAATCTTGACGGAGTCCTCGATAACCGAGGTACATACAATGCGATCCGTCGATCTCTGGAAGAATATGACCGGGGTTCTCTAGGGTGAGAAACCCAGTCTTCTAATTCTATTTTGTGTAGTTCGCTAAGTTGTACGGAATGTTCTTGTATCTTCGTAGGTGTTTAAACTATGGGGCGATCTGTGTACACGAGTCGCACCGGGTTTAATGTTTGTTCACATGGCAATGTGATTACTCGTAGTCTTGAGCAGTTCTCTATCCTGAAGTTCATATTAGAATTCATGCATGTTTTCACAACCACAACTTCAGGTGTACGAGTCGTATATAATTAAGCTTGAAAAGGTAGTCGAATAACTGATTCTTCTTTAAGCTCACATCCCATCGGGGAAAAGAAGTTAATGTGGAATCATCAATTCTAAACCTGTAGAAGCTTGATTATATATCAATCATACGCATACCTTCCTCAGTGATAGATCAATCGCATGAATCCTTGGATTAAACTTGACATACTGTACGAGTGGTACTTCGGGGATTTCTTCGGAAATGGAAAAACTAGGAGGTACTCCTGGCATGAGTACTTCGGTGTTCTGATATGACGGCTTCACTGGAGAAGTGATCTAGAAGAAAGAGATGTACGTATGAAGCTGTTTTTGTGAGGATCAAATTGAATCGAGTTGTATGATAATGTCGGAATCATACTAAAACTTAAAGACATTAGATTTGAACATAAGACGTTTACAGACAAAACACAATCGTGCAACCATGAACAGACTTACAGTAATTTAGATTTACCACAAGACTATTGCTGCGAATAAGATATACTACAAAAGACAAGTATACGCAACACGAGAATCCCTATACAGACAGGATCTCGCAAAAGGTAAAACTCTAGTTGCACTAGTTCTAGATAGTTTATAAGTCTGTTACAACGAAACGCCTTAATTGCATTTAACGTGGTTCCGGAGCAGGCTCTCCTGCAGCTATAATCCTGAGAATTTTCTCGACTGTGCCAGAGTTATGCGTTATCGGGCAATCCTTTTTAAGGTGTCCAATTTCACCGCATTGGTGACATATCTGGACAGCACCCACATCAGTGGAGGAAGTGAAGTGTCGAGTAGGAGTTATGGGGACACGGTTGTTTTCGTTGATCTTCCCTTTTGGACAGTTCATGTGATAATGCCCTGCCTCACCACAACTAGCAAACTAGGCTTGCTCCAGTGGTGGAGTTAGTTCTACAAAAATGGGCAATGTACCCCATCTTGTTGCAACTATTGCATTGCTAGGCTCGGCAAATTCCCTTGTGGTGGTAGTTGCACCGATCACACTTCCGGAGTGTTCCTTTATATGGTCTGTCCGATACTAGAATGGCAGCAGTTTCCACTTGTGGTTGTTGTTCGGTAATTCTCTGAAATCGCTTGCATTTTACTTGAGTTTGACAATTCGTTTCTTGAACTCTGAGTTGTTGTTTTGAGTGGTGGCGACTTTTACTATTTGTTGATTTCTCGGATTATTAACACGATCAGGATTGTCCATTCCTTTTTCAGTCTCGGTTGCGTTAACAGTGTTGTGATTAGCTAGGACAGCTGTCACGGCAGCCATCACGGCAGCTGTAACAGTGGCTTGGAAAGTAGCAGCGTCCATAGGAAAAGTAGAGGTTTCATTGCTTGGATGGTTGTTTCCGGATGGCGACATGATTCTGTAACACGAAAGACAAGGAATTTGAGAGCGATTCTGGTTGACTCTAGACGTAGTTCGGCTGTTTATGTAATGAATAGAAGTATGTTCTCGAAAGTTTGACCTACATCCTTATGATGCAGTCCTAGTATAGATTGAAGGTACGATTACGAAGGTTTGACCTACATCCCTATGATGCAGTCCTAGTACGGAATGGAAGTGAGTTTGTAGAACAGTCTCAAGACGTTTGACGTTCGAGCTGAGGTATCGTGGGTTGGTGAATAACAAGATCCAACCACTGAAAGAGACTTGGAAATGTCTCCAGAGCTAAATTACTATAGTCCAATGACTTGACTAAAGCATATTTCAGATAGACCCCATTGAAAGCATGATAAGAGTACTTGAATGAAGAATGACACAGAAGTTAGCCGGCTGCCAATATCTTGATATTCATGACGTAAAGATTCAGGAAAATGACCTTGTAAAGGTCTTACATCATATCCACAGAGAAGATAGTTCTTGACAACATAAATACCTAACTAAAGTACTTACGGTACAAGATAATTTCATAGAAAATGCCACATCGGGCATAGACAGAAAAAGACGATTCCTTTTTATAAGGAAAATAAAGTAAAGCGTCTGCTACTGGCGACGGTTATCCCTATGGTGAACTCTCAGTTCAGCCAGTTGACGTTCCACGTTAAGTAGGTGTCTTTCATACACTCTCTGGCATACTCGGAGCTCTATAACTTCGGCTCGTGATTCAGTCAGTGCTTGCAGCAGGGTTTCATGGTTTCTCTCTGATCTCTCGTGAGCATCTTCTAGACAAATGGTGCGGAGGGTACGCATTCTCGCATCGGCGACAACTTCGGTAATCTGATGTAGGGCTGTCCTGCCTTGAATCTCATTTTGGGCCACTCTGCGGACCAAGATTGGCAAGATTCTGTATGCTGAGCCCCAATTGTTTAGGTCGTCAAAGCTTCGGTCGCCATTAAATGGCATGGGCTGATCTTGTCCTTGGATCCTTGTTTCCTAGCATTCCACCCACTAAGGGGTCGGGCCATGAAAAGCCGGACGAGGGTTAGGAATTGGAAAGGAAGCTGCTCGGGGTAGGTTCCCAACCTCTGGTTCGGAGTTAGCATCATACGAAAATTCTTCATCATGGTGATCATTCAAGGGGGATACGATGATCATTCTCTGGTTCTTCTCCAAACCAACCAGCTATGACTTCGTTCGGAAGATACTGGTTGCCGAGGGGATGGAGTCCAGCCATGTTTTCTATGCGAGAATTTAGGGTAGGAGAATAATTATTAGACGAACTATCTAGATAATTATTTAGAAAACCTTCATCGGTTACATCGCTATTTGTGAAGTGCATACCAACTATGTGTAATCTAAACAGGATAGACCTTCAAATAAATGACCTTAATTCCAAATTCACACAGAATAGGGGTAAGGCAAAAATTTTACAGATTCTAAGACTATAACATCCTAATTACATATAGCCTTAGTGTATCCACTTAGCAACTATCAACTTAGTAATGAAGATCCCGTTTTAGTTCTTAAGTATAAAGTACTTATAGTAACACCAAATACTCCTATAGTATTTTAATTTTAATGTTATCTTCTATTGTTCTCATTGTGGTAGGGTTGGTAAGATTTTAGCATTGTTGCAACCACACAACTAAACTTAGTCAACCCTCGGATAATATAGGTGATCAGGCTATATCTTCCCAGTTTTGACCATATGTCTCTAAGCCCACTTGTGTTGCCCAACAATCGTAATTCTTTTGTACTGTCCTAATGACACTGATTTTAGTATGAATGCAGCACGTATACTTACTTAAATATTTCATTATTTAAAGTATAACTCTTGGTCAGAGTATTTTTAATCCCTTATGTATTTATAGTTAGTATATCTTTTATGGGTTGATATACTTAATTCACTATAAACAATGCTCTGATACCAGAAGTGTCACATCCCAAAACCAAGAACGGCGGAAATGTTCCGGGGCGTAGGACGTCATGTATAATATCACAACAATGTAAAGTAGTAAACAAGATACAACATCATCCATTGCATTAATAATATAATTATTATACAAGTGTATTCTGTTAAATTTTGATAAACACTAAAGCATAAATCAAAATGAAAGATGAGTCCTCAACGAGCTCCATCTTCCCTAATCCTTGCATCGGTACCTGTCTATGTTGACCTGAGGATACAAGTAATTTTGAAAGCGAGTATCAGCTTTAAAGCTGGTGAGATCATAAGTATTTAGTGTCTTAATTTGTAAGTAAGTATTTGTATGTAAGAATTTCTATGTGAACTGTAAGTATGAAGATGTTTGTAAAACAACTGTAAACGTTTGAAAAACTCTAGAATCCCTATGATTCCTACTATTGTATAAGGGTGTCTTCTACCAAGACCTAACTGTTCTCAATGTTCATGTCATGTAAAAGTGTGTAATTTTCCCAAGTGTAACTATTATTAACAAAATATAGTTTTTACATTACCATGCGTCGTGTGAAAATTCACGAAGTGAATGTAATGGGAAAAGAAATAGTACTATGGTGTAGTATCAAACTACAACCATACCTATTACCTTAAATCTAGGGTAATAATTCCAAGTACTGTAGTATTTGATATAAATAACTACATCGGTACTAAACTGCCTTATTTGAGGGATAAGGTATAATGTGATGTCTAGATCCCAGACTATACGCTCCCTATCAAAGGGATTTTGGGACCTACCCACGACCGCTGCATGTATGCAAGCCGTGAGCATCCACATTACTATGATCATGTATACTTGCTATAACTATCACAATTGCGTTGTGATTCGTCAGTATAGTTAGATCCTAAACTGGCTCTGTGCTATAGCACTTAGTGACGTCTGTTCTAAGTATATGTAAGCGTACTCCTGTAAGTGTGATCATGTACTTGTACTTATGTAAGTGTGATCATGTATTAGTATAGTAGTTTACTGTAATGTTCTATGTGTGCTAGCTGTAATATACGTGCTCTCTACCTAGCAAGTATAGTAATGTAATCGTTCTAGTATCGTTGTATATGTTCTCTTTCTAGTATAGTTGTATATGTTCTTCTAGTAGTAAGTATTGACTCATGAATGAACTGACTTATAGTATGATATCGCGTTCTAGTAATAGTTCTACACATATGGTAGTTTACTAGTAATCTAACTGGTACGTATGGACATGGATGTATACCCTTGCTACCCAAGGGGATGGGATGAAATGGAAGGACCTTTTACGACTATATATGTACACATGATATATAACTAATATTTAAATGACTTTCGGACGAATACCCGATATCCCACCAGACCACATCTCGAGCGCGAAAAGGAAATAGGGTGGATAGCCTTCCTAAGTCTTTTAAACATTTCTTATATAAATATACATATAGAGGCATGCAATTTATAATATAAAAGAAGAAACAAGTTTTGTAAAAACATTTGAAACATAATTATAATCTTAAGAAAAGATCGACTTCATGTCAATCTATAAAACAATTTGATGGCATGGGTTTGATAAAACAGTTTAGTATAAAGAAACATTTGTTTGAACACAATTGTAAATAAGTTTGAAACGTAATATACAGAGTAAACTGTACAGTGTACTAAGGAGGTTAAAACATATAAAATGTTTATAAAAATCATTTGAAGTAATGGTTTGGTAAAACGGCTAATGAGTAGCCAAATCATCTGAATGTTGTATATTAATCACATGTGATTGATGTAATAACTAGCATAATTCTACTTATTAATCACATGTGATTGATATAATAACTAGCATGATTCTACTTGTAGCCCCCCCCCCCATTAAACATTTAAAAATAGTTTAAAACATTAGTTAAGGGGTATGAACTCACCTGCAGTAAGTGACTGGACTTGAACGGACTGTTATCGTAAGGAAGGATCGGACAAGTGCTTGGTGTCAAGTGAAAACTCTAGACACACACAATGATCCTAATTACATATGAAGACATATATATATAAATAATTAGTGATTAAAACACTAATTATACAAGTATAAACATTCAAACGCGAGGAAAACACTTATGGTCAAGTGCTAGGAGGCTAATGGGTTGCAACAAAGGAGTGTAACACCTCAAATGGGAGTTTAAGGTCTAATGACCATATGTTTTGGAGTTTACCGCCCAGGGGAGTAAACTCCTGGCCGTAAACTCTCAACGAAGTCTCTAAATGAAGCTTAGAATTATTACAACTCTAGTGGTGAATTGCTTCAAGGCTAAATCAAGTGTTTGGGTGCCATATTAACTCCTTTAAGGAGTTTACGGCCTTGGGACCATATTCCCTTGGAGTTTACAGCCGTAAACTCCCTTGGGAGGGTGGTTATGGTGTTTTCAACTCTCAAACATTTCAACATAAAGATCTATGTTGGGTTCTAGGCATAAGGAAGGAGTTAGGGTGTCATTTGACCCCTTTATAGGTGTTTGCGGCCCAAGAGCATGTCTTGGCCGTAAACTCCTTAACTCATGTGATTACTTGTGTTTTGTAGGCTTTAAACACTTTAGGGTACATGTCCTAGTTTAAGTCTAAGCTTTAGGAGGTGTTTCAAAGCATTTTGGCATGTTCAAGGGAGTTTACGGCCTAAGATATTCTTGGGCCGTGAACTCCCAAACTTGGGTGATTCTAGGTTGATTTTGTGTCCCTAATACACTCCTATACAAGTCCAAGGCAGTAGTACATCACGGGGGACAATCTAGGCTTGGTTTCGGGAGTTTACCGCCCAAGAACACCTTGGGGAGTAAACTCCTAAATCGGATGATTTAGCTATGTAATCTATGTTATGAACACATTTAAAGCTTTGTAACACTACTAGAAAGAGTTACTCACAATTTGGGATAAAAACCCGAAGATCCATGAGAGAGAATTTTGACTTTTTTCTAAATGGAATTCAACAAATGAACCAATTTGGTTCAGAATTCTATTTATAGTCCTGAGATATTTTTGGCAGAAAATATTTTTATTCCTGGAATGAACTCTAATGTCCTAGAGTATTGGAATAACAATGTTGCACAAAAACCTAGTGCAAACACTCTCCTAATATCTCCTTAAGTGTAAATCCTGAAAACTGCCAAACTTACACTCGGAGTCTGAATTTTCACTGTAACTGCTCTACATCTATTGGCTTGATATGGTTTGATCAGAATAGAAATTTCAGGTTGTCACAAGAAGCAGAAGCAACGGGGGTAGTAGCAGCATGGACTGCTACAGTCTTTTGTTTCTTTGAGGATCCTTGGGAAGATTGACCCTTCTTCTTCGTCCAAAATTTCCTTTTGTCACCACTCCTCTTAGTCGGCTCAGGAGTGGTGGTGGTTTCCTCAAAATCATCACTGTGATTAATTTGGGTCTGGGCTAAACTCTTGGCGCTATCATACGTATCCGGCCGTGAAGATAAGAAATTTCCCTTGGTTAGCTGGGTTAGCCCCCAAATAATTCTTTCTATTTTCTTACTCTCCGGGGTAACCATTCCCGGACAGAGCAGTGTCGGATCATCAAACCTCGAGGTGTACGCAGCAATATCGGAACCCTTCATCTTTAGGTTCCAGAGCTCGTGCTCTAACTTCTGTATTTCGCCCCGAGGGCAGTACTCAGCCAGAAGGAGTTCTTTCATGGCTTCCCAACCCATAGCATTGGCTACAAGTAGGGTCAGGGATTTGAATTGGCCGTTCTACCAACTCAGGGCTTTGTCGTTGAAGGTACACACTGCAAACTTTACTTTATCGGACTCCGAACAAGCACAGATTTCGAATATGGATTCAAATTTCTCAAACCATCGAGTGAGGGAAATGACACCTCCAGTGCCATCAAAGGAAGTGGGTTTTGCGCTCATGAAATGTTTATAAGAACCCCCTTTTTGGTGTCCTTGACTATTTTCTAGGTTTTGGGGCTGAGAACCACCTCCTGAATTACTGGGGTTCCTTTGTGACATGGCGGCTGTCACTGCGGCAGTAATGGCTGTTTGAAGTGTTGCGAGGTCAGTTTGAGGAGAAGGTGGTGGCGGAGGGTTGTTGGTCTTTGAGCTGGGTCTCTTTCTTAGAGGCATCTTGATCTAATAAGATCAGGAAAGAGATGATGACAAGTCCTCCAAATTGAATCGAGAGATATGACAGTTATATATTCCGACTAAGCGATAAAGTAGGAAAGAGTTATCAAAACAGATACTTTATCACTAAGGAATGATCAGGGAACATCTCGTGAATGAGGATTTCTACAAGGGATTGGCTCGAGAAATACTCCCATAGTATTTCATGATTCGATGCATCGACGGTTCATTGTTTGGGTATTGGGTAAGTTTTAGGCATGCCGCACACCACAGTCACTCCCTAGCACATGTTGGTCGTGTCTCGAATGAATATAGTTGTCCAGGCTATATTGATCCTAGACACGACTACATAACTGCCCAGGTTTAACCGCAGCATACAACACCCATTTACTTATGTTTTGTTCTATTTGTAGTTACGGATCTCGGCGGTTAGGTATACTTGTATACTTTTGAAAATACTTATATTTTGAAGGATACTTTTAGTTCAAAGCACTTAGGCCCCTAAGTGTTTATAGTTTTATACCATGTAAGGTTTGGTATACTTCATTCACTATAAACAAGGGCTATGATAACAATCTGTCACACCCAGAAAACCGAAGGCGGAAACATTTCCGGGGCAGACTCCACGTTGAGTATCAAATCCAATGCACATAGTAAGTAAAGTAAACAACCATTACATTACAATAAAAGTTTACATTTGTTCAAAAGTAAGTTGTACAAGTGTGATACATAGTATATATGAACAAAAGTAAGATGTGTCTTCGATACACTCCGTCTTCGGCAAAATGGATCATCGGGTACCTGTCTAATGTGGACCTGAGCATACAAGCAGTTTGAAAATCAGCATAAAGTTGGTGAGTTCATAATCGGTTTTGTTTTGTGAAAATGTACGAGTTTCCTTTGGGTTTCTGAAAATGTTATGACCCAAGAAAATCTCATATTTTCTTAAAAGTAATGTTTGGTTAACTGTTGGGTTACATGGTTCTGGTTATGTTCAACTGTGATCCCAGGAAAATCGCATATTTTCCTAATGTGAAAGATGTATACTGAAAACCTGGTTATCCTTGTAAAGTGTGTGTTAGTTCACCAACCCAAAATGTAATGTAAAAGATGGACTCTGAAAATGTATTAGTTTTAACACGTTTATAAAACTAACATATAACAAGTAAACTAGTTACTTAACCCATTATTACTATTATTGTGAGTTCCATAACCATACTAAAGACTAATTATGGCAATAAGTAGTCCATTTCACTCTATGACTTTCGTCACCCATGAACCTTTCGATTCGGCTGTAGCTAGCAGCCAGTTGTGGGGTAGTCGGCCCCGTATAGATCTATACACTCAAGTTGCGCTCCCTATATAAGAGATTCTGGTTACGGTGGCAGTCCTCCACTTGCGTATCTCTGTGGAGTGTTCACCAAGGACATGTCTCCAATTATAGGATTAACAAATTTACTAGTAATAACACTGAAAGATCAAATGACTATCCTCCACTCGCGTATTTCTGTTGAGTGTTACCGAGGACAAAACCATGTTCAAATGTTTAAATGTTATGCTTTTAATTGATATAATGTGGGAAAACATTTGTGAAAATATAAATACAATAACTTATAAGGTATTTCCGAAATAACATGATAATGTGTTCTGTAGGTTCAAACGGTTGTTTGTTACGACTGTCAGTGTTAAAAGCATATATAATATGAAACACAATGTATGTAAAACAAGTTTTGAGTACAAGTATTACTTGTACTTTGCTTGTATTCCCCCTGAAAATAGTGAAAACATTGAAAATGGGTAGGGGTATGAACTCACCAGATGAGAAAACGCGACGATTTGGATGCTATGTGATGGTTCGGGGCTTGATGATGCGCGAGGTTCCTATGTAATATGAAATGGTATACAAATATATCTAATTAGATTTTAAATCGCTAATTAGATATTATTATATACTCCAAGACGCGAAAACACTTCAAAATAAGTGTTTGGAGTGACCCAGGTGACATTTAAGGACGTGTGGGACTTGGGAAACGAGTTTACTCTTCAAGAGTAAACTCCTTATGGAGATTTCGGCCATAAGATCATAACCACATGAGTTCATGTGACAACCCAAAATTTCCATTCGGTCAAACCCTAAAAGTCAACCACTTCGTATCATAAATTAATATCATTATTTCTTATTTTAAGAAATATAAAGTTCGTTTGATTATTTTAATATTATTTTTAAATGAACGGGTGAAAGAAAGTGTCGTCTCGGGTTTTAAATTTAGAAATCCGCAAGCATCCCGCGTCTTAGAAGTTCACGGCCAAACTTGTTACACCGTAAATTTCCAAAACAATTTTTCGCATTTATAAAAACATAATTCATTTGTAAATCATAAAAACATCATTGTTTGAAATTCAATGTATAACATATAACAATATCCCAAGATCTCGTATCATAAAATCCCATGTGTGTACTGATCAAGCCGGCGCTTTCCCACGTTGCTCACTAGTACCTGAAACACATAACACAAAACATTGTAAGCACAAAGCTTATTGAGTTCCCCAAAATACCACATATAACACATATTAACCACTCGAGGCTATAACTCTGTGGGTCCGTGCACCCAAACTCTATGAACCCTCAGTTTCTAACTCTGAAAGCATGCACAACATAAATCACATAGAAGAATGCAGTACAAAAAACAAAATATATAAAGCACTGTATCACATAACTCTATTTACCTACTCAAGGTAAAGTATAGTGAGAAGACTCACCTCGCGTATCTCGATAACTCGTAAATCCCTGAAATCACTAGTGCTCGATCTCCTGAGCTATAGTCCTCCTATAACACAATACATCTCTAATTAACACTTCCTAATTAAGGTTGACTAACTCTATCAAGTCAACACCGATCAACTCTAGTCAATGGTCAATGGTCAACCCCGACTCGCCGAGTATGGCGTGGACTCACCGAGTCCCTACGAGGACCCCATTTCCTCTGAGTCCCTTCCGACTCACCGAGTCACTCACCCAACTCGGTTACTCAACCCCTATTTCGAAATCTATGAACAACCCGCACCAACTCGTCGAGTCTGCCAATGGACTCGACGAGTGCATTCCATGCACAACCCCAAACGACCTTCTGAGGTCAGATCTGTTCCACTAACTCATAGATCCAGTCCTACCAAGCTTATTTATCACATAAAGTTCATGTCTTAGCTCTCATATCACACCGAATGACTCATAAATGGTGTTTTGACCTCAAACAGAAAGATCCCAACCCAAAACCTCCATGGATTCATAAAAAGCTTGGACAAAGGGACACTCTGGACCTCCAAGGATCCAGATCCATAACCTAACTTGCTTATGGGACCAAATGGGCATTAAATCTAGCCACAAAAGGGCTCAACAAACCCTAAATCAACATGAACATCACCTTAACAGAAAAGGGGTCGAAAATGGTACCTCAAATGTGATGTTCTGGACCTCAAATCTTCAGGAAGTTGTTCCTCTTGCTTCCTCTTGGCTAAAACTTCCTTTCTCTTGCTAAACAACACCTCCAATGGTTGATAATGGCTCCTTCTCTCACTCCACACGCTCAAATGCACTAGGGTTTCGCTCTGGGGGCTGATGAGCACAAATGACGGCCATAAGGCCCTTTAAATAGGCGCCAAACCCGAGAAATTAGGGTTTCATTAAACAGAGCTGACTCACCGAGTCCACCATTGCAACTCTTCGAGTCCGGTCATTAATCCAGATGAGAAATCGCGTCTCTACTCGACGCGTCTACGCACCAACTCGCCGAGTTCTTCCTCAAAACTCAAAATAAAAACAATAAATATAATACCTGAAATTTCCGGATGTTATAATTCTCCCCCACTTGAATCCGACTTCACCCTCGAAGTCTCAACCCTGAAATAGCTCCGGATTCTGCACCCGCATCTCACGCTCCGGTTCCCAAGTTTGCTTCGACCCTTTCCGATGCTGCCACTAGACCTGAACCAGAGGCACCTCCTTGTTCCTCAGAACCTTGATCTTCCGATCCACAATCGCAACTGGTCTCTCCGCGTAGTTGAGGCTCGCATCCACCTGAATATCCACTGACCCTCGCGATTACTCTGAACGGCCCGATATATCGGGGCCCTAGCTTGCCCCTCTTCCTGAATCGAATCACTCCTTTCCAAGGAGATACCTTCAGGAGAACATAGTCACCGATCTGGAACTCACGCTCAGATCTTCGTCTATCAGCATAACTCTTCTGGCAGCTCTGAGCGGTCAACAGCCTCTGTCTGACTCACTGTATCTGCTCTGTCGTCTACAACACAATCTCTGTACTTCCCATCACACACTGCCCTACTTCTCCCCAGCAAATGAGGGTCCGACACCTCCTCCGATACAACAGCTGAAAGGGCGGCATACCAATGCTCGAATGATGGATGTTGTTGTAGGAAAACTCCGCTAAGGGCAAATACGTGTCCCAACTTCCGCCGAAATCTAGCACACATGCTCGAAGCATGTCCTCGAGCGTCTGAATCGTCCGCTCACTCTGTCCGTCACTTTGCGGGTGGTATGCGGTACTAAAATGCAACCTCGTACCCAAATCTTCATGGAATTTCTTCGAAAATCTGGAAGTGAAACACACATCTCGATTTGAAACAATCGAGATTTGCACCCCATGTCGTGATACCACCTCTCTCACGTACAATTCTACCAACCTCTCAGCAGAAGAGCTCTCACTGATGGCAAGGAAGTGGGCGCTCTTCGTCAAACTGTCCACAATCACCCAAATTGCATCGACACCCCTAGTAGTCCTCAACAACTTGGTGATAAAATCCATGGAGATCTGTTCCTACTTCCATTTGGGAACCTCCAACGGCTGCAACTTACCATGCGGTCTCTGGTGCTCGGCCTTAACCCTACGGTAGGTTAAGGACCTCTCAACAAACCACGCAACATCCCTCTTCATACCAGGCCACCAATACTCTCTTCTCAAGTCTAAATACATCTTAGTGTGTAACGCATGTGTTTCTGGGCTTGCCATTTTTAGCAATGTAATAGTCTAGGTTAACCTTTGTAACCCAATTTCAAATATAAGAACGTGTTATTTGAATATTATGTATTTCGTGCTTAACTACTTAATTATGTGATATGATTGATTAAGAATAAAATGAGCATCAAAATTTAAGTGTAAAATAAACTTGATATCTTTGGATAATGTTGTAGTAGTTGAAATGAGGTTTCCGAATATATAAAGAATGCCGAAATCCGAGTTATAACAAAGAAGTTATGACTTGTCGAAGTTTCGCGATAGAACCAGCAACGCTGAACGATGTAAAAAGTGAAATTTACATTAGAGTGATATTTAGCCTTAGTAATCTAAGTGAAAGTCGTAGAGTTCGTTAAACCGAGAGCGTGCATAAAAAGAACGCCCAAATCGGACTTCGTATGAGGAAGTTATGATTTTTCGAAGTTTTGACGTGGCAGTATGCAGCCCGAATACTCGATTTGAGATCGAGCGGTTTTTAGCCAAAACAATCTAAACGAGAATTGAAGATCTCGTTGTTAGTAGCGAAATGATGAAAAAGTTAGGCGAGAACGGACGTCGAACGAAGAAGTTATGAATTTATAACAAAGTTTTTCTGTCCCGGCTTCCTAAAAATAAATAATAAAAGTAAAAGTCAAAATTAGCCGATGGACTCTAAATGAAAGTTGTATAGTATGGTCTGACCTATGCGTGGATATAAAGAACGTCGAAAATGGAGCACGTATGCGAAAGTTACGCAATTTAGAAGTTTGATGAGTCAAATAACGTTGAGCGTAATTTGAGTACGCCCAACGTACTCAGGAGGATGCAACTTGTCTGACCAATACTCGAGTGCTGCCGATCGACGCATGTAGTGACGTCAAATTACGCCCAGCGTAAATTGAGATTACGCCCAGCGTAATCCCAGACCCCCAGCTTATAAATAGGAACCAAGATCAGTCATTTTCTCTTGTTCAAACTCTTTCCTCTCTCTAGTTATTCCTCGATTTGCATGCCATTTGTACCCCGAAGCCCCGGTAATATTCCCAAGTCCCAAAATAAGATCTGAAGCCCCGAGTATCCCGAAGAGCGTTATTCCCAAGCCGAAGCGCTGCCCGCGAGGAGCCGGTTTTTGTGAAGATCTTCCAGATCTACGGAGAGACACTACTTCTGCAAGCCGTAGTGCTGCCCGATCATCTTCTGATCAAGTGAGTGTGTAATTATTTTCATTCCTACGCAATATTATGAAGTATTTTATATAAAATACGTGTTATGTGTATATATTTTGTTGTTATACGTGTGAGTGTATATTCACTCTCTTCTATCTTATAGATTTGATTTAATCTCTATGAAATACGTGTTATGTGTGTATGCCTCATCTGTTATGTGGAATATGTGTCGATTAAAGCATGATATACAGGTTTTTAAACGATGTATAAAAATGTATATTTTTATCTACTAATATGTTGGGTACAACATCGGTAGATAATTGGTGTGTAATAAACAGATGAAAGGCCTTGGTGTTATTGGTGTTATTCTAGTCATTCAGCAGAGTATGGATGATGACCACGGACTACTCTAGACTGTCCTGTGGAACACTAGCAGGCTCATTACCTGTAGGTGTTGTGAACGACGTGTTCACCGGTGTACTCTATCCCCAACATGGTTACCTTTAGGACACTTATTATTGAGGAAGCCCCTCTACAGTAATGTCTGTCCCGATGAAAATCCTGAATTAGGTTCCTTGTAATAGATGTTATTTTTAGGGACGTAAAACGAGGATAACGGGAATGGGTAATCGGGTTGTTTGTTGATTGTTGAATTAAATATAATTATTTATTGTGGGTTGAAAAACCCTACATGCTCACCAAGCTCCCAAGCCTGACCCACTCAGTTTATTTGTATTACAGGAAGTGGCGCAAGAGCTTAAGATGGGCGAATCATCAAGTTGTTTTGTTTACAAGTCTGTATATGTATATATTTGTTGAATGACTTGTAATGCTATCGTTTATGCTTTATGATCTGTATCGGAACATGACATCCCGACTTTTGATTATGAAATGAAATCATATTTATTTACGAAATGTTTTGATAAATATCTATTTTATCATGTTTTGTTTTTGGGAACAAATTCCGCATCTCTTTTAAAATTAAAAGGATTTACTCTGAAAGTTTTTAAAAGCATAAATGAAATCGGTCTTTTCTGGCCGAGATTTTGGGGATGTCACAGTTGGTATCAGAGCATTAGTTTAAGTGAACTAGGAATTTGTAGGATTTCTAAACTTAAACTTAGAACGCTAGGTGGAGATTGCGAGGTGTGTCTGTTAAATTTTAGACACAAGCACTAGTTTATTTTAGGAAAGTTGCCTAAAATGCTTTTATGTGCTAAATGTTATATGTTGCCATATATGATATTATTTGTTCGGATCTACAGTTTTTTGCCAACCGGATCTGAAGGTTTATGTGTTTAGGATTCTAAGCATATGTCTACGATATTAGAACTAGCATGTAATCGTTTCGGAGTGATAAGGATGATATGAATGTCTATCGTGAATAAAGATCTAAATTTCACCTTATTCGGTGTATAGATCAAAAATGGTGAGAACAAGAAGCGGTGCTGGAAACGCAAACGAGAACAGTAATCAACCGCTTGTAATTCAACAAGTAGCTGTTGAAGCTGCTGCACCAGAACAGATCACCATGGCTGGAGTGCAAGCCATGATTCGGGCTATGTTAGCCGAACAAAGGGAGGAAATGTGACAGATGTTGCATGGAAACGGGGACGAACCTATCATACCTAACGTGGAACCCGAACCGATTCCCCAACGATCGGAGGAAGGGAACAATAGTCACATTGTGAGTCAAATTGGGACTCAAGAAGAACGAAGGAATAATCCGGAAAGGAGAAACAACAACGATGGGTGAATGAACAAGAATTTCTTGGGCGCCGAACCGCCAAGTCTTTCTGGGAGCCTAAAGCCTGTTGAAATTACGGATTGGATCTCTGAAATGAAGATGGTATTTGAAAGTTGCGACTGTAGAAACAAACAGAAGACTGTCTTTGCAGTTAGGCAACTGAAGACTGGAGTCTTGAGCTGGTGGAAGTTGTTGGCAGATACTATGCCACGAGGAGAAGCTTTGAAAATGTCATGGGAGGAATTCTTGGAACAACTAAGGGCGCGATACTGTTCAGAGATAGATCTGATTGATCTGAACAATGAGTTCCAAAACTTGAAGAAAGGGAAGATGAGTGTAGATGACTATGCTACGATATTCACTGAGAAAATGAAGTTATTTTCGTACCTAGTACCAACAGAACTCTCCAAGATTGAGAGGTTCACTAATGGACTGCCTACCGACTTTGGTTCGACAGACAAGATGGCAACTACTCTGAAAACGGTTGTTCGAGAAGCTAAGAACGTGGAGGCCCAACAGAAGGAAAAGGGTCTGGAAAGGATAGATGTTGGTGAAAAGAGGAAGTTCAAGAGATCTTCAGGAACCAGCAAGAAAAGTAAATTCTCGAAATCTATTTCGAGAGGAAGTGGAGGAAAGGTAGAGGCAAAATGGTGCGACAAGTGCAAGAAGAAGCATCATGGGAAATTTGATGGGGAAGTGGTCACATGCTTCAAATGTGGAAAGCCAAGGCATTATGCCAACGACTGCACCCTCACCAAGAAAGTTTTCTATGGTTGCAGTGAGGAGGGGCACATCTCAAGCGATTGTCCGAAAAAGAAGGAAGCAGCTAAACCCAACATTCCGCCAAAGCCAAAGGCGAGAGCAATCCAGATGACACTAGAAGTTGCTAACGATGAAGCTGATGTCACTTTAGGTACCTTTCTTGTTAACAATTTTCCTGCCCAAATTTTATTTGATTCTGGAGCCAACTACTCCTTTATATCGCATGAATTTGGTAGAAAACTAGCTTTGCCTGCTGATAGACAAGATAATGCTTTATTAGTCGAAGTTGCTAGTGGCAAGTTTGTACCTGTTAACCATCGTATAAAAAACATCTTAATTGACTTAAATGGGAATAAGTTCCACGAGGAATTATTGCCTATAGAACTTAATGGTTTCGACATCGTATTGGGAATGGATTGGCTTAGTGCCAATGATGTGACAACCCGAAATTTCCGTTCTGTACAAACTTTATAAGTCAATAGAAGTTATAATAGTCATAGTAAATTTTCAGACTTTTCTGTGTAAGTTTGAGTATTTCGGGATTTAACACTTAAGGAGATATCAGGAGAGTGGATGCACTAGGGTTTTGTGCAACACTGTTATTCCAACACTCTATTAAATTAGAGATCATTTCGGGAATAAAAATATTTTCTGCCAAAAATCCCAGGACTATAAATATGATTCTTAGCCAAATTATTTCATTTGTTACATTTTCAACTAGAGAAAAGCCATTTTCTCTCTCACGGATCTTCGGGTTTTTATCCCAAAACATAAGTACCTCTTGCTAGTAGTGTTAGATAGCTTAATATGTGTTTATAACATGATTTAGATGGCTAAATCACTAGATTTAGGAGTTTACTCCCCAAGGTGTTCTTGGGCAGTAAACTCCCGAAACAAAGCCTAGACCTTCCCTCATGTTATGCTACTATCTTAGACTTGTTTATATGTGTATTAGGGACAAGAAAACAACCAAGAAACACAAACACATGGGTGTTCACGGCCCAAGATGATCTTGGACCGTGAACTCCAAAATCCTGCACAAAAGGGTGCTTTTAAGGCCCCTAAAGCCTTAGACAATTACTAGGAATTACTCCTACATAAATCAAGGACATTAAACGATCAAAAACACCTTCCAACATGAGTTTACGGCCATGACATGGTTCTTGGGCCGTAAACATGATTAAATGGCACCAAAGTGTGTCAAAGGCCTACATATGCTTGGAATAAAAGTCTAGAACCTATACCACTTGTGCAAGAGAGTTGAAAGCAATAAAAACACCCATCCTTAAGCTTAGATGCAATCCTTAGGACTTAAAACACTTATATAAAGTGTTTATTATGTCTAGGATGTCTTAACATTATCAATTAGTAATTTAAGACTAATTGAGTGCATATATGTGTGATTATATGTCCATTATATGATAACTACGCTCGTGCGTGTGTACAAGTCTCCAATTGCCACCTAAAATAGTATCCGACACTCCAATCCAATCCACTCACCACAGGTGAGTTCATACCCCTTTAATTAACCTTTGAAATACTTTTAAATGTTTTAAATGCTTTTATGGGGGGGATACAAGTTAAATACTTATAGTTATTATATCAATCACATGTGATTAATAACTATAAAACCAATGATTTTATTACTGTTCAAACTGTTTATCAAATTGTTTTACTTCAATTGCTTTACAAACTCTTTTACTTATCAAACACTTTTATTTAAACTTTGTTATACTTCTTATAAATTGCATGCCCATATATGTATAGCTATATAAGTAATGTTTAAAGGGCTTAGGAAGGCCATCCGCCCTATTTCCTTTTCCTCGATTTGGATGTGGTCTGGTGGGATTTCGGGTAGCCGTCCGAAGGTCGTTTCAATATTAATTATATATCAAGTGTACATATATAGACATAAAAGTACTTTCATATTCATGCGTATTAGTTACATCATTAGTAAGTTATCATCGGGGTAACACAGGATCATACTACTACAATTTCTAGATCAATGAGTCAGTTCATTCATGAGTCAATACTTACTACTATGAGAACATATACAACTACACTAAAGAAGAACATATACAACTATACTAGAGAAGAACATATACAACTATACTAGAGAAGAACATATACAACTATACTAGAAGAAGAACATATACAACTATACTAGGAAGAGAACATATACAACGATACTAGAAAAAGTAACATTACATTACATATACATGAATACGTTAACAATGTGATCCATTGTATCGGAGCATGCCTTAAATTTCATGGCCCGCGTTGTAGCCAGAATTCTCTTGGAGGGAGAGCGTGAGTTTGCGTATAGATCTATACCGGATTGACTATCCTACACCTTGTTGCTAGCTACAGCCGGACCTGCAGGTCTGTGGGTGCCAAACGTCATTTCGTTTTACGACCATTCGTATGTCGTTGTTGCCAGTGAATAGTATGGTGCAATTAATCACATGATACCTTAATTTAAATCCGGTTTAAGGTAGTTAGTACAGCAGTAGTTCCTATAATACAACACTACAGTACTACAATAATTTATCCTTTATATACATTTAGTGATCATTTCACTTAAACATAAATGTACAAACTATATTTGGTTAATGATAGTTACACTTGGGAAAATTACACACTTTTATGATAAACAAATGTACAAAACAGTTACGCCTTGGTAGAAGGCTACTTTTAAATAGAAAATATAGGTTTTTCTAAGAGATTCAAACGTTTACAACCATGTACAAACATTTACATACTTTTATCACCAATGTTTACAACTTATGATTAAAACGATGTTCAAACGTTTTGATACAAACACTGACACTAAAATACTTATGAACTCACCAGCTTAATGTTGATAAACTCTTTCAAAATAACTTGTATTCTCAGGTCATCAGTAGACAGGTACCGAGGCCAGCTTTTGAGAAGATGGAGCACATCCAAGGCTCATCTTATTATTTTGATTCACATTATTTTTGGTGTCTATAACTGTAAAGAACAAGCTTGTATTAAAATTATATATTTAATGCAATGGATGATGTTGTTTGCTTGTTTACTTTTACTGTGTTGTGATACTTTACATGACGTCATCCGCCCCAGAATGTTTCCGTCGTTCTCGGTTTTGGGGTGTATTAGATTAGTATCAGAGCATTGTTTATAGTGAATTAAGTATATCAACCCATAAAAGATATACTAACTATAAACCCATTTGGGATTAAAACACTCTTACCAAGAGTCTATACTTTAAGTATTAAAATAATAAATTAAGTATACTAGTCTGCATTCATACTAAAATCAGTGTCACAATGACAAGAACAAAAGTATTACGATTGTTAAATATCACAAGTGAGCTCGGGGATGTATGGTCAATCCTGCAATGGCATAGCCTGATCAACTATGCTGGTACGAGGAGTGATTAGCATATGCCCTAGAATGGTTGTGATATGTTAACAAGTCTAAAAACTTACCAACAATACCACAAAGAGATCAGTAGAACCTAAACTTAAAATACTATAGGTGTATTTTGTATTACTACTAGCTACATATATACTATATTCTTATACCTCTCTTCTCGCGTAGATTTAAATGGCTGGATTCCATCATGGCAACCCGTACTTTCCAAATGAAGGCAATGCCGGATGGATCGAAGAAGATCCCGGAGATGAACATCCAATCCCTTTGGATGATCACCTCACAGAAGGCTTTTCTGATGGATCCGACTCTAAGCCTGAAGTCAACAACGTACCACCAGTAGGTCAAGCCCCGAACAACAACCCCTGACTAGCTTTTCCAGGTCCTACACCCTTGTGGGCAACCAACTTGAATCACTGGAGTGACGAACAGGGTCAACCCTTACCTTACTTTGGGGACCGAAGCTTTTACAACGTCAGCGAAGGTGGTTCTGCTGATCGAGCTCTGCTCGTCATTATCCATAGAATAGCTCGTAATGTTGAGCAGGGTCAAGCAGCCATCAACCGGGTCATGGAGATTGATGCCAACTCTGGTGTCAACACAGTTCGCATCCGCCGTCTTGAAGAAGACATGGAACGGACCCGGAGAACCAATGAAACCCTGCAGCAACAACTGGCTGCCTCCCGAGCTGATGTCTTGGAACTTCGAGCCCGTTAGAGGGATTAGGAGCGACACCTTCAGGAGGTGTTTCGTCAAGTGGCAGACCTCAGGGTTCGCCCGAGGTTTTCCCATCGCCGTTAGAAGATGTTTAGTACATCTTTGTCTTTTGGTTAAGGAGTAGCCTTTAATATCTGTGCTCTAAGTAGCACTTTTCTGTAACATATTCCTAACTTTCAGTACTCTAATTAGGAATCTAAGAACTGTCAACATCTTCCGTATGGTATGATGTAAGACCTACTGTTAGGTCGATTTTACCTGAGCTTATTACATCGGTAATACTAGTAATATTGATGTCTATCTAATCTGTGGGAAAAATATGTACACTTGTGTTTTCCTACTAATATTCTTTGTTGTGATCTCAAACACTCATTCAACTGTGGGGCTATGGTTAGTTAGTCCATGTGTCACTCTCACCCAACCTACAATTGATTCTTACCATTTTGTTCATCTGTCTAAACTTATAGTTGAAAGATGCCTCCTCGCAAATCTACCAGGAATAACCTTGCACCTCCACCTCCTCCTCCTCCGATCATCGATACTGCAGCCCTGAATGTTGCCGTAGCTGCAGCAGTGGCAACTGCCATGGCTCACTATCACTCTTCTGATGCCAGCAGAGGTGGAACCCCTGTTGAATCAATTCCGGTTGAAACCCCTGTGCGCTCGAGAGAGTGCTCCTACAAGGTTTTCACCAACTGCAAGCCGAAGTCCTTTCATGGGACCGGTGGAGTCATTGCCCTCTCACAATGGTTCGAGAAGACTGAATCGGTCTTCGAAATTTTTTCATGCCCTGCTGCGAGCAAAGTCAAATATGCCACATGCACCTTTGAAGGAAAGGCCCTGACGTGGTGGAACGGCCACGTTAAAGCGCTGACTCTTGTAGTGGCGAATGATATTGGCTGGGAAACATCGAAGGACCTCATGATTGAGGAATACTGCCCGATGGGCGAGATCCAGAAATTGGAGCAGGAGCTTTTGGAGCCTGACCATGAAGGACACCAATGTAGTCGCTTATACCGCTAGATTCTGTGAACTGGTGGCCCTCTGCCCCAATATGGTTCCCACCGAAGGGAAAAAGATCGAAAGGTATATATGTGGGCTAGTGCCTCCGTATCAGGGGAATGTCCTATCATCAAACCCCGTACTTTCGACAGTGCCAAGCGACTGGCACAGTGACTCATTGACCATGGAGTCAAAACCCCTACAACAACATCCACCCTAGCCATCCCGGAACCCTCCAAACCCGCTGACACTAAGCAGAAGTTCTGGGAAGACAAGAAGAAACATTGAACTGCCAAAAAGCAACAAGTTGTGGTTGTGCATGCTGCGATAACCCCTGTTGCTGCTACTGTTCCGGTGAGGCAGTATGCTGCAAGTTTGCCTAGGTGCAACAAATGCAACTTCCACCACAACGGCCCCTGTCGTGAAATGCAGTGCTCTAACTGCAACAGGAAAGGACACACCATCCGTTTCTGTAAATCCTCGGCGAGGCCGATCACCCAAGTCCCCGACTCTGGCGCGAGCCCGACCTGCTATGGATGTGGTGAAGCAGGCCACTATAAGAGGGACTGCCCCAAAGCAAAGAATGCTGGCGGAGCAGGGAGGGTACTGGCAATAAGCCATGGGGAAGCAGTTGCTGACCCGATGGTGGTAACTGGTACGTTCCTCCTCGATAACTCCTATGCATGCATTCTATTCGATAGTGGAGCGGAGCGAAGCTTCGTGAACCATAAATTTGCTTGCATGATTAAACAACAACCACACACACTTAAAGAACAATTCACGGTAGAAATGGCTAATGGAAAAACAGAAAACACAAATAGCATATACTTAGGTTGTACCCTAACTCTAGATAACCATTCATTCCCAATCGACCTTATGCCGGTCTCGATTAAAAGCTTCGACGTTATCATCGGCATGGATTGATTGAGTCTTCATCATGCCGACATCATGTGCTTCGAGAAAGCAGTCCGTCTAAACCTCCTGTCTAACGAAACTCTTATCGTCTATGGCGACAAACCTGGTGCGAGTCTCCGTATTATATCAAGTATTCAAGCACAGAAATATCTACGTAAAGAATACCATGCATTTCTTGCTCACATCGTCAACACGAGGCTTGAAATGAAAGAACTAAAGAACATTCCAGTAGTGAGCGACTTCCCCGACATTTTCCCAGAAGAGCTACCAGGATTACCTCCGCAACGATAGGTTGAGTTCAGAATCAACTTAGTCCAAGGAGCTACCCCAGTAGCTAAGTCGCCCTACCGATTAGCACCATCAGAGATGCAGGAACTATCTTGCCAACTTAACGAACTGCTAAGCAAGGGCTTTATAAGACCAAGTTTCTCACCCTGGGGAGCACCGGTCTTGTTCGTTATGAAGCAAGACGGATCATTCCGTATGTGTATCGACTACAGGGAAGTCAACAAACTGACGGTCAAGAATTGATACCCTCTGCCTCGCATAGACGATCTATTTGACCAACTACAAGGGGCGAGTTACTTCTCCAAAATTGATCTGAGATCCGGATAGCACCAGTTATGAGTGTTAGAGGAGGATGTTCCGAAGACATCCTTCCAAACTCGTTATGGACACTACGAGTTCATGGTGATGCCATTTGGATTAACCAATGCGCCCGCAGTTTTCATGGATCTGATGAATAGAGTATCCCGACCTTACTTGGATCAGTTCGTCATCGTTTTCATTGACGACATCCTGGTCTACTCCCGAAGTAAGGAAGAGCATGGCGATCACCTGCGACAATTTCTAAGGACTTTACGAATGGAGAAGCTCTATGCGAAGTTCTCTAAATGCGAATTTTGGATTCGAAGAGTCGAATTCTTAGGACACGTGGTAAGCAAAGAGGGAATCCACGTGGACCCATCCAAAATTAAGGCCATTGAGAACTGGTCAGCACTGAAGACACCTACATAAATTTGTCAATTTCTAGGCCTCGCGGGCTACTACCGCAGGTTCATACAGAACTTCTCCCGAATAGCAAAACCTCTTACAACCCTGACCCAGAAAGGTGTGGCCTTCGACTGGGAAGAGAAACAAGAAAGAGCGTTCCAAACGCTCAAGCGAGCCTTGTGCACCACACCAATAATATCTATCCCCGAAGGGATAGAAGACTTTGTAGTCTATTGCGATGCATCGATTCAAGGGCTCGGGTGTGTTCTAATGCAGCGAGGTAAGGTCATCATCTACACCTCGAGACAGCTGAAAACGCACGAAGTTAACTACACGACTCATGATCTTGAACTAGGGGCAGATGTGTTTGCTCCGAAGATCTGGAGACATTACTTGTACGAAACAAAAAGCACTATCTTTACCGACCACAAGAGTTTACAACATATACTCGATCAGAAAGAGCTCAACATGAGACAACGAGGGTGGGTCGAGCTACTCAGTGACTACGAATGCCAAATTCGTTATCATCCGGGTAAAGCCAACGTAGTGGCAGACGCCTTAAGTCGGAAAGAATATTCTTGTCGAATCGTCAAGTCATTGACAATGACTATCCATTTGCACTTCTCAAAGAAAATTCAGACGGCCCAGCTTGAAGCTATGCAACCTGAAAACATGACGAGTGAATCCCTTAGGGGAATGGATAAGAACCTAGAAGCCAAGGGTGGCGAAGCCTTATATTTCATGAACCGGATCTGGACACCGAAACACGGTGGTTTCCGAGACTTGGTCATGACCGAGGCGCACAACACTCGGTAGTCCGTCCACCCAGGTTTAGATAAAATGTATCTGGATCTTAAAAAGCGTTACTGGTGGCCTAATATGAAAGCAGAGATTTCTACGTTCGTGCGTAAATGCCTTACTTGCGCAAAGGTAAAAGTCGAATACCAGAAACCATCCAGCTTACTACAACAACCCGAGATTCCAGAATGGAAGTGGGAGCGGATCACTATGGATTTCATAACCAAGCTACCCAAGACCACGGGTGGACTTGATACCATATCGGTCATCGTCGATAGATTGACCAAGTCTGTACACTTCCTGCCTATCAAAGAAACTGACAAGACGAAGAAGCTTACGAGAACATACATTAGGGAGATCATACGACTATATGGTGTACCTATATCCATTATCTCCGATAGAGATAGTCGGTTCACCTCAAGATTCTGGCAATCGCTACAACACTCCCTGGGAACAAGGCTAGACATGAGCACAGCCTACCATCCACAGATCGACGGACAAAGTGAGAGGACCATCTAAACACTGGAAGATATGCTAAGAGCCTGTGTGATCAACTTTGGAAAGGCATGGGATACTCACTTACCGATTGTCGAGTTTTCTTATAATAACATTTATCACACGAGCATCAATGCTGCTCCATTTGAAGCCCTCTACGGCCGAAAGTGCATATCCTCTGTGTGCTGGGATGAGGTGGGTGATACCCAATTAGCTAGGGGACATGCTTCTGATAGTACTCTCACCGGTCCCGAGATCATTCGGGAAACGACAAAAAAGATCGTTCAAATTCGTGAACGATTGAAAGCCTCTAGAGACCGACAGAAGAGCTACGCTAACAAACAAAGGAAACCTTTGGAATTCCAGGTGGGAGACCAAGTCCTTCTTAAAGTCTCACCCTGGAAGGGCTTGATACGCTTCGGTAAGCGTGGGAAGCTTAATCCAAGGTATATAGGACCCTTCGAGATTCTCGTAAGAATCGACCCCGTAGCTTACAAACTCAACCTACCCGACGAACTCAGTAACGTACATTCTACATTCCGCGTATCTAACTTGAAAAAGTGTTTGTCCGACGAGACTCTTGTAATCCCACTCGACGAGATCGAGATCAACAAGAGCCTCAACTTCGTGGAAGAACTGGTAGAGATCATGGATCGTGAGGTCAAGCAGACGAAGCAAAGTCGTATCCCGATTGTGAAGGTTCGCTGGAACGCCAAGCGAGGACCGGAATTCACTTGGGAATGCGAGGATCAGATGAAACTGAAATACCCTCATCTTTTCGCTTAGTTATTTGTAACTTCTTATTTGCTTAAATTCTAATTTCGGTACGAAATTCCTTCTAACGGGGGGATGATGTGACAACCCGAAATTTCCATTCTGTACGAACTTTATAAGTCAATAGAAGTTATAACAGTCACAGTAAATTTTCAGACTTTTCTGTATAAGTTTGAGTATTTCGGGATTTAACACTTAAGGAGATATCAGGAGAGTGGATGCACTAGGGTTTTGTACAACACTGTTATTCCAACACTCTATTAAATTAGTGATCATTTCGGGAATAAAAATATTTTCTGCCAAAAATCCTAGGACTATAAATATGATTCTTAGCCAAATTATTTCATTTGTTACATTTTCAACTAGAGAAAAGCCATTTCTCTCTCACGGATCATCGGGTTTTTATCCGAAAACGTGAGTACCTCTTGCTAGTAGTGTTAGATAGCTTAATATGTGTTTATAACATGATTTAGATGGCTAAATCACTAGATTTAGGAGTTTACTCCCCAAGGTGTTCTTAGGCGGTAAACTCCCGAAACAAAGCCTAGACCTTCCCTCGTGCTATGCTACTGCCTTAGACTTGTTTATATTTCTATTAGGGACAAGAAAACAACCAAAAAACACAAACACATGGGTGTTCACGTCCCAAGATGATCTTGGACCGTGAACTCCAAAATCATGCACAAAAGGGTGCTTTTAAGGCCCCTAAGGCCTTAGACAATTACTAGGAATTACTCCAACATGAATCAAGGACATTAAACCATCAAAAACACATTCCAAAGTGAGTTTACGGCCATGACATGGTTCTTGGGCCGTAAACATGATTAAAGGGCACCAAAGTGTGTCAAAGGCCTACATATGCTTGGAATAAAAGTCTAGAACCTATACCACCTGTGCAAGAGACTTGAAAGCATCAAAAACACCCATCGTTAAGAGTTTACAACTGCAAACTCTAAAGGAAATGGCCTTAAGGCCGTAAACTCCTCAAAGGAGTGTTTTTATGCCTTAAACCCTTCCAAGAATTGAACCACCAAGTTGGAATAATTCTAGGGATCATTTAGAACTTCAAAACACAAAATAACACCAAGCTTGGGAGTTTACGGCCGTAAACTCAAGAGTTAACAATCATAAACTCGATGGGTGAGGATATATGGAGAGTAAACTCATATATGCGGTCCTTTAGAACCCTAAACACAAGTGCCTTGTCCCACAATAGCTTAGATGCAATCCTTAGGGCTTAAAACACTTATATAAAGTGTTTATTATGTCTAGGATGTCTTAACATTATCAATTAGTAATTTAAGACTAATTGAGTGCATATATGTGTGATTATATGTCCATTATATGATAACTAGGTTGGTGCATGTGTACAAGTCTACGGTTGCCACCTAAAACAGTATCCGACACTCCAATCCAATCCACTCAACACAGGTGAGTTCATACCCCTTTAATTAACCTTTGAAATACTTCTAAATGTTTTAAATGCTTTTATAAGGGGGGAATACAAGTTAAATACTTATAGTTATTGCATCAATCACATGTGATTAATAACTATAAAACCAATGATTTTATTACTGTTCAAACTGTTTTACTTCAACTGCTTTACAAACTCTTTTACTTATCAAATACTTTTATTTAAACTTTGTTATACTTCTTATAAATTGCATGCCCATATATGTATAGCTATATAAGTAATGTTTAAAGGGCTTAGGAAGGCCATCCGCCCTATTTCCTTTTCCTCGATTTGGATGTGGTCTGGTGGGATTTCGGGTAGTCGTCCGAAGGTCGTTTCAATATTAATTATATATCAAGTGTACATATATAGACATAAAAGTACTTTCATATTCATGCGTATTAGTTACATCATTAGTAAGTTACCATCGGGGTAACACAAGATCATACTACTACAATTTCTAAATCAATGAGTCAGTTCATTCATGAGTCAATACGTACTACTATGAGAACATATACAACTATACTAGAGAAGAACATATATAACTATACTAGAGAAGAACATATACAAATATACTAGAGAAGAACATATACAACTATACTAGAAGAAGAACATATACAACTATACTAGGAAGAGAACATATACAACGATACTAGAACAAGTAATATTACATTACATATACATGAATACGTTAACAATTGTGATCCACTGTATCGGAGCATGCCTTAAATGTCATGGCCCGAGTTGTAGCTAGAATTCTGTTGGAGGGAGAGCATGAGTTTGTGTATAGATCTATACTGGATTGACTATCCTACACATTGCTGCTAGCTACAGCCAGACCTGCAGGTCTGCGGGTGCCAAACGTCATTCCGTTTTACGACCATTCGTATGTCGTTGTTGCCAGTCAATAGTATGGTTCAATTAATCAGATGATACCTTAATATAAATCCGGTTTAAGGTAGTTAGTACAGCAGTAGTTTCTATAATACAACACTACAGTACTACAATAATTTATCCTTTATATACATTTAGTGATCATTTCACTTAAACATAAATGTACAAACTATATTTGGTTAATGATAGTTACACTTGGGAAAATTATACACTTTTACGATAAACAAACGTACAAAACAGTTACGCCTTGGTAGAAGGCTACTTTTAAATAGAAAATATAGGTTTTTCTAAGAGATTCAAACGTTTACAACCATGTACAAACATTTACATACTTTTATCACCAATGCTTACAACTTATGATTAAAACAATGTTCAAACGTTTTGATACAAACACTAACACTAAAATACTTATGAACTCACCAGCTTAATGCTGATAAACTCTTTCAAAATAACTTGTATTCTCAAGTCATCAGTAGACAGGTACCGAGGCCAGCTTTTGAAAAGATGGAGCACATCCAAGACTCATCTTATTATTTTGATTCACATTATTTTTGGTGTCTATAACTGTAAAGAACACACTTGTATTAAAATTATATATTTAATGCAATGGATGATGTTGTTTGCTTGTTTACTTTTACTGTGTTGTGATACTTTACATGATGTCATCCGCCCCAGAACGTTTCCACCGTTCTCTGTTTTGGGGTGTGACAAATGACGCCGAGATATTGTGCAGAAAGAAGATAGTTAAAGTAAACCCGCCTAGGAAGGAATCATTTATGGTGTATGGAGATAAATGCAGAGTAAATTCTGGAATCATTTCTCTAATGAAAGCCAGAAAATGTTTGATCAAAGGATGTACATCATACTTGGCATTCGTGATCGATGCTAAGAAGGAAAAGAGGGTGATGCAGAATATTCCCGTTGTATGTAATTATCCGGATGTATTTCCCAAAGATCTTCTTGGATTGCCGCCTGATCGACAAGTGGAATTCCGTATTGACTTGTTACCCGGAACAATGCCAATTGCAAAAGCACCTTATTGATTAGCACCGACGGAGATGAAGGAGCTGATGATGCAACTTCAGGAGTTATTGGACAAAGGTTTCATTAGACCTAGTCCATCACCCTGGGGAGCTCCGGTATTATTCGTGAGGAAGATAGATGGGAGTATGAGAATGTGCATCGATTATAGAGAGCTGAATAAGGCAACGATAAAGAATAGATATCTGTTACTGAGGATTGATGACCTGTTCAATCAACTTCAAGGTTCGAGCTATTTCTCGAAGATCGATCTTAGGTCAGGATATCATCAGCTGAAAGTAAGAGAGTAGGATATAGAGAAGACTGCATTCAGAACGCGATATGGACACTATGAGTTCTTGGTTATGTCGTTTGGACTAACCAATGCTCCAGCAGCATTTATGGATTTAATGAATAGGGTTTGTAACCTGTTCCTTGATAAATCTATGATAGTGTTCATAGATGACATTTTGATTTATTCAAAAAGCCAAGAGGAGCATGGCAGACACTTGCGAGAAGTTTTGGAAGTCTTGAAGAAGGAGAATTTGTATGCGAAGTTCTCCAAATGTGATTTTTGGGTTCGTGAAGTCCAATTCTTGGGTCACGTGGTCAACCAAGAAGGGATAATGGTTGATCCAGCGAAGATCGAAGCTGTGATGAAGTGGGAACAACCGAAAAGTCCCACAGAGATCCGAAGCTTTTTAGGATTAGCCGGATATTACCGAAGGTTTATCCAAGGCTTTTCTTCGATCGCTAGTCCATTAACAGCTTTGACCCACAAAGGAGCAACTTATTCTTGGAGTGATAAGCATAAAGAAGTGTTCGAGAACCTAAAGAAGAAACTATGCGAGGCACCGATACTTTCTCTACCCGATGGAGTTGAAGACTTTGCTGTTTATAGCAATGCGTCTGGTGTTGGATTGGGTTATGTTTTGACCCAAAGAGATAAGGTGATCGCGTATGCATCTCGACAGCTGAAAGAGCATGAAAAGCACTACCCGGCTCATGATTTAGAGCTGGCAGCGGTGGTTTTCGCTCTGAAAATATGGAGGCAATGCCTCGATGGCACGAAGTGCAAACTTTTCACTGATCATAAGAGTCTCCAATATCTCTTTGGTTAGAAAGAATTGAATATGAGGCAACGATGCTGGCTAGAATTGTTGGATATAGTGTCTAAGTCCATAACTTTATTTGGTATGAACTTGACCCAACCTGGCATGGTCCATTTGGGTTGCATGGCATTGCAATACTTGGATAGACTAAATGAGAGAATAAGGCACTTATGATTATTAATATATTATACGTTCTAATATTTTAATAATAGTATTATTTAATTAGTATTTGATCAAGTATTAATCTAGTATTAATTTGGTGATCAAAGTGAGACTAATTAAATATATAGGGTTGATTATGACAATCATCAATTCTTTTATGGTGGATTAATGATCCATGGTTTATGGGTTTGGTTATAACCATATGGAACTCTATGGATAGTCCATGGGAGTTACAAACCCATGGGTCATGAGAAATGAAGAGTCATGACAATTAGTGTTTACATTTGTAACTCCTAATTATGACACACTATAAAAGAAACCCTATAGCATGAAAAATCGGCACTAGTGTTACTAGAGAGGGAATAACCGATTTTTGAGTGTAAGAAATATTCTCTCAATTTATTCCAAGTTATGTGGTGTTGTGTGAAGCATTTGAGGCACAACATTTGGGGTGCTAGGCTCATAAAGTCTTGAAGGAATCCAAGCAACAACAAGGTATGTATTTCTACTAGTTCTTTATGTTTTATGTAATCCCCATGCCATGCTAGTTAGGAAATAACCTTGAAAAAGAAATTTGCTTGTATATAGAGAAAACATAGATTCAAGGTTATTAGGGTTGCATGTACACTTAGTAAGTGTTAGAATGCTCAAAACCCAACAGTGGTATCAGAGACTAGGATTGTTTTCTATATACTTGATGCAAAACTGCTTGAAAAATCGAAAATTCTGCTCACTGTCGACTCGACTCGCCGAGTTCATGGGGAGGACTCGCCGAGTCCATGAACAAATTCATCCTACCCGTCGAGTAGGATAATGCACTCGACAAGTAGGAACGTGTTGGGCAGCTTTTCGTGTTTTGTTGTTGGAAATGGATTACAATCATTATCCCAATCTATTTTGGACTTGTAAAATATGTTTTTCAAAATGATAATGATTATGTTAACCCATTTTTGCATGACTTTTATGAATTTTCAAGTATTGTATATGTTTATATGATTTCTTGAAATTGCTTGACATGAATTTGTGTTCTTATGAGTTTTTAGAAGATCATAGGAATTATGTGTAACCTCCATGTATGTTTAATTCATGATCTTAATGGCATTGATGGTGTCCATAACTTGTCCTCAAGTTATGGATAACCAAAAGTCACTTCTTTAAAAGTTGAAATTAAAGAATAGTAGGTTTCATAAAATGAAGAGTCTTCAACTTTATGAACCATTAAAACTCATAAGTTCCAAATTGAAGAGACTTTGAATAGTTTCACTTCTTCCCCTCAAGTTTTGGAATTTGTAAAGTCTTTCACTTTAATTCCAAATTATTATTTTTTTTAAAGTTAAAAAAAATCAAACTTTATGGACTTCATTTAATTAATTAAAGTGTATAATTAAAAGAGTTAATAATTTCATAAAGACATGGTTTAAGTTTAATTAAATTAAGAGTATAGTTTAATTAATACATTAAACCACCAAGTATTTTAATTGTTTAAAATACACCCTTATACTATTATTATAATTTTAATTATATAGATATGTATAAGAATATGTCATTCTTACCGTTAGTAGGCCTCATTCATGAAGCCAGTCTAAAAGAGGAGTATAAGGTTGTTGCCTATAAAATGGTGACTTAATGGGTGTCCACTCTCACCCACCGCTTCCTTGATCGGTGGAGGGTCGTTAGCCGAACGGGTAGGATACGACTTTAAATACTCATTAAAAGTATAATGAATTGTAAAGTAACTATACATTATAAATTCCCAATATTAGTTACTTTAGGAAAATGTGAAATTGGTGCTAGCCCATAAAATTACACTTTGTACCTTACCAAGTCGTTAGTGAAGCGTGTGTGGTTAACCGGCACACTAACATGGACTAGTAAGAGTGGCAAAGGGTCACTTGACTTTATTATAGATCGGTGGAGCGTGTGTGGTTAACCGGCACATCGATTAGGTAATATTGTTGAGGGTACCAAGTCAATTTGTATGGTTATTCACACCTTGTTTGTGATCCTCGGCATCCTAGTTACAAACTTGAGAGGGCACAATCGAGATTCAAACATGCCATTGAAAGTTCAATGTATCTCAAAAGATCTAGGAGTTTCAAATCCAATTAAAACTTAATTATATTTCGTTTTTCATGTTGGAAATTGGTAAATCGTCATTTACCTACCTTTAACTATTTTATAATTTGGATTACGGGATCCGTCTTCCAGTTATAAATAGGTTATTGGGTGCTAGCCTTAATATTTCATATTGGGTGTTATATTAAGGACTTTAAATCAACTAACTTGAATTTCTCCCATTATAGATGTCTAGTTTAGATAGCTATGGTCTTCCCAAGTCTTTAGGAAGAAGCTTCCTAATGAAGATGATATCCCGAATGGCAATCAAGGTGAAAGATCAATCCTTTTGTTGTGCATTAGTAGGACTGGAAATCGTACTTCACTCCCTCCACCTCCTCCAATAAATCTCCCCATCCCACAAGTTTCAAGACCTATAAGTTCTAAGTCACTCAATCCCTATTGGCAAACAAAGTCTATATATGCTTAGGTCTTGGAGATTAACTCACATATTGACAAGCTGGGAGAGTCGGGTGTCGAAGTCTCAAGGTAGCTGGCTATGGACTTGGTCACTCCCTGATGACAGATCACGACATGACCCTTAATGATCTTACCTATTTGCTTGATGATGCTGAATCAGCAATGGTTTGGAGCATTGGTAAAGCAAAATTTGATTGGAAGATCAACTTCCCAAACTTCCATGGACATTGACAATGGTAACATTGGAAGTCCAGAAAACATTTCTCTTCCCAATTGAAAGGGATTGGCCATAGTCAACTCGGTTGACCAAATGGTAAAGAGAAAGGCTAAGTCTGTGATAGTCCCGTGTACTGTTTCCAAAGAGTCCATATGTTTCTAAAGGAAGGGCATTGGTTGCAAAGCTGCCAAATTTACCTAAAAGTCCATAAGGATAGTAAATTCAAATGTTTGACTCCAGGTAAAGTCCATTGTCTAACTCTATTAAGTTTCTATTCTAAGATTCTTGTTGCATGTTGTGACTGGGTCACATATTGATGTTTAAGAATCAAAGAAGAGTGAAGAAACTTAAAGGAAGTATATGTTGATTCTGATCGTGAAGATGGATTTCGATTGCATGGTTTGGTGATCAGAATTTTGAGTTGTTACTTAAGAGTTAGATATATTGCTTAGGAAAGGATAACAACAAGTTTTCCATATGGATTGTAAGGATAAGTTTTCCGCAAAGTTTTAAAATAAAAGAAAATGGTTTTGATTTTATTTATTTTAAGTATCCTTACAATGGCATTTGTGAAAAAGGTTGTTGCTTATATGTTTCCATTCATAAGCAATATGGGTAAATGGATTTGATTCTTTCATTAGTGGTACTATCATAATTTACCAAATAAGGAAAGATTCTTATCACCCAAGTTTCAGTTGGATAGAAACTTGGAATCATGCAAGTTGTATTTTGTGATGAATGAGAATTTTCATCTTTGGTAAATTAAGACTAATTCCTTGTTCACATTCACATGTGAGTCAAGCAAAGGACTAAGAGATTGGGTACACTTGGTTGTGTGATGGTCAGGTCCACCACAAAGGTTGATAATATTATTCATTATGATTTACTAAAGTTTAGTAAATATGGTTATGCTTAAGAGTTTAAGTGTAATTCTGAAACATTGGAAAAGTTTCAATGTATGGCAAAATGAATAAGAAGAATCAAATAAGGCAAAAAGATAAAAGTTTCTCCAATCTGAAGAGATGGGAGAGAACTTGTGTATTTTGTTTTATGATTATCTTAGTGATTATGAAACCAGATCACAGTTGATCCTCTAAGGACACCTTAGTTCATTTGTTTGGCTAAGGAGAGGAATCATGAGTTGTTGAAATGGTTAAATCAAAAGATAAATCATACATCAAATCTTAGAGTCATACTCCAAGATTGAGCCATTGAGTGACATAATCTTTAGAAAGTTTATAACACTTATCAAACTGTAGAGTAAGATGTGTCATACTCTTGTACATTTGAGGTTGGTTAGTTGTGATGTTTTAGATAAAACAAAGACCAACTAAGTCCAATTATGGAAAGTGTTTAACTTGATAAGAATCCGCACTAGCTCTTGAATATTTGTATTGTCAAGGAATGGTTCTTGACAAAGATAAGTCTTATATGTCAAGAGGACGGTGGGAGTCTAAAAGATTCTGAAATAGTTTCAAGAAGTAATCAAGAGTTTTGTTAATCACTAGCCCACGATTTGAGGTTTGTAACCTATCGTGTTGACATAATCTGTGCTCATCCTAGTTAAGGTTGGCTTTGCATTGGAGTTCTGAGAGTTCTCGACTGTTTGCATAACAACCTGGAAGCAATGGTAGGCCCTTGTGCTGCCGGGTGGCAAGAAATTAAGATTGCACAAGTTCAGCCCATATGAATTTGGAAGTGTCACTAACCTAGTCTTGTGATTATGGTTTTGACAAAATTCACATGGAAAAGGAACACATACACCATAAACTCTAAGTGTCATAAGGTTTCTCTTCGATTCATGAAAATGATGGTAAGGAAACGCTTCAACTAAGAAGATTTTAAGTAGATAACGATTGTGATATTTGCATTCTCATATAGTTAGTGCAGCGTGTGTGGTTAACCGGCACACTAAATAGTGAGAATTGCAAAAGGTCTAGACAAACATGTGAGATGTCTAAGGAAAGGTGTATATTTTTTATAAAGTCTTATCAAAGCAATCTATTATCAGAAATATGAACTTTGGTAAGAAAGTCAATAAAGCATTGATTTCTAGAAGTCCAGCTGATTTCTGAGTACATGTCAAAGCTAGTGGGAGCATAAAGTGTTATGCTGGTAATCATTATGCTAGTGGGAGCATGGTGATTATGTTAAGTGTTGCAAGTTAGCAATATTAATTATAGAAAACAAAAGTTTCAATTTGCTTTGAAAAGTTGTTTTGCTATAATTAAGGGAGAGGATTTTATACTTCACTCCAATTCTACAAGCTTAGATTGATATTTTAATCTACTTTAGTCAACAATATATATGAATGTTATGTGGGAATGGTTCAACATAAGGAAATATTATATATGTTGCGATCTCAAAATTCGATTATGATTATGGCATACCTCTTCATAGTTCGAATTGTGAGAACATGGCAAATAAAAATTTTATAGCATGAATTGTGTTCCATATGCTTCGGATATAGGATCGATTAAATATGCTATAATATTCATCCATTCTAAATTTTCCAAATGCCTAGGGATTTAAGATGGAAAAAGGAATAGAACTGGAAATGACTAAAATGATTAAGCAAAAATTGTCAAGGACAATCTGAGGTTTACCAAAGATTGGTTGCTCATGGACAATTAGAAGTATAGAGTAAGGACCATATTGACGTCTTTTGAAAAGTGGTAACTCTTGTTCAGAAGTGATGGTCAAAATGGTAATATGGAATTGTCTCCATAGGTGGAAGTTATTCTCTAAATTTGTGTAAGATTAAAGAACTTAATGCTAAGAAGGATGTTCAAAGGAATGTACTTTGAATTTGAGACTTCATTTCCATGGAATTGTTTTCCATTGGAATGCCCTGTAATGTCTGTTGCCAAGTCTTTGTGACTTCTGTGCATAGTCATTACAAGGGGATCATTGCATATAAGTTTAGAATCTAACAGATTACAGTAAATGGCAAGAGTTTCGTATTCTTGCATTTACAACAAGGATTGGAATTGTGAAATGAGCATCATTGGAATATTGACAATTGATCTATTTCACAAAGAGAGGACCATATGTAAACATAGTATGCATACTTGGAGTATGGCATAATTGTTGTTTGGAAAAACATAGTGTACATGCTTGGAGCATGGGACAACTAATGTTTTAATTCAAGCATAAAGTTGATTAATCGAAACATACATAATGAGTAATCAATATGGTGCTTAGATAAAAGTTGTTTTATTTACACCCAAGTGTTGGGGCCATATAGGATTAAGTATTATTCTTGTGTTTCACTTTGCATGTTTTGACTTCCAGAATAATTATGTATGGTATATATCATATTATTCAAACCATCCACAGTCAGTCATATGTTGGAAGTAGATATGAATCAAGACTGTCTCGAATATGGCTTGTATGATTTGTCTAAAGTGCTTTAGACAATGCAATGGTTGCTACAACAATCATGAGTACTCATAAGGGCTGAGTATTGGATTCAACCTACGCTCACTTGCATCACTTCATGGAATTTATCTCGAGTGATCGTGAGACGGTAATATCATATAAATCTTCAAACCTAGATATATGAGTTGTTGACTATGAGTTGGTTATTCATTGATTGTACGAAAACGCATTGGTAACTCAATGTTATAAAATGTGCCTTTGTGAATAATTCAACAAGTAGTTAGTATAAGCATATCAGTCGAAGTTTATCTGTTCCTTCAAGAAATAGAAGCGATATTTGGGCCCCTAGATGATTTGGTTTTGACCTATGTACCGGGCCCGATCAGAACCTAATTGATGTGTTCAATTTGGTTCTATGTCGAAACAAATCGGAGATCAAGAAACAAATGCTGGACAATAAGTAAGACCATGCTCCATGTGTTTGTCCGGCCGATATCATGAGAACAGAGGATTATATGATCACTTATCTTAAATGGCGTATCATCATCATCTCAGTTCCGAGAGACTTTGAAAGAGCTACGATTGCTAGTCGGATTTTGATGTCATATTTGCAAATATAGTTATTAGACTTATCCAAGTGGGAGACTGTTGGATATATTGTCTAAGTCCATAACTTTATTTGGTATGAACTTGACCCGACCCGGTATGGTCCATTTGGGTTGCATGGCATTGCAATACTTGGATAGACTAAATGAGAGAATAAGGCACTTATGATTATTAATATATTATAAGTTCTAATATATTAATAATAGTATTATTTAATTAGTATTTGATCAAGTATTAATCAAGTATTTATTTGGTGATCAAAGTGAGACTAATTAAATATATAGGGTTGATTATGACAATCATCAGTTCTTTTATGGTAGATTAATGATCCATGGTTTATGGGTTTGGTTATAACAATATGGAGCTCCATGGATAGTCCATGGGAGTTACAAACCCATGGGTCATGAGAAATGAAGAGTCATGACAATTAAGGTTTACATTTGTAACTCCTAATTATGACACACTATAAAAGAAACCCTATAGCATGCAAAATCGGCACTAGTGTTACTAGAGAGGGCATAACCGATTTTTGAGTGTAAGAAATATTCTCTCAAGTTATTCCAAGTTTTGTGGTGTTGTGTGAAGCATTTGAGGCACAACATTTGGGGTGCTAGGCTCATAAAGTCTTGAAGGAATCCAAGCAACAACACGGTATGTATTTTTACTAGTTCTTTATGTTTTATGTAATCCCCATGCCATGCTAGTTAGGAAATAACCTTGAAAAAGAAATTTGCATGTATATAGAGAAAACATAGATTCAAGGTTATTAGGGTTGCATGTACACTTAGTAAGTGTTAGAATGCTCAAAACCCAACAAGAATTACCTAAAGACTATGACTGTGAGATACTTTACCACCCCGGTAAGGCTAATGTTGTTGTTGATGCTCTTAGTCGGAAAGTCAATCTTGAAAAGAGAAGGCCAAGAGCATTGAGAATTGAAGTTGTCTTGATGATTTTGGAAAGTATAAAGAAAGCTTAAAGCGAAGCTTCTGAGAAGAATGACCGAAAGGAGGAACGTTTGGCCAAAACGTTGGTGTTCGGTGTAAACAGTCATAGACTGAAGGTGTTCCAAGATCGGATTTGGATACCTAAGACAGGAGGAGTCAGAGATCTTCTGATGGAAGAAGCTCACAAGACCATGTACTTCATTCATCCCGATAGCACTAAAATGTATAGGGACCTGAAACCCTAGTACTGGTGGCCGATGATGAAGCTTGACGTTGCAAAGTATCTGGCTGAGTGTGTAACTTGTGTAAGAGTCAAGACACAACATCAGAAACCGTACGGGAGTTTAGAACCATTGCCTGTGCCTATGGGTAAGTGGGAAGACATTGCTATGGATTTTGTCAGTAAATTGCCCAGAAAAAAGAATGGTCACGACATGATTTGGGTGGTCGTTGATCGATTCACTAAGAGTGCGCATTTTATAGCAGCCAAGGAGAAATGGTCTATGGAGAAGCTTGCGAATTCTTATTTGAAGGAAATTGTGAGACTTCACGGTGTTCCGCTAACAATTGTGTCGGATCGTGATAGTCGTTTCACCTCAAGATTTTGGAAAAGTCTACAAGAGGAATTGGGTACCAAGTTGTGTTTAAGTACAGCTTACCATCCGCAGACTGATGGTCAGAGCGAACGGATGATACAAACACTTGAAGATATGCTGAGAGCATGTACCCTGGAATTCCAAGGTAATTAGGATGAACATTTACCTTTGGTAGAATTTTCCTACAATAATAGTTTTCACTCGACCATAAAGATGGAACCTTATCAAGCTTTGTATGGACAGAAGTGTCGTACGCCGTCTTGTTGGCTTGAGGCTGGGGAAAAGCAGTTTATGGGACCAGAGATAGTTCATCAAACTACTGAAAAGTTGAAAATCATTAGGGAGAGAATGTTAGCAGCTCAAGATCGTCAAAAGAGCTATGCTGACAAAAAGCAAAGACCGATGACTTTTGAAGTGGGAGATTCGGTTTTGCTTAAAGTCTCGCCATGGAAGGGACTTATAAGATTTGGAAAAAGGGGAAAATTGAGTCCATGGTTTATTTGACCGTTTAAAGTTCTTCAGAGGATTGGGAACCAAGCTTACAAGTTCGAACTACCAGAAGAACTGAATGGAATTCATAACACTTCCCATGTCTGTTATTTGAGGAAGTTCACGGGAGAAGTTCCCGACATGATTCCACTTTCGGAGTTAAGAATCGATGAGAACAAAAGGTTGATTGAAGAACCAGAGGCAATCGTTGACCGAAATACTAAGAAGTTGTGATGCAATATGGTGGAGTTAGTGCTTGTCCGATGGAAACACACGAATGGGCCGAATCTCACCTGGGAGACGGAGAGTGACATGATGGGTCGCTATCCGCATTTGTTTGTTGATGTGTGATTCCGGGTACGGAATCATTCTAAGGTGGAGAGAATTGTAATGCATGTTTTACTAGGCTTTCCATTTTTAGCAATGTAATAGTCTAGGTTAACCTTTGTAACCCAATTTGAAATAATAAGAACGTGTTATTTGAATATTATGTGTTTCGTGCTTAATTACTTAATTATGTGTTATGATTAATTAAGAATAAAATGAGCATCAAATTTTAAGTCTAAAATAAACTTGATATCTTTGGATAATGTTGTAGTATTTGAAATGAGGTTTCCGAATATATAAAGAATGCCGAAATCCGAGTTATAACGAAGAAGTTAAGACCTGTCAAAGTTTCGCGACAGAACCGGCAACGCTGAACGACGTAAAAAGTGAAATTTACAGTAGAGCGATATTTAGTCTTATTAATCTAAACGAAAGTTGTAGAGTTCGTTAAACCGAGAGCGTGCATAAAAAGAACGCCCAAATCGGACTTCGTATGAGTAAGTTATGATTTTTCGAAGTTTCGATGAGACAGTATGCAGCCCGAATACTCGATTTGAGATCGAGCGGTTTTTACCTGAAACAATCTAAACAAGAATTGAAGATCTCGTTGTTAGTAGCAAAACGATGAAAAGTTAGGCGAGAACAAACGTCGGACGAAGAAGTTATGAATTTATAACGAAGTTTTTCTGTCCTGGCCTCCTAAAAATAAATAATAAAAGTAAAATTCAAAATTAGCCGACGGACTCTAAACGAAAGTTGTAGAATATGGTCTGACCTACGCGTGGATATAAAGAACGTCGAAAACGGAGCTCGTATGCGAAAGTTATGCAATTTAGAAGTTTGATGAGTCAAATTACGCTGAGTGTAATTTGAGTACGCCCAGCGTACTCAGGAGGATGCAACTTGTCTAACCAATACTCGAGTGCCGCCGATCGACGCATGCAGTGACGTCAAAGTACGCCGCCCAGCGAAAATTCAGATTACGCCCAGCGTAATCCCAGACCCCCAGCTTATAAATAGAAACCAAGATCAGCCATTTTCTCTTGTTCAAACTCTTTCCTCTCTCTAGTTTTGCCTTGATTTGCGTGCTCTTTGTACCCCGAAGCCCCGATAATATTCCCGAGCCCCAAAGTAAGATCTGAAGCCCCGAGGATCCCGAAGAGCGTTATTCTCGAGCCGAAGCGCTGCCCGCGAGGAGCCGGTTTTTGTGAAGATCTTCCAGATCTACGGAGAGACACTACTTCTGCAAGCCGTAGTGCTGCCCGATCATCTTCTGATCAAGTGAGTGTGTAATTATTTTCATTCCAACGCAATATTATGAATTATTTTATATAAAATACATGTTATGTGTATATATTTTGTTGTTATACATGTGAGTGTATATTCACTCTCTTCTATCTTATAGATTTGATTTAATCTCTATGAAATACGTGTTATGTGTGTATGCCTCATCTGTGATGTGGAATATGTGTCGATTAAAGCATGATATACAGGTTTTTAAACGATGTATAAAAATGTATATTTTTATCTACTAATATGTTGGGTAGAACATCGGTAGATAATTGGTGTGTAATAAACAGATGAAAGGCCTCGGTGTTATTGGTGTTATTCTAGTCATTCAGCAGAGTATGGATGACGACCACGGACTACTCTAGACTGTCCTGTGGAACACTAGCAGGCTCATTACCTGTAGGTGTTGTGAACGACATGTTCACCGGTGTACTCTATCCCCAACATGGTTGCCTTTAGGACACTTATTGTTGAGGAAGCCCCTCTACAGTAATGTCTGTCCCGATTAAAATCCTGAATTAGGTTCCTTGTAATAGATGTTATTTTTAGGGACGTAAAACGAGGATAACGGGAATGGGTAATCGAGTTGTTTGTTGATTGTTGAATTAAATATAATTATTTATTGTGGGTTGAAAAACCCTACATGCTCACCAAGCTCCCAGGCCTGACCCACTCAGTTTATTTGTATTACAGGAAGTGGCGCAAGAGCTTAAGATGGGCGAATCATCAAGTTGTTTTGTTTACAAGTCTGTATATGTATATATTTGTTGAATGACTTGTAATGCTATCGTTTATGCTTTATGATCTGTATCGGAACATGACATCCCGACTTTTGATTATGAAATGAAATCATATTTCTTTACGAAATGTTTTGATAAATATTTATTTTATCATGTTTTGCTTTTGGAAACAAATTCCGCATCTCTATTAAAATTAAAAGGATTTACTCTTAAAATGTTTAAAAAGAATAAATGAAATCGGTCTTTTCTGGCCGAGATTTTGGGGATGTCACATTGTGGCCCCAGGATGGATCAAGAATTTCGACCGATGAGCCTCTTCCATCAAAATGGTACGAGTCCCTCCCACAAACGGCACCCATATACGCCCCTGAAATGTCATAAGTGTTGGGTTTTGAGCGTTCTAACACTTCCTAAGTGTACATGCAACCCTAATAAACCTTGGATCTATGTTTGTCTAAGATACATGCATATAATTAATTTTTCCAAGGTTTATATCCTAGCTAGCATGGCATGGGGAACATGAATCAAATAAAGCTAGGAGAAATACTTACCTTGAAGTTGCAGTTGAATGCTTGGAGTTTTTGAGCCTAGCACCAATAGTGTGGATGCCTCAAGTGGAAATCACAAATCACCACAAACTTGGAACTTTGAGAGAATAGTCACTACTATCCTGAAATTTGCCCTCACCTCAACAAGTGTCAACTAGTCACACTTCAAGAACCAAAGCCTCCTTTATATAGTGTGAAGGATTAGGGTTACCTCCCTAAAACCCATGTCTCTTCATTTCCATGAGATCCATGGGTTAAAGCTCCATGGAGTATCCATGGACTTTTCCATGCAAGCCTAGCCCATTCCAAATAAGCTTTAGCCCACACTATATAAATATAGAAGCCCATATTTAATTAGTAATATCTTTAATCTCTAAATTAATCCTAGATTAATTATAGATCACTACTAATTAAATAATATGATCTTATATTAATATATTAGAAATTATAATATATTAATAAATCATAACTTGTACTATTCTCAAATATTATCCATAAATTGTTCGGGTGAAGTGCAACCCAAATGGACCATGCCGGGTCGGGTCAAGTACATACCAAATATAGTTATGAACTTAGACACTATATCCAACAGTCTCCCACTTGGATAAGTCTAATAACTATAGTTGCAAGTATGACTTCAGGAACCGATCAGCAATCGTAGCTCTTTAAACTCTGTTGAACTAGAACACACCATTTAAGATAAGTGATCATATAATCCTCTGTTCTAGATATCAGCCGGACAAATACATGGAACATGGTCTTGCTTATTGTCCAGCATTTGTTTCCCGATTTCCGATTTGTTTCACATAGAACTTAACTGAACACATCAATTTAGTTCTGACCGGCCTGGTACATAGGTCAAAACATAATCATCGAGGGGCCCAGATATCAACTTCTAATCCAAGAAGGAACAGATAAACTTCGACTCATATGTTTGTTCTACCACTCATTGAATTACACACAAAGGCACGTTTTATAACATCGAGTTACCAATACATTTTCGTACAATCAATGCATAACCAACTTGTAAGTAACAAATCATATCTCTAGGTTTGAAGACTTATAAGATATTACCGTCTCACGATCACTCGAGATAGGATTCGATGAAGTGATTCCAGTGAGCGTGGGTGGAGTCCAATGCTCAGAACTTATGAGCACTCATGATTGTTGTAGCCATGTCCAACACCTTAGACCTCTGCAACCAATCATGACAGTCTTGATTCATATCTACTTCCGACATATGACCGATTGTGGAGGTTTGAATAATATGATATACCAAACATAATTATTCTGGAAGTCAAAACATGCAAAAAGAAATTAAGTAAATGATCGACAAGAGATAGTAACACTTTACTCATAAATAAAACACCTTTTATTCATCGTCAAATGTCAATTGCACTTGACAAATTTCATAATTTATCTAACTACTAAAACTTATATCATCCTTCAGCCCTATGCTCCGAGCATGCTGAAGATGCTTAACCCTACTTAGTCCCTTCGTGAGGGGATCTGCTGGGTTATCATCCGATGATACCCTCTTCGCTACGAGGATTCATTCTTCTATTCGATGTCTGATGAAGTGATATTTTCTATCAATGTGTATGGATCTCCCATGATCTCTTGGTTCCTTGGCTAAGGCAACCGCACTATTGCTATCACAGAAAATCTCCATCGGATCTTTTATAGCTGGTATAACTCCAAGGTCTCCGATGAAGTTCTTTAGCCATGTAGCCTCCTTTGCTGCCTCGCTTGCTGCTATATACTCTGATTCACAAGTGGAATCAGCCATTGTCTCCTGCTTGGAACTCTTCCAAGTGATTTCTCCTCCGTTTAAGGTAAAGACCCAGCCCGCTTTGCTGCCTCCCTATCAGTCTGGAAGCTAGCATCACTATACCCTACAACTCTCAAGTCATCACTCCCACCGAAGGTAAGGACCCAGTCCTTAGTCCTTCGCAGGTACTTGAGGATATTCTTTAACGCAGTCCAGTGTTCCTTGCCAGGGTTCCCCTGATACCTGCTAACCATGCTCAAAGCAAAGGCTACATCAGGTCGAGTACACGTCATAGCATATATGATCGATCCTACATCAGAAGCATAAGGTAGTCGACTCATTTTTGCTATCTCAGCCTCAGTACTAGGGCTTTGTGTCTTACTCAATCTGGCATTACTCTAAATGGGTAACTCACCTTTCTTGGAGTTAAGCATGTTGAATCTTTTCAACACTTTGTCCACATAGGTGCTTTGACTAAGTCCAATTAGTCTTTTACTCCGGTCTCTCAAGATCCTTATCCCTAGGATATAGGCAGCTTCACCAAGGTCCTTCATAGCGAAACACTTCCCAAGCCAGGACTTTACTTCCTGCAAAGTTGGGATGTCATTTCCTATGAGTAGTATGTCATCCACATACAATACCAAGAAGCTGACTATACTCCCACTAGCCTTGACATAAACACAAGATTCATCTTCACTCCTAGAAAAGCCAAATTCCCTGACCTTTTCATCAAAGCAAAGATTCCATCTGCGAGGTGCTTGCTTCAATCCATAAATGGATTTCTCAAGCTTACACACTCTATTAGGGTACTCGTTGCTGACAAAACCCTCTGGCTGACTCATGTAAACATCTTCAGCCAACTTTCCATTAAGGAAAGCAGTTTTGACATCTATTTGCCATATTTCATAGTCATGAAATGCAGCTACGGCTAACAGAACCCGAATAGACTTAATCTTGGCAACTGGAGGAAAGGTCTCATCATAGTCCACTCCAGGAATTTGAGAGAAGCCCTTTGCAACCAGTCTAGCCTTATAAGTGAGTACTTTACCATCCATGTCGATCTTCTTCTTGAAGACCCATTTGCACCCTACAGTCTTACGACCTGGTACATTCTCAACCAAGTTCCAAACTTGATTGTCATACATGGATTGTATCTCGATATCCATAGCCTCTTTCCATTTCGCAGACTCGGGGCCTGCCATGGCTTCCATGTAACTGTTAGGTTCATCCATACCTACTAGTGTCTCATCACTAATAAGTGTCTCACCTTCCGCAGTAATATGAAAACCATAGTAGTGCTCAGGTGCATTCCTAACTCTCGTGGAAGGTCTCAGAGGTACAGAATCGTCAATTGGCTCAACAGGAGTTTCCTCCTCAAGTTGAGGGCTAGGGTTTGAAGTTCCTTCACCACTTGACTCTTGAAGTTCTTCAAGGTCAATTTGCCTCCCACTGTCTCCTTGGCTTATAAATTCTCTCTCACGAAAGACTCCTCTTCTTGCTACAAAGACCACATTATCACTATGTCTGTAAAAGAGGTAACCAAAGGATCTTTGTGGGTAGCCGATGAAAATACACCTCTCGCTTCGGGGTTCTAGCTTATCATGAGACTCGCGCCTCACAAAAGCTTCGCAACCCCAAATCTTGATGTGGTCTAGTTTGGGTACTTTACCAGTCCACATCTCGTGAGGAGTTTTGGCAACTTTCTTTGTAGGGACTAGATTAAGGATATGGGCGGCAGTCTCTAAGGCATACCCCCAGAATGAGATTGGTAGCGAAGCTCGAATCATCATGGAACGAACCATGTCTAACAAGGTTCGATTACGCCTCTCAGCCACACCATTCAGCTGCGGTGTCCTGGGAGGTGTCAATTGTGAGACAATCCCACATTCCCTTAGATAGTCGAGGAACTCTGAACTAAGATACTCACCACCACGATCGGATCGAACAATCTTGATGTTCCTGCCCAATTGATTCTCGACTTCCTCTTTAAATTCCTTAAACCTTTCGAAAGTCTCTGACTTATGCTTGATTAAGTAGACATATCCATATCTACTGTAATCATCGGTAAAACTCAAATGATAACGATTAGCATCCCTTGTGGCATGTTTGAATGGTCCACACACATCCGTGTGTACAAGGTCCAACAAACCTTTACCTCTCTCACAAGAACCTGTGAAGGGTGACTTTATCATTTTTCCAAGTAAGCATGATTCGCAACTATCATCTGACTTTAGGTCAAACGACTCCAAGACTCCATCTCTTTGGAGTTGGCCTATGCGCTTCTTGCTTATATGTCCAAGTCGACAATGCCATAATGATGCTTTATCCAAGTTATTATTATTAATAGAATCAATACACATCACATTATTTCCTAAGTTATCAACCACAGATACTGTTTCATACACGCCATCACAAGGTAATGCTTTAAAATAAAGAACATTATTAAAGAAAGCATCAATAGAACCAACTTCATTATTAAATGAAAAGGTAAAACCTTGTTTATACAATGCATGAAAGGAAATAATATTTCTTGCCATTTCTGGCGAATAACAACATTTATTCAAATCTAAACTAAACCCACTACTTAGCGACAAAGTATAAACTCCAATCTTGGTGACAGGTGTAACTTTCCTATTCCCCATGATTAAGTTTATTCTTCCTTGCTCCACATTCTCACTTCTTCTTAGTCCTTGCAAGTCACAACATATGTGAATACCACAACCAGTATCAAGGACCCAAGATTTAGAATGGGGTGAGTTATTAGAAATGATAGTGTAAATACCTGCATGGTTGGGTTTAACTTTCCCATCCTTTACATCTTGCTGGTACTTTGGGCAGTTTCGCTTCCAATGTGCCTTTTCATGGCAATAGAAGCATTCAGCCTCTTTTGGGTCAGAAGAAGGAGTGATGAAACCTTTCTTGGTTTCACTTGAAGAAGAGCCATCAAGGGTCCTAACCTTGGTACCCTTCGAAGAACTCTTTCTCTTCTTCCCTCGTCCTTTTTCGATTGCCAAGACAGGGGCGGAGTTTGTAGAAGTAGCAGTAGTAACAACCGCCTTACCCTTAAGACCACTTTCTGCGGTCTTTAAGAGTCCTTGAAGTTTGCTGAGTGTGACCTCTTCCTTGTTCATGTGGTATGTCATGCGGAGTTGATCATAACATGAAGGTAAGGAGTGCAAAATGATATCTATTGCAAGCTCCTCAGGGAAGTTCACATTTAGATTCAGAAAATGGTCCACAAATCTTTGCATTTTCTGCATGTGGCTCGTGATGGGTTCACCATCCTTCATGCGAGTTGTTATCATGGAGGAGATGATTTCATACCTCTCTTGACGAACACTTTGATGGTATCTTTCCATCAAGTCTTTGTGCATCTCATAGGGGTAGAAATCTTCATAGGATTTTTGGAGATCCGCAGTCATAGTGGCCATCATGATGCATGCCACTTTGGTGGCATCCCTTTCATGTGCCCTAAACTCAGCGATCTCTTGAAGAGTTGCAACTGTCTCATCAATCTCCTTAAGCTCCTTATCGAGGACATATTCCTTGTCCTCGTAGCGAGTAATCATTCTGATGTTTCTGATCCATTCATTAAAGTTGGATCCATCAAAAGTGACTTTCCCACATAAGTTCATAAGAGTAAAGGAGCCATAGGGATTAGAGCCAGAAGCAGTAGTGTTTGCAAACATCTGAAACTTAAGAAGGTTTTAGTTTAGATATAGAGATAGTCCTTAATAAAACACCCAAATGTAGTATTAAGGCTAGGATCCAATCACAATATATTATAACTTAGAAGAGGTATGTCGTAGTCTAAGTAATAACATATTTGAAAGGTAGGTGAATGACGATTCACCAATTTCCACCAAAAACGAAATAGTAAATATTAAGTTTTTTTTTATTTGGTACTTAGAAATTCCTAGATTCTTTTGAGATTCGATGAACTTTTCAAAGGCATGTTTCAATCTCGAGTGTGCCCTCCAAGTTTTGTGACTGGGATGCCGAGGATCACAAAACAAGGTGTGAAGTAACCATGCAAACTACTTGGTGCCCTTAATAAATTACCCCTCAATCGGTGTGCCGGTTAATCACACACGCTCCATCGATACTATGATAAATATTAAGTCACCCTTTACCTACCTTGTTAAGTCCAAGTTAGTGTGCCGGTTAACCACACACGCTCCACTAACGACTTAGACAAAGTGTAAAATGTAATTTCATGGATTAGCACCTTATTCACATTTTTCCTAAAGTAACTAAGATTGGGAATTTAATACATTTAGTTACTTTATAATATTCATCATACTTTTAATGAGAATTTATAAGTCCTTGTCTTTACCCGTTCGGCTAACAACCCTCCACCGGTCAAGCAAGCGGTGGGTGAGAGTGGACACCCATTAAGTTGCCATTTTATAGGCAACAACCTTATACCCACCTTATAGATCGGCTTCGTGAATGAGGCGTACTAGCGGTAAGACGACTTTGTTCTTATACATATATATATAATCATGATAATATAAGTATAAGGGTTGAATTTTAACTTTTAAAATTCTAAGGGTTGGAACTAAAGTTTTTAATATGACTTTACTTGTTCCAAAACTTGAGGGCAAGTTTTGTAAACTTTCAAAACTTTTCATTTCTTGTAACTTATGAGTTTAATAGAGTAATAAAATGAAGACTCTTCATTTTTCTAACTCTTGTGTTCTTTTAATGGTTTTTAATCCAAGTGACTTTTGGTTTTCCATAACTTGAGGACAAGTTATGGACTCCATTAAAACACATTATGATCAAAATTAATCTACCACATAGGTTACAAATAATTCATATGATCATCTAAACATCATAAGAACAAGAACATGAATATGAACACTTTCATGAATCAAAATCACACTTAAAACTTTGTAATTTTGATAACTAGTTGTTGTAAATGAATTAGCAATGACATTACACCATCTAAAACAAGTTTTCAAGTACCAAAACAGTTTAGGGTAATGTTTCTAATCCATTTCCAGCAACTAAAGTCAAAAATCTACACTCTGTCGACCCTACTCGCCGAGTGCATGAACCTACTCGACGAGTAGGTTGAAGATACAAGTGAACTCGACGAGTCCCCCCCATGGACTCGACGAGTCCAGCAGTCAGACAACAAGTTTTTCGACTTTTTCAACTATATTGCATCAAGTATCAAACAAACAAACCTGTCTCTGATACCACTGTTGGGTTTTGAGCATTCTAACACTTCCTAAGTGTACATGCAACCCTAATAAACCTTGGATCTATGTTTGTCTAAGATACATGCATATAATTAATTTTTCCAAGGTTTATATCCTAGCTAGCATGGCATGGGGAACATGAATCGAATAAAGCTAGGAGAAATACTTACCTTGAAGTTGCAGTTGAATGCTTGGAGTTTTTGAGCCTAGCACCAATAGTGTGGATGCCTCAAGTGGAAATCACAAATCACCACAAACTTGGAACTTTGAGAGAATAGTCACTACTATCTTGAAATTTGCCCTCACCTCAACAAGTGTCAACTAGTCACATTTCAAGAACCAAAGCCTCCTTTATATAGTGTGAAGGATTAGGGTTACCTCCCTAAAACCCATGTCTCTCCATTTCCATGAGATCCATGGGTTAAAACTCCATGGAGTATCCATGGACTTTTCCATGCAAGCCTAGCCCATTCAAAATAAGCTTTAGCCCACACTATATAAATATAGAAGCCCATATTTAATTAGTAATATCTTTGATCTCCAAATTAATCCTAGATTAATTATAGATCACTACTAATTAAATAATATGATCTTATATTAATATATTAGAACTTATAATATATTAATAAATCATAACTTGTACTATTCTCAAATATTATCCATAAATTGTTCGGGTGAAGTGCAACCCAAATGGACCATGCCGGGTCGGGTCAAGTACATACCAAATATAGTTATGAACTTAGACACTATATCCAAAAATAAGCCCCCGACCATCGGTAACGAACTCTGATACCACCCTAACAACCCGCTCTCTCTTTTGGTTCTCCGACCTCACGGCCTCAGCCTGTGCTCCACGAATGGTATCCAACATCGGAGCTATCACGGTCAATCGCAAACATACATCTCGCAATGGGGCGCTTTCCACCCTGCGACTCAGTGCATTGGCTACGACATTAGCATTTCCTGGATGGTACAGGATCTCACAATCATAATCCTTGACCACATCCAACCACCTCCTCTGCCACATATTTAGGTTAGGCTGATCCATCAAATACTTTAGGATCTTATGGTCCGTCTATATCGTGCACCAAACCCCGTACAGATAGTGATGCCAAATTTTGAGGGCGAATACCACTGCCCCCAACTCTAGATCATGGGTGGGATACCTCATCTCATGAGGCTTCAGCTGCCTCGATGCGTATGCTATCACATGCCCTCTCTGCATCAGCACCGCTCCCAACCCCAAGATCGACGCATCACAGTATAGCACAAAATCCTTCATTCCTTACGGGAGGGCTAACACTGGGGCTTCACATAATCTCTGGCGAAGAGTCTTAAATGAGGCCTGCTGCTCGGGGCCCCAGCTGAACACCACACCCTTTTGGGTCAATCTGGTGAGAGGAACAACAATCTTGGAGAAATCCCTGATGAAACTCCGATAATAACCGGCCAACCCTAGAAAACTTATGATCTCAGAAGGAGATTTCGGCACCTCCCAACTCATCACTGCCTCAACTTTGGCTGGGTCGACCAATATCCCTTTCTGGTTAACGAGATGCCCTAGGAACTGGACCTCTCGCAACCAGAAATCACACTTGGAGAATTTGGCATAAAGCCTCTCTGATCTCAGAACTTCGAGGATCTCCCTCAAATGCTCCTCATGCTACTCTCTAGACCTCGAATATACCAAAATGTCGTAAATGAATACGATCACCGACCGATCCAACATCAGCCTGCACACTCGATTCATGAGATCCATGAACACTGTCGAGGCATTGGTAAGCCCGAAAGGCATCACCACAAACTCGTAATGCCCATAACGCGTCCTGAACGTTGTCTTCTAGATGTCCTCATCTCGCACCCTTACCTGATGATATCCAGACCTCAAATCGATCTTGGAGAACCAAGATTCTCCCTGTAGCTGATCGAACAAATCATCGATCCTTGGCAGCGGGTAACGGTTCTTGACCGTTAGCTTGTTTAACTCCCGGTAATCAATGCACATCCGGTGTGAACCATCCTTCTTCTTGACAAAAAGAATAGGACCTCCCCACGGCGAGCTGCTCGGCCGAATAAATCCCTTTCCCAGCAGCTCCTAAAGCTGTGAGGATAACTCTTGCATCTCTGGAGGTGCAAGGCGATAAGGCACCTTGGCGATAGGTGCGGCCTCGGGAACCAAATCGATACTGAACTCTACTTGCCTCACGGGAGGCACACCCGGCAACTCCTCTGGAAATACATCCGGGAACTCACGCACTATCGGAACCTCCTCAACTGACCTCGGTCTCTCTCAATCGATCCACATATCCATGACGTACGCCACAAATCCCTTACAGCCCTGCTGTAGACACGGCCTCGCTCTAGCGGCCGAACAAAACGCTGACCCAGAACGTGTACCCTCGCCGTACATCAGAAGAACTCCCCCACTAGGGTCTCATATGGTCACCAGCTGCCGCTCGCAGTCAATAACCGCTCCAAATTTGCTCAACCAATCCATGCCTACGATGACACAGACGTCCCCCATTGCAATCGGGACCAAATCAATAGGAAACCCTACACCGAAAATCTCGAGTACACATCCTCGAATTACCTCCGTGGCATATACTACTCTCTCGTCGGCGATGGAAACTCTCAGAGGTCGACTCAACGCCTCTCGACTAATGTTGATGTGCCGACTGAAAGCCAACGATACAAAAGATCGACTCGCACGCGAGTCAAATAACACCAAAGCAGGTACAGAACTCACAAGAAAAGTACCTAAGCATATCATAATATAAGCATAAAATCTTAAACATTAAATAATTACATGAGAGAATACATACCAGCCACGACATCGGGTGTTGCGCGGACCTCCTCCACGGTCAACTGGAAGGCTCTCCCTCGTGCCTTCGGTGCCTCGGCCTTCACTGGCCGACTCTCGGTAGCTCTGATGGCGGCAGGGGCAGATCCCTGAGGTGCTCCCTAAGCTGATCCCGGCAACTGCGGACACTCTACCTTCCGGTGTCTGGTCTGATTGCAGTGGAAACACACTGCAAACCCTTTGGGGCAGTCCTTGGCCATCTGCCCCTCATTGCCACACTTATAGCAAGATCCAGCTCTACAAACTCCATCATTACCCTTTCCGCACTTCCCACAAGTGCGGCCCTTCTAGCTCCCTGCTCTGGGATCAGCGGGCATGGCCCGCTTGGCTGCCGGCTGAGACTGTGCTGGTCGCCGATCCCTCCCCTGAGACTCTGCCTCCTCCCTCGCCTGAGTCTCTAGCTCGATCTCCCTCTTCCGTGCATTTGTCTGAAGCTCGACAAATGTCCGGTATGAGGAGTTCGCCACGAACTCCCGAATATCCCTCTGCAAAATGCTCAAATAACGGCTCATATGTGCCTGCTCAAATGACACGTGCTCAGGGCAAAACATCGCCCTCTCATGAAACATCCTGGTGATAACCGTAACAGACTCTGTACGCTGCTTAAGGGTCAAAAACTCCTGTGCCAACCGATCCCATTCCACCGGAGGAACGTACTCATCATGAAACATGGTGGTAAACCTCTCCCAGGTCACCACAGCAAGCTCTGCTGGAGAATAGTGTGTTGTCGTGAACTTCCACCAGTCCTTCGTCCCCAAGCGAAGCTGGTTCAGCGCAAATCGAACCCTCACGTGCTCCAGGCATCAGCATGTGTAAAAACAACCCTCAATATCAGACACCCATCTCATCGCCGCAATCGGATCCTGCATCCCATCAAACCCTGGTGGCTTCGTGTTGCTAAACTCTCAGAACAGCAACACATCACTACCCTGCGGCCTCGCAGCAGCAACAGCTATGGTAGCCGCTGCAACAGTAGCCTCAGAAAGAGTAGCATAACGCTCGTCAAAAGTCTCAATCAACATTGTCTTAAGAGACCCGAACATCTCTGGTATCTCTGCCCTGATGACTGCCGCCACCTCCTTATGGATGATCCGACGGATCTTCTCATCACTAGCCCCGCTGCTCTCTGGCATAAGACGTGTCCTCACCATGATCTACCTCTGAAATACAACATACGATATATTAGAAATTCACTCGAGTATACTCGCACTCGATAGCTCATCCCTCCTTGATCCCTGGCATCCCAAAGATTCTTACTTGGACTGTACACCGACCCGGTGTTTTCAGTAGTACGGGCCCAATACTATTGTCCGCACCGTATCAGTATACACCCCAAGTCCTCCTCTTCGGATCCCAAATCCCAAGTACTCTACTATGCATAATCCACTCTCTAACAGATCTATCATAAGCTCCTCGCTGCTACCTATTCACTCTCAAACATCTCATAGCAGCTCACATATCCCTAGGCTAAGGCATCACAAATCAGGGCACTCTAGTCCTAATAGGAATACCTAGCCCACTCTAGCAAGAGAATACATAATGTAAGGGTATTTTGGGAAATCAACGTTCGGGCGCTGACTGATCGTACACACGTTTCTGCTTTGTGTTTCTCTAAAAAATCTTTTACTTCTTTTAGAAAATTTTGTTCTCTTTTGAAAATATTTTCCAAATCCTCAGTTTGAGTTCAAATACTCCCGAAGGTGTACCAGAATCCCTCAAACCAACGCACTGATACCAACTCTTTGAAATTCAATCTATAAGATATAACAATATCCCAAGATCTCGTATCATAAAATCCCGTGTGTGTACTGATCAAGCTGACGCCTTCCCGCGTTCCTCACTAGTACCTGAAACACATAACACAAAACACTGTAAGGACAAAGCTTAGTGAGTTCCCCAAAATACCACATATAACACACATTAGCCACTCGAGGCTATAACTCTGTGGGTCCATGCACCCAAACTCTGTGAACCCTCAGGTTCTAACTCTCCAAGCATGCACAGCTTAAATCACATAGAAGAATGCAGTACAACAAACAATATATACAAAGCACTGTATCATATAACTCTATTTACCTACTCAATGTAAAGTATAGTGAGAAGACTCACGTCGCTTATCTCGGTAACTCGTAAATCCCTGAAATCACTAGTACTCGATCTCCCGAGCTATAGTCCTCCTATAACACAATATATCTCTAATTACACTTCCTAGTTAAGGTTGACTAGCTCTATCAAGTCAACACCAGTCAACTCTGGTCAATGGTCAATGGTCAACCCCGACTCGCCGAGTCTGGCGTGGACTCGCCGAGTCCCTACGAGGACCCCATTTCCTCTGAGTCCCTTCCGACTCACTGAGTCACTCACCCAACTCGGTTACTCAACCCCTGGTTCGAAATCTATGAACAACTTGCACCAACTCGTCGAGTCTGCCAATGGACTCGACGAGTGCATTCCATGCACAACCCCAAACGACCTTCTAAGGTCAGATCTATTCCACTAACTCATAGATCCAGTCCTTCCAAGCTTATTTATCATGTAAATTTCATGTCTTAGCTCTCATATCACACCTAATGACTCATAAATGGTGTTTTGACCTCAAACACAAAGATCCCAACCCAAAACCTCCATGGATTCATAAAAAGCTTGGATAAAGGGACACTCTGGACCTCCAAGGGTCCAGATCCAGAACCTAACTCGCTTATGGGACCAAATGGGCACTAGATCTAGCCATAAAAGGGCTCAACAAACCCTAAATCAACATGAACATCACCTCAACAGAAAAGGGGTTGAAAATGGTACCTCAAATGTGATGTTCTGGACCTCAAATCTTCAGGAAGTTGTTCCTCTTGCTTCCTCTTGGCTAAAACTTCCTTTCTCTTGCTAAACAACACCTCCAATGGTTGATAATGCCTCCTTCTCTCACTCCACACGCTCAAATGCACTAGGGTTTCACTTTGGGGGCTGGTGAGCACAAATGACGGCCATAAGGCCCTTTAAATAGGCCCCAAACCCGAGAAATTAGGGTTTCATTAAACAACGCTAACTCGCCAAGTCCACCATTGTGACTCGTCGAGTCCGGTCATTAACCCGTATGAGAAATCGCATCTCTACTCGACGAGTCTACGCACCAACTCGCCAAGTTCTTCCTCAAAACTCAAAATAAAAACAATAAATATAATACCTGAAATTTCCGGATGTTAAAAAGCTTTTACGTTTGACTCGGAAAAACTTCCAAAATCATGAACTCATGCTTATACATGAGTTTACTCCCCATTTATCCAAAAGAGTAAACTCAAGAAAACCTCTCAAGTAGCAAACTAGAAACAATTCAAGATCTTCAAAGTTGTAAGTGTTCTATCCATTCCAAGTTGATTAAACACATAATCTAGTGTTTGTGCACCTATTCATCCATTCACTTTTGTGTTTTTGAATAGATTTCCAAAAACACCAAGAACACACACTAAGTGTTCTTGGATTTTTAGCATACTTCAAGCTTCCTTATTGTAAGTACTTCACTCCTTGAGTCTTATTGAGATAGTATTACAAGTTAACATCAAGAAATTATGCCAAGAACTCATGGAACAAGGTGTTCACGATCCAAGAAGGTTCTTGGGTCGTAAACACCATAAATGACACCAAAGTGTGTCTAAGCCTCAAAACTAAGCCCTAGTTGATGTTTAAACCTTCCTTGACATGTTTAACCCCTTCCTTATTGTGTTTAAGCCTAGAAAAACATCAAAGACCATCAAAGATAGTTGTTTACGGTTTGGGGATCTCCCGAAACCGTAAACACCCTAAAGTGGATTTAAGTTGGTCATTTTTCTTCCTTAGGCTTAGAGACTAGCACATACTTTTACCTACTTGTGTTAGGGACTTGAAAACATGGCTATAGACTTCTCCATAAGGGTTTACAGTAGTAAACCCAAAGGAAAATGCCATTAGGCCGTAAACTCCTCAAAGGAGGTGTTTTGTTGCCCTAGTCCCTTCCAAAGTCCAAACCACAAAGTAGAAATGCTTCAAAGGACTTGTAAAACCTCAAATTATCATATGGTCAAAACGTTTAGATCTTACAACCGTAAACCCTTGAGTTTACTACCGTAAACTCCTAGGGTAAAGGTCATCAAATCCATAAATTCCAAAGGAGTCTACAACACATTTTCGACCAGAAGGAGCTCAACATGAGACAACAACGGTGGGTCGAGCTACTAAGTGATTATGAGTGCGAAATTCATTATCATCCGGGTAAAGCCAACGTAGTAGCCGATGCCCTAAGCCGGAAAGAATATACTGGTCGTAGAGTCAAATCTTTGACTCTAACTATCCCTTCACACTTGTCCACGCAAATTAAGGAGGCTCAGCTCGACGCTTTGAAACCTGAAAATGTGGCAGGTGAATACCTGAGAGGAATTGATAAGAACTTGGAAGTCAAGGGTGGCGGAGCCTTATATCTCATGGATCGGATCTGGACACCGAAACACAGTGGCTTCAGAGACTTGGTCATGACCAAAGCTCACAACACTTGTTATTCCGTCCACCCAGGTTTAGATAAGATGTATCTGGATCTTAAAAAGTTATACTGGTGGCCTAACATGAAAGCAGATATTGCTACCTTCGTAAGTAAGTGCCTTACTTGTGCGAAGGTAAAGGTCGAATACCAGAAACCCTTCGGTCTTCTACAGCAACTGGAGATACCAGAATGGAAGTGGGAGCGGATTACTATGGACTTCATAACCAAGTTGCCCAAGACAACGGGTGGACTTGATTCCATATGGGTCATCGTCGATAGGCTGACCAAGTCTGCACACTTCCTGCCGATCAAAGAAACGGACAAGATGGAGAAACTTACAAGAACTTACATTAGGGAGATTGTAAGATTGCACGGTGTTCCCTTATCCATTATCTCGGACAGAGATATTAGATTCACTTCAAGGTTCTGGCAGTCATTACAAGGTTCCCTAGGAACTAGGCTGGACATGAGTACAGCCTACCATCCACAGACTGATGGGAAAAGTGAGAGGACTATCCAAACCTTAGAACATATGTTACGAGCTTGTGTGATAGACTTCGGGAAAGCATGGGATACTCATTTACCCCTCGTCGAAGTTTCCTACAACAATAGTTATCACACAAGCATAAATGCAGCTCCATTCGAGGCCCTCTATGGCCGTAAGTGCAGATCCCCTCTGTGCTGGGCTGAGGTGGGTGATACCCAGTTAGCTAAGGGATGAGTTCCCGAAAGCACTCTCACGGGTCCGGAGATCATTCGGGAAATGACAGAGAAGATCGTTCAAATTCGTGAACGATTGAAAGCCTCTAGAGACCGACATAAAAGCTACGCTGACAAGCGAAGGAAACCATTGGAATTCCATGTGGGCGACCGAGTTCTACTGAAGGTCTCACCCTGGAAGGGCTTGATACACTTTGGAAAGCGTGGGAAGCTCAATCCAAGATACATTGGGCCTTTTGAGATTCTCGTGAGAATCGGCCCTGTAGCTTACAAACTTAATCTACTGCGTGAACTCAGTAACGTACATCCTACCTTCCACGTGTCGAACTTGAAAAAGTGTCTATCCGAAGAGACTCTTGTTATTCCACTCGACGAGATCGATGTCAACGAGAGCCTCAACTTCGTGGAGGAACCAGTAGAGATCATGGACCGAGAAGTCAAGCAAACAAAACCAAGCCGTATCCCAATAGTGAAGGTTCGCTGGAACGCAAAACAGGGACATGAATTCACTTGGGAACGAGAGGATCAGATGAAACGAAAATATCCTCATCTTTTTCCTTATTTTTCTGTTAATACTTTATTTGCTTAGACTTTAATTTCGAGACGAAATTCCCTTTAACAGCGGGATGATGTGACAACCTGAAATTTCCATTCGGTCAAACCCTAAAAGTCAACCACTTCGTATCATAAATTAATATCATCATTTCTTATTTTAAGAAATATAAAGTTCGTTTGATTATTTTAATATTATTTTTAAACGAACGGGTGAAAGAAAGTGTCACTCGGGTTTTAAATTTAGAAAACCGCAAACATCCCGTGTCTTAGAAGTTCACGGCCAAACTTTTACATTTGTGTCGGAAAAACTTCCAAAAATCGTGAACTCATGCTTATACATGAGTTTACTCCCCATTTATCCAAAAGAGTAAACTCAAGAAAACCTCTCAAGTAGCAAACTAGAAACAATTCAAGATCTTCAAACTTGTAAGTGTTCTATCCATTCCAAGTTGATTAAACACTTAATCTAGTGTTTGTGCATCTATCCATCCATTCACTTTTGTGTTTTTTATTAGATTTCCAAAAACACCAAGAACACCAAGAACACACACTAAGTGTTCTTGGACTTTTAGCATACTCCAAGCTTCCTTATTGTAAGTACTTCACTCCTTGAGTCTTATTGAGATAGTATTACAAGTTAGCATCAAGAAATTATGCCAAGAACTCATGGAACAAGGTGTTCATGGTCCAAGAAGCTTCTTGGGCCGTAAACACCATAAATGACACCAAAGTGTGTCTAAGCCTCAAAACTAAGCCCTAGTTGATGTTTAAACCATCCTTGACATGCTTAAATCCTTCCTTATTGTGTTTAATCCTAGAAAAACATCAAAGACCATCAAAGATAGGTGTTTACGGTTTGGGGATCTCCTAAAACTGTAAACACCCTAAAGTGGATTTAAGTTGGTCATTTTTCTTCCTTAGTCTTAGAAACTAGCACACTTTTACCTACTTGTGTTAGGGACTTGAAAACATGGCTATACACTTCTCCATAAGGGTTTACAGTAGTAAACCCAAAGGAAAATGCCATTAGGCCGTAAACTCCTCAAAGGAGGTGTTTTTTTGCCCTAGTCCCTTCCAAAGTCCAAACCACCAAGTAGAAATGCTTCAAAGGACTTTTAAAACCTCAAATCATCATATGGTCAAAAGGTTTAGGTCTTCCGACCATAAACCCTTTAGTTTACTACCGTAAACTCCTAGGGTCAAGGTCATCAAATCCGTAAACTCGAAAGGAGTTTACCCTTGAACCCCAAACAGAATAGCAAGGTCCTTTAGCACTTAGATGCAATCCTTATGGCTTGTATCACTTATATAAGGTGTTTTACATGCCTTAGGATGTCTTAACTTTGTCAATTAGTGGTTTAAAGTCTAATTGGATACATATATGTGTGATTATATGTTAACTAGGATCATTGAGTGTGAACAAGTCTTCACTTGTCACCTAGCAATCCTACATCATTCAGTTCATCCAAACCACCATCTACAGGTGAGTTCATTCCCCTTAACCAATGATTTAAATGTTTTAAATGCTTTATGGGGGGATACAAGTTAAATACTTATAGTTATTACATCAATCACATGTGATTAATAACTACAAAACCAGTGAATTCTTACCGTTCAAACTATTTATCAAACCGTATTGTTTCAAACTGTTTTACAAACTCTTTTACTTATCAAATACTTTTACTTAAACTCTTTAATACTTATTATCAATTGCATGTCTATGTATGTATACTTATATAATAAATGTTTAAAAGGCTTAGGAAGGCCTGCCCTCCCTATTTCCTTTTCGCACTTGAGATGTGGTCTGGTGGGATATCGGGTATCCGTCCGAAGTTCATTTAAATATTAATTATATATCATGTATACATATATAGTCATAAAGGTCCTTCCAGTTCATTCAGTACCCTTGGGTAGCAAGGGTATACTTCTAGGTTCATACGTACCAGTTACATCATTAGTAATTTACCATAGGGGTAGCACAGGAGAATACTAATACTATAACTAAAACAATGAAACATACAATGAGTCAGTTCATTCATGAGTCAGTTCCAGTAGTACACACAATACATTATAGAGATAACATACATTACAGCTAGCACACGCAGAACATTCAGTACACACAGGCTAGATAGAGGAAGATTACACTTTCAGTTAGCACATTTATTACATATACGTTTATGCAGTTATGTGAACCATTGAGCGGGTCATGGCACTTCCTGCTACGACCGTTCTTGTATCCCGAATCTCCTTAAATGGAGAGTGTATGAGTTTGCGTATAGATCTATACTAGATTGACTATCCTACCCTTGCTGCTCGCTACAGTGGGACTTGCAAGTCTACGGGTGCCAAATGTTATTTCTTACGGCGTCTTACATCATCGTTTTACTAGAGTCGGTAGCAGGATACAGGTCGATCACATGTTATTTGGAAATACCTTTTTGTATTAAGGTAGTTAGTACCACAGTAGTCACTTATTACAAATACTACGGTACGATAATATTTTCCCATTACATTCACTTCGTGAATATTCACACGATGCACGGTAATGTAGTAACTATATTTTTGGTTAATGATAGTCAGAATTTGGGAAATACACACTCTAACAAGAGACATATACACGAACACGAGATGCCTTGGTAGAAGGCTACAGTTAGTAGAAAACATAGGGTTTCCTAGGAGAGTTCAAACATTATACAAAATATTGTATAAAACATTTTACAGAAACAACTTTCAAACGTTTTCATACAAACTCAGACATTAATATACTTATGATCTCACCGGCATTAAGCTGATACTCGCTTTCAAAATAACTTGTATTCTCAAGTCCCTACTAGACAGGTACAAGTGCCAGGCTGTTAAGAACATGGAGTTCGTTCAAGACTCATCTTTTATTTTGATATGTATATTTTTGGTGCCTATAACTTTGACAGAACACACATGTATGAAATTATAATATTAATGCAATGGATGATGTTGTTGCTTGTTTACTACTATTCATTATTGTGATACTGTACATGACGTCCTCCGCCCCGGAAGGTTTCCACCATTCTTGGTTTTGGGGTGTGACAGTTCACGGCCGTGAACTCATGATTGGGGGTTTTATGGTGTTAAATGGCATGATAACACTTGGGAAAATTAGCTAGGTTTTAATCTAGGTCCTTGGAATGGATTAAACTCACTTAAGGACCATTTATTGGAGTTTACGGCAGTAAACATGGAGTTTACGGCCATAAACTCCCCCATGCTCAATCCTTAATTTATTTGGTGAAGCTAGGACAATCATATGTGATTCAAACTATTTTTCCAAGCCTTGGGATGAATTTTAGGCACCATTTGACCTATGTAAAGGACTTTACGGCCCTGGAACTTGTTCTTGGGGAGTCATGGCCATAAAAACTCAAAAGGAAGGTATTTATCTTGTTTAAGGTCCCAAAACTAATTTTGGTTGGTTCTAGGATTTATTCCAACGCTAATGGTGTGTTTACATGGCTTTTTAACACTTGAAAATGAGTTTACCACCCATGAATGATGAGTTTATGGTGCAAGCATGATCTTGCGCAGTAAACTCATGTTTACTCCTCAAAATTCATGTTTAGGGTATTTTAAGTCCAGAATGGTAAGCCATATAGTCGAATCTAAGTCCCAAAATTGGTTTGGAGGGGTTTAAAGGCATAAAAACCCTTTTATTAGGTGTTTACGGCCCAAGCATGCTCCTTGGCTGTAAACTCATGTTTAAGGTCCAAAATCAAAGTTTAAATTTGGATTTGAAGGCTAAGGAGGTTGAACAACAAGTTAGGGAAGTTACCTCAAGGATTTGGAGCCTTAATTCTGTTGGATAAGGTGTCTAAGTCCATAACTTATTTGGTATATACTTGACCCGACCCGGCATGGTCCATTTGGGTTGCATCTCATCCAAACTATTTATGGATAATTTTATGAGAGTTACACACATATGATTATTAATATATTATAAGTTATAATATATTAATATGAAGTTATGTTATTTAATTAGTCTTAGTCTTAAATTAATTATGAATTAATTTAGAGATTAAAAGGAAGACTAATTAATTGTGGGCTATTGGTTTTATATAGTGTGGGCTAATGCTCTTTTGTTAATGGGCTAAGCTAATATGGAAGCCCATGGATGATCCATGGAGCTTTTAACCCATGGATCCTTGGAAAAGGAAAGGTCATGGATTATTAGGGTTTCACCCTAACCATGCACACTATATAAGCATGCTTATGGAGCATGAAATGGTGCCTAAGAAGAGCCTAAGAGTAACTAGTGAACTAGTGTGTGTGTGCTTGTGTGTGGCCGAAAATACAAGTGTGTATTCTCTCTCAAAGTTTTCCAATAGTTTGTGGTGTTTTGTGATTCCATTTGAGGCATTCACACTATTGGTGCTTGGCCCTCAAACTCCTCAAGAACCAAACTCATCAACAAAGGTATGTAATCTTTTCTAACTCTTTTATGTTGAAATGTTCCCCATGCCATGTTAGATAGGTTATAAACCTTGGAAAATTATTATTTTGCATGTCTTTAGACAAACATAGATCCAAGGTTTGTTAGGGTTGCATGCACACTTAGAAAGTGTTAGAATTCTCAAAACCCAACAGTGGCATCAGAGCCTAGGCTTGCTTGTTTGAATACTTGATGCAAATTGCTGAAAATCGAAGATTTTATGCTGTCTGCACAACTGACTCGCCGATTCCATGAAGGGACTCGACGATTCCAAGGCAAAACTCATCCAAATCAGCGAGTTGGTTCATGCACTCGACGAGTTGGAACCCCAGACAGCATATCTTCGAGTTTTGGTGTAGGAATTGGTCTAGAATCATTACCTTAAATTGTTTTGTACTCATAAAACCTATTTTTGATGTGGTAATGATGATGGTGGACAAATTTCAAAGTTATAATCAAAATTTCAATTTTGTATGTGTTCATATGATTCTTGAAATTGTTGATGTGGATGTTCATGTTCATATGAGTTTTGTTAGATCATAGGAATTATTTGCAAATTGTTTGTTAGTTAATTCTTGATCTTAATGTGTTTTAATGGAATTCTTAATTTGTCCTCAAGTTATGGAATTCCAAGAGGTTTTCTTTTAAATGTTTTTTAAGAAGTTGTAGGTTACATTTTCTTGAAGAGTTTTTCCCATAAATGTTTTATGGACTCCATAACTTGTCCTCAAGTTATGGATTTCCAAGAGACTCTTCATTAAAAGTATTAAACACTTAATTAAAACTCATAAGTTATGAATATCCAAAAGTTTATGAATTGTTCAAAACTTGCCCTCAAGTTTTGGAACTTGGAAAAGTTTCACACATTTTAATAAACTTTAATTCCAACACTTAGAATTTTAAAAGTTAAAATTCAACACTTATACTATTTATAACATTAATGGTTAATTTTATATATGTATAAGAACAAGTCGTTTTACCGTTAGTAGGCCTCATTCACGAAGTCGGTCTATAAGGTGGGTATAAGGTTGTTGCCTCTAAAATGGCGACTTAATGGGTGTACACTCTCACCCACCGCTTGCTTGATCGGTGGAGGGTCGTTAGCCGAACGGGTAGGACAATGACTTTAAATTCTCATTAAGAGTATAATGATTATTATAAAGTAACTAAATATTTTTTATATAATTCCCAATCTTAGTTACTTTAGGAAAAATGTGAATTTGGTGCTAGCCCATGGAATTCACACTTTGTACCTTACCAAGTCGGTGGAGCGTGTGTGGGTAACCGGCACACTAACTTGGACTAGTAAGGACCACGAAGGGTAACTTAATGTTTGTCATAGATCAATGGAGCGTGTGTGGTTAACCGGCACATTGATTAGGTGATAATATTAAGGATACCAAGTGAATTGGTATGGTTATTCACACCTTGTTTTGTGATCCTCGGCATCCCAGTCACAAAATTTGAGAGGGCACACTCGAGATTGAAACATGTCATTGAAAAGTTCAATGAATCTCAAAAGATCTAGCAATTTCAAATCCAATTAAAACCTAATAAATTATTTCGTTTTTCATGGTGGAAATTGGTGAATCGTCATTCGCCTACCTTCAAATATTTTATGGCTTGGATTACGGCATCCCTCTTCCAAATTATAAAATATTGTATTGGGTCCTAGCCTTAATATTTCATATTGGGTGTTATATTAAGAACTTTGAATTAACTAACTTGATTTTCTCCCATTATAGATGTCTAGTTCAGACAACTATGATCTTCCCAAATCTCTTGAAGATGGTGTCACTCAACATCATGCTTCACTTCCTCCACCTCCTCCAATTATTCTCCCTCACCCACAAGTTCTTGAAAAGTTTAAAGCCACTCAATCCCTATTGGCAAGCATAGTCTATGTGTGCTCACATCTTGGAGATAAAGACACATATTGACAAGCCAGGAGAGTTGGGTGTCAAAGTCTCGTGAAAGTTGGATGTTCAATCACTTTCTTAGTAACATAGTGAGTCTCTTTGGGACTACTATGAGTCAGACTATGACATGACCCTTAGTAGTCTTATATATTTGCTTGGCATGGTGGAATCAACAATGATTTGGAACACTAGTAAAGCAAATTTGATTAAAAGATCAACTTCCCAAACCTTAAATGGACATTGGCAATGGTAGCATTGGATATCTAGAAAAGCATTTCTCTTCCCAATGGAAAGGGATCGGCCATAGTCAACTCGGTTGACCAAATGGTAAAGAGAAAGGCTAAGTCTAAGATAGTCTCATGTGCCATTACCAAAGGGTCCATGTGTTTTGTTGCCAAAGGGAGGGATACTGATTGCGAAGCTGCTATATTTACCTGAAAGATCATAAGATTGATCAAGTCAAAAAGTTTGACTCTACTTCAGTTAAAATACACTGTCTAACTCTATTAAGTTCCTATTTGGATATTCTTATTACATAATGTGAATGGGTCACATGCTGATGTTTTATGAATCAAAGAAAAGATAGGAAGCTTAAAGTAAGTATATGTTGATTCTGATTGCGAAGGTGGGTTTCGATCGCATGGTTCGGTAATCAGAATTTTGAGCTGTTGCTTAAGAGTTATAATAAATTGCTTATGAATAGATAACAACAAGGTTTTCATGTGGATTGTAAGGATAAGTTTTTCCGCAAAGTTTTAAAATAAAAGAAAAAAAGGTTTTAATTTTATTTATTTTAAAAATATCCTTACAATGGCATCTGTGAAAATTGTTGCTTATATGTTTCAAGTAATAGCAATATTGGAAAGTGGATTTGATTCTTTCATTTGTGGTAGTGTCTAAATTTACCAAATGAAGAAAGTTTTTCAACACCCAAGTTTCAATTGAACAGAAACTTGGAATCATACAAGTTGTATTGTATGATGAATGAGAATTTTCATCTTTGAAAATTAAGACTAATTCTTTGATCACATGTATATGTGAGTCAATTGAAGGACTAAGGAATTAGGTACATTGGGTGTGCGCTGGTAAAGGTCCACCACAAAATTGATTTGTCATGATTTACTAAAGGTTAGTAAATATGATTATACTTATAAGATTAAGTATAATTCTGTAACATTGGAAAGATTACAATGTATGACAAAACAAATGAGAAGAATCAAATTAGGCAGAAAGATAAAAGTTTCTCAAATCTAAAAGGATGGGAGAGTACTTTAGTATCATCTTTCATGATCATCTTAATCATTATGAAACCATATCACAAATTCATACTCCAAGGACGTCTTAGTGCATTGTTATGGCTAAGAAGAGAGGTCATGAGTTGTTGGATTGATTAAAATCAAGAAGATGAGTCATACTTCGTTCCAAAACAATTCTTAGAGTCATACTCCAAGATTGTAACCCTGAGTGACATAAAGGAAGATTTATTAACACTAGTCAAATGTAAGAGTAAAATGTTTTCTACTCTTGTACATTTGAGATTGGTAAGTTGTGATGTCTTGGATGAGACAAAGACCAACTAAGACCAATTGTATGAAGTGTTAGTCTTGATAAGAATCCGCACTCTCCCTTAAATATTTGTTTTGTCAAGCAATGGTTCTTGACTGGGGAAACTTATATGTCAAGGGGACAGTGGGAGCCTTAAAGATCCTAAAAGAGTTTCAAGATTTAATCAAGAGTAAAACCTGTAATGTATCACTAGCACACGACTTAAGGTTTGCAACCTATCGTGTTGACATAATTCTTATTTCTGTACCTACTTCAAATAAGTTGAATTTGCATGTGAGTTATCAGAGTTCAACTTGGAAGCATTGGTGGGCCTTGTGCTACCAAGGTGACAAGAAACTAAGATTGAACAAGTTTAATCCATGTAAGGCTGAATTTCTCACTAACCTTATCTTATGATTATGGTTTTGACAAATTCACATGGATAGGAACTCATACACTATAAAATCTAAGTTTCATAAGGTTTCTCTCCGATTCATGAAAATGATGGTGAGGAAACGCTTTCACTAAGTAGATTTTAAGTAGACAGCAATTGTGTTATTTGCATTTTCAAAAGTCGTTAGTGGAGCGCGTGTGGTTAACCGTCACACTAACATGGACTTGTGAGAAATGGCAAATGCCTAAGCAATTGAGACTATGATTACGACATCCCTTTTCATACTTCTGAAAATTGTTTAGACGCACATATGAGCTATCTAAGAAAGGGTGTATGAATCTAAATTTCAGAAGTCCAGCAGATTTCTGGAAATATGTCAGAGCTAGTGGGAGCATAAGTGTTATGCTAATAATCATCATGTTAGTGGGAGCATGATAATTATGATTAGTATTGCAATTTAGCAATGTTAATTATAGAAAACAATGTTTCAATTCGTGAAGTTGCAGGGGTTGAAAAAGTGGTTTTGCTATAATTAATGGAGAGAAAATTATACTTCATTTCAATTCTAGAAGCTTAGATTGAGATTTTAATCATCTTTAGTCAAGGACATATATATGAATTTTATGTCTGAATGGTTCGACTTAAGGAAATTCTATATATATTGCGTTCTCAAAATTCAATTATGACTACGGTATCCCTCTTCATAGTTAAATTTTGAAAACATGGCAGATAAAAAATATTGTAGCAAAAGACTGGTCTAGTATCATGTCTTTATGTCAAACATCATGAATCGTGTCCCGTATGCTTCAGATATAGGATCGATTGCATGTGGTATAATATTCATCTTTTCTAAATTTTCCAAATGCTCAGGCATTGAGAAGAAAAAAGTCTAGAACTGGATATGACTAAAGTGATTAAGCAATTGTCGAGGACAATCTGAGGTTCGCCAAAGATTGGTTGCTCAGGGAAAGTTGGAAGTATGATGTAAGTTGTCGGAAAGGACCGTTTTTACATATTCTGAAAAGAAGTAACTCTTGTTCGGAAGTGATAGTCAAAATGGGACTATAGAAATGTCTCCATAGGTGGAAGTTATTCAATCTATGTAAGATTAGAAAACCTTAATGCAAGAAGGATGTTCAAAGCAATGTACTTTGAATATGAGACTTCCGTTCCATAGAAGTTGACCTTCTTTGGAATACTCTGTAATGATTGGTGACAAGGTTTTGGTGCCTTTGTGCATAATCATTACAAGAGGAACATTGCATAAAAGTTTAAAATCTAACAGATTTTTTTTTGGTAAAGGATAGGAATCGGGGATTCTCACATTTACAATAAGGATTTGGGATTGTGAAATAAGTATCATTGGAATCATGTTCAATTGATCTACATCACAGTGTAAGGATCATAGACAAACATAGTGTGCATACTTGGACTATGGCATAACTATTGTTTAGAAAAACAAAGTGTACATGCTAGGAGCATGGGACGACTGTTGTTTTTATTCAAGTCTTAAGTTGATTGGTTGAAACATTATACAATGAATAATGTGTAATCAATATGGTGATAAATAAAAGGTGGTTTTGTTTATATTCAAAAGGGTTCTGAGACCATATTAGATTTGATTATTATTGTTTTTCACTTTGCATGTTTTGACTTCCAAAATAGCTAGGTTATTCTTTCCGAATGACTAAGTTATTTAAACACTCCACAATCGTTCATATGTTGGAAGTAGGTATGAATCAAGACTGTCATGAATCGGGTTTGTAGATGGCTAAATGGGTTTAGTCATAGCAATGGTTGCTACAACATTCATGAGTGCTCATAAGTTATGAGTTTTGGAATAAACCCACGCTCACTTGTATCACTTCATGGAATTTATCTCGAGTGATCGTGAGATGGTAATATCATATAAATCTTTAAACCTAGAGATATGAGTTGTTACCTATGAGTTGGTTGTGCATTGATTGCACGTAAACGCATCAGTAACTTGATGTTATAAAACGTGCCTTTGTGTACAATTCAACAACTAGTAGAACAAGCATATGAGTTGAAGTTTATCTGTTCCTTCTAGAAATAGAAGCGATATCTGGGCCCCTCGATGATTTTGTTGTGACCTATTTACCGGCCGGTCAGAACTAAATTGATGTGTTCGATTAAGTTCTTTGTCAAACAAATCGGAAATCGGGAAACAAACTGCTGGACAATAAGTACGACATTGTTCCATGTATTTGTCCGGCTGATATCATGAGGACAGAGGATTATATGATCACTTATCTAAAATGGCGCTTCATAGTTCAACAGAGTCTTCATAGTTCAACGGAGTTTTCGAGAGCTACGATTGCTGGTTGGTTCCTGAAGTAACATACGCAAATATAGTTATTAGACTTATCCAAGTGGGAGTATGTTGGATAAGGTGTCTAAGTCCATAACTTATTTGGTATATACTTGACCCGACCCGGCATGGTCCATTTGGGTTGCATCTCATCCAAACTATTTATGGATAATTTTATGAGAGTTATACACATATGATTATTAATATATTATAAGTTATAATATATTAATATGAAGTTATGTTATTTAATTAGTCTTAGTCTTAAATTAATTATGAATTAATTTAGAGATTAAAAGGAAGACTAATTAATTGTGGGCTATTGGTTTTATATAGTGTGGGCTAATGCTCTTTTGTTAATGGGCTAAGCTAATATGGAAGTCCATGGATGATCCATGGAGCCTTTAACCCATGGATCCTTGGAAAAGGAAAGGTCATGGGTTATTAGGGTTTCACCCTAACCATGCACACTATATAAGCATGCTTATGGAGCATGAAATGGTGCCTAAGAAGAGCCTAAGAGTAACTAGTGAACTAGTGTGTGTGTGCTTGTGTGTGGCCGAAAATACAAGTGTGTATTCTCTCTCAAAGTTTTCCAAGAGTTTGTGGTGTTTTGTGATTCCATTTGAGGCATTCACACTATTGGTGCTTGGCCCTCAAACTCCTCAAGAACCAAACTCATCAACAAAGGTATGTAATCTCTTCTAACTCTTTTATGTTGAAATGTTCCCCATGCCATGTTAGATAGGTTATAAACCTTGGAAAATTATTATTTTGCATGTATTTAGACAAACATAGATCCAAGGTTTATTAGGGTTGCATGCACACTTAGGAAGTGTTAGATTGCTCAAAACCCAACAAATTCTATGTTTGTGGACCTTGAATCTTAGTTTGAGGAGAGAGGTTAGAGAGATAGTAGTGAGAGAGATCAAAAGCTTCAAATGGAAGCTTAGATCACTTTAAATAGTGTCTAAGTTTTGGACACGGTGGAATTCTACCCGATACCGGCGTTATACGGTGCTTTTGGTCGCACCCGATTAAGTTACTATAACCCGATATGGTCGATTCTAAAACGTTTCCGATTGCTAATATGAAGTGTTAATGTGAGTTCTAAACATGTTTAGACACTCATTAAGTCATAATAGAAGTCCCACAATTATGACCTAATTTAATGACGTTACGGAAACGAAATCGAAAACAACGAATATATACACGAATAGGGTTACAATTGATGGAATAAACTTCGGGTTGTCACGTTATCCCCCCGTTAGAGGGAATTTCGTCCCGAAATTCAGAATTAAGATACAAATCATGGATCTGGAAAGAGATGTGGATACTTCTGTTTCATTGAGTCTTCACGCTCCCATGTGAACTCCGGTCCCCGCTTGGCATTCCAGCTAACCTTCACTATGAGGATGCAACTTTGCTTTGTACGTTTGACCTCTCGATCAGACTCGCTAAGTTCATCTCCCTCATATGAACACGTTCAATCTATGACTCGCCGAGTTGTATGAACAACTCGTCGAGTCTATCTTCGAAGATTAGGAGATTACCTTGGACTCGTCGAGTCTGTTCATACACTCATCGAGTCCCATGGTTCTCAGGTCCTTTTTCGCGTCTAAACATCTACGGGACTCCCCTCCCTAACAACTGGTCCATTCGCAGAATGGATTCGGTGGTCATTACGCCTCAACTGGTCGAGTCCCAAGAACAACTTGGTGAGTCCATCCTTGACCAATACCATACAATCGATTTAAATGGGCTTAACACATCAAAAGCATAGATTTGGCCTCCTAATGCCTATTTTATACGTAAAGTTCCAAACTTGGTGCACATGCATGGGGTTTTTGGCTAAAAAATCCATAAAAGGTGTTCTACATTGTGCATGGGGCTCTCATGGCTATAAAGTTGGCACCATTATGCCATGAGACCCCTCCAATAACTCTGATCTAAAATTAGAATTCCATGAATCGCTTCAAAAATCCGGAAATGGCTTAGAAAGCCCTAAATGCACCCAAAATCTAAGCCCTAAAGATGAACAACCAAAAGAAAGACCAAAACAGGGGGCATTTACCTTGATTGAGCTGAAAATGGAGTAAGATCTCTGGATCTACAAACTCTAACTCAAATTCCCAAGCTTCCTCCTTCCTTCCAAGCTTCACAACCACCTAAAAACACCAAAAACGGCCTTAGATCACTCAAAGCAGCTAAGGTTTCGATAAGGGGTGTTCTAGGAGCATAAGGGACAATGGTGGCTGCAATAAGATGTTTAAATAGGGCGCAAACCCCTTAGATTAGGGTTTTTTCCAAACAGTGCGGACTCGTCGAGTCGCTCACTTAACTCCTGTGTCCAATCCGCTTCTACTCGACGATTTGGGCCACCAACTCGCCAAGTCCCAAGTCAAAATGAGAAATATACTCGAATAAAATACATACCAGAATCGGGCGCTACATGCATATTTAGGTGACGCATAAGAATAAGTATATGTATATGCATATGAATAAGTATATGCATATACATATGCGTAAGAATAAGTATATACATAAGGCAACCATATGATAATGAATAAGTATATGCATATGCATATGTATATGTATATGCCTTTTAAGATGCATATACATATGCACATCCATGTGCACTTATGCATGTACATATGCATATGAATATATCCATATGTATATACATGAACATATACATCTGCAAATACATTTTATATGCATATGCATCTTAAGCTGCATATGCATATGCACATACATATGAAATGTATATGCATGAACATATATTTACGTATATACATATTTATATGCATCTTAAGATGTCTATGGACATGCATACTGCTACATTTTTAAAACATCACCCGATCCCGCTCGTTCTCTCTTTGTTTCCACTTTATTTTCTTCTATCAACTAACCTCATCCTTCTTCTTTCTCGACGATTAGACAAACTACCTAGGGCTACTTTTGTCAACTTCAAGGAATCTAAAGTTTTCAATATTTGCCATTCCTCCAAGCCACAATTACTAATACCAAGGGTAAGAATGTCAATTTTTCTGAAAAAACAAAAAGATAATCCGGTTAATTTTTGTCAACATTGGTAACCAATGAGAATTGTATAACAAAATCTCATTAACCAAAGAGCATATCAATGCCTTAAGTACCAATCAGGGGCAATTTTATCAAAATAAAAGCAAAAATTGTTTATATCCTCATATTCACCGTCTCTTCAAACTGCCAATAGAACTATGTAGTAACACCACTTGTAACCTTCCAGTAGGACATCCTTATTTTACATCTATGTATGACCCCTTAATGTAACCACGTTGCCAACTAAAGGGTAGAGCATGTTATTTTACTAGGCTATATAGACTAAAATCCAAACACTACATCAACTACCATCATATTTATATAGATAATTTTATGATTCAATCTGAGATAAGTGCAATAAATTAACATAAAAAGCAAGCAAAATACAGTAACATTTAAATGAAAGTAAGAAAATATATTTTTGAAAGTACAATGCTATTAAAACTGGAATTTCATATATATATATATATATATATATATATATATATATATATATATATATATATATATATATTAAAAACTCACATCTAACTCGACCTGGTACCAACAAACATGAAAAAACTAAAAGAAAAATAACAACTTTGTAGTCAACATACATGTCATCCGATGCGTTATGCTCTAAAATGGCCTGTTAATTCAGATTACATGATCAAATTGATAAAATAAACTTTACACCTAACTAAATGATGCATAATTGATGCAAGTGGTTATTATTGGTGATGAATAGTTTAGGTGTCCAGAGGTTCCGTTCCATCCATCCATGATCAAAATGGAAGTTAACGGGACTCATGAGACCAATTATAATTCTTTCATGAAGTGTGATGTAGATATCAGATAGTATTTTATGGTAACATTATTCAATTACATATATTGAAACTTATTAATTTCAAGTAAACTTTAAGAAAAAATCTTATGCATTTGATTGATGCATTGTTTTTCTTCTTATTTGTTTCGCATTCAATGCAAATCGATAATTCACTACAATCATGTGATGATCAAAATCTTTTTTAAAGCTTTAGGAATTGTAATTGAAAACAAATATGTTGATAATGTAATAGATAATAAGATTTAACATAAATGTGGCTTGAAGCACTATTATAATGTAACATGAAACATGTGTATTGAAGCAATGCATAACTGTATTAAGCGATTTCTCTTTAAAAAAAGTATTAAGCGATTTTTTTTTAAATTCATCAACTAAATAAAATAAATATAATCGCAAAATAATTAGAATCGAAATAACAACACGATTAAATTGTGTCTGATAATCAGTTACTTGTATTTTTTGAAACTTCAATAATTTTCATGGACGATCCAGTGATTTCAATCTACAGGAAACAATAGATGAACTAATCGTTGAAGACATCATATAGAATCACGAGAATGTATATTAACCTTCTGGAAAGATTTTTTCTATAATCGATTATCTCAAGTCAATCTAGTAATGTTATTGAGTTCGTTGGTTCGCTACTATAAAAGTGGTTCGTTGTTGAACTTATATATATATATATATATATATATATATATATATATATATATATATATATATGTGTGTGTGTGTGTGTGTGTGTGTGTGTGTGTGTGTGTGAGGGTTCAATCGACAAAAAACTATTGAGACTAAGGGAATCATTCTGAGTTAATCATTTATTTTTGTACAAAAACACTTTGGCATACCAGTGAAAATGGACAAGGTATACATGTTGTTTTCAAACCAAACATGTTTTCTTAAACTATACTAATCATTACCTTAATATATACAAAAATATAGTTTTTTTTTCTAATTTTTAAGAAGCTATTTATATCGAAATTTTTTTGAAGTATATAAAAATTCATAATTTTTTATTCTCTATAAATAGGCAAACATATTGATATATTTTTAAGATAAAATAAATTTTTAATTTTTTTTAGTTGTAACTCTCATTATTCATAAGTGAATAAAAATATATTAGATTTTTATTAAAGTATATTCGTTGTTCCCTTATGAATAAAACATATACTTAATTTGTTTTTTAGTTTAAGTACTATTCATATATGAATATAACAAATAATAAAGTTTTCTTACCTAAAATATATTTTTTACATCATCTTTCATCACATGTTATATTCATATATAAATAAAATGTGTATTAGCTTTCATCATATTTTATATTCATATATGAATAAAAAATTTGTTATATTTTTCTTATAGTTCATTTGTTATTTATATATAAATAAATAGTATGTAAATAAAAGATGAAATGTTTTAAAAATTCGAACTACTTATTTATATATAAATAACAAATGAATTATAATGTAACATATACGTTTTAAAATCGTGTTTTGTAATGAATAAAATTGTGAAATATTATGTAAAATTGAGTGTTGAGTTCTAACAGATGGTTTTTACTAGAAATGAAGTAAAACTATGTTTAGAATCACTCAGAAAATATTGGAAGTCTTATGAGATTCCAATTAAAAACCAAATAGTGAAATTTAGCGAAAATATGAAATTTTAAATAAGTAAAATTTTATTATTTGATGTTGTAGAGAATCTCGTTTGAAAATTGTAGGAGAAAACCTCGTCAAAATCCGAGTTATAACGAAGAAGTTATGACCAACCGAAGATCCGCGACAAAACCGGCGCGGCGCCGAATGACGTAAAAAGTGAGTTTTTGATAAACTACTTTTTAGCCTTAGTAATCTAAATGAAAGTCTTAGTATTCGTTAAACCGAGAAATTCGGTAAAAAGAACGCTAAAATCTGACTTCGTATGAGGAAGTTATGATTTTTCGAAGTTTCAATTTAGTAGTAGACAACTAAAAACTCGAATTTTAGATAGAGCGATATTTTACCGATACATCCTAAACGAGAATCGAAGGTCTCGTCATATGTAGTACAACGGTAAAATGTCTGACGAAAGCGGATGTCGGATGAAGAAGTTATGAATTTTTAACGGATTTTTCTGTCTCGGTCTGTTAAAAATAATAATATTCGAAACGAAAGTTTTAGAGTGTAATTTTAGCTACGCGTGCATATAAAGAACGTCAAAAACGGAGCTCATATGCGAAAGTTATGGCTTTTAGAAGTTCGGGGCACGAAAATCGGAAATTTTCGCATGAATAGTAACCGGCCACGTCACCTCGCACGAAGCAGGTGCGTCAGCGGAGACGTGGCCCGGACCGAACTACCTCGCTGCCTGCTTCCGGAGTCCGATTCGTGGCGCTCTGCTATTCGACCGAAGTGCGAGCCTATCGAATTCCGACGCGCCTCGCCCTCGTGTCCGAGCCTCGCCCCTCCACGTCCCTCGCCTTCGCCACCGATGCTCGCACGAAGAAGCCACGTCCGAGCCACCGAGCTGCTTCCGGACCGAACTTCGCAGGTGCGACGTGGACTCCTCCCAGCCACAGACTTCCAAACCTCGGCCCAATATAAAAAGGACCTGCGAACTTTGCTGACTAACTTTGAAAATTTGACACTTTTAGCCCCTCTTTCCATATTTTCTTCATATTAACTTTCCCCGAAGCCCATAAATCAATTTTAGCACCCGAAACACATCCCGAGACCCCTGAGAAGCCCGGAAAATTTTATCTTTTTGGTTTTGAAGCGCTACCTTCGCAGAGCCCGGTTTTCAAACAAACTCCCGGTTTTCAACATAGAAAGGCATATTTAAAGCCGAAGTGTTGTCCAAATTACTATTTTAACCCCCCGGTTAACTTAAGGTGAGTTCAATATATAGGAACAATTGTATGTTATGTGTTATATGTGCTATGTGCTTTTCAGTATTATCATTCTGAGTTATTTTCTCGTGTTATTCGCTATGTTTATAGCAATTGTAATACCTTTGACCATGTGATCAGTGAAAGGACTTAGATTCACATTGGTACTGGTACGTAGCCTCTGGCCATGTAGAGCATGTCTCCGTAAGAGAATGAATTCTATTCTATTGCATTGGCAAATGGTTAGACAGGATTATAAGTCTGAAATCTAACAAGATGTTAATCAGAAATTGCATGTCTTCTATGCCAATTGGGCCAAAGCTTTATTGATGTATATCAAGAATTGAAAAGAATATCTTTGAATAATGTCTTTGATTGATATGAACGCTTGTTACATGATCTCACATACATCTTGTTGTTCCTCCTTACCTTGTCACATTGAAGTATATATATATGGCATAACATTATATTGTATCTATTTTTTAACTCACTAAGCGTCACCGCTTACCCTATCAATGCTTAACAATTGCAGGTGATAAATAAATAGTATGTTTACATACTAATGAAAGATGTAGAATAGTTTGTAATAGTACTTTTGTACTACTTTTTATGTCTGTATAAATTACAATATCCTGGGTAGTTATGTAATATATATAACACTTTGTAATAGAAGGTTTGTATCCAATAGTTTGTAAATCCTTTATATCAATGTAAAATATTGCTTTTATGAATATGCAAATAGCATGTTTTGGAGTAATGATAATGTAAAAAAATGAAAGTTTGGGTCTTTCAAAAAATACGAAAGTTGGGGTCTTTCAACCATGGTATCAGAGCGGTAGTTTAAGCGAACTAAATTCCACGGATTGGTATTTAGACTTAAACTATAGGAAGTTCAATATATGAACTTAATCATTGTAAGTATAGGGATACAAACCATAGGAAATATATAAGTAAAAGTATTAGGTAGTAGTAAACCCTAAAATTCTAAAATACTATCTTACTCCGTATTTCAGATCAATGGCTGAACAAGTAAGTAGCCATTCCCCTGATATTGGTGGAGATCCTCAACCCGAGGAAGTGAATACTCCAGTATCTCCTCGTGAGGAGCAACTTTTAAGTAAACTTACCGGTGTTATTCGACAAACTCTCGAAGAACACAAAAAGAATGATGATAAAGGAAAAGAGAAAGTCACTGGAGAATCTTCAAGCGGGAAAGTGAAGCGTCCCTCGTTCAAGGATTTCAAGAGTAGTGGTGCTACAGAGTTTTCTAGTGTCCTTAATCCTATAATCGTTCTAACTTGGATTCAGAACACCGAGAAAGTATTTCGTGTTTCTCATGTGGATGATGAAGACAAGGCTATTTATGTTTCTACAATGCTCATTGGAGAAGCTTTAGTCTGGTGGGAAGCAACATATGAAGCTCTGGATGGATGTGACCAGGAGAACTTATCCTGGGAATTGTTCAAGACTCGTGTGCTAGAAAAGTATTGTCCTCTAGATATGAGGAGAAGATTGGAGAAGGAATTCCTCGAGCTTAAACAAGGAGGAATGACTGTGAATGAGTATGAAACTCAATTTAATCAAAGAGCAAGGTTTGCTACGAAGTATATTCCAACTGAAGACGAGAAAATTCAGTTATTCATGGAAGGACTACGACACGAAATCCATGATTTCGTTGTCAACCGGGATGTTTTGTCATTTGATAAAGCCGTTGAGTATGCTCGAAGGCGTGAGCATGACTTAGAAATACGTGGTGCTACTCTTACTATTCCAAAGCATCCACGTACTGAAAGAACTACTCCTGCTTCCACTATTCCACCAGCTCAATCTATTCGAACTGATCCTAGCAAGCAAGCACAATCTCAGAGTGCTTTTCGTGGCCGTGGTAGGTCACAATCTTTTTCTATTCAATCACCATCATGTCGCGTTTGTGGAAGGAATCATCCGGGTCAATGCAAAATAGACAAAGAATCCATTGTCTTTATGGGTGTGGAGAAACAGGTCATATCAAGCCAGCTTGCCCAAGGAAGGATGTGACTTGTTATGGATGTGGTATTACTGGCCACAAGAAGCGTTTTTGCCCTACTCTTACCAGCCAAGTGACGGGAAGTCAAGCTTCTGTTCAACAACCAGCGAGAAGTCAAGTCCCTGTCCAACAACCAAAGAGTACTCCAGCTAAAAAGGAGGAGGTGCCAAAAGCTAAGGGTCGTGCATTCCAGATTACCGCAAAGGAAGCACGTGAGGACCCAAATGTCGTGACGGGTACATTTCTTGTCAACTCTAGACCTGCTCACATTTTATTTGATTCTGGTGCTTCAGATTCTTTCGTATCTTACGAATTTGCGCATTCTTTTCAAACTATTTGCTATGCACTTGCGCAACCATTTCACGTAGATACTGCAGAAAGTATATCATTACTTGCTGATAAAATCTATAGGGATTGTGTCATACAAATTGAAGGCTATAATTTTCTTGCTAACCTAATCCCTATCTCCTTGCCCAATTTCGATATTATTCTCGGCATGGATTGGTTATCAAAGAACCATGCAGGACTTTTGTGTTACGAAAAGATGGTACGCATTCCTATTGCAAGGGAAGATCCTATTCATATCTATGGCGAACAAAGAATCTTAAAAATAATCTATTTCTTTAAAGCTCGTAAATTCATATCGAAAGGTTGTCCTATCTATCTGGCCTATACGGTTGACATCTCAAGAAAGGAGAATAAAACTGTAAATGATATTCCCATTGTTCACGAATATCCCGATGTTTTCCCCGATGATCTGCTTGGACTTCCTCCGGACAGACAAGTAGAATTCCGAATTGACCTTGTGCCCGGTGCTGCTCCAATCGCAAAGACTCCTTATCGTCTTGCACCAGCCGAAATGAAAGAAATGATGATCCAATTGCAGGAATTACTTGACAAAGGCTTTATTCGACCGAGTACCTCTCCCTGGGGTGCTCCAGTATTGTTTGTCAAGAAGAAGGACGAATTGATGCGAATGTGCATTGATTATCGTGAGCTGAATAAAGTGACTATCAAGAACAAGTACCCACTACCTCGCATCGATGATTTATTCGATCAACTTCAGGGTGTTAGCTATTTCTCAAAATTGATTTAAGATCTGGCTATCATCAGTTGAAAGTACAAGAGCAAGATGTACCGAAGATTGCTTTCTGTACTCGTTATGGGCATTTCGAATTCCTTGTCATGCCATTCAGTTTGACAAATGCTCCTGCTATATTCATGGATATGATGAATCGAGTGTGCCGCCCAATGCTTGATAAGTCTGTCATCGTATTCATCGACGATATTCTAATCTATTCCAAATCTGAAGCCGATCATGCCATTCATATTCGTGAAATCTTAGAACTCCTTCGAAAGGAGAAACTTTATGCTAAATTCTCGAAATGTGAATTTTGGCTTCGTCAAGTTCAATTTCTCGGCCATATTATTTCCAGTAACGGTGTATCTGTAGATCCCATCAAAATGAAAGCCATTCAAAATTGGGAAGTGCCTCGTAATGCTTCCGAAATTCGTAGTTTCTTAGGTCTCGCGAGATATTACCGGAGATTCATTAAAGACTTTTCTCGTATAGCCATACCCCTCACAAGCCTTACACGGAAGGAAGTGAAGTTCGAATGGGGTGAAGATCAAGAAAAAGCTTTCTCAACTCTAAAAGATCTCTTAACTCATGCTCCCATCTTATCACTCCGAGAAGGTGATGATGATTTCTCTGTATATAGCGATGCTTCAAGATTGGGACTCGGTTGTGTATTGATGCAGCGTGGTAAAGTAATAGCATGTGCCTCAAGACAACTGAAAGATTATGAAAAGAATTATCCCACCCATGATCTTGAACTCGCTGCAGTAGTATTTGCCCTAAAACTTTGGAGACATTACCTTTTTGGTACGAAAGGTCAATTATTCACCGACCACAAGAGTCTCAAGTATATATTCAGTCAGCAAACTCTGAATATGAGACAACAACGAGCCATGGAGCTAATCAAGGACTATGATTGCGAAATCCTGTACCATCCTGGAAAGGCTAATGTAGTTGCATATGCACTTAGCAGGAAGGTTTATCGTAATAGTATGTGTTATACTATTACTCACACTACGGTGAAGTTCACCATTCTTGATGAACTAGAGAAATGGCAAGTTGAAGCCTTAAAGCCATAAAATGTAAAGAAGGAAGGAATGGTACATTATGCCGATGTTTTACTTGATGATCCACGAGGATTAAAAGTATTTAAGAATCGGCTATGGATTCCAAAGATTAGTGGATTAAGACAGAAGATTTTAGATGAAGCTCATAAATCTAAGCTATCAATACATCCTGGCACAAGTAAAATGTACTATGATGTAAGAGCTGATTATTGGTGGCCTGGATTAAAGAGAGACATTGGAAGATATGTACAGGAATGCTTAGTATGCTTACAAGTCAAAACAGAACACCAAAAGCCTTATGGAACTCCAGAAAGCCTTAGTGTTCCTGTATGGAAGTGGGAAGAGCTGTCCATAGATTTTATTACCAAATTGCCAAAGACTTCTAGACAGAATGATAGCATTTGGGTAATCGTCGACCGTTTAACTAAGAGTGCACATTTTCTTGCTATGCGTGAAACGGCTCCAATGGAGAAATACGCACAAGTATACTTGGATGAAATTATTGCAGGACATGGTGTGCCACTAAAGATCATTTCCGATCGCGATACTCGCTTCACTTCTCACTTTTGGGCGAGTATGCAACGCGAATTAGGATCTCGAGTTGCTCTCAGTACCGCTTATCATCCTTAGACAGATGGTCAGACAGAGAGAACAATCTAGACAGTAGAAGATATGCTTCGTGCATGTGTTTTTGAGTTCGGTGGTAAATGGGATAAATACTTACCGCTTGTCGAATTTTCGTATAATAATAGTTACCACACTTCAATCAAAATGCCACCATATGAAGCATTATATGGTCGCAAATGTCGTACGCCATTATGTTGGCGTGATATAGGACAGAAGATCCTTGGAGGCCCCGAAATGATTCAAGACACTACCGACAAGATTCAAATCGTACGAGAAAGAATGAAAGCGGCCCAGGATCGACAGAAGTCCTATACGGAAAAGAGAAGACGACCTATATAATTTCAAGTGGGTGATTTCGTGATGCTGAAGGTATCCCCATGGAAAGGCCTTATGCGATTTGGGAAGAAAGGAAAGTTGAGTCCTAGATTTGTTGGTCCTTTCAAAATCATCCAGCGAATTGGAAAGCAAGCTTACCGCTTAGAATTGCCTGAAGATTTGGCGGGTATTCATGATGTGTTTCATGTAAGTTATCTGCGCAAATGCTTGAGCATCTACGATAAGACAGTTCCATTATCCGAAGTGAAATTGGATAACAAGTTAAGATATGTAGAAGAGCCTGATGAAATCGTGAATGAAAGAACAACTAAGCTACGCAATAAAGAAGTAGAATTGGTGCTTGTCAAGTGGAAACACCATCGTGGCCCAAACTATACTTGGGAGAATAAGAATGAGATAAAAGCAAAATATCCCCATTTATTTTAATCGATGTAATTTCGGGGACGAAATCCTCAAAAGGAAGAGGTATTTGTAACATACACGTTTTAAAATCGTGTTTTGTAATGAATAAAATTGTGAAGTATTATGTAAAATTGAGTGTTGAGTTCTAACAGATGGTTTTTACTAGAAATGAAGTAAAACTATGTTTAGAATCACTCAGAAAATATTGGAAGTCTTATGAGATTCCAATTAAAAACCAAATAGTGAAATTTAGCGAAAATATGAAATTTTAAATAAGTAAAATTTTATTATTTGATGTTGTAGAGAATCTCGTTTGAAAATTGTAGGAGAAAACCTCGTCAAAATCCGAGTTATAACGAAGAAGTTATGACCAACCGAAGATCCGCGAAAAAAACCGGCGCGGCGCCGAATGACGTAAAAAGTGAGTTTTTGATAAACTACTTTTTAGCCTTAGTAATCTAAATGAAAGTCTTAGTATTCGTTAAACCGAGAAATTCGGTAAAAAGAACGCTAAAATCTGACTTCGTATGAGGAAGTTATGATTTTTCGAAGTTTCAATTTAGCAGTAGACAGCTAAAAACTCGAATTTTAGATAGAGCGATATTTTACCGATACATCCTAAACGAGAATCGAAGGTCTCTTCATATGTAGTACAACGGTAAAATGTCTGACGAAAGCGGATGTCGGATGAAGAAGTTATGAATTTTAACGGATTTTTCTGTCTCGGTCTGTTAAAAATAATAATATTCTAAACGAAAGTTTTAGAGTGTAATTTTAGCTACGCGTGCATATAAAGAACGTCAAAAACGGAGCTCATATGCGAAAGTTATGGCTTTTAGAAGTTCGGGGCACGAAAATCGGAAATTTTCGCATGAATAGTAACCGGCCACGTCACCTCGCACGAAGCAGGTGCGTCAGCGGAGACGTGGCCCGGACCGAACTACCTCGCTGCCTGCTTCCGGAGTCCGATTCGTGGCGCTCTGCTATTCGACCGAAGTGCGAGGCTATCGAATTCCGACGCGCCTCGCCCTCGTGTCCGAGCCTCGCCCCTCCACGTCCCTCGCCTTCGCCACCGATGCTCGCACGAAGAAGCCACGTCCGAGCCACCGAGCTGCTTCCGGACCGAACTTCGCAGGTGCGACGTGGACTCCTCCCAGCCACAGACTTCCGAACCTCGGCCCAATATAAAGAGGACCTGCGAACTTTGCTGACTAACTTTGAAAATTTGACACTTTTAGCCCCTCTTTCCATATTTTCTTCATATTAACTTTCCCCGAAGCCCATAAATCAATTTTAGCACCCGAAACACATCCCGAGACCCCTGAGAAGCCTGGAAAATTTTATCTTTTCGGTTTTGAAGCCCTACCTTCGCAGAGCCCGGTTTTCAAACAAACTCCCGGTTTTCAACATAGAAAGGCATATTTAAAGCCGAAGTGTTGTCCAAATTACTATTTTAACCCCCGTTTAACTTAAGGTGAGTTCAATATATAGGAACAATTGTATGTTATGTGTTATATGTGCTATGTGCTTTTCAGTATTATCATTCTGAGTTATTTTCTCGTGTTATTCGCTATGTTTATAGCAATTGTAATACCTTTGACCATGTGATTAGTGAAAGGACTTAGATTCACATTGGTACTGGTACGTAGCCTCTGGCCATGTAGAGCATGTCTCCGTAAGAGAATGAATTCTATTCTATTGCATTGGCAAATGGTTAGACAGGATTATAAGTCTGAAATCTAACAAGATGTTAATCAGAAATTGCATGTCTTCTATGCCAATTGGGCCAAAGCTTTATTGATATATATCAAGAATTGAAAAGAATATCTTTGAATAATGTCTTTGATTGATATGAACGCTTGTTACATGATCTCACATACATCTTGTTGTTCCTCTTTACCTTGTCACATTGAAGTATATATATATGGCATAACATTATATTGTATCTATTTTTTAACTCACTAAGCGTCACCGCTTACCCTATCAATGTTTAACAATTGCAGGTGATAAATAAATAGTATGTTTACATACTAATGAAAGATGTAGAATAGTTTGTAATAGTACTTTTGTACTACTTTTTATGTTTGTATAAATTACAATATCCTGGGTAGTTATGTAATATATATAACACTTTGTAATGGAAGGTTTGTATCCAATAGTTTGTAAATCCTTTATATCAATGTAAAATATTGCTTTTATGAATATGCAAATAGCATGTTTTGGAGTAATGATAATGTAAGAAAATGAAAGTTTGGGTCTTTCAAAAAATACGAAAGTTGGGGTCTTTTATATAACAACATATTGAAAAAAAATGTGTTATTCACATATGAATATAACTTGTGCTGAGAGCTAATACATAGTTTATTCAGATATAAATATAACATGTGAGGATAGCTGGTGTAAATTATATAAAGTTTATTACATGTTATATTCATATATGAATGATATTTAAACTATAAAATAAATTAAACATATTTTTTATTTATAAGTGTTTAACAAATATATTGTAATAAGTTTATTACATGTTATATTTATACAGTTGTCTATGTTGATGATCTACACATTATTAGGGTGAATAGAAATTCATGAAGTGATTGAGCTTTTAAATAATTTTTTTTAATTGAAGACCTTGGAAAAACGAATTATTGTATTGGTTTGCAGATTGAGTATATACCTAATGGAATACTTATACGTCAGTCACATTAGACAGAAAGGGTCTTAAAATGTTTCAATATAGACAATATCAATTCTTTAAGCATTCCAACATTGTTAGATCATCAAATATGAACAAAGATACATTTCACCCATATGAAGAAAATGAAGAAGCTATTGGTCCAGCAGTACCATATTTTAATGCAATTAGGACTCTTATGTACCTTACCAATGGTACTCGACATAACATTTTTTTTGTGGCAAACTTGCTAGCAAGCTTTAGTTCATGCTGGACAAAAATGCATTGGAACAAGATCAAGCATATGTCTCAATACCTTCGTGGAACTAATGGTTTTGAGTTATTTTATAGCAACACTTCCAAATAAGGCTTAATTAGTACGGAGATACATGTTGTTTTCCTGATCCCCATAAAGCTAAATCTCAAACTGGATACATATTCATGAACGGAGGTGCTACAATTTCTTTGCGATCTAAATATGAAACACTTGTTGCCATATCCTTAAATCATGATGAATTAATTGCACTAAATAAATCTAACAGAGAATGTACATGGTTAAGATTGATTACACAAATTATTTTGACTTCATGTGGAATAAATAAGGATAAAGGTCTAACATTAATTTATGAAGATCAACATGTGTCACTCAAATGAAAGAAGTAAATATCAAAGGCCACAAGGGAAAATGTATACCTCCAAAGTCTTTTGAGTACACTTCAGAGCTTATAATAAACACTAATTAAGATATAATATGTTCAACCCAATAACAATGCAACAAATATCTATGCAAGGCACATCTTACTATAATATTCAAAAAACATGTATATGCCATCAGAATGCGACATGTACATAACATGTAATGTAATGATTGTTTAAATAAGGGAGATTTAGTTACACACCACTGGATTTTCTTTAGCAATGTCTTTAATGAGGCACTATATCAAAGTTGAACTCAAGTAAGCAAAATGGAGTGTTATAAATATGTCATCTTGTTTAAGATGTTATAAACCTTATAACTAAGTGTTCAAATTTTCTCAAGTCTTATTATTCTTCCCATGAAGTTTTAGCATAATTTTGTTGATCTTGTTTAAATTACATCGAATTTATAACAAATTTATTTATTTTCATAATAAAATACTACTGAATGAAACATGATAATGAAAATGAGATTTTTAACTTGTCAGCAAAACATATATATTATCCCTAAAACAAGCAAATAAATCTAGGGGTGCAATACTATCAAACATCCCGATATGACCAAACCCGGTATTGGTATTGTATTTGTATAATCGGTTTGGTATTTGGTACCATCAAATTCCGTAAATTGGTATTTGGTGCTATATTTATTGGTAATTTACTGTATTTGTCTAACATGTTTGATACTCGATACTATATATTTGCAATTATTTTGATGCTCGGTTTTGTTCTTTTACCCAACTCGAGAGTTGGTATATTCTGATTGGCATTGATTCGGTACCATGTTCATCTATGTATCTTTTTCACTCATATTCATGAGCACAATGATGTCATTCTTTTTCAAGCCCACACCATAATTGACAATTTAAGTGCTTTTATCTAAATAGAAAAACATTGAAACACTAGAATTAAAAGATGATTATTGTTGAATTGAATACCTTTTTAGACCTTTTTGAAAATGACAATATACACAACAAATAAAGTGTCAAACGACATCACAAACCATTATTCCTGTAAAGAAATATTTCATATACATGATATAATGGTAAAAATGTTAGTATGTGAGAAATAAATTATTTTATTAATTTTTGAGTTATATTTATTTGAAAATCTAGTGATCACTATATACTTTATTTTAAAAACTGGTAATATATATATATATATATATATATATATATATATATATATATATATATATATATATATATATATATATATATGAAAGCTTTGTTTTATTTAAAAGAATAATTGTAGAAAAAAATAGTTTAAAGAAAGAAACTTTTTATTAAAAAGGAGGAAACTATAAATTTGGTCTTATGGTTTGGAAAAAGTTATGGATTCGGTCCAAACAGTTTTCAACTTGTATAGTTTGTTTAAACTGATATTTTTTTTGGTGGATTCGGTCCTTAACCAATTTAAAATGATTATTATACCCTTTTAATTCATATTTCATATTTTAATATATATTTTAACATTTTCATAATTAAAAATAAAAGAAAAAACTTACCCCATCTTTTCCCCTCTCTTTCTCCCCAGGATTTTGGGGCATGAACTAGATGAAGATCAAGTTTCTTTGTGCGAAAGAGAGAGGCTTTATCTCTTTTATAACATGTTGACAATGAAGATCTAAATTTATTCTCTAAAAAACCCAAAAATTGAGCTCCTTGTCATTGGTGATAAAAAAAACCAAAAACTTAAAAAATCAAACATTATCATCCTTCATCCTAACAAAACTGAATTATTTATCATCCTCGTTCATCTTAACAAGATTAATAAACCAACTTCTTTACCGATCTATCCAAATTCAAATTTAAAAAGGTTCATATTCAATGAAAATGTCGATTGAATCAGTTCGAGATTCCGATTCAAAGAAAATTTTGCATTATATTTGTTTCTCTTTATCTTTTTGGGTGATATATGGTGGTAAATCTATAGAAAAAGAACTAGGGATATGCTCAAGTTTGGTTGATTCATATTTAAAGTACATGAAGCATGTTCATCCCAAATAATATGTTTGTGTGTGTTTATTTGTTGATTTTATAGATCCGAATCTAGATTCCGGTCTAATGTGAAACTTGTTCATCCTCTTAGTGAAAAAACTTGTAACTTAAGACAAAAAAATATATCCATTTGTTGTTCCTACATGTCCTTAAGCGACAAACCAGTCTAGATCAATTCCTAAAGTTGCCTTTAATTAATGTGATTTTTGTAAACCAACAAACCATTGAAAATTTTAGTACCTACTCTTGCTTAACAAGGCAAAACAACAACATCCACAACAAATGAAATTATCTTGTCCCTTTTAGCCACACTCTTTAGTCTTACATAGTAGGGATCTCGTCCACCATAATTTACACCATACCGCACCTTCGGTAGAGATTGATCCTCATGCTACTACTACGTCACCGTCTCCTAGGTGTCCTGAGGTTTTTTTAAGTAGTTCACAAAGAGTGCAACAAATGAATGTTTTGGACTAAAGGCGTTATATTAAGTAAACTATAGGGACCAAACATGTAACTTACTCACGATATTAGTACTTCACTGTCTGTCTTTGTAGTTCCCTTTTCACAAAGCCAGTTGAAGCTTGTCTTCTTCCGACCTTTTTCTTCCCAACTTTTTTCATATAATACTTCACCAAACCTCTTCAAATCCTTAGAGGTGAAGCAACCGGAAAGATCCAACCTTTTTCAAAGATTATTTATGGGTCTTTGATTCATTGTATCCACTGTTATCCACACATTATCATGGATAATTTCACTCACAGCAAAAAGGAAGAACCATTCAACGATTCATCCATGTGCAACCCCATGAGTAGAACCTTATCTGACTACGATATCGGGGAGTTATTAAAACAATCCATGGCTGCTGACGCTGATCACCGGGGCGATCCTTTCTCCGCCGTTGACGACGTCGTATTCGGTAATGACTACGATTGTAAGAGTTATGCCGCCGATGGTTGCTCCCCCGATCTCGCTGTTCACTACAGAAATCTGGTTTAGTTTTTTACTCTATCTGTCTCTATTACACAGTCACATACACAGCATTTTTGAATATTTTATTCGATTGTCGACATGTAGGCCCCAAATTAGAGCCACCCTCTTGTTCATTTGTTGTTTACATCAATATTATTTTTAATCAGTACTTGATATCTGTACGTATGTTATTGTGGTTGGTGTGTCGATTGAGGGTAGTGGAGTTCCTATTTTGATCCGTCTTCCATTAACAAATTAGCGTCAAACTCTAGATAGAACTCGATTGAAGATAAAAGAAAGCTTCCTGAAGGTTAAAGATTAAAAAAAAAAAAAATTACGACAATTAGAAACATCATTTAGATCCATAGTGGGTATAGTTTTTACCGTTTTTCTTGGCTTTCTTCCATAAATTTCAAGATTTTGTTTTTCAACTTGTTAATATGTGTGGTATTTGTTACATCTATCAGATCGATCATTGATAGTATTGTACATCTATTCAAAATCTAAAATTAAAATCAAGAAAAGTTGAAAGATCGAAACTTTCTCACGTTTTTTCATAACTTCATTTATCTCGAGTGTCGAATAAGCTGAGAAAATCCATAAATGAGGTCCGTTGTCTTTTCTTTATCAATCGTTACAATCAATCAACCTTTTGTCAAAAGTTAGGATTTAATAAGCCGATTTAATCTATTAAATCATTCATTCTGTATGAAGTTACAAAAAAAAGAAAAAGAAAAAAACACTCACATATTCCTTTTTGGATCACAGGATATTGTAAATAGATTTTCAAGTCATGGTGGAATAACAGGGAATCCTCTTTGGTCAAGAAATCTCACTTCAAAGAATTCCAGTATCACAATGACTATGGATTCTCAATCATCAATCTGTGGTAAATATTTATTTTGTCATTTAACTTTCACACACACAAAAGTTATACTATGTGTTTTCTTTACCACTGAAAACAAACAAAAATCATCCGTGTTCCTTTTTATTGTGTGTATAAATTATAATTAATGTTAATAAAGTAATATTTCTATTTCTATTTCTATTTATTCATCAAAAGAAACGTGACCCTTTTGAAGTTGGTATACTATACTAACTTAATCAGGGGCAAATGTGTAAATTTGTCAGTTGAGAGTCCAACTTCAGCTACAAAACCAAAAAATGTGATTGGGGCAACAAGTGATGATGAACAATCAGATGATGATGATACAGAGATTGAAGCAGGTCAATGTGAACAGAGTAATGATCAAATGGATGTTAAACGGTTTAAAAGGTAAGAGGTTTACATTGAGGGCAAAATGGTAAAAAGTTTTGACTTTCTCTATTAAGTCATTCTTTTTTCTATTAAGTGTTGTATGTGTGAACTGTGAAGTGCTCTATAGTTTGTTTATACATTGAGATTATCTTTTTGGACTTAATGTGAGTGAATGACATTTTTACCCTTCTAATGATCTAGTTTTCAAATGTCAATTGGAGTAAAAGGCTTCACACACATTTTTTCAAAAACTACCCATTTTCAACAACAAATACTAAATGAATATTGTAGACATAAATTGAAATTATAAATCATTGTTTATTAGATATAACTAATGAGACAAATATTAATTAAACTTTATATGATTTCAGAATGGTTTCAAACAGAGAATCTGCAAGGCGTTCAAGAAAAAGAAAGCAAGATCATTTAACAGAACTTGAGCAACAAGTATGCAATTTTTTTTTTAACAAGATTGAAAAGTTATTAAATCCTTTTGCAAAAAATGCAAGATTTAAAAGTTATGTGTGTGTGTGTTTTTAAGGTGGAACAACTGCATGGAGAATACACAACTTTGTTCAAGCAACTCACAAGTGCAAGTCAACAATACAAAGATGCTTCAACCAACAATCGAGTGCTCAAGGCAGATGTGGAAGCATTGAGAGCTAAGGTAAATTTTTTTTTTTCTTATTTTGAGAGCATTTTTATTGTATAATAAGGTTGTACTATTTTTATATTTGTTGCATAGTAGTAACATTATTTTATTTATTTACACATAATAACAATGTAGATACAATTTATTACCATAATAGCAACATACTCACATTGTTTTATATCATAGTAGCAATATAGGTCAATCTCATAAAAGATCTTATATTTTTTGTTTTTTGTTTTTTTTTTGGATTAAACATTAACTTTATATTTTTTATGAAAAAGACCTTGTATTTTTTCATTTTTTCTGACCTGGCCCTTTTAGTCATTTTTCTCCAAAAAAAAGTTGTAAAATGTGAGGGTTTTTTCAGGAAAAACTAAGAAAGTTGAGGATTTATTTGGAAACATTTAGAAGGTTGAGGTTTTTTTTTTGGAAAAAGTGAAAATATAAGGTTTTTTTCATGTAAAAAATAAAGATGAGGTTTAATCTGGAAAAACCACAAAATATAAGATCTTTTATGAGATCAACCCAACAATTATATATCAAATTAAGTACATTGCTATTCCCCACATTTCCCTAAAAAGTATAAAGAAAGAGAAAGTCTCATTTTCCCGACTTTTAAGTGTGTGTTTTTTTGGTAAAATGAAACACTCTTATGTATCTTACCATATATTTGGGGCTTGTTTAGTTGTTTTACATAAGAACCTCGGGTTTTATGCAGAAAAGTCTCACTATTTGGGAGAATTTTCAATATATAGTCCTAATTTTTTTTTTTTGAACTTGAAAAGTCCCGATTATTTAATTTTACACGATAATATGTCATTTCTTGTTAAAAATAAAAGTAAGGACTTTTTCATTAATTTGGTCAAAATATTAAATAATCGAGACTTTTCTGTTCAAATTTTTGTTCTTTTAGCACTTTATCAAAAAAATTTCCCAAAATAATGCGACTTTTCTGCATAAAACCCTAAGAACCTCTCATTCATCAAACTATAACAAAAGTGTTTTCATTTACCACTAATCCATAAATAAAACTTAGTTACACAAATTTTTTCACCGATTTTTTCAAATTAGTGTTTACTAAAACTACATGATGATGTTCTACAGGTGAAGCTAGCTGAAGATATGGTAGCTAGGGGTTCACTAACATCAAGTCTTAGTCACCTCATTCAGAATCATCTAACAACTCCTCAACTCTTCAACAATCAAAACATGTCAAGAATGGGAAATGTGTCACCAACCATAACAGTTCGTGGGGATGACCACCCTGGACTACCGCTGCCAGGTCAGCATGTGATGGTGGGCCATGCGGACATTTTCAAGAATGGTATAAGCAGTGATGCTGGAAGCTGTGTGTCTGATATATGGCCTTAGGAAATTGTCTCATTTTATCACTTGAACATAAAATAAAAAAGGGTTTGTGGCTTTTGTAACCCTCTTCGAGTTCGAGTTCTTTGTAGTTTTGGTTTATGTAAGACTTATATGATTTGAATATGTGACAGATGTTGAAGTAGTATAGTTTGGTAGTAATTTTGTATTATGATGTGATTGTGGATGGATAATGTTCTTACATAGTTTGGACTAATTTTCTTAATATGCTGATAATAAAGAAATCGTACTTGCTCTAACATGTGAAGACTTCCGATTCATGCCCTGATCTAGAAGTCGTGATCTAGAAGTCGCCGGGGGCGTGACATAATAATCAAAGTCCAATTGAAGCAGATCTAAGAGACAAAAGCGTAAAACGGCATCAGAAAAATCGATTGATTAGAAGCAATAACTTGTCGTCTAAAAATATACAAGTCAACACACTTCTCTTCCTGTTAGAGTATACTTTGAGAAAATTTTTAGTTGCTCAAGGCTGCAACACGAAGAATTTTAGTTTATCATCTTCAATCAACATGGGTCAAATTATCAAGTCTCATTGTTCAAATCACATTTTTTTATGCTCGTTAGGTGTTTGATAAAATGTCTAAATAAGGTTTTCAAGTATTGCAACCATTTTATGACTTAAGAAGATGTAGACTTTCTTCCTGGTGTTAGTTTTCATTATGCACTCCAACCTTTTGTTGGAGTGTTACATTTGACTTTGGGTTTTTGCTTCTTATTTCGAGCCTCACATTAAGGCTTTAATGAGCTTTGTTTGTGTGCTCATGGCATTTTCTCATACATTTACGAGTGGAACATGGTTGTATCTTTTCGGGGTTTCATTGTTGCTTGAACGGTGAAGTAGGAAGTAAGGGGATTTCTCGTATGATTTCTCATCTCCAGAGCTTACACCTTCTTATGGATGAGCGTAGAGCTATGTTACGAGAGACTATTTCTTTAGACCATGGATTGTTTATGTCAGTGGCGACAACATTGAAGACGTTTGGTCAATGAATATGTGGGGATTGCATGAGTCTACATGCCATGAGTCGCTCGTATCACCACTCTAATGGTCTTGATAAATTTAATGATGGGGTTGATGACATTAAGGCTTTAATGAGCTTTGTTTGTGTACTCATGGCATTTTCTCATACATTTACGAGTGAAACTTGGTTGTGTCCTTTAGGGGTTTCATTGTTGCCTGAACGGTGAAGTAGGAAGTAAGGGGATTTCTCGTGTGATTTCTCATCTCCAGAGCTTACACCTTCTTATGGATGAGCGTAGAGCTATGTTACGAGAGACTATTTCGTTAGACCATGGATTGTTTATGTCAGTGGCGACAACATTGAAGACGTTTGGTCAATGAATATGTGGGGATTGCATGAGTCTACATGCCTTGAGTTGCTTGTGTCACCACTCTGATGGTCTTGTTAAATTTAATGACGGGGTTGATGACATGAGCGGACATATTGTTGGTATTCAAAAGTTGCCACCTAATGAACTGGAGACCGACCTCAGTGAGGCGTTAGTATTGGATACTCAACTCCTTGAGCATGTGTTTAAGCTATCTATCACCACAATAAAAAAACATCTCTCATAACTTTTGTATGGCTTTCTCTCAGCCTTTGAAAATAACCCTTTCCAAGGTGGTTGCTCATTTCAGGTCCATTGAAGTGTGGGTTGCATTGTTAATTCTTTCTAGGTGCACTCTTTAGTTGTTCAGGCCCAATAATATGCAATAAGGTAAGTCTGGGAACAGGAAGTCCTTGCAACATCGTAATATTCTAAGCATGTTAACTACTTGGGGTACATAAGACGGTATAACTAAGCTTGTTAAAAACTTGGTTGACAATGAAAGGCTGGAGCAACAAGGCAAAAAACAAGACTACATTCATGAGGAAAGAACACTGGGCAACACCAATGCCAAACAATGTCTCAATTAGGTTGTAGATAGGCATTTCACAGCAGTAGTGAAAGTATTGTGTTCCTCGATTGCTGCACACAGGGGTGATACCACGGAGGCAATGGAGAATAAACATCCATACATGCCACCACCATCCATGCCAATCATCATGTTTTCAGAACCTCCCCTTGTGGATATTGACAATGTCCTTGAGGGCATTAAATTATTCACTAAAGGAACCTTATGTGTGAGAGACGGGTTGAGAGCTCAACACATTTTGGATGCTTCTTTGTAGAGAAGGTTCAGTTCTACCCAAAGACCTCCTACATGCTATTACATTTGTGGTTAATATATGGCTAGGAGGAATATGCCTTTCGAGTTTGGCAGAATTTGTTGCCTCAACTCTTCTTACACCGCTCTTAAAACCTGACAATTGAATACAAACTATTGTAGTAGGCACTAGATGGAGACGTTTGGTTTCCAAGTTGGCTATGAAAGGTGTTGGTAAAGAAATAGCCTAGTATCATCTTAATGATTTTCAGTTTGGGGTCGGGGTGTCGGGTGGTGCTGAGGCAGTATTACATAGTACCAATAGGTTGTTGAGTGAGCGCCACAATGACGGGTCTCTTTTCCATGCTTACCACCGACTTCTCCGATTCCTTTAACCTTTTGGATAGATCTGCATTACTTCATGAGATTAGATTAATGTGCCCTTCTATATCCTTATGGGTAGAATTCCTATATGGTCAAGCAACAAGGTTGTATCTAGGATACACACATATTTGGCCCACTATTAGGGTTCAGCAAGGAGACTCCTTGGAACCAGTTCCATTTGCCTTTGTGCTGCACCCGCTCTTGCATAATATTAGAGACAATTGCAAGCTTCTTCCCCATACATGGTACCTTGATGATGACATACTTATTGGAGTTTCGGAGGAAGTGGCCAAAGTGTTGGACATCATTAAGGTGATTGGTCCAGATTTGGGCCTTCAGTTGAATATCTAGAATTGGCCCTCATATGATGGTAGGAAACTTCGTGAGGGGCTTTTCCTAATTGGCATAAGTAGGCCACCATTAGGCTGTAACTTCTTGGAGGAGTTGTTAGTAGACATGCTAGTTTCATTACCAGCTTAGCTATAAAATAGAGTCGAAAAGATTATGAATTTAATGCACATTCTTCTACAATTATTTGATCCCTAGAGTGAGCTCCTTCTGATTCGGTCTTGTATGGGTATTACCAATGTTCTAAATAACGTAAGGCGTGGCTTGACGGCAAGGTAAAAGTTAGGCCATGACAAGCATTGGCGAACCATGGCGTTTTTCAAGGCGTGACTATATTATATACATTAAAAGACATAAAATTTATAATTACTGAATTTTATCAAATATATGAAGTTTTTAAAAGTGTTATATTAATATCTAATAGAAAAAAATTCACAAAAACTCATTTATTTTAGGACCGATAAAAAACAAAACAAAAAAAAAAACCACGACATGAAAACAACTCGCGCCGTAATGTGATAAGGCGCGCCTTGACACATTATTTGGGCGCCACGCTTCACAAACCCGCCTTGGACGATTTCGTAACGGCTACACCATGCCTCGCACCATGGCACACCTTGAGGCGCGCCATGACGTGCTTTTTAGAACCATGGGTATTACTAATCTTTTCTTTGGGTTGAGGATGTGCCAACCCATTCACATGGAGGAGGCGATGTTGTTCTTTGACAAAGAGTTGTGCGGGGAAATTAAGGACATTGTCGTGTGTGGTGTCCCTTTATTTGGCGACATACAATGGCGAATTGCTTCTCTATCCATTTGGTTTGGCGGTTTAGGTTTGTACTCGACAGTAGAGGTTACCTCACATGCTATTTTCCCTCAAGGGACCAATCTTGGATGTTGCAAAACCACATCGTACGGGATAACGACATATGTGGTATGGATTCTGATTATGTTTTTTCCTTGGCTTCTTTTTGTAACAAGTTTCCGGACATTGACATTAGTAGTGTTACTACTAAGGACACCGCCCCCTAAATCTTAGAATATATTGGTGAGTGCCTTTTTAGTAAAATTTTCCATGATATGGAAGTGCATTTCGACATGATGGCTTGGCAAAAAGCAGTTTTTCAGTGTTTACGAGTACCACATGCTTAAGATTTTCTTCTAGCTATCCCTATAGATGGGGTTGACCAACATATGTCTCCTGTGGAGTAGCGTACTATCCTAAAATATCGAATTATGATCCCAATATTCCCAGCTGACAAGATATGTCTGGTGTGCCGCAAGGCTTGTTTGAACTCTTTCGGAGAGCATGCAATTCATTGTAATGAACTCATGGGGTTCAAATACAGACACGATATGGTTAGAGATGTTTTGTTTGAAATATTTAAGCATGTCGGGGTTTCCACCAAGAAAGAGGCACCTATGAATTTTTTGATTGACCTGACAAAAGGAAGGTCTACCCTTAGATCGACTACATTTTGATTTTTGGATAAGTTGGAGAGAAACATGCCTGTGTGGACCTTATAGGGGTATGACCTCTTGTATACTTGAGGGTTGTGGGATTCAAGGTGGGACAAGCTGCTTTAAAAGCTGCTACATGCAAGGTCACAAAACCTGAGAAATAATGTATGAAAAATTAACAAGTGTTCATACCATTTGTGTTTGATACGTTTTGTTTCCTTGCGTCGGATATAGTGGAGTTTGTAATAGAGTATAACAAATCATACATAACAATGTTATATCATCTAGATTTAAGGATGTAGTCTTTAAAAGAATTGCCTTTACCATAAGAAAAGGCTTAGCAACACAATTTGTTGCCCGTTTGCCTTCTCACCGATTGTATGACTATGTTTTTTTTTTCTTTTTTTTTTTTATAAAAAAAATCCACTTATGTTTAATTTGGTTAAAAGTGTGGAAAAGTTAAGTTCAACCCTTTTTTAAACTTATTTAAAACCATCATTGGACTAATTTTGTTAATAAGTAGTTGGACTTGAGCTTTTAACTTATTTAAAGCCATCATTTGACTAATTTTGTTAATAAGTAGATGAACTAGGGATAATGTTGTAAATATATAGTTTCCAATCAAATGTTAAGTCAATATGTGGTCAAATAATAAGAACTTAAACTAGTGGGAGTAAATGTGTAAATTAACAAGCGTAAGAACACTAGGTCTGCCTCATAGTCATATATGACTGTTTATGCATTCTGACTACAAGCTTCCTATAGTTGAATATATCAATCCAATTATTTCTACTGAGATTCCAAATATTGATGAAGATCCAGAATTGTATTCACTTGTTAATGAGTTCATGATTCACGGTCCATGTGGAGTTGAAATTTCAATTGCCCAAGCATGGTGGACAGAAAGTGTTCTAAAAACTTTCCAAAGCAATTCTGTAATCATACTTCAGTTGATTCAGATGGTTTTCCCTTATATAGTGTGACACCCTAAAACCAAGAATGGCGGAAACGTTCAGGGATGGAGGACGTCATGTACAATATCACAACAATGCAAAGTAGTAAACAAGCAACAACATCATCCATTGCATTAAAAGTAAATATTTAATACATGTGTGTTCTTTAATAGTAATAAGACACCAAAATATGAAATCAAAATAAAAGACGAGTCTTGTCTGTGCTCCGTCTTCTTGAAACCTGAACATTGTACCTGTCTACTGGTGACCTGAGAATACAAGTTATTTTGAAAGCGAGTATCAACAAAAAGCTGGTGAATTCATAAGTATTTATGTGTCATTGCCTTGTTTTGGAAACCTGTTATGAATGCTATGCAAATCTTTGAATGAAACATTTGATATAAGTATGAAACCCTAGAAAATCCCATATTTCCTATTAGTATAAGAGTAGTCTTCTACCAAGACCCGAATGTTTTGAAAGTAGTCTTCTACCAAGACCTGTATGTTTTGAAAGTAGTCTTCTACCAAGACCTGTATGTTTTGCTGTAACAAAGATGGTTTTCCCTTTTATGACTACTATTAAAATTATATAGTCTACCTCCTTGTTTATAAGAATGTATCACAAAATAAAAGTAATAGGGAAATATAACCATAAAAGTATTATCCTTTTGCATTAGGATAAACACGACATCGCGACTGCCGAAATGTATAACCTTGAACATCTATAGATTGTTCATTTTCCTCTATAGCTGGCAGCAGGTTTAAGGAATGGTTAGTCCCGTAAAGGTACTCCTAATATAAGTATTAACCGTAGGCATCCGAAGATGTTCATTACCTCTGTTGCTAACAGGTGGGTGCCGGAATGGTTAGTCCCGTATAGTATCCTTTTGTACTAGGATCGACAGAACTAAACTACACGTATGATATGTAATAGTTTCTAAGTACATGTATCCATGTAAGAGTACCCATGTAAGAGTATCCATGTAAGTGTATCCATGTAACATGTAATGTATAGTATAGACTCATGAATGAATTGACTCTGGTGTAATTCCTTGTAATAGGAATAATGTCTTGTATCTCTTAACTATCCCTATAATAGTTAACTGGAAGGTAATTGATGTCCAAGAAGGTTTATACACCCTTGCTACACAAGAGTGTGGGAACTGAATGAAGGATGAAAGCTATCATATCAATACATTCATATATATATATATATATATATATATATATATATATATATATATATATATATATATATATATATATATATATATATATATATATATATATATATATAAGAACATAAGTGTATAGATATAGTTTTGATCAAGAGGATGAAGATGGTTTTGTAAGACATTTAAGTATTTTGAACAATAACTAACAATGAGTTGATGCCATTTTAATAAACATTTCAAAAGTAATACATTTGATAACAAATTATTTTTAAGAAAGAAAACCATTTCATGCATCACATTTTGAAGTATGTGAAATATGCTGGATGAAAACAAAGTTATAAATCACATATGATTGATTCATTAACATGTTGTTTTCTACTTGTATTCCCCCCCCCCCCCCATTAAAGCATTTAATTTTTTTTAAAACATTGATTAAGGGGTATGAACTCACCTATAGATGGTGGTTTGGAGGAACTGAATGATGTAGGAAAGCTTGGTGACAAGTGAAGACTGTTCACACCTAATGATCCTAGTTAACACATGATCCCAGATATATGTATTCAATTAGACTTTAAACCACTAATTAATAAAGTTAAGACATCCTAAGGCATGTAAAACACCTTATATAAGTGCTACAAGTCATAAGGATTACACGTAAGTGTTAAATGTAGCACCTGGTTCCCGATACATACTCTTTGCTATTTACATTTTAAAATAATGCATTTTTGCCTTAGACTCAACGAGTTGATGGGACAACTCGCCGAGTAGGAGTGGGATAAGACGCGGGGACTGAGCTTTGGACTCGGCGAGTTGGTCCCCGGACTCGGCTAGTAGACCCTGTTTGGGTAAAACCCCTAATCTGGGTGTTTGCACCCTATTTAAACGCTCTAACTTAGCCTCCTTTGTCTCTAACACTTCCAGAGAGTTGTAGAGCAAAACCCTAGCCCCTATATTGTTCTTGAGAGTGTTTTTGGCTTTATGAAGAAGGTTTGGAGCTTAGAAGAAGAAGGAAGAAGGTTTTTGGCTTTGTGAAGAAGGTTTAAACGCTCTAACTTAGCCTCCTTTGTCTCTTACCTTGATCACTAGTTCATTAGATCCTCTTTTTGTCCCAAATTAGTGGTTTTCAAGCCCTAAAACCTCAAGCTCCATGTGTTAATGCTCTATGTTCTGAAATGACTCCAGATTTGGACCTTATGGGTGTATTAGAAGTATAAAGTTTCTATGGTTGAAGTGATTGAGGTCCCCATTGAGTGTATGACCTCATTAAGAGCTTGGTTTTTCCTTTTGAGCTTATAGGGCCATGCATGCACGTAAAATTTGCAACTTTACGTGATAAGCATGCTCAAGGAAAATGGATCTATGGTTTGGAAGCGTTGCATGTCTCAGATTTGGTCTGTATGGGAAATGGGTCATAGGGACTCAGCGAGTCCCAAGGTAGAACTCGGCGAGTTCTTTGAAGGTGGCCTTAGACTCGGCAAGTTGGATGAACAACTCGACGAGTCATATGAATATTGCCTGGAACTCGACGAGTTATTCTTGGACTCGGCGAGTCGGATCGCGAGTCGGTTCTATAGCCCCAAGTAGTGAGTTAAGGGTGACTCAGTGAGTGGGAAAAGGGACTTGGCGTGCAAGACCGGGTTAGTGGGAGAAGGACTCGGCGAGTCGGTGCCATGACTCGGCGAGTCCAGTCAACTGGAAGTTGACCTTGACTAAGGAGTTGACCTTTGACCAGGGGTGGGTCAGTCATCTGACCTAAGGGTGTGTATGAGAGGCTATCCTATGTTTATGATTTATAGCCGGAGGATTTGCGATTCAGCAGTTAGGCGCTTAGCAAGCAGACTTCAGCAGCCACTTTCGAGGTGAGTTACCTTCCAGTAGCGGTGGGTTTACGGCCACAATGTCGTCCCACCAGTAGGAGGTGTATGTTAGATGATTGTCTTTGTGATATCATCTAGGTTTGCTACTACCTGATACATTATATGATGGCATGATATGTGATAGTAGTAGAGTTCGGTCGTTAGGACCGAAGAGTAGGTCAAGCACCCCAGCTATGTCTGACAGTATGTGATGATATGTTTATATGCTAGTATGATCTATTATATGTATTAGTGGTAGTAGGAGGGGAGTAGTCCCCGAGGTTCGGTTGTTAGGACTGAAGGGTAGTCAGCACCCCAGAACGGCTTGACATGGGTAGTCAACACCCCAGAATGGCTTGACACGGGTAGGTCGGCACCCCAAAATGGCCGTACCGGGTAGGTCGGGCACCCCAGAATTGCCTGGCAGTATGTATGCTATGTGATTATATGGTATGTGGTACTTGGGGGAACTCACTAAGCTTCATGCTTATGGTTTTCAGTTGTTGTTTCAAGTACCTCTTCTGTCAAGGGGAAGGAGCTGGCACGGCGGCGCATCACACACGCTCTTTTGATTTCCGCACCAAGAGTCATTCTGGGATTTTGTACTCTGACATTTTCATGTTTTATGTTTTGGTTTACATCCACGAGACATGTTTTATCAAATATTATGATCGTGTGATATTTTGTTACAAACGCTTTTTTCAAATCACTTAATTAAAAATGAAATTTTTGGCCCGTATTTTTGGGATGTTACATTAAAGGATCTTGCTATTGTGTTTGGGATTCAAGGGTAAACTTCTTTGGAGTTTACAGTTTTAATAACCTTGACCTAATGAGTTTACGGTTGTAAACTCAAGAGTTTACGGTCGTAAACTCCTCACTCTTTGACCATAAGTTGTTTTGAGGTTTTGCACGTCCTTTGAAGCATTTCTACTTGATGGTTAGGCCTTTGGAAGAGATTAGGGCATCATTACACTCCTTTGAGGATTTTACGGTCCCAAGACCATTTCCTTTTGGGTTTACTATCATAAACCCATATGGAAAGTGGTAATTTCATGTTTCAAGTCCTTAGCTCAACAATGAATGGAACCATGTTAGTCACTAAGGCATAGGAATGAAATAAGGGCCACTTATTCTCACTTTGGGGTGTTTACGGTTTTGGGAGCTTCCCAAACCCTAAACACATATAAATGGGAGACTCTTGTGCTTTTTATGTGATAAACTCATCAAGGAAGGATTTAGACTTGTCCCTAAGGCTTGTGAATGGACTAAGGCACACTTTTGGCCCTTAAAGAAGGGTTTACAGTTAAAGGGGTTCTTGAACCGTAAACACCCTTGATATTGGTGTTTCCTTGAGTTTCTTTGATTTATAGAAGTATAACAAGCCTTACAATACACTAGGGTAGGAATAATTACTAGTTGGAAGCTTGAAAAGGTGCTAAGGTCCCAAGAACACTAGTGTGTGATCTTGGTGTTTTTGGAAATCTAATCAAAACACAACAATGGATGGATGAAAAGATGTGTAATCACTAGTTGTTATGTTATATCAACTAACCAAGTCGAGATATACTTATGTTTTCGGGAAATCGGGTGAAAACCGGGATGATACTTGAGAGTGTTTGGAGTTTACTCTTGAGGTTGCAAATGAGTAGTGAGTGTTTTGGGGAGTAAACTCATGCTTAAGCATGAGTTTACAATTTTTAGGGTAATTTGAGGCCCAAACATAAAAGTTTGGCCGCGAACTTCTAAGCTACGTGGTATTCGCGGTTTTGAAATTTCAAGACTCAAGACGACACATCCTTTCACCCGTTCGTTTAAAGAATAATTATTATAATAGTCAAACGAACTTTAAATTTGTTAAAAACAAAATACAAATGAAATTAACTTATCATATGAAGTGATTGACTTTTAGGGTTTGACCTAATGAAAATTTCAGGTTGTCACATATAGGAGAAGAAATGATGGAAGCTTTGTTGAAAAATCTGGTGTTCAGTTAGATAATAGAAATATTGTTCCATAGAACAAATATCTGTTAAAAAGATATCAGACACATATTAATGTTGAATGGTGCAATCAAGGATCTTCTATAAAATATTTATTTAAATATATAAACAAGGGTCCTGATAGAGCGACTGGTGCTATGATTGTATATATATATATATATATATATATATATATATATATATATATATATATATATATATATATATATATATATATGCATGTGAAGCATCATGGAGAATTTTTAAATATGATGTTAATTATAGGCATCCTGCTGTGATTATACTACATTTTCATTTGCCTGGTCAACAACAGGTTGTATATGAGGCAGACGATGATATTGAAGATGTTCTTGACCGGCCTTCAGTTGCTTCTTCAATGTTCATATCTTGGATGAAGTGTAATGAGATCAATAACGAAGCACGGAAACTTACATATGTTGAATTTCCTACCAAGTTTGTTTGGAGACCTAACTTTAAACTTGGAAGCCAAGGGAAGTTGGATTTTCTATTGGTAGAATTCACTCTGTTTCACCTAAGCTTGGCGAAGCATATTTTTTAAGAATTTTTTAAATAAAGTGAAAGGTCCAAGATCCTTCAAAGAAATTCCACGGTTAATGGTGAAATTTGTTCTTCTTTTAAAGATGCATGCTATAATCTAGGCATTTTGGATGATGAGACAGAATACATCGAAGAAATTAAGGAAGCAATTCTTTCAGGATATGGTTTTTATCTACGTTTCTTATTTGGTATGATGTTATTGTCCAGCAATTTGTGTAAACCAGAGATTGTGTGGGAAAACACATGGGAATACCTGTCAGATGGAATTCTTTATACTCAACAAAAGAGATTAAAGTCTCTAGGTATTTTATGTTTATTACATTATTATTAAAACTGTATCATATAAATTTCCAATATGCACTCAATTACATTTTCATCCCACGTAATCTTTTTTTAATATGTTGTAACTAATATAGTATTGTTCGTACAGGTTTATCACTAAACGAAGATCAAATTAAAAACTTGACTTTGTTTGAGATAGAACAAAATTTACTCGGAAACAATTCCAGTCTCAAGAACTATAGAATGATGCCTTACCTAGATGCTCATTTGGCTTCATCTTCAAAAAATTGTTTGATAGCCAAGGAGCTAGATTATGACATACCAAATTTGAAGAATGAGTTTGATCAACTCTTTGTTTCATTAACCGACAAGCAAGACAACATTACTCTTGATTTAATGGCTAAGGTTAAAAATAATAAGGGAGGTGTATTCTTTATATATGGTTATGGTGGAACGGGTAAGACATTTCTCTGGAAGACAATTTTTGCAGCAATTAGATGCCAAGGAGAGATTGTTTTAAACGTTGCTTCAAGTGGGATTGCTTCATTATTATTGACTGGAGGCAGGACAACACACTCTCGATTCATAATTCCCATAAATCTTATCGATGATTCTTTTTGTAGAATAAATCCAAAAAGTGATCTTGCTAGTTTAGTAAGAAAAACCTCATTGCTCATTTGGGATGAAGCACCCATGGTACACAAGCATGCATTTGAAGCTTTAGATCGAACTTTGAAGGATATATTACAGTTTGTCGATCCTACAAACTCAAATATTCCATTTGGAGGGAAAGTTGTTGTTTTTGGAGGTGATTTCAGACAAATTCCACTTGTGGTTCCGAGTGGCAGTAGACAAAACATTGTTAATGCTTCTTTAAGTTCTTCATATTTATGGCAACAATGCAAAGACCATAAATCAACAAAAAAACACGAGGTTAGCGATTCATATGTTGTTGATCGAATAAGGGGTTTTTCAAACTGGCTTTTGGACACAGGAGAAGGTAATGTTGGTGGTCCGAATGATGGTGAAGTAATTGTTGATATTCAAGAAGATATTTTCATTAATGATCCATGTGATCCTATAGGTTCATTAATGAATTTTGTATATCCTTCGATTGTAACAACCGAACAATCCAACCAATTTAAATTTTTCAAAAACAACCCGATTTCATTAAATTATTTACAAAAAGGTTTTCAATACAAATCATTTAGAGTATTCCCAGAATCACATTGCTACAAAATCATGAGGAGCGGTATGATCACGCCTTCGCCTTGCCACAGTCTCCTGAAGAACCTGAAAAACATTAAACCACAACTGTAAGCCCGAAAGCTTAGTGAGATACCCCCAAAATACCAACCACGAATACCATACACATATCACTCCATCTCATAACGAATCACAGAACAGCCATGCATATCGGGTCTACTGTGGGACTGGTCCGCCTTGCAGGGCCTTCAGTCCACCTGGTCCACCCTCCGTGTCCAATCATGTCCCTCGAGTCTGTAGTGTGGTTGGTCCGCCCGCACTGGGCCTTCAACTCACCTGGTCCACTCTCTGAGTCTACAGTATGACTGGTCCGCCCGCATCGGGCCTTCAATCGGCATGGTCCACTCTCCGAGCCTCGGCACGTCTGGTCCGCCCTCGTGGGGCCTACAGCCTATCCGGACCGCTCGCTGGGCCTTCGGAATAACCGGTCCGCCCTGGGTATCTTGGCCTACAGCACAAAGCAGGACCCGCCTCAACCCAACTCCAGTCCAAACAACCATGTGCACATAAACATACAATCACATAACAATTCATATTCAGGCAAACCGATCTAGCAAATCACATAACACAACATACTCTAACAGGATACCTGTAACGCCCGGGTTTTCAGGGCTAAGCATTTTTGTCAATGTAATAGTCTAGGTCAACTATTGTAACTCTTTTTGAAGTAATAAATATGAAATATTTGAGTATTATGTGAATTATGTGTGTTTATGTGTTTATTATTTAATTATAAATGTATAATTAATAAAGAATAAAAATGAGCGTCAAAATTAAAGTGTGAGATAATCCCGATATCTCTACATAAAGTTGTAGAATATGTCTCAAGGTTTCCGTGCATATAAAGAATGCCGAAATCCGAGCTATAAAGAAGAAGTTATGGCCCGCCGAAGTTTTACGACAAAACCGGCACGACACCGGGAAACGTAAATAGTGAATTTACGATAGAAGACTTTTTAGCCTTAGCAATCTAAACAAAAGTCGTAGAATATGTTAAACTAAGAACATCGATAAAAAGAACGCCCAAATCTGACTTCGTATGAAGAAGTTATGATTTTTCTAAGATTCGGCTTAGCAGTGCACGGCCTGAAACTCGAATTTTAGTTCGAGCGGTTTTTGGCTTACGCAACATAAATGAGAGTTGAAGATCTCATTAATAGGAAATCAACGGTAAAAAGACAGACAAAAACAGAGTCCGTATGTAGAAGTTATTAATTTTACGCAGACGTTTAACAGTATAATCTCCTTGTACTGTTAAATTTAAGATCGGTCGAGAATTAGCTGACGGTGTCAAAATGAAAGTTGTAGATCTTATTATTACCTACGCGTGGATATAAAGAACGTCAAAAACGGAGGTCGTATGTGAAAGTTACGGATTTTAGAAGTCGGAAGTGTGCTGTGCGAAAATGGGTGATGTGGCACAATCTTGGCCATTGCTTTCTCCCCAAGGCTTGCCACCAGATGGTGACATGTGGCACCAAGTTCAGCCACATTTCACCCTATAAATACCACCTCTCCCACCCTCATTTTCTTCACACCTTTCCCATTCTTTCTTCTCTTTACTCTCTCTCTCTCTCTAGAACCTCTCTCTAGCCCCGAAATCCCCCGAAAAGCCTAGGGAACCTCCCTAGCACGAGGCGGAAGCCCCAGAGTGCTCGAAGGCTCCGAGAAGAAGAGCTTTTCGGCTCGGGAACGCTGCTCCAAGCAAAGCCCGGTTTTCTATAAAACCCGCTGTAAGTGAGCTACGCCTACGCTATTTTTAATATAACTTTTATTTAATTATAGTAACGTTATTAGGAACTTATAATAAATACTTGGGCTATTATTATGGGTTATATAAGTATTTTTTTGACGCTTATATAATAATAATAATAGCTAGACTATTAATTAGTCTCGACGAATAATAAACTAAACTCTAGTGGTAATAATACTAGGTTTCGTCGAAGAAAAATTCTTTTTAAGAAGTGAAGCGCTGTCTGAGTTCGGAATCACCACCTTTTCCGGTGAGTGCATAGTTACTTTCAGATTACACATAGATATGAAGTATTTTATATAAATTACGTGCTATGTGTGCATATTATCTGAATACTTGCTATCTACGTTAGATGAACGTTGTTATACATGTTTTTAATGATTTAAACTGTATATGTATTTTATATCTACGAAAATGTTGGGGTAAAACATGGGTAGATGTAATAGGTGATGTGTGATAAAATGATGAGAGGCCTCGATGTTGTTTTTGTTGATCCAGTCATCTAGCGGAGTATAGATGACGACCACGGACTCTTCTAGACAGTCCAGTGGAACACTAGCAGGCTCGCAACCTGTAGGTGTTGTGAACGATGTGTTCACCGATGTACTCCATCCCCCACATGGTTGCCTATTAGGACATTTATTGCTGAGGAATCCCCTTAGCAGTAGTGTCCGTCCCGATGATGATCCTTAGGCTAGGTCCCTTATGATAGGTGTTTAGGGACGTAAAGTGAGGATAACGGGAACGGGTAATCGGGTTATTGTTGATTGATGAAATTAATAAACTTATTGTGGGTTGAAAACCCTATGTGCTCACCAGGCTCCCAAGCCTGACCCACTCAGTTTTATGCATTACAGGTAGTGGCGCATGAGCATAGGTGTGATGTTTTGGACGAGGGATTACGGATATAGGCCTGTAGATATGAAATAATGTAGTAAGGCTTATATTGTACTGTTTATACTTTTGATCTGTACGAACATGACATCCCGAGTCGTTTAATGAAATACATTTCTATGGAAATGCTTTTGATAAATCTTTATCATATTATTGTTTTGGGACAAATTCCGCAACCCTTTTATTAAAAGATAACTCTGATTTTGAAATAAAGTATAAACAAAACCGGTCTTTTCTGGCCGTGATTTTGGGGATGTCACAGTTGGTATCAGAGCATTAGTTTAAGCGAACTAGGAATTTGTAGGATTTCTAGACTTAAACTTAGAATGCTAAGCGATGATTGTGAGGTGTGAGCACTAGCTTATTTTAGGAATTGTGCCTAAAATGCTTTTATGTGCTAAATGTTTTATGCATGATATGCTGTTATTTTGTTCGGGATCTATGGTCTGTTGCCGACCGGATCTGGAACCTTATGTGTTTAGGATTCTAAACGTACGACTACGATATTAGAACTAGCATGTAAACGTTTCGGAGTGATAAGGATGATTTAAAACGTCTCTCCTAAATAAAGATCTAAATCCACCTTATTCGGTATATAGATCAAGATGGTAAGGACCCGTAGCGGAAACGTAAACGCAAATGGGAACGGACACCAACCCCCCGTGATCGAGCAAATACCAGTTGTGGAAGCCGCCGCCGGACCAATAACGATGGCCGGAGTGCAAGCGATGATCCAGGCAATGTTGGATCGTCAAATGGAGGAAACCAGGCGTTTGCTCCAGTAAAATCGAGAGGAAGCGACTATTCAGCTCGAACAGCCCGAGTTGAACGAAGGGCAGACTGAAGAAGGAAACTACAGTGGGACTATTGGTCAAGCCAACCCACCGATAGTTAGGCAAAACCACCAGGATGGAGGAAATGATGGACGTGGATGCAAATACAAGGATTTCATGGCATCCAAGCCACCGAGTCTATCCGGAAGCCCGACGCCGGTGGAAGTCATGAACTGGATCTCTGAGATGGAGACAATGTTTGAGAGTTGCGAGTGTAGCAATAGGCAGAAGACTGCTCTTGCAGTTCCTCTATTGAAATCTGGAGTACTAAGCTGGTGGAAGCTATTAGCTGATTCAATGCCCAAAGGTGAAGCAAGCAAAATGTCGTGGGAGGATTTTCTGGTACAGTTGAAGATGCAATACTGCTCTGAGCAGGATGTTCTGGAGATCAGCAACGAATTCCAGAATCTGAAGAAGGGAAGAATGAGCGTTACTGAATACGCTGCAAGCTTTACTGAGAAAATGAAGCTTGTTCCTCACCTCGTCCCAACTGAACTCTCCAAGGTTAACAAATTTGCCCTCGGATTACCAGCGGACTTCGGCCCAATGGTCAAGCAAACTACCACTTTGAAAGCTGCCATCTGGGCTGCTAAGAATGTGGAGACCCATATACGAGAAAAGGGTCTGGAGAGAGCGGAAGTGGGAGAGAAACGGAAATTTGACGGATCCTCGAGGTCCGGTAAGAAAGGTAGATTCTCGAAGTCTAGTTCGAGAGGAGGAGGATCAGAAGCAAAGTGGTGTGACAAGTGCAAGAAGAAGCACTCTGGGAAGTGTGATGGAGGGGTCACTTGTTACAAATGCGGAAAGCCTGGGCACTATGCCAACGAATGCACTCTTAACCAGAAGGCCTGTTATGGGTGTAATGAAGAAGGGCACATTTTGAAGGACTGCCCGAAGAAGAAGGAGGCAGGAAGACCCAACATACCACCAAAGCCGAAGGCGAGAGCCTTCCAGATGACGCTCGAGGCTGCAAAGGAGGCAGCAGACGTCGCTTCAGGTACCTTTCTTGTAAATGGTTTGCCTGCAAATATACTGTTTGATTCCGGAGCCAACTACTCCTTTGTGTCGCATAAATTTAGTGCGAAATTAGCATTACCTGTAGAAAAACTTGATAACGCCCTAATTGTAGAAGTTGCCAGTGGCAAATTCGTACCTGTTAGTAATCGTATTAGGAACATCGTCATTGACCTAAACGGAAACGAATTCCAGGAGGAACTATTACCCATAGAGTTAAACGGTTTCGACATCGTTTTGGGTATGGATTGGCTTAGCGCCAACGATGCCGAGATATTATGCCGAAAGAAGATAGTTAGGATAAACCCACCCGGAAAGGAATCATTTATGGTGTACGGGGACAAACGCAGAGTGAGTTCTGGAATCATATCCTTGATGAAAGCTAGGAAATGTTTGTCCAAGGGATGTGCATCGTACTTGGCATTCGTAATCGATGCTAAGAAAGAAAAGAAAGAGGTGCAGAATATACCGGTTGTGTGCGATTATCCGGAAGTCTTTCCCGAAGATCTTCCTGGATTACCACCTGATAGGCAAGTAGAATTTCGTATAGACTTATTACCAGGAACAACACCGATAGCAAAGGCACCTTACCGATTAGCACCGACGGAGATGAAGGAGCTCATGACGCAACTTCAGGAGCTGTTGGATAGCGGTTTCATTCGACCTAGTTCATCACCCTGGGGAGCTCCGGTGTTATTCGTGAAGAAGAAGGACGGAAGCATGAGGATGTGCATAGACTACCGAGAGTTGAATAAGGCAACGGTGAAGAACAAGTATCCATTGCCGAGGATTGATGATCTATTCGATCAGCTGCAAGGTTCGAGCTACTTCTCAAAGATCGATCTTAGGTCAGGATATCATCAGCTGAAGGTGAGAGAGCAGGATATTGAGAAGACTGCATTCAGAACAAGATATGGACACTACGAGTTCTTGGTTATGTCGTTCGGACTAACCAATGCTCCCGCAGCATTCATGGATTTGATTAATAGGGTTTGTAAACCATTCCTCGATAAATCTGTGATAGTGTTCATCGACGACATTCTCATTTACTCGAAAAGCCAGGAGGAGCATGGCAAGCATCTACGAGAAGTGTTGGAGGTGTTAAAGAAGGAGAAGCTTTTTGCAAAGTTCTCCAAATGCGACTTTTGGATACGGGAAGTCCAATTCTTGGGTCATGTTGTTAACCAAGAAGGAATAATGGTTGACCCTGCCAAGATCGAAGCTGTAATGAAGTGGGAACGTCCAAAGAATCCCACGGAGATTCGAAGCTTTCTAGGATTAGCCGGATATTACCGACGATTTATCCAAGGCTTTTCTTCGATAGCTGCTCCATTAACAGCTTTGACCCATAAAGGAGCTACGTATACATGGAGTGAGAAACACGATGAGGCGTTCGAGAAGCTAAAGAAGAAGTTATGTGAAGCGCCGATACTTTCTCTACCCGATGGAGTCGAAGATTTCGTAGTTTATAGTGATGCATCTGGAGTCGGGTTAGGTTGTGTTCTGACCCAAAGAGAAAAGGTGATAGCATACGCATCTCGACAATTGAAAGAGCACGAAAAGAACTACCCCACTCATGATCTGGAGTTGGCAGCGGTAGTATTCGCCTTAAAGATATGGAGGCATTACCTCTACGGCACGAAGTGCAAGCTCTTCACTGATCATAAGAGTCTCCAGTATCTCTTTAATCAGAAGGAGTTGAACATGAGGCAACGACGCTGGCTAGAACTTCTCAAGGACTACGACTGTGAGATACTTTACCACCCAGGTAAAGCAAATATTGTTGCTGATGCTCTCAGTCGGAAAGTCAATCTTGAAAGAAGAAGGCCAAGAGCGTTAAGAATTGAAGTCGTCTCGATGATTGTGGAAAGTATCAGGAAAGCTCAAGAAGAAGCCTTAGAAAAGAATGACCGAAAGGAAGAACGTTTGGGAAAAACGTTAGTGTTCGGTACGAACAGTCGAGGACTGAATGTATTCCAAGATCGAATTTGGGTACCTAAGACGGGAGGAATAAGAGATCTTCTAATGGAAGAAGCACACAAGACCATGTACTCGATTCATCCCGGTAGCACTAAAATGTATAGGGACCTAAAACCCTACTACTTGTGGCCGACGATGAAGCTCGATGTTGCGAAGTATGTGGCTGAGTGCGTAACATGTGCGAGGGTTAAGGCACAACATCAAAAACCGTATGGGAGTTTAGAACCCTTACCTGTACCCATGGGTAAATGGGAAGACATCACCATGGATTTTGTGACTAAACTGCCCAGAACGAAGAATGGACACGACATGATTTGGGTAGTCGTGGATCGTTTCACCAAGAGTGCACACTTCATAGCCGCCAACGACAAGTGGTCTATGGATAAGCTCGCAAATGCTTACGTGAAGGAAATTGTAAGACTTCACGGTGTCCCTCTTACGATTGTGTCAGATCGTGATAGTCGTTTCACGTCAAGGTTTTGGAGGAGTCTACAAGAGGAGTTGGGTACAAAGTTGTGTTTGAGTACTGCTTACCATCCGCAAACTGATGGTCAGAGTGAAAGAACGATTCAGACGTTGGAAGATATGCTGAGAGCATGTACCCTCGAATTCCAAGGGAATTGGGACGAGCACTTACCTCTGGTAGAATTTTCCTACAACAATAGTTTTCACTCGAGCATCAAGATGGCTCCTTATCAAGCCTTGTATGGGCAGAAGTGTCGTACGCCGTCTTGTTGGCTTGAAGCCGGAGAGAAGCAGTTTATGGGCCCCGAGATAGTCCATGAGACTGCTGAGAAATTGAAGGTGATTAGGGAAAGAATGTTAGCAGCTCAGGATCGTCAGAAGAGCTATGCCGACAAGAAAAGACGACCGATAACCTTCGAAGTTGGGGATTCCGTTTTACTTAAAGTCTCACCGTGGAAGGGACTTATACGATTTGGGAAATGAGGAAAGTTGAGTCCAAGGTTTATTGGACCATTCAAAGTTCTTCAGAGGATTGGGAACCAAGCTTACAAGCTGGAATTGCCCGAAGAACTCAATGGTATTCATAACACCTTCCATGTGTGTTATTTGAGGAAATTCATGGGAGATGTTCCCGACATAATTCCAATCTCGGAATTAAGGATGGATGAGAATAAAAGGCTGATCGAAGAGCCTGAGGCAATTATTGACCGTAAGACTAAGAAGTTACGACGCAAGATGGTCGACTTGGTGCTAGTCCGATGGAAACATTCGAATGGGCCGAATCTCACTTGGGAAACAGAGGATGACATGATGAGTCGCTATCCACATCTGTTTGCTGATGCATGATTCCGGGACGGAATCATCCTAAGGGGGTGAGAATTGTAACGCCCGGGTTTTCAGGGCTAAGCATTTTTGTCAATGTAATAGTCTAGGTCAACTATTGCAACTCTTTTTGAAGTAATAAATATGAAATATTTGAGTATTATGTGAATTATGTGTGTTTATGTGTTTATTATTTAATTATAAATGTATAATTAATAAAGAATAAAAATGAGCGTCAAAATTAAAGTGTGAGATAATCCCGATATCTCTACATAAAGTTGTAGAATATGTCTCAAGGTTTCCGTGCATATAAAGAATGCCGAAATCCGAGCTATAAAGAAGAAGTTATGGCCCGCCGAAGTTTTACGACAAAACCGGCACGACACCGGGAAACGTAAATAGTGAATTTACGATAGAAGACTTTTTAGCCTTAGCAATCTAAACAAAAGTCGTAGAATATGTTAAACTAAGAACATCGATAAAAAGAACGCCCAAATCTGACTTCGTATGAAGAAGTTATGATTTTTCTAAGATTCGGCTTAGCAGTGCACGGCCTGAAACTCGAATTTTAGTTCGAGCGGTTTTTGGCTTACGCAACATAAATGAGAGTTGAAGATCTCATTAATAGGAAATCAACGGTAAAAAGACAGACAAAAACAGAGTCCGTATGTAGAAGTTATTAATTTTACGCAGACGTTTAACAGTATAATCTCCTTGTACTATTAAATTTAAGATCGGTCGAGAATTAGCTGACGGTGTCAAAATGAAAGTTGTAGATCTTATTATTACCTACGCGTGGATATAAAGAACGTCAAAAACGGAGGTCGTATGTGAAAGTTACGGATTTTAGAAGTCGGAAGTGTGCTGTGCGAAAATGGGTGATGTGGCACAATCTTGGCCATTGCTTTCTCCCCAAGGCTTGCCACCAGATGGTGACATGTGGCACCAAGTTCAGCCACATTTCACCCTATAAATACCACCTCTCCCACCCTCATTTTCTTCACACCTTTCCCATTCTTTCTTCTCTTTACTCTCTCTCTCTCTCTCTCTCTCTAGAACCTCTCTCTAGCCCCGAAATCCCCCGAAAAGCCTAGGGAACCTCCCTAGCACGAGGCGGAAGCCCCAGAGTGCTCGAAGGCTCCGAGAAGAAGAGCTTTTCGGCTCGGGAACGCTGCTCCAAGCAAAGCCCGGTTTTCTATAAAACCCGCTGTAAGTGAGCTACGCCTACGCTATTTTTAATATAACTTTTATTTAATTATAGTAACGTTATTAGGAACTTATAATAAATACTTGGGCTATTATTATGGGTTATATAAGTATTTTTTTGACGCTTATATAATAATAATAATAGCTAGACTATTAATTAGTCTCGACGAATAATAAACTAAACTCTAGTGGTAATAATACTAGGTTTCGTCGAAGAAAAATTCTTTTTAAGAAGTGAAGCGCTGTCTGAGTTCGGAATCACCACCTTTTCCGGTGAGTGCATAGTTACTTTCAGCTTACACATAGATATGAAGTATTTTATATAAATTACGTGCTATGTGTGCATATTATCTGAATACTTGCTATCTACGTTAGATGAACGTTGTTATACATGTTTTTAATGATTTAAACTGTATATGTATTTTATATCTACGAAAATGTTGGGGTAAAACATGGGTAGATGTAATAGGTGATGTGTAATAAAATGATGACAGGCCTCGATGTTGTTTTTGTTGATCCAGTCATCTAGCGGAGTATAGATGACGACCACGGACTCTTCTAGACAGTCCAGTGGAACACTAGCAGGCTCGCAACCTGTAGGTGTTGTGAACGATGTGTTCACCGGTGTACTCCATCCCCCACATGGTTGCCTATTAGGACATTTATTGCTGAGGAATCCCCTTAGCAGTAGTGTCCGTCCCGATGATGATCCTTAGGCTAGGTCCCTTATGATAGGTGTTTAGGGACGTAAAGTGAGGATAACGGGAACGGGTAATCGGGTTATTGTTGATTGATGAAATTAATAAACTTATTGTGGGTTGAAAACCCTATGTGCTCACCAGGCTCCCAAGCCTGACCCACTCAGTTTTATGCATTACAGGTAGTGGCGCATGAGCATAGGTGTGATGTTTTGGACGAGGGATTACGGATATAGGCCTGTAGATATGAAATAATGTAGTAAGGCTTATATTGTACTATTTATACTTTTGATCTGTACGAACATGACATCCCGAGTCTTTTAATGAAATACATTTCTATGGAAATGCTTTTGATAAATCTTTATCATATTATTGTTTTGGGACAAATTCCGCAACCCTTTTATTAAAAGATAACTCTGATTTTGAAATAAAGTATAAACAAAACCGGTCTTTTCTGGCCGTGATTTTGGGGATGTCACAATACCGACCTAACTGGTCACTAGCATAGCATCATCCTATCTACTAGGATATTAACCTTAACCAGGTCTCTAATGAATACCATCCTAACTACCAGGATGCAAACATATCAAAACAATAACATAACAATAGATACCCGGATCTCAATCCGATAAAAGGGCCGGCCTTGGTGCCTTAGACCCTGTTTATATATTGAGGATAACTCACCTCGAAACTGCCGACTGAAAGGATAAGATCCCGCTGCTCTGAACTCCAACACGAACTCCTCCACTGAACACCAAAACACTTAACTCAATATATACCCTTATTTACCAAAATACCCTGGAAGACAACTGGTCAACCCTTGGACAAGGTCAAAGTCAACCCCTGACTGACTCTACTCGCCGAGTCAACCCGATGACTCGTCGAGTCCCCAAGCTCAGAACTTCCCTCAATCCGCTACCTGACTCGCCGAGTCTCCCCGAGACTCACCGAGTCCAACCACTCTGAGTCCACTCGCACCCAACTCACCGAGTCATCCTTTGACTCACCGATTCTCGACTCATCCAGAAAATATTAGGACTCTTCGACAAGACTCGCCGAGTCCAAGAACAGACTCGCCGAGTCTAAGGCTATCTTCAACCTACTCGCCGAGTTGTTCATCCAACTCGTCGAGTTCCAGCTCATCTTCAAGCAACTCGTCGAGTCCACCCTTGTGACTCGCCGAGTACCACCCGTCTGAATCCATACAGAAGCATTCCAGGCCATGCAATTGATCCAAAACATAGATCTAGCCTCCTACAACCCATCCATCACGTAAAGTGGCAAGATTTACGTGAATCCATGAAGATCTAGGCATTATACACATTAGGGCCAAAGTTTGGGACAAGATGGCTTCTCTACATACTCAATCACAAGGACTTTCAGGCATTCCAACCCTCCTCTATTCCAGATCTGAGGTAGTAACCTCAGATCTAACCTCTAGAGTCCAAAACACCAAAAGATGTGATCTCAACACCCCTAAAAATGAAGAATCTAGACAATAGCATCTCAAGAACGAGATATTACCTTCAAAGAATGCCCTAACAGCAATGAAACTCGAATCCAAACAAAACCCTTTGATCCAAGACTTTTCTCCTTCAAGATTCTTCAACTAGCACTTCTCCAAGCTCCAATTTGCCCAACAATGGTGTTCCTCCACGAAATTAGGGTTTCTGGGGCTCAAGGGGAATCAAAGAGGCTGGGGAGGAAACATAATGTTCTTTATACAGAGCTCAACCCCGAGAATTAGGGTTTTCTCCGCTCAACACCTACTCGCCGAGTCCATCTTTGGACTCGCCGAGTAGGCCACTTGACACGCGACCAAAGTCGCGACCCTACTCGCCGAGTCCATCCATGGACTCGCCGAGTTGCCCTCCAAAACTTACACTTTTAGTCCTTCAACTCTACTCTTGCTATTCCGGGATGTTACAATTCTCCCCCACTTAAATTAGGCTTCGTCCTCAAAGCCTGTGGCAACTCAACTTCAAAATACTTCCCACGACGCGCCACCTGACCTTAACCGAACCAGGTCCCTCAAGTCATACCCAACGAATCTTAAACTCACTTTCTCTTTCCATATGGTGTCCTGACCACCATCTTAAACCGGGCACCGGCTGTACCTTCCGATAACCGCACTCAACAACCGAGAATTACCCATAATCCATTACTGCTCCCAATCACAACCATTACACGACCCATATGGGCTATAATTAACTTTGCACCACCCGATTCCCGATCTGAGTCCAACTCTACCCATTCCAGGCTGGTAGAATGACACACTCTTCAGAGCAACTCCCATGAGTTCTCTTCTTGCAATCGCATGCACATGCTGAACTAGCTCTAGCACCCTCGGGTCAGGAAATCCATCACTCTGACGATCCTCAAAACATCCCTCAAGATGAACCACTGATACACAAATCCTTTCCCGAAATCAAATTGGGAACCCAAAACTCAATATCTGCATCCCTTACGAGCCTCTTGACTTTACAGCCTCAGAAATCCCTTCTGCAACCCCGGCAGGCATCCCCTCATGATGCCATCCCAAACCGCCGCCGCACACGCTGCTTAATGATCACCGTCGGACCACTCCGATCGTAACTCTACACTGCCGCTTTCATTTCCGTGAATTTGCACTCCCTTTCGGAATTTCATTCGTCCCTCTTTCCTTACCAAGGAAACCACTCGACCGCCTTGTCACCACGACAAGTACTATGGTGCTCACCCCACGCTACACCACCTCTTTAAAGCGTACCCGATATCCATTCAACACAACTACTCTGACTCTCATCGTAGGGACTCTCAAGCCCATGCACTATCTTTACTGATCAAGATCACTACCCGGGGCCATACCTTCCAATGCAATCACACTACAACATACGCAATACATAACCTTGAACCGATCCAACAATACTCGCAGAGTCTTCAGCATGACTGGACCGCCTCACCAGGCCTGCAGCCAATCTGGACCACTCTCAGAACCTTCAGCCAATCTGGACCACTCTCAGTGCCTTCAGTCTGGCTGGACCGTCCTCCGAGCCTTCGGCCTGACTGGTACGCCTACCGGCCTTCAGTCTATCCGGACCGCTCAACTAGCATTCATCATTCCGAGCTATCTCTTCGGGAAATCCTCCCGTGCATACCGTTCTAGCCCTCTAGGGGTTCCGAACTCTATCTCCATCATACATACTCGATCCCAGCCTGCTCCCAGGCCTTCTACAATCAAATGCCCTAGGTCTGTATTCCGCCCCGCACGCCTGTTACTCACCCATACGAGCCTGCTCTTGGCTGATAGAAATACCGCTGAATTCCCCAAGCAGCTAAACAACCTCTCAAGCCTAACGACCATCCGGAGATTTTCCAATTCTCCCCCACTTAAGACACTGACAATTAACCACCGGTCGCCATCACCGATGTCCCAAAACAACCTTGCAGAAAAAACCAACACTTACACGCAAATTGTTTCTCACCAGCGCTAACAACTTTCATAAAAATCATATTTCCACACTAAACAACCCGCTCGAAAGGAACCCAATCTTCAAATATCCATTCCTCAGACTGCAGAGGCTACCCGACATTCAAACCAACGCCGCATCCGCCACTAATCCTCACAAAGATAATCCACGATAGCTCGAAGCACTAATCCATAACCATATCGATCCTTCAGGGAACAAAGGATACCAACACGAAATCCCGAACACAACTCGCCAAACCCTCAAGGAAGAACGGATACCACACGAAAACCCGAAACACAATTCCATAACCATCCAACGAGACTAGCAGATAAACGATACTCCACAATAATCATAAATAATCAAGACAACAGGAAAGAAACATACCCGCAGCAGCAAGCTGAAAAGCACGACCCTAAGCCCTTGGGGGCTCCGCTCCACCCTGACCTCCACCTGTGATCCTCAACGTGGCCGGTGTTGGAGCCTGCACCGGTCCTGCAGCAAGCTGTGGACAGTTGACCCTCAAGTGTCCAACCTGATGACAATGATAACATATCCTCAAATCCCGAACCGGCACTGACTGCCGACAATCCCTCGTATAGTGTCCCTCCTTTCCGCACTTGCGACATATTCCACTGGACCGACAAACTCCGGCGTGACCCCTCCCACACTTTCCACAAACGTGGCTGCCCTGATCTCCCATCCTAGAATCAACGGTCTTAGACCGTTTCGTCGCCGGCTCCGACTAAACCGGAGCTTGCCTCAGCTCACGCAACTGCAACTCAATCTCTAACTCACGCCGCTTGGCGGCCTCCTGCAACTCCAACAATGTCCCGCACCACTGCGCGGACACAAACTTGCTGATGTCTCTCTTTAGCATACTCAGATATCGGCACATCTGAGCCTACTACGAAGCAAACTCAGGGCAAAACATTGCCCTCTCAGTAAACATCCTGGTGATTTCCGTCACCGACTCCGAATCCTGCTTCAGCTCGAGGAACTCCTGAGCCAACCTCTCCCTCTCGACCTGCGGAACATAACGAGTACTGGACATCTCTCTGAACTGATCCCATGAAATCGCAGCCCTCTGCGCATCCGAGTAGGACCCTGTGGTCAATCTCCACCAATCCTTTGCCCCGAGCCTTAACAGGTTCAGAGCGCACCTCACCCTCTGATCAGCAGGGCATGAACACGTGAAGAAACATCCCTCCACATCTGATAACCATCTCATAGCAACGATCGGATCCTGAACTCCATCAAAGGTGGGAGGCTTCGTATTATCGAAGTCCCGATACTGAAAACCTCTACTAGCTCCTCCCCCTGCCGCTGCTACAGTCGCTGTAGCTGCTGCGGCAGCCGTCTCCGTGAGAGCCGCATAGCGCTCATCAAAATACTCAACCATGGCGGTCTTGATCGAACCAAACAGCTCCGACAGCTCAGCCCGAAACAATGCAGCAGCCTCATCATGCAGGATCTCACGAATCCTCGCAACTAACTCGCGCGTACTCATCTGACTGACAACCTCGGGCTGTACGGACCCACCCGGAACTCCCTCTTCTGCTCCTGATCCTGACCCGGATCCACTCCCAGCATGCCCTGAAATCTCCATACTGAAAATAAACCACCAAAAATCTCAGACACTCCCCACTATCCTGGGAACCAACTCTCAATCCAACCCTAGAGGTCATGGTTTCCCTGATACGCGTATGGGTCCTGTGCTTTCAGTAGTACGGGCCCATACTGTTGGTTTTTGAGCCATTTAACACTTCCTAAGTGTGCATGCAACCCTAATAAACCTTGGATCTATGTTTTTCTAAATACATGCAAAATAATAATTTTCCAAGGTTCATAACCTATTTAACATGGGATGGGGTACTTTTAAACATAAAAGAGTTTGAAGAGATTACATACCTTTTTGATGAGTTGGATTCTTAAGGAGTTTGAGGGCCAAACACCAACAGTGTGAATGCCTCAAATGGAATCACAAATCACGACAAACTCTTGGAAAACTTTGAGAGAGTGTATACATACACTAATTTTGGCCACACACAACCACACACACTAGTGGCTATTTCATGCAACATAAGCATGCTTATATAGTGTACATGATTAGGGTGAAACCCTAATAACCCATGACCTTTCCTTTTCCAAGGATCCATGGGTTAAAGCTCCATGGATCATCCATGGACTTCTATACAAGCCTAGCCCATTAACAAATGGGTGTTAGCCCACACCATATAAAATCAATAGCCCACAATCTAATTAGTCTTCCTTTTAATCTCTAAATTAATTCATAATTAATTTAAGACTAAGACTAATTAAATAACATGACTTCATATTAATATATTATAACTTATAATATATTAATAATAATATGTGTATAACTCTCATAAAATTATCCATAAATAGTTTGGATGAAATGCAACCCAAATGGACCATGCCGGTCGGGTCAAGTATATATACCAAATAAGTTATGGACATAGACACCTTATCCCATAGACTCCCACTTGGATAAGTCTAATAACTGTATTTGCCTATTACTTCAGGAACCAACCAGCAATCGTAGCTTTCGAAAACTCTGTTGAACTATGAAGCGCGATTTTAAGATAAGTGATCATACAATCCTCTGTTCTCATGATATCAACATGACAAACACATGGAACTATGTCTTGCTTATTGTCTGGCAGTTGTTTCTCGATTTCCGATTTGTTTGACAAAGAACTCAACTGAACACATCAATTTAGTTCTGACCGGACCCGGTACATGGGTCAACACAAAATCATCGAGGGGCCCAGATATCGCTTCTATTTCTAGAAGGAACAGATAAACTTCGACTCATATACTTATTCTACTACTTGTTGAATTGTACACAAAGGCACATTTTATAACATCAAGTTACTGATGCGTTTACATGCAATCAATGCACAACCAACTCATAGGTAACAACTCATATCTCTAGGTTTGAAGATTTATATGATATTACCGCCTCACGATCACTCGAGATAAATTCCATGAAGTGATACAAGTGAGCGTGGGTTTATTCCAATACTCATAACTTATGAGTACTCATGAACGTTGTAGCAACCATTGCCATGTCTTAACACCTTTAGCCATCTACAAACCCAATTCATGACAATCTTGATTCATACCTACTTCCGACGTATGACCGATTGTGGAGGTTTGAATAAATTAATTATTTTGGAAGTCAAAACATGCAAAGCTGAAACAATTGTAAATAATTGACAATGATAGCAACTCCTTACTCATAAATAAATCACAATTTTATTCATCATCAAATGTCGAACACATTTTACAAGTTTCAGAGAATCTATCTAATCTGTAAAACTAATATCGTCCCTCGGCCCGATGCGCCTCGCATGCTGAAAATGCTTAGCCCTCGTCAGTCCCTTTGTAAGGGGATCCGCAGGGTTCTCATCTGACGATATCCTCTTTGCCACGAGGAGTCCTTCTTTTATCTTGTGTCTTATGAAGTTATATTTTCTGTCAATGTGTCGGGATCTCCCATGATCTCTCGGTTCTTTAGCTAAAGCAACTGCACTATTGTTGTCACAGAAAATTTCCATCGGCTCCTTAATAGATGGCACAACTCCAAGGTCTCCGATGAAGTTCTTCAGCCATATCGCCTCCTTCGCTGCTTCACTAGTTGCTATATACTCTGATTCACAAGTCGAACCAGCCACCGTCTCCTGCTTGGAACTCTTCCAAGAGATTGCCCCTCCATTTAAAGTAAAGACCCAGCCTGACTGAGAGCGAAAATTATCCCTATCAGTCTGAAAACTAGCATCACTATACCCTAATACACTCAAGTCATCACTCCCACCAAGGGTAAGGATCCAATCCTTAGTCCTCCGCAGGTACTTGAGAATGTTCTTTACCGCAGTCCAATGAGCTTTACCAGGGTTCCCCTGATACCTGCTGGCCATGCTCATAGCAAAGGCCACATCAGGGTGGGTACAAGTCATAGCATACATGATCGAGCCAACAGCGGAAGCATACGGTAATTGGCTCATCTCAACTATCTCTGCCTCTGTACTCGGACTCTGAGTCTTACTCAGCTTGGTGTTTCTTTGGATCGGTAAATCTCCTTTCTTGGAATTCTGCATGTTGAACCTTTTCAACACCTTATCCAAGTAGGTACTCTGACTAAGTCCAATTAGTCTTTTACTCCTTTCTCTTAATATCCTTATCCCTAGGATATAGGCAGCTTCCCCTAGGTCCTTCATAGCAAAGCATTTCCCAAGCCAGGACTTAACCTCCTACAAGGTTGGGATGTCAATTCCTATAAGTAGTATGTCATCCACATACAGTACCAAGAAGCTAACTATACTCCCACTAGCTCTGACATACACGCAAGACTCATCTTCACTTCTCGAGAAGCCAAAATCTTTAACCTTCTCATCGAAACAAAGATTCCAGCTACGAGATGCTTGTTTTAATCCATAAATGGATTTCTCAAGCTTGCATACTCTATTAGGGTACTCTGCACTGACAAAACCCTCTGGCTGATTCATGTACACATCCTCAGCCAACTTTCCATTAAGAAAAGCGGTTTTGACATCCATTTTCCATATTTCATAATCATGAAATGCAGCAATGGCTAGCATAGCCCTAATAGACTTAATCTTTGCTACCGGCGAAAAGGTTTCGTCATAATCAATACCCTGAGTCTGAGTAAAACCCTTCGCAACTAGTCGAGCCTTATAAGTATGCACTTTTCCTTCCATGTCGGTCTTCGTCTTGAAGATCCATTTGCACCCAACTGTTTTACGGCCTGGTACATTGTCAACCAAGTTCCAAACTTGATTGTCATACATGGATTGTATCTCGCTGTCCATAGCCTCCTTCCACTTAGCAGACTCTGGGCCTGCCATGGCTTCCTTAACACTACTAGGTTCATCCAAATTTACCAGTGTACTATCACTGATAAACGTATCACCTTCTGTAGTAATATGAAAGCCATAATAAAATGCAGGTGTGTTCCTAACCCGTGTGGAACGCCTCGGAGGTACAAACTCGTCAGCTGGGTCAATAGGAGTTTCCTCCTCAGGTTGATTGCTAGTGTTTGAGGTTCCTTCACCAATTGATTCTTGAATTTCTTCAATATCAATTTGCCTCCCACTGTCTCCTTGGCTTATAAATTCTCTCTCACGAAAGACCCCTCTTCTTGCTACAAAGACCACATTCTCACTGGGTCTGTAGAAGAGGTAACCGAAGGATTTCTATGGGTAGCCGATGAAAATACACCTTTTGCTTCGGGGTTCAAGCTTATCATGAGTTTCACGCCTCACGAAAGCTTTGCAACCCTAAATTTTGATGTGGTCCAAATTAGGAACCTTCCCAGTCCACATCTCATGAGGTGTTTTGGTAACCTTCTTTGTAGGGACTAGATTGAGGATATGGGCGGCAGTCTCTAAGGCATACCCCCAAAAAGAGATTGGTAGCGAAACTCGACTCATCATGGAGCGAACCATGTCTAACAAGGTTTGATTATGCCTCTCAGCTACACCATTTAGCTGTGGTGTCCTGGGAGGAGTCAACTGTGAGACAATCCCACACTCCTTAAGATAGTCAAGGAACTCGGTACTAAGATACTCACCACCTCGATCGGATCGAAGCATCTTAATGTTCCTGCCCAATTGATTTTCTACTTCCTGTTTGAATTCCTTAAACCTTTCAAAGGGTTCTGACTTATGTTTGATTAAGTAGACATATCCAGATCTACTAAAATCATCAATAAAAGTCACATAATACCGATTAGCATCCCTTGTGGCGGTTTTGAATGGTCCACATACATCAGTATGTATTAGGTCCAACAAACCCTCACCCCTTTCACAAGTTCCAGTGAAGGGTGATTTTGTCATCTTTCTAAGTAGACAAGATTCACAACTATCATCCGATTTAAGGTCGAATGATTCCAAGACTCCACTCTTTTAGAGTTGGCCTATGCGTTTCTTGTTTACATGTCCAAGACGACAATGCCCCAATGATGCTTTATCTAGGCTAGTAGAAGAATCAATATACAACACATTATTTCCTAAGTTGTGTACAATCGACACAGTTTCATACACACCATCACAAGGTAATGCTTTAAAATAAAACACATTTTTAAAGAAAGCATTAATACCACCACATTCATTATCAAATGAAAAGGTAAAACCTTGTTTGTACAAAGCATGAAAGGAAATAATATTCCTCGCCATTTCAGATGAGTACACACATTTATTCAAATCTAAGTTTAACCCATTATTCAGCAACAAAGTATAAACTCCAATCTTGGAAACAGGTGAAGCCTTCCTATTCCCCATGATCAAGTTTATCTTCCCGTGCTCCACATCCTCACTTCTTCTTAGGCCCTGCAAATCAGAACATATGTGAATACCACATCCTGTATCAAGCACCCAGGGGTTAGAATATGGTGAGTTATTAGACAATATTGTGTAAATACCTGCGTGGGTGGGTTTCACTTTCCCATCCTTCAGATCCTGCAAGTATTTTGAGCAGTTTCGCTTCCAGTGCCCCTTGTCCTGGAAATAGTAGCAATCAGCATCCTTGGGAATGGCAGAAGGAGTGGCAGAACCGCTCTTGGTCCTTGATGAGGAGCCTTCAAGAGACTTTCCCTTGGTACCCTTCGAAGGGTGCTTCCTCTTTTTCCCTTTGCCTTGCCCGATAGCCAAAACAGGGGTAGATGTTGGAGTAGGAGTAGTAGAGGTAACAATCGACTTGCCCTTAAGACCGGTTTCAGCGGTCTTTAAGAGTCTTTGAAGCTTGCTAAGGGTAACTTCCTCCTTGTTCATATGATATGTCATACGAAAATGGTCATAACAAGAAGGTAAGGAGTGCAAAATGATGTCAATTGCCAACTCCTCAGGGAAGTTTACATTCAGCTTCAGCAAACGGTCCACATACCTTTGCATCTTTTGCATGTGGCCCGTGACGGATTCACCGTCCTTCATGCGGGTTGTTATCATGGAGGAGATTATTTCATACCGCTCTTGACGAGAACTCTGATGGTACCTTTCCATCAGGTCTTGGTGCATCTCAAAAGGGTAGAAGTCCTCATAGGACTTTTGGAGCTCGGCTGTCATCATGGCCATCATGATGCATGCCACCTTAGTAGCATCTCTCTCATGTGTCCTGAATTCAACGATCTCCTTAGGAGTAGCAGTAGACTCATCAAGCTCTTTTAACTCCTTATCGAGGACATATTGCTTGTCCAGATAACGAGTTACCATCCTGATGTTCCTTATCCAGTCCATGAAGTTGGAACCATCAAAGATGACTCTCCCACAAAGATTCATGAGAGAGAAAGAACCAGTTGGGTTAGAGCCCGAAGCATTAGTGTTGGAAGACATCTGAAAAAAGAAAGTAAGTTTAGATTAGATATATAGAGTCCTTAATAAGACACCCAAATGTAATATTAAGGCTAAGATCCAATCACAATATATTATACTTAGAAGAGGGATGCCGTAATCTAAGTAATAATATATTTGTAAGGTAGGTGAATGACAATTCACCAATTTCCACCACGAAAACGAAATGATTTATTAGTTTTTAATTGGATTTGAAATTTCTAGATTCTTTGAGATTCATTGAACTTTTCAATGGCATGTTTCAATCTCGATTGTTCCCTTCAAGTTTTGTGACTGGGATGCCGAGGATCACAAAACAAGGTGTGAATAACCATGCCAATTCACTTGGTACCCTTAATATTATCACCTAATCAATGTGTCGGTTAACCACACACGCTCCATTGATCTATGACAAACATTAAGACACCCTTCGTGATCCTTACTAGTCCAAGTTAGTGTGTCGGTTAACCACACACGCTCCACCAACGACTTGGTAAGGTACAAAGTGTGAATTCCATGGATTAGCACCATGTTCACATTTTTCCTAAAGTAACTAAGATTGGGAATTAAATAAAAGGTTTAGTTACTTTATAATATTCATCATACTTAATGAGAATTTATAAGTCTTTGTCTTACCCGTTCGGCTAACGACCCTCCACCAGTCAAGCAAGCGGTGGGTGAGAGTATAAACTCATTAAGTCGCCATTTTATAGGCAACAACCTTATACCCACCTTATAGACCGGCTTCGTGAATGAGGCCTACTAACGGTAAAACGACTTGTTCTTATACATATATGTATAATTAACCATTAATTTTATAAATAGTATAAGTGTTGAATTTTAACTTTTAAAATTCTAAGTGTTGGAATTAAAGTTTATTAAAGTGTGTGAAACTTTTCCAAATTCCAAAACTTGAGGACAAGTTTTGTAACTCTTCAAAACTTTTCATTTCATAACTTATGAATTAAAGGTTCATAAAATGAAGACTCTTCATTTTATGTAACTTATGTGTTTTTAATGTGTGTTAAAGAAATGTGACCTTTGGATATCCATAACTTGAGGACAAATTATGGACTCCATTAAAACACATAAATGATCAAGAATTAATCCTAAACAATTCAGCAAATAATTCCTATCATCTTCTAAATTCATAAGAACATGAACATGATTATCAAAGTTTCAAAAATTATATGAACACATACAAAGCATGAAATTTTGATATATGCTATTGTAAATGGATTAGAACAACCATTACACCCACTAAAATACGTTTTAAAACATCAAAACAACTTGGGGTAAAGTTTCTAGTCCATTTCCAGCAGCAAAAGTCGAAAATCTGCATTCTGAACCTTCTACTCGCCGAGTGCACGAATCTACTCGCCGAGTAGGTTGAATTTTGCCTTGGACTCATCGAGTCCCCCCACGGACTCGGCGAGTCCATCATGCAGACAGCAAATATTTCGACTTTTTTCACTATTTTGCATCAAGTATTAAACAAGCAAGCCTAGGCTCTGATACCACTGTTGGGTTTTGAGCAATCTAACACTTCCTAAGTGTGCATGCAACCCTAATAAACCTTGGATCTATGTTTGTCTAAATACATGCAAAATAATAATTTTCCAAGGTTCATAACCTATCTAACATGGCATGGGGTACTTTTAAACATAAAGAGTTAGAAGAGATTACATACCTTTTTGATGAGTTTGATTCTTAAGGAGTTTGAGGGCCAAACACCAATAGTGTGAATGCCTCAAATGGAATCACAAATCACCACAAACTCTTGGAAAACTTTGAGAGAGTGTATACATACACTAATTTCGGCCATACACAACCACACACACTAGTGGCTATTTCATGCAACATAAGCATGCTTATATAGTGTACATGATTAGGGTGAAACCCTAATAACCCATGAACTTTCCTTTTCCAAGGATCCATGGGTTAAAGCTCCATGGACTTCCATACAAGCCTAGCCCATTAACAAATGGGTGTTAGCCCACACCATATAAAATCAATAGCCGACAATGTAATTAGTCTTCCTTTTAATCTCTAAATTAATTCATAATTAATTTAAGACTAAGACTAATTAAATAACATGACTTCATATTAATATATTATAACTTATAATATATTAATAATAATACGTGTATAACTCTCATAAAATTATCCATAAATAGTTTGGATGAAATGCAACCCAAATGGACCATGTCGGTCGGGTCAAGTATATACCAAATAATTTATGGACTTAGACACCTTATCCAACACATACTACCTTCCACACCTACCTATATTTGTATGAAGTACTACCACAACACCCTAGAGAAACATACATAACAACGCTCTATCCTCACAACTAGAGGAACACTAGAAATCTCTCACAAGAAAACTCTAGGCTAGCAGGCATCATAAATCAGGCAACACATCAAGAAATCCTGAAGATCCCTAGCCTAACTCTAGCATGCTATTCTATCAAAGCTCAATAAAACAAATATCATGTATGATACTTGGGGGTTACTTTCTGGCTCCGGCTGATCGTACCTCCACGTCCTCCTTTACTTATTTTGAAAACCATTTTAAATTCTCTTTTGAAAACCCTCCTCGATTTGAGACTGGAGTCACACAAGTGTTCCTCCAATTCGCTCAAACCAAGGCTCTGATACCAACTTGTAACAACCGAAAAATCCAACCAATTTAAATTTTTCAAAAACAACCCGATTTCATTAAATTATTTACAAAAAGGTTTTCAATACAAATCATTTAGAGTATTCCCAGAATCACATTGCTACAAAATCATGAGGAGCGGTACGATCACGCCTTCGCCTTGCCACAGTCTCCTGAAGAACCTGAAAAACATTAAACCACAACTGTAAGCCCGAAAGCTTAGTGAGATACCCCCAAAATACCAACCACGAATACCATACACATATCACTCCATCTCATAACGAATCACAGAACAACCATGCATATCGGGTCTACTGTGGGACTGGTCCGCCTTGCAGGGCCTTCAGTCCACCTGGTCCACCCTCCGTGTCCAATCATGTCCCTCGAGTCTGCAGTGTGGTTGGTCCGCCCGCACTGGGCCTTCAACTCACCTGGTCCACTCTCTGAGTCTACAGTATGACTGGTCCACCCGCATCGGGCCTTCAGTCGGCCTGGTCCACTCTCTGAGCCTCGGCACGTCTGGCCCGCCCTCGTGGGGCCTACAGCCTATCCGGACCGCTTGTTGGGCCTTCAGAATAACCGGTCCGCCGTGGGTATCTTAGCCTACAGCACAAAGCAGGGCCCGCCTCAACCCAACTCCAGTCCAAACAACCATGTGCACATAAACATACAATCACATAACAATTCATATTCAGGCAAACCGATCTAGCAAATCACATAACACAACATACTCTAACAGGATACCGACCTAACCGGTAACTAGCATAGCATCATCCTATCTACCAGGATATTGACCTTAACCAGGTCTCTAACGAATACCATCCTAACTACCAGGATGCAAACATATCAAAACAATAACATAACAATAGATACCCGGATCTCAATCCGATAAAGGGTCGACCTTGGTGCCTTAGACCCTGTTGATATAGTGAGGATAACTCACCTCGAAACTGCCAGCTGAAAGGATAAGATCCCGCTGCTCCGAACTCCGACACGAACTCCTCCACTGAACACCAAAACACTTAACTCAATATATACCCTTATTTACCAAAATACCCCTGGAAGACAACTGGTCAACCCTTGGACAAGGTCAAAGTCAACCCCTGACTGACTCTACTCGTCGAGTCAACCCGATGACTCGTCGAGTCCCCAAGCTCAGAACTTCCCTCACTCCGCTACCTGACTTGCTGAGTCACCCCGAGACTCGCCGAGTCCAACCACTCTGAGTCCACTCGCACCCAACTCACCGAGTCATCCCTTAACTCACCGATTCTCGACTCATCCAGAAAATATTGGGACTCTTCGACAAGACTCGCTGAGTCCAAGAACAGACTCGCCGAGTCTAAGGCGATCTTCAACCTACTCGCCAAGTTGTTCATCCAACTCGTCGAGTTCCAGCTCATCTTCAAGCAACTCATCGAGTCCACCCTTGTGACTCGCCGAGTACCACCCGTCTGAATCCATACAGAAGCATTCCAGGCCATGCAATTGATCCAAAACATAGATCTAGCCTCCTACAACCCATCCATCACGTAAAGTGGCAAACTTTACGTGAATCCATGAAGATCTAGGCATTATACACATTAGGGCCAAAGTTTGGGACAAGATAGCTTCTCTACATACTCAATCACAGGGACTTTCAGGCATTCCAACCCTCCTCTATTCTAGATCTGAGGTAGCAACCTCAGATCTAACCTCTAGACTCCAAAACACCAAAAGATGTGATCTCAACACCCCCAAAAATGAAGAATTTAGACAATAGCAGCTCAAGAACGAGATATTACCTTCAAAGAATGCCCCAACAGCAATGAAACTAGAATCCAAGCAAAACCCTTTGATCCAAGACTTTTCTCCTTCAAGATTTCTTCAACTAGAACTTCTCCAAGCTCCAATTTGCCCAACAATGGTGTTCCTCCATGAAATTAGGGTTTCTGGGGCTCAAGGGGAATCAAAGAGGCTGGGGAGGAAACATAATGTTCTTTATATAGAGCTCAACCCCGAGAATTAGGGTTTTCTCCGCTCAGCACCTACTCGCCGAGTCCATCTTTGGACTCGCCGAGTAGGCCACTTGACACGCGACCAAAGTCGCGACCCTACTCGCCGAGTCCATCCATGGACTCGCCGAGTTGCCCTTCAAAACTTACACTTTTAGTCCTTCAACTCTACTCTTGCTATTCCAGGATGTTACATCGATTCTTGAAAACTTGAACATTGCGGGTTATTTTCAAGAAAAAGCAATATTTGCTCCTTAGAATGAAGTTGTCTAAGAAATAAATGATCAGTTGCTAAAATTGATTACAGGAGAGCAAAAAGAATATTTAAGTTCAGATAGCCTCTGGCAGTCTCAGTTCGTTTATGATTAGTTTGATGCAAATTTATACTCACCTGATGTTTTAAATGATCTTAAAGTCTCAGGTATGCCAAGCCATAACTCATTTTAAAAGTTGGTGTTTCAGTTATGTTATTAAGAAACATTGATCAGAAAAATGGCTTATGCAATGACACTAGACTACAGGTCAAATCTTTGGGCAAACGTGTTATTGAGGCAGTTATCATATCTGGAAGTAATATTAGAAACCAGATTTTTATTTGAAGAATGTCTCTAACTCCTACTGAAAACAAGATCCTGTTCAAATTTCAAAGAATACAATTTCCATTTGTTGTATGTTGTGCAATGACAAATAGTAAGAGCCAATGACAGTCTTTATCGAAGGTTGGTTTGTTTCTCAATGATCCTGTTTTTACACATGACAAATTGTACGTTGCTTTATCCAGAGTTCAAAGTAGAGAGTGATTAAAGGTAGAGAGTTATTATATTTGGAAGTAATATTAGAAACCAGAATTTTATTCCAAGAATGTCTCTAACTCCTACTGAAAACAAGATCCCATTCAAATTTCAAAGAATACAATTTCTATTGGTTGTATGTTTTGCAATGACAAATAATAAGAGCCAACGACAGTCTTTATCGAATGTTGGTTTGTTTCTCAAGGATCCTGTTTTTACACATGGCCAATTGTACGTTGCTTTATCCACAGTTCAAAGTAGAGAGTGATTAAAATTGTTAATTTTAGATAAAGATGGTAGACTATCAAATTAAACATCCAACGTTGTGTATAAAAAAGTTTTTAGAAATTTATAAAAAATTTGTACAATTTTATTATTTATCTCAATTAATTTTTTTATTTAAATTTTGATTCAATTATATAAAAATGATATTTTCCTAAAATTGTCGAGAGGATATGAAAACTACTATTTTTTTTAACGAATCATCATATAATTATGACATGATTGATAAACATCTATATTTATTACTTATTAAAAATTTTATTCTTATTCTTCAATTATTATGTATTACTATGAATAATATTATTTTTAATTTTTTGATCCGTATCCGGGGTTATAACCTAGTGGGTTATAACCTAGTTTGTTGATAAACTTTCCTAACTATTTAGAGGATTTTTAGTTATATATGTACAATTTGTTTATAAAATCTTTTTAGTCATAGTTCTAGTCATTCCATTCTTATCTTTTATTCCCATATTATCGACTTATACTTTATACTTGATTTAACAATTCAAAGTTACAACAAAATTACATGCAAAATAAAGCTCGTATCTCAAATAGTGCTCAAGTATGTATGTGTAATTTTGGACCAAACCACCTCTAATTGATCACTGGCTTCTTCAAGAACTCCCAAGATGCTGCATAATCTTCGGGTACAGGAAGATCAAGTTCTGAGCAAACAAATTGGATGATCTCCGAGATCAAAGGCCCAAAAGTCAATTTGTTTATGGTTACCGCAATAGAAAACCGGTTATTTATGTCACAATATCCCGTCGAGCCACCTAAGCCTGCGTGACCAAACCCAATCATGGAACCATCGGTCGTGTTAATCCTCCTAAACCCAAGACCAAATCTTCCATTCGGTAAGATTAAATCCTTATAATCTCCGTTTCCCAAGAAAGCATCATGAATTTTAGATATCGGGTTGCTAAAGATTTTAGTGTCGATTGCATCCCTTGTGTCATCGGTTTCTGGTATTCCATTATAAAGATTGGATTTAGAGTTTGTAGTCTGGCTGTCAGTAATGGGGATTTGAGGATGGCTTCCGAGTGGTGGAAGGGAGGATGAATGGCGGGGAGGGACAACACCACCGTCCACAAGGGCAGCGTAGTAGCGCGCTAATGCACGAGCCGAGAAGTGTCCGTTAGATGCAGGTAATATGGCACGACGCACAATGAGCGTGTTTGATGAGGAAATAAGGCTTTCAAGCATACTGGGCATGAATGACGAAGGCACAGCAGACTTAAACTCGCTGGTTGCAGTTAGAGCGGAAAACATATTGAATCCATCTTTATCCAACGTAAGAAATGCCAGACGAGATTCCACTCCTGAATGGACATAAAATCCAAAGTTTCTTATGAAATATCAGACAGTTTTCTACATTTACGTAGTTTTTAATGTCAGGACAAAGTGCAGAAGATCACAAGGATCGTCCATTTTATGGATTTATTTAACAATGGAACTACTATTAATTTTGTGTATGGATGTAGCCATTGAACTTCTATTATAATAATCATAAAAATATAGGTCATCGGCTAAATCCATAACATGGTGAAAGTACGTTTGTATTGTGGCTACATATGTTCTGAACAATGAGGTCTTCAATTTGTCAAAAAATAAATATTGGTTTCAATATTGCTACAGCAATAAGTGACTAAATATATGAAGCCTTTCTTATTCGTTGGGTTTTTCATGAATCTCACCATGGGGAATCCCTATATAAAACTCGCCTTCCAAGTTAAGTGGAAGAACAAATGCTTCCTCAAGAATATCTTGTAACTTCTTCCCAGATGCATGCTGCATGTTCAAGAAAACATACGTCAGTGAAAAAAGTAAAATAAAAGAAGATATGACACCATTCCTTCCACGTTTAGTCAAATAGAACAATAAGTTGTTGTAATTAAATAACCTTAAAATTAATTAGAGGCATCAAGGGCCCATTTATTACTAAACATGATACAACAGGTTTTTGTAAAAAATAACCTTAAAATTAGAAGATGAATGTAATGTTACCTCAATGATTCCACCACATAGCCATCCATACGCCAAATAATGATATAACTGTTCACGACCAGGTTCGGTCTCTGGTGCAACCGTTGCAATGTGTTTTATACACTTATCCCAATCACAAAATAACATAGGATCATTTTTAGTCATGTCAGCAAGAGCATTGTGTAGACCAGATGTATGATTAAGTATATGATGAACCTGCAAGAGAAAGGAAAAGTTATATATGGACACAATTTATTTCACTAATACTAATGTTACTCATGTACATGTAAAAAAAGGAGAACCTTTATCTGATCTTTCCCATTTGTACCAAACTCTGGCCAAATGTTTGCAACATTTTCATCAAGCTTTAGTTTCCTATAATGAAAATACATATTTGCTTATATTTCCTTGATTGGCATTATGCCAGATAACTCCCTTCATTGATGTTAAAAATATAAAATTGATGAAGATACCCTTTATCAGCCAGCCAATGTATCATTCCTGCTGTGATGCCTTTAGTTACAGAGAAAACAGGAAACAAGGTATCAAGCTGAACTGGACGAGGGTCATCTACTCCCATGACTCCAGCTGCAGTATCAATGATCACTTGTCCGTCTTTGTAGGCACAAACCTAAGAGACATAATCATCGGAGTTTTGTTATACAATCGATCAGTAAAACACATACTAATTCGCGTTCTAGATAATTCATTAGCATGCTTAAGAATGCACATAGTTCATGTCGCCGTATAAACTATCAAGGTGCATTTGTTACGGACATGAGTGCACAAGAATGTACAAGCGTTATGAGTTTAGATTCGATGAAGAGGATAATAAGAGCATTAGTTTCTTTTGCACGACTAAACACGGAATCAAGAGAATATCGGTGTCCCACCATGTTTCACCATTTTGGGTAGGAGTGAGACACAGGGATGTTAAAAAGTCATAAAGGATCTTCATCCTGTGAGGCCCGAATCCCATCAGGGGGAATTTGTTAAACAAATTGGTGGGGCCCGTTAACGTATTATATATATAATAGTTATATGAAAATAATAAATAATAGTAATGATTATGAGTTTCCTAAAGTGAACAAAAATCATGTTTTTAACTTGTTAGGATAATATTTTAGAGGTGTGATAACATTTTTGTTTTTGATATATAAAATTATATTATAAATAATTATTTTTAACCCAAAAGATTAGCAATTTTAATCCAAAAAAAATATATATTTAAATAATATTAAAATCAAATAAAAGTTTGCATTTTCAATATTTTCTCAGATCAGAACAGAGAACAATTTAAGTACATGCTATCTAGTAAATTGGCCCAAAGGATTAGATATATTAAAAAAAAGATTATTATTATTATTATTATTATTATTATTTGTAAATAAATATATTGTTTTTAGAATTCGTTATTATTAATATTATTAAAAAGTATATATATATATATATATATATATATATATATATATATATATATATATATATATATATATATATATATATATATATATAACAACCCGAAATTCATATCCTTAATTGTAACCCTTTTCGCGACTCGTTCCGATCATCCAATCGCCGTTTCCGATTTTGTTTCCGTTTCCGACCTTTTATTAAGTCGTTAAAGTGAATTTTATTTTATGACTTAATAAATGTCTTAATACCCTTAGAACTCATTCTAACGTCTCATATTAATGATCGAAACATTTTTAGAACCAACCATATCGGGTTACGGCAAATTGGCCGGGTGCGACCAAAAGCCCCGTCTAACTCCGGTATTGGGTAGAATTCTACCATGTCCCGAACTTAGACACTATTTAAAGTGACCCAAGTCTCCATTTTGAAGCTTTTGCTCCATTTTACAACTATCACTCCAACCTCTCTCCTCAAACTAGATTTAAGGGTCAAAATCTCAAGTTTAAGGCTTCAAATCACCAAGGTAACTTCCCTAATTTGTTATGCAACATCTTTAGCCCTCAAATTCGAGTTCAAACCATGAGATAGGACCATTATCATGAGTTTACGGCCCTAGAACAGTCCTAGGCCGTAAACTCATATAAAAGGGGTTTTTGGAGCAACAAAACCCTTCCAAACCTCAATTGGACCTTGTATATGGCTAAAGGACTTTATGAAATGGAATTAGAATGCCTCAAACCAAGATTTGAAGCCTTGTATATGAGTTTACGGCCTTGGAAGGTGCCTAGGCCGTAAACACAAATTTAAAGGGTTTTTAAGCCATTTAACCCTTCCAAAACACAAACAAGACTTAGATATGATTTTTAGAATATTGGAATTGGACTTAGAACACTTCAAACATAAATTTTGAGAGGTTTATATGAGTTTACAGCCAAGGCATGTGCTTGGGCTGTAAACTCCTCAAAAATGGGTATAAATTCATTTCTAAGGTGTTAGAAAGCTATCCAACACCACCAAAAGCCTTGGAATAAATCAAAGAACCAACCAAAAATAGTTTAAGGGCTTTAAACACATCAAAATCCCACATTTAAGAGTTTACGGCCATAGAACATTCCCCATGGCCGTAAACTCCTAAATGGATGTCAAATGGTGCCCAAAATTGATTTCTAGGTTTGTTAGAATTCTTAGAATCACATGTGATTAATTTTGGGACCTTAACAACACTTATTCTAAGAGATATGAGCGTTTACGGCCATAAAACCCATGCCTAGGCCGTAAACTCCCGTAAGTGTTGTATTTGATGATTTTAATTCAATCCAAGCCTTAGTTAAAATTATTCCAAGCATTTCCAAGTGTCCATATCCATTTGTGAGCCATTAAACACCACAAACCACCCCTCTATGAGTTTACGGCCGTAAACTCATGGGGATTGGGTGTTTAGGCCGTAAACATCATTAGGCAGTTTACTTTTGGGGAGTAAACTCAAATCCCAAGTCCCACGCTTCGATTCCCGTCCGTAGATGTCACCCGGGTCACTCCAAACACCCGTTTTGAGGTGTTTTCGTTCGTTGGAGTGTAACTTCATATCTAATTAGAGTTTGTAAATCTAATTAGATATATTTGTATGCCATTTCATTTTACATAGGAACCTCGCGTGTTATCAGGCCTCGATTCGACGTTTAGCATCCGAAATCGACACACTTCCGCGTCCGGTGAGTTCATACCCCTACCCTTTTTCAATGGTTTTTCAATGTTTTGCAGGGGGGAATACAAGCAAAAGTACAAGTATATCTTGTACTCAATCACATGATTTCAATTAAATGGTTTCATAATTGTACATTTTAAGAATTGAAAACCTTTTAAACAAACTGTTTTAACTTGCAGAGTTGTATGTTCTTAACCCGATTTTCAATTCTTATTATACACTGTTATATTGTGTACTTTGCATTTGATTGTTCACATTTAAACTGATAGAATACATAAACCATTGTAATGTCTGTATTAAAATACTAAGGTTCGAGTGTAAAAGACAGACTCCATTAGAAAACATAAAACATCTATATGTCCTTAACAATACACCTAGGCTCGAGTGTGATAGATAAATACCATCATAACACACAAATCACTGTAATGTTCTTAATAATACACTTGGGATCGAGTGTAAAGGACCATAATCATTAAATAACACCTAGACTCGAGTGTAATGTCCTTAATAAAACACCTAGGCTCGAGTGTAAAGGACAGGTACGTAGAATATAGTCAGTCGTAAATACTACTTTCCTAGTCGAAAAGTAAAGAGTAATCTTAATGATTGGAGACACGTCCTTGTAACACTTCCATGGCACGAGATAGTGGAGGACTAACCCTGTAACCAGAATCTCCGTTCGTAGGAGAGCTTGGCTTGAGTGTATAGATCTATACGGGACTGACAATCCTACACCTGGCTGCTAGCTACAGCTGAACCGAATGGTTCAAGGGTGACAAAAGTCATAAATAGGATACTGACCATGGTCCGAGTCATATCCAGTCTAAGTATGGTTAAGGACTCGCAATCTAGATTATTAACGTTTCAGACTCATTTACTAGCTTTATGTACGTAGTAAAGCTAATGTACATCTAGGGATGATAGATACACACACACACAGTCTGGGAAATATGGGGTTTTCCTGGGAAGGACACCGAACATAATCAGAACTAGTAACAGTTCACACACACACAGTCAGGAGAACATGGGGTTCTTCCTGAGTAATAGTAGTACGAAATTAGAGAAGTGTAATAAGTTAAACAATTGAACTACATTTCACAAGAACAATCATGTTTTAATTAGACATCGTTTACTTTACTTTTGGATTTGGAAACTAACTTTACATAAGAAAATATGGGATTTTCTTGGATAATCACTTTTCAGGAAAACAAAGGAACTCGTATATTTTCAGAAAAACTAACTGCTTATGAACTCACCAGCTTTATGCTGATTTTCAAACCGCTTGTATTCTCAGGTCCATGTTAGACAGGTACCCGAAGATCCTTTTGTGTGAAGACGGAGTTCTCAGAAGACTCATTTTGTATTGTTCATATATACTATGTATCACTTGTATAACTTATGCTTTTGAAACAAATGTAAAACTTTCATATATGTAATGTAATGGTTGATTTACTTTACTTACTATGTACATTGGATTTGATACTCGACGTGGAGTCAACCCCGGAAATGTTTCCGCCTTCGGTTTTCGGGGTGTGACAGATTGGTATCAGAGCCCTTGTTTATAGTGAATGAAGTATACCAAACCTTACATGGTATAAAACTATAAACATTAAAGGGCCTCAGTGCTCTGAATTAAAAGTATCTTCAAAACTATAAGTATTTTCAAAAGTATACAAGTATACCGACCCGTCGAAATCCGTAACTACAAGTAGAACAAAACATAAGTAAATGGATGTTGTACACTACGGTTAAACCTGGGCAGTTATGTAGTCGTGTCTAGGATCAATATAGCCTTGCCAACTATATTCATTGGAGACACGGCCAACATGTGCTTGGGAGTGACTGTGGTACACAACATGCCTAAAACTTACCTAATATCTCAAACAACGAATCGTCGCTGCAGCGAACCCTGAAATACTATGGGAGTATTTCTCGAGCCAATCCTTCGTAGAAAATCCTCTTATATGCGATGTTACTTGAACATTCCTCTAGCGATAAAATGTTCTGTCTTGATAACTCTTTCCTGCTTTATCGCTTAGTATAATGCTATATCTGTCTTGATGAGATATCCCCTGTTCCATATCTCTTTATTCAATTCAGTGGACTTATGATCCTCTCTTTCCTGATCTTAGTAGATCAAGATGCCTCCAAGAAAGAGACCTAGCTCAAAGAACAACGACAATCCTCCTCCGCCACCATCTCCTCCTCAATTCGATCTCGCATCACTTCAGACAGTTCTGACTGCTGCAATGGTGACAACCATGTCACAAATGAATCCCGGTGGCTCCGGAGGTGGCCCCCAGCCCCAAAACCCAGAAGATAGTCAAGGACGCCAGAAAGAGGGTTCCTATAAGGATTTCATGAACGCCAAACCCACGTCTTTTGATGGCACTAGAGGTGTCATTTCCCTTACCTGATGGTTCGAGAAGATCGAATCTATCTTTGAAATCTGTGCTTGTTCAGATTCAGACAAGGTGAAGTTTGCCGCCTGCACCTTTCTCGACAAAGCTCTGACTTGGTGGAACGGCCGAGTCAAATCCCTAACCTTACCTGTAGCTAACGCCATGGGTTGGGAAGCCATGAAGGAACTTCTGCTGGCTGAGTACTGCCATCGGGGAGAAATGCAGAAGTTAGAACATGAACTGTGGAACCTGAAGATGAAAGGTTCCGACATTGCTGCTTATACTTCCAGGTTCGATGACTTGGCACTACTTTGTCTGGGAATGGTTACCCCGGAAAGTAAGAAGATAGAGAGATTTATCTGGGGGCTGACTCAGCCAACGAAAGGAAACGTCATAGCTGCGAGGCCAGATACGTACGGCAGCGCCAAATGTTTAGCACAAATCCTAATCGATCACAGTGATGACCTTGAAGAGGCAACCACCACTACTGAGCCGACAGTGAGGAGTGGCGAGAAAAGAAAACTTGGGAAGAAAGAGAAAAGCCAAACATCACACGAGTCTTCAAAGAGACAGCAAACGGTGACAATTCAGACTGTCACTCCCTCTGCAACTGTTTCTGTTGATGGGTCCTCAACCCGAAAATCTGCTAATAGGTATGCTGGAACCCTTCCTAGTTGTGGCCAGTGCAACTATCATCATCTTTCGTCCGGTCCATGTATAGAGGTAATTTGCAAAAAATGTGGCATAAAGGGTCACATGGCGAAGAACTGTAAGACGCCAACTCAATCAACGAGTCAAACTTCCAGAGCGGGCATCGGTCGGACCTGCTATGGTTGTGGAGAATTGGGGCATCTCAAGCGAAACTGCCCCAAGGCTACAACACCTGGGAACACCGGAAGAGTTCTAGCAATAGGACGAGAGGAGACAACCACCGATCCCACCGTTGCCACAGGTATATTTTCCCTCGTTAAATTTATATATGCCTGTGATTCTTTTCGATTCTAGCACCGAAAGAAATTCGTTAACCATCCATTTGAACATTTTCTAAACCCCTTCGTTTACGAGTAACCGAAAATGTATGTCTTCGAGATGGTTATCACATGAAAACGAGAACGCTTGTGTCGTATTCGTAGATTGTTTTCTCAATCCGGGAGATTATTCCTTTCCATTCGATCTATTAGCAAACTTTTTATGAAATGCTTTGATGTCATCCTTAGCATGTAATGACCGAGCCTCATTCATGCTGTCTTTCCTAGATTCGAGAAAGCCATTTGTTCTAATCTTCCTCCGACTTGACTCCCATGATCTTCATACATCAAAGCTTAAAAAGTCTGCCCATGTATCTCTCGTCCGAGTGATCATTGAGAAACGAGAAGTGTAGTCTCACATCGACCTAATCCCAGGAATTTCCTCGAAACCAAACCTCAGTAAGCACGATATGTGCAAGTCAGCAATCAGGGCATGATACGATCACTACGAGGAGGTAGTGATGCCCTTCGGTCGAACCATTCTCTTGGTCATGTAGATAAGCAAAGCAGTCATACTCGTAGATCCTTCCAAAAGCTAAGGCAATAAAGAATTAGTCGACACCTGAAACATCCATGGAACCTGTCGATTTTTTGGTCCCGTCGGCTACGATTGTAGACTCACATAGAAGTTTCCCTTAGAACCATTGGACCCTTAGTCATTCTACCATGTGAAAGCGTACCTACTTGTTGGAGGTTTTATCCTGGAAAGACATAGTACATCATGGGAAGTGCGGAAAACTTAACTTGTGGAACCTTAGAACCTTCGAGATTTTCGTTAGGAATCGATTCCATAGCCCTCTCCGAGCTATCTTAAGGACTCAGTAGCAACAATCTGGTATTCCGCATCTTTATTCGTAAGGCTTGCCGACCTGATGAAACCCTAGTAAATTCCTTTGAGGAAATAAAAATTCAAATTTTCATGTATGAATCAACTGAGATCGTAGATTGAGAGGTTAATCATGCGTAACAAAGCCACATCCTGATAGTGAGGGTTCGCTAGAATGTTAAGCGGAGACCCGAATGCAGTAAATTCATCTCCATATATCTTTCCACTTCGTGATCTGTGTTCGAATCTTTGAATTTCAGGACGAAATTCCCTCTAACAGGGGGATAATGTAACAACCCGAAATTCATATCCTTAATTGTAACCCTTTTCACGACTCGTTCCGATCATCCAATCGCCATTTCTGATTTTGTTTCCGTTTCCGACCTTTTATTAAGTCGTTAATGTGAATTTTATTTTATGACTTAATAAGTGTCTTAATACCCTTAGAACTCATTCTAACGTCTCATATTAATGATCGAAACATTTTTAGAACCAACCATATCGGGTTACGGCAAATTGGCCGGGTGCGACCAAAAGCCCCGTCTAACTCCGGTATCGTGTAGAATTCTACCATGTCCCGAACATAGACACTATTTAAAGTGACCCAAGTCTCCATTTTGAAGCTTTTGCTCCATTTTACAACTATCACTCCAACCTCTCTCCTCAAACTAGATTTAAGGGTCAAAATCTCAAGTTTAAGGCTTCAAATCACCAAGGTAACTTCCCTAATTTGTTATGCAACATCTTTAGCCCTCAAATTCGAGTTCAAACCATGAGATAGGACCATTATCATGAGTTTACGGCCCTAGAACAGTCCTAGGCCGTAAACTCATATAAAAGGGGTTTTTGGAGCAACAAAACCCTTCCAAACCTCAATTGGACCTTGTATATGGCTAAAGGACTTTATGAAATGGAATTAGAATGCCTCAAACCAAGATTTGAAGCCTTGTATATGAGTTTACGGCCTTGGAAGGTGCCTAGGCCGTAAACACATATTTAAAGGGTTTTTAAGCCATTTAACCCTTCCAAAACACAAACAAGACTTAGATATGATTTTTAGAATATTGGAATTGGACTTAGAACACTTCAAACATAAATTTTGAGAGGTTTATATGAGTTTACAGCCAAGGCATGTGCTTGGGCTGTAAACTCCTCAAAAATGGGTATAAATTCATTTCTAAGGTGTTAGAAAGCTATCCAACACCACCAAAAGCCTTGGAATAAATCAAAGAACCAACCAAAAATAGTTTAAGGGCTTTAAACACATCAAAATCCCACATTTGAGAGTTTACGGCCATAGAACATGCCCCATGGCCGTAAACTCCTAAATGGATGTCAAATGGTGCCCAAAATTGATTTCTAGGTTTGTTAGAATTCTTAGAATCACATGTGATTAATTTTGGGACCTTAACAACACTTATTCTAAGAGATATGAGCGTTTACGGCCATAGAACCCATGCCTAGGCCGTAAACTCCCGTAAGTGTTGTATTTGATGATTTTAATTCAATCCAAGCCTTAGTTAAAATTATTCCAAGCATTTCCAAGTGTCCATATCCATTTGTGAGCCATTAAACACCATAAACCACCCCTCTATGAGTTTACGGCCGTAAACTCATGGGGATTGGGTGTTTAGGCCGTAAACATCATTAGGCAGTTTACTTTTGGGGAGTAAACTCAAATCCCAAGTCCCACGCTTCGATTCCCGTCCGTAGATGTCACCCGGGTCACTCCAAACACCCGTTTTGAGGTGTTTTCGTTCGTTGGAGTGTAACTTCATATCTAATTAGAGTTTGTAAATCTAATTAGATATATTTGTATGCCATTTCATTTTACATAGGAACCTCGCGTGTTATCAGGCCTCGATTCGACGTTTAGCATCCGAAATCGACACACTTCCGCGTCCGGTGAGTTCATACCCCTACCCTTTTTCAATGGTTTTTCAATGTTTTGCAGGGGGGAATACAAGCAAAAGTACAAGTATATCTTGTACTCAATCACATGATTTCAATTAAATGGTTTCATAATTGTACATTTTAAGAATTGAAAACCTTTTAAACAAACTGTTTTAACTTGCAGAGTTGTATGTTTTTAACCCGATTTTCAATTCTTATTATACACTGTTATATTGTGTACTTTGCATTTGATTGTTCACATTTAAACTGATAGAATACATAAACCATTGTAATGTCTGTATTAAAACACTAAGGTTGGATTGTAAAAGACAGACTCCATTAGAAAACATAAAACATCTATATGTCCTTAACAATACACCTAGGCTCGATTGTGATAGATAAATACCATCATAACACACATATCACTGTAATGTTCTTAATAATACACCTGGGATCGAGTGTAAAGGACCATAATCATTAAATAACACCTAGACTCGAGTGTAATGTCCTTAATACAACACCTAGGCTCGAGTGTAAAGGACAGGTACGTAGAATATAGTCAGTCGTAAATACTACTTTCCTAGTCGAAAAGTAAAGAGTAATCTTAATGATTGGAGACACGTCCTTGTAACACTTCCATGGCACGAGAGACTGGAGGACTAACCCTGTAACCAGAATCTCCGTTCGTAGGAGAGCGTGGCTTGAGTGTATAGATCTATACGGGACTGACAATCCCACACCTGGCTGCTAGCTACAGTTGAACCGAATGGTTCAAGGGTGACAAAAGTCATAAATAGGATACTGACCATGGTCCGAGTCATATCCAGTCTAAGTATGGTTAAGGACTCGCAATCTAGATTATGAACGTTTTAGACTCATTTACTAGCTTTATGTACGTAGTAAAGCTAATGTACATCTAGGGATGATAGATACACACACACAGTCTGGGAAATATGGGGTTTTCCTGGGAAGGACACCGAACATAATCAGAACTAGTAACAGTTCACACACACACACAGTCAGGAGAACATGGGGTTCTTCCTGAGTAATAGTAGTACGAAATTAGAGAAGTGTAATAAGTTAAACAATTGAACTACATTTCACAAGAACAATCATGTTTTAATTAGACATCGTTTACTTTAGTTTTGGATTTGGAAACTAACTTTACATAAGAAAATATGAGATTTTCTTGGATAATCACTTTTCAGGAAAACAAAGGAACTCGTACATTTTCAGAAAAACTAACCGCTTATGAACTCACCAGCTTTATGCTGATTTTCAAACCGCTTGTATTCTCAGGTCCATGTTAGACAGGTACCCGAAGATCCTTTTGTGTGAAGACGGAGTTCTCAGAAGACTCATTTTGTATTGTTCATATATACTATGTATCACTTGTATAACTTATGCTTTTGAAACAAATGTAAAACTTTCATATATGTAATGTAATGGTTGATTTACTTTACTTACTATGTACATTGGATTTGATACTCGACGTGGAGTCAACCCCGGAAATGTTTCCGCCTTCGGTTTTCGGGGTGTGACAATATATATATATATATATATATATATATATATATATATATATATATATATATATATATATATATATATATATATAGACTACATGTAGTTATAAGAAATACATACAAAAACTTTAAACATATTTTTTAATAAATATAGTTAGTATTTAATGTGAAAGTGAGTTTATGACTTATTAATATTTAATACGAGTTGTTAGATTATAAAATCTAATCGCTAAGAATGGAGGGCAAACTAGTTAAATTTTAATATATTTTTTTGATAAATTGAGTGATAAAATCCTGCATACGGGTCCTTATGTCTTTTAAATTAGGAATGGTCAATTAATACGTGACTTTTATTTTTTTCAATCCATTATGTATCATTCCTTAGAAAGGTGTATATATCATTCCTTAGAAAGGTGTAGTGATCGTCTGATCATGTGAAGACATGATTAACTAACCAAGAATATTGAAAACGATATAAATTGAAGATTTCACTATGATGTTTCTTTTTCATATTCTTGAAATATGGAACCATATAAACAATATAACTAATTAATGTTTTCATTATTTCTTATTGAATCGTGTATTTATCCACTAAATTTAAAGAATTTGATTGACTATTCTCATTAATTTTGATTTAATTGATTAAGGTCGTTGTTGTTGTTATTTATATATGTCTATTAGAATCATGTATTCTTGATGAATAGAACACTCTCGAAGATTATTTAATTTTATTATTTTATTTTTGAAAATTATGTTATGTTTTGATAGCAACGGGTTCACATACAACATCGAATTAGTTTATTTAATAACCGAAATAGTATGTCTTTTAATGTTGTTTTGTTTGAGTTTATTTGTTCCTATTATATTTTTGTTTGGAGCGAGTTTTGAAGAGAAAAACAAAAGTGATTGCACAAGATATATTCTTCAAGAATTTTTAATGATACTATTTTGTAAGTAGCTTTCGTCATTTTTTAATAATTATGGAGATGTCGATCATATTTTATGATAAAAGTTAGAAATGATGAGAAGACACATCATATATTCTTAAATAATATAACTATTTATATGCATCTTTTTCACACTAGAAGTTTGAATCTCTAAAGCTTTTTTTGTTTGTATGCTTTTGATTATAACAAGTTACGGAAATCAATTATAAATTACATATTATTTAAGAATGATTGTGGTTATTTTATCAAAGTAATTTTCTTGGTATTGTTTATGAATTATGTAGATGTAACATTTAATGTTTGTTAAAAGTGTGAAAAAATGAGCATTTCCTATATATTCTCAAAGAATGTAATTATTACTGTAATCCAAAAACAGGATCCCTTATCAGTTATATATATATATATATATATATATATATATATATATATATATATATATATATATATATATATATATATATATATATATATATATATATATATATAGAAAAGGACAAGGACAAGGAGATCCAAAGATAGAAGACAATGCATAGGCCAAGTAATTGGGTTGGGTTCGGGTTGACAGGTCACGAGTTGATGGGTTGAAAACATCAAACCAACCCAATCCATATAAGCTAAGTATATGGGTTCTTCGGTTAGTGGATCGAACACAAACCGTATAACTCATTTAATAAGCTATACATTTTAAAATGAAATTAAAAAATATAAATAAAATGAAGTCATAAAATCTTAAATAGTCGACATAAAGTCCTAAACAGGAGTGACGATGGGTGGTGTACGACAGTCGTAGGACGACAAGACGAGTGGTGTGCACGCGACACTGCAACTGTCGAGGACTCAATTCCTTAATCGATGTAGAAAGGAGACATAGAGTCGTGAGTTTGGAGACTGAAGACTGAATTTGTTTTTGAGTAGAGGATTCTTAGGGCCTAAGGCACGCAAAGTGGAATCGAAGATGTTTTGCTGTTTTGTAATTCGGAAAACGATTAAACGATAATGAAATATTCAAAACTCATAAATAATTAAATATATTTCTTATATGTATATATATATATATATATATATATATATATATATATATATATATATATATATATATATATATATATATATAAGTTCAAATGAGAACACTATTTATTGTGAAAACGTGAGAACACTATTTTATGTTAGTATTCTACTATAAATTTAATATATATAGTATTATAGTAATTATAATATGAATATATTCAATTTTATATTGCTATGCTATTATAAAATTTATATATGTGTAGTAATTTAGTAAATTCTAATGTGAATGTTAAATATATGATTGTTCATATATTCGGTAATGAATAATATCATAAAGTTGTACATACAAAATTTTAATGTGAAAATTAATATGTGATTGTTCGTATATTTGTTGATGAATAATGCTATATTGTTGTATATTCAAAATTTATAGTAGAATAGTAATATAAAGTAGTGTTCTCACATTTTCACATTAAATAATGTTCTAATTTGAACTTTTTATATATATATATATATATATATATATATATATATATATATATATATATATATATATATATATATATATATATATATATATATATATATATACACGATTTTCCTATTTTTCCTCTAGATGGTGATTGGGCCAAAATTGATTATATAGTAATACAATAACTAATATTTATATGTAAACCTAATTCTATATAGCGTTAGAATATATATATATATATATATATATATATATATATATATATATATATATATATATATAATAATAATAATAATAATAATAATAATAATAATAATAATAATAATAATAATAAGTTAATAACAAATTTTATAAATAATATTATTACTTACATTTTCAATAAAATAGTAATAATAAAAATCTACTTAGGTTTTTTTGCAAACCAATATTTTGATTAATTTAGTGTATAATTTCAAATTAAATTGTTACCGGTTTTAATCATAAGAAAATGATCAGAATACAACCTTTTATATTTAAAAAACAATAATAATTTGGAATTAATACATGTAGTATTGCTAAAATTTTGAATTTTACCAAAGAAATTCTCATTTTGTATGATGAGATTGTATGATAAGAATAAAGCACATAATAACTTGTTTTGGTATTATCTAGGGATGTAAAGTGGCCCCGGTAAAATAAAATTGCATTCTCCTTCCACTAATCTTCATAAATAATATAGTAAACCAATTATACTTGGCTCTCCATTCATAACAATAATAAAATAGTGTTGTATATGCACCTGGATTCCAAGTATTGTGTCAGCATTCCCTGCTTCAACCAAGAGACGCCTCAGCTTGGCCTCTACATCTGAATGGATTGGACTGTCATACACCCAATTCGGACTGTAGGATGGTCCATCATTATGCATGTTGCTGAAAAAGAATAGTAGCTGGTAAAGAAGGATACATATGACAAAACATATAAATAAAGAATCAGTAGCGACAGGATAGAACTGAAGAAATATTGTACCTGTCGAGAAGAGACTCAACAAATGGTCTCACAATATTTAGATAGCATATGCGAACACTGATCAAGGATGAAAGCCCTGAAACGATGTAAAATGTATATAAATACTCATCTCGAGTATTGTAGTGGCAGGAATTAAAAAAGAAAGATTTTTTTATGATGATAACGATCGTAGGAGCAATGGGGCCAACGGTAGTTTACCGGCATTACAGAACTCCGGGTTAGTTTTTTAGTCTATCCGTCTCTATTAAGTTGCAGTCGCATGCACAACATTTTTGAATGTATTCGTTTATCGACATGTTGGATCAATTATATAATAGTATTGTGTCCAGCCCCCAAATTAGACATACTACGATTGTCCATGTTTCTTTACATTAAATATTATAATGAGCAGTAGATAGGCCGATGTTTCTTTTTCTAGAATTTTTTAGCTACATTTTATACAACTACCTTTGTCGGCACAGTTTTGTCCATTTTCTTGGCTTTCTTCCATAAATCACGGGAAAAAAAGCATTTGTATATGGCCAAGGTGGAACAAAACTGATAGTATGGTATTATGGTACATCAACATTGACCGTTTTCTTTTGCTTTATGTAGTCTTGACCGTTATTGTGACTAAAATTTTCAAGTACAAAGAAACCATCCATCTGTAAAAGTAAAACAGTAAAACTAAATAAGGGTTCGAATCTTAACAGCTTTAGTAGGAGAGTTTCAATTCTAATATGTATCCAATAACGTGTAATTTATATCTATGTTTTCAGAGTGGGGTGGTGTGGGCTGTTGCGCTTATCTATAACTAAAAAATAAAAATTTCTTTATAAATTGTTTGACTTTTCCATGAGATTGTTTGTATAAAAAAAAAAAAAAAATTTTGAAAAATGATTTTCAAGTGTAATTAACTGTCGTTTGTTCTTATTTGGTTAATTTTTTTTTTGTACTCAATATACCATCGAACTTGTTATTTGAGTTCACCCTAACCCTTTTGACCGGCTTTTGACGAGTGATAGTCAGTCAAAGGGTTATGATAAACACAAACAACAAGTTCGATGGTATATTGAATACAAAAAAAAAGGAAATTGACCAAATGAGAACAAATGCAACAGTTGGTTACCCCCTGATTCATTTTCGCTTTATTCATTTACAACAAATCTCACGTTATTTCCTGCTGATATTAATGAATTTATGAGATTCTGTCACACCACCAAACCGAATTGGTGGAAACATTCGGGGGGCGGAGGAAGTCATGTACAATATCATAATAATAGATAATAGTAGACAAGCAACAATATCATCCATTGCATTAATAATATAATCCAATACAAGTGTGTTATGTATAGTAATAAGACACCAAAAAATGAATACTCAAAATGAAGACGAGTCTTGAAAGCTCCGCCTTCTCAAAACCTGGCATCGGTACCTGTCTACTGATGACTTGAGAGTACAAATTATTTTGAAAGAGAGGATCGACATTTAAGCTGATGAGTTCATAAGTATTTTAGTGTCATTGTTTGTATGAAAATGTTTGTACGTGTTTGATGTAAAAGTTTGTAAGTGTTTGTAAATATTTGTGAATGTTTGTAAATGTTTGTTAGTCCTAGAAAATCCTATATTTTCTACTAAAATGTAGCATTCTACCAAGACCCGAATGTTCTGAATGTTTGTTTCTAGTAAAAGTGTGTATTTTCCCAAGTGCGACTATCATTAACAAAAATATAGTTTTACATTACCGTTTATATGAGAAGATCAAAATGTGAATGCAATGGGAAAATAATAAAGTACTATAGTGCTGTATATAATAACTATTGTTGTACTAACTACCTTAAACCAATTGTTAATTAAGGTATAATGTGATATGGTTGTAACCATAGTTGATCGACTAGTAAGACACGACGCTCGAAGACGTCAAAATGGTATGACATTCATCACCCGTAGACCTGAAGGACCCACTGTAGCTAGCAGCAAAGTGTAGGACGACCAGTCCTGTATAGATCTATACACAAATTCACGCTCTCCCTCCGGGAGACTCTGGTTACAAAACGTGATACAACAGAAGACCGTCATGCCATGAAGTAGTGGCTCACATTAATGTAACAATATTTTAGTGTTTGTATAGTATTTTCTAGTGTATTGTATGTTCTCTCTATACTAGTGTATAGTATGTTCTCTTTGTATAGTGTAGTGTATGTTCTCTTAGTTTCTCATCATAGTATGTTCTTTCTATTTCACATAATAGTAAGTTTGTATTGACTTATGAATGAACTGACTCTTGTATGTTTCATTGTAATAGAAGTAGTGAGTAGTAATCTCCTAAACTATACCTATTATAGTTTACTAGTAATGTTGTTTGAATGACTGAGTGTGTTTGAACTAAGATAAAAGCTTTTATATTTATATACATATACATAATATATAACTAAGGTTCAAACGACACTCGGACAAACAACCGGATACTGTAAGTCCACAACCAAAAAAGGAACAGGAAATAAAGCGAGTTATAAGTCCTAAGTCCTTTCAACCTTACTTATATAACTATATCTATATAGACATGATTTTGAAAATATATAAGTTAAAAAAGTTTGATAAATAGTTTTAGCATAAAAAGAGATTGATAAAGATGTCTTGAAATAGATATTTGATAACATAGTTTTGCCGTATAAGAAATCTATATGTTTGTTCTAGTTATTAATCACATATGATTGATATAATAACTACTATGTTTCAACTTGTATCCACCCCCCCCCCCCCCATAAAAGCATTTAAAATCATTTTAAAAGGTTGATTAGGGGCATGAACTCAACTGTAGTGAGTGATACGAATGAAAGATCGGTTTGTAGGATGCGAAGTGTCAAGTGAAGACTTGAGCACAACGGATCCTAATAAGCATATAATGGCACATATATGGATGTAATTAGTTTTTATACAACAAATCAAGTAAGGGAGACACCTTAGGGACTTGGATACACTTGAATGGAAGGGTATAAGACACAAATGATTGTGTATAGGGGAGTTTACGACCATACTTAGTGTTTACAGCCTTAGGAGTTCACGGCCATAGGGTTTACGGCCTCATGAGTTTACGACTGTAAACTCATGATGACTTGTGCCAAATGGTGTTTTAAGGTCTTATAATCAACAAGGATGTGTTCTAGACTCAACTCCAAACCTTAGGAATGGTTTATGGTCACAAAAGCACCCTTAACAAGGGTTTACGGCCAAGGGAGATGCTCTTAGCCGTAAACTCTTATTGATCTAGTGAAATGGTTGTTTTAAAGGTGATAATCAAGTTTTTCAACTAGATAACAAGTATATGGAAGTGATACCAACGATATAGAAGCTAAAAAGGGTTTATTTTGGCCCAAAACACTATACTGTTCTTGGTGTTCTTGAAGATCGTCTTGAAGATCTAACCCCAAAAGATGAAGTTAATGGATGAAATCAAAGGGTGATGCTAGTTAAGAAGATGTATCAACTAATCAAGGGCTGAAACACTTACATTTTTGAAGAACAAAGTGAAGATCCTTATGATACTCTAGAGAGAAATCGGGTTCTTGACTTGAAATGGTGAAGAATGAGGGAAACATGAAGGAATAACACACTTAAAGCCAAGAGTTTATGGCCACCATGAGTTTACGGCTGTAAACTCATGTGTCTTGGCCGTAAACTCCTTATGAAGGAGTTTATGGCTTGTTTGTTGGCTTTGAACTTCAGCAGATACTTCCTAACACTTATTCCTCAGATGTACTAGGCTTAGAACGATCAAACAGGCTCTAAACAGTGCTAAAAAGATAGCAGAGCAACTTTGATTTTGATTGAGTTGAATGGTTGTACAACATAGAAATTTCAGGTTGTAACATCATCCCCCCGTTAGAGAGAATTTTGTCCGGAAATTAGAGTTTAAGAAATTCAGTAGTTATAAATAACTAAGCGAAAAGGTGAGGATCTTTCAATTTCATTTGATCCTTGCATTCCCAAGTGAATTCAGGTCCTCGCTTGGCATTCAATATCGGGATACGACTTTGCTTCATTTGCTTAACCTCTCGGTCCATGATCTCTACAGGTTCTTCCACAAAGTTGAGGCTCTCATTGATCTCGATTTCGTCGAGTGGGATTAGAAGAGTCTCATCGGATAGGCAGTTTTTCATTTTCGAGATGTGGAAAGTAGAATGTACGTTACTAATTTCGCGAGGTAGGTTGAGTTTGTAAGCTACTGAGCTGATTCTAGTGAGAATCTCAAAAGGCCCTATGTATCTTGAATTTAGCTTTCCACGCTTTCCGAAGCGTATCAAGCCCTTCTAGGGTGAGACCTTCAATAGAACACGGTCACCCACCTGGAATTAAAACGATTTCCTTCTCCTGGCTGTGTAATTTTTCTATCGGTCTCTAGAGGATTTCAATCATTTACAAATTTGAACGATTTTCTCTGTTTTTTCCCGTATGATTTTTGGATCTATGAGAGTGTTGTCAGGGACTCGCCCTTTAGCTAACTGGGTGTCACCCACCTCAGCCCTACATAGAGGGGATCTGCACTTTCGGCCATAGAGGGCCTCGAATGGAGCAACCTTTATGCTTGTGTGATACCTATTATTGTAGTAAAACTCGACAACGGGTAGATGAGTATGCCATGCCTTCTCGAAGTCTATTACACAGGCTATCAACATGTCTTCCAAAGTTTGCATAGTCCTCTCACTTTTCCGTCGGTCTGGGGATGGTAGGCTGTACTCATATCCAGCCTAGTTCCTAGGGAACTTTGTAGCGACTGCCAGAACCTCGAAGTAAATCTACTATCTCTATTAGAGATAATGGATATGGGAACACTGTGCAGTTGTACAATCTCCTTAATGTATGTTCTTGTAAGTTTCCCCATCTTGTCAGTCTCCTTGATGGGCAGGAAGTGTGCGGACTTTGTTAATCTGTCTACGATCACCCAAATGGTATCGAGACCACCCGTTGTTTTGGGCAACTTGGTTATGAAGTCCATTGTGATCCGCTCCCACTTCCATTCAGGTATCTTTGGTTATTGTAGTAGACATGATGGTTTCTGGTATTCGACCTTAACCTTTGCGCAAGTAAGGCATTTACTTACGAAGGTAGCAATCTCTATTTTCATGTTAGGCCACCAGTATAACTTTTTAAGATCCATATACATCTTATATGAACTTGGGTGGACAGAATATCGAGTTTTGTGTGCTTCGTTCATGACCAAGTCTATGAAACCACCTTGTTTTGGTGTCCAGATCCGATTTATGAGATATAAGGGTCCGCCACCCTTGACTTCCAAGTTCTTATCCATCCCTCTCAGGGATTCACCCACCATATTTTCAGGTTTCAAAGCTTTGAGATGAGCCTCCTTAATTTGTGTGGACAAGTGTGAATGGATAGTCATAGTCAATGATTTGAATTTACGACTAGAGTATTCTTTACGACTCAAGGCGTCAGCTACTACATTGGACTTGTCGGGATGATTACGAATTTTGCATTCGTTGTCACTGAGTTGCTCGACCCACCGTCGTTGTCTCATGTTGAGCTCCCTCTGGTCGAATATGTGTTGTAGGCTTATGTGGTCTGTAAAGATAGTGTTTTTTTTGTACCATATAGGTAGTGTCTCTAGATCTTCAGAGCAAGCACTATTGCTCCTAACTTAAGATCATGTGTGGTGTAGTTGACCTCATGTGTCTTCAGTTGTCTTAAGGCATAGGCGATGACCTTACCTCGTTGCATCAGGACATAGTCGAGTCCCTAGTTGGATGCATTGCAATAAACCGTGAAGTCTTATATCTCTTCTAGGAGGGATAGTATCGGTGTGGTTCATAAGGCTCGCTTCAGCGTTCAGAATGCTTTTTCTTGCTTCTCTTCCCAGTCAAAGGCCACACCCTTCTGGGTCAATGTTGTAAGAGGTTTTGCAATCCTTGAGAAATTGTGAATCAATTTGCGATAGTAGCCAGTGAGGCCTAGAAATTGACAAATTTCTATAGGCGTATTCAGTGCTGACCATTTCTCAATGGCTTTGATTTTGGAAAGGTCAATGTGAATTCCCTCTTTGCTAACCACGTGACCTAAGAATTAGAATCTTTGGATCCAAAATTCACATTTAGAGAACATCGCGTAGAGCTTCTCTGACCATAGTGTTTCCAAGATCAGTCGCAGGTGTTTGCTGTGCTCCTCCTTATTACGAGAGTAGATGAGTATGTCATCGATGAATACAATGACGAACTGATCCAAGTAAGGACGAAACACTCTATTCATTAAGTCCATGAATATTGCGGGCACATTAGTCAATCCGAATGGCATCACTACAAACTCGTAGTGTCCATAACGAGTTCGGAAGGATGTCTTCGGAACATCCTCCCCAAGCACTCATAACTGGTGATACCCGGACCTCAGTTCTATTTTTGAAAAGAAGTTCGCAACTTGAAATTGGTCAAACAAATCGTCAATGCGAGGCAGAGGGTGACGATTTATGACGGTTAGCTTGTTGAGTTCTCTGTAGTCGATACACATACGGAACGATCTGTCTTTCTTCTTCACAAACAAGATCGGCGCTCCCTTGGTCTTATAAAGACCTTGTTGAGTAGTCCCTTAAGTTGACCGGATAGTTCCTGCATCTCAGTTGGTGCGACACGATAAGGTGATTTGGCTACTGGGGTAGCCCCTAGAACTAAGTCGATTCTGAACTCGACTTGACGTTGCGGAGGTAATCCTGGGAGTTCTTCTGGGAAGATGTCAGGAAGTCGTGTACTACTGGAATACTCTTTAGATCCTTTATATGTTGGCTCGTATCGACAACATGAGCAAGGAATTCATGACATTCCTTTCGCAGAAATTTCTGGGCTTGAATACTTGAGATGATACGAAGGTTCGTGTCAGGTTTGTCATCGTAGATAATAAGGGTTTTGCTAGACAGAAAGTTAAGACGAACAACGTTTTCATAACACATGATGTTAGCATGATGAAGACTCAACCAATCCACGCCAATTATGATGTCAAAACTTTTAATTGAGACTGCCATGAGGTCGATTGGAAATGAATGGTTATCTAAATTTAGAATACATCCTATGTATATACTGCTAGTGCTCTTAGTTCTCCCATTAGCCATCTCTATAGTGAGTGGTTCCTTAAGTGCATGAGACTTATGTTTAAGTAAGTGAGCAAATTTCTGGTTCACGAAACTCCTCTCCGCTCCACTATCGAACAAAATGCATGCATAAGAGTTATTGAGGAGAAACGTACCAGTGACCACTGTGGGGTCGACAACTGCTTCCTTGTGGCCTATAGCCAAAACTCTTCCCACTCCACCGACATTCCCTGCCTTCGGGTAGTTCCTTTTGTAGTGGCCTACCTCGCCACAACCGTAGTAAGACTGTCCCACACCAGCGTCGGGGACCTAGGTGATTGGCCTTGCCGGAGCTTTGCAGAAACAGGCAGTGTGCCCCTTCCTGTTGCAGTTAGAGCACTGGATTTCTCGGTAGGGTCCATTGTGGTCGAAATTGCATTTATTGCACTCCGGCAAGTTTCCAGCGTACCGCTTCATCGGCGTAGTAGCAGTAGGTGATATCGCAACATGAACTGCTATGACCTGCTGCTTTTTGGCAGCTTTCTGTGCAACATTCTTCTTCTTTTCATCCCAGAACTTCTGCTTGTTATCAGCGGATTTGGAGGGTTCTGAGATGGCCAGGGTTGTTGTTGTTGACGGGGTACGGACCCGATGGTCAATGAGCTGTTGTGCCAATCGTTTGGCACTATCGAAGGTAGCGGGGTTCGAAGCTAGGACATTCCCCTAAAATGGAGGCACCAGCCCCCATATATACCTCTCCACCTTCTTCGCCTCAGAAGGGACCATTCCTTGACATAGTGCTACCAGATCACTGAATCTGGTAGTGTAGGAAACTATGTCGGAGCCCTTCATGGTTAGGCTCTAGAGTTCTTGTTCAAGTTTCTGAACTTCACCCCTCGGGCAGTATTCTTCGATCATGAGCTCCTTAAGAGCTTCCCATCCCATAGCATTAGCCACTAATAGAGTTAGTGAATTGACATGGCTATTCCACCACATCAGGGCTCTATCCACGAAGGTTCAGGTGGCAAATTTAACTTTGCTTCCTTCCAGATAGGAACAGATCTCAAAGATCGATTTCGTCTTCTTGAACCATTGCGAGAGGGAAATGATTCCGCCAGTCCCATTGAAGGACCGGGGCTTGCAGCTGGTGAAGTCCTTATACGAGCACTCCCTAAAGCGCACTAGAGCATCACCTTGAGTGGAATGCACAGTCGTTCCACTAGCACTGAATTGAGCTAGGGCTACCGTAATAGCCACATTTACATCAGCTTGGATAGCCGTTGGGCTGTATTGTGGAGAAGGTGGAGGTTGCGTAGGAGTTATCGGAGGGTTACGCCTTGTCACTCTTCGAGGAGGCATTGTTTAACTGAAAGTTTACAAAGATTTATGATGATAGTAAGAATAAATTGGAAGTATAATGAGTGTTATCCATGGACTAACTCTCCATAGTCCAACAAAACAAATGATAGTATGATTGATGTAGAGATCTAGTAGTAGAAGTCTGAAAACATTTGGATATTTATTTTTGAAGAAATTAGATAACAGTCAATAATATTGGTATTAATGATGTAATAAGATCGGAAAAATGACCTAAAAGTAGGTCTTACATCAAACCATATAGGGAAAATTTTGACAGTCTGCAAAAACTAGTAGTTGGAAAGTTCAAAAGTCTAGCCATAGATAGAAACTTAAAACTAGAGTTTTTACATAGACCTAAGTTATATCCAAAAGAGAAGGTAGAGTAGGCTCTATTTGCGACGAGAGCTGTTGGGATGATTCCTTGATTTTGCTAGGAGAAGTTCCAAAAATTTGCATGCGCCTTTCAACTGTGGCCTGACGGGCTCGCAGTCCCCTGACTTCGTCTTGGGTTTCAGTAAGTTCCCTTTGTAGGGATGCATTATGGTTTAGGTCTCTTACCTGAGTAGACTCCAACTGACGTATGCGAACGGTATTGACTCCTGTATCAGCATCAACCTCCAGGATCCGACCTGTATTAGCCCTTCCCTATATTACATTGTGGGAAATCATGTGAACGAAAATTAGCAGGACCCTGTCCTCTGAGCCTCCCTTACTCAGATTGTGGAAGCTTCGGTCTCTGTTGTAGGGTAAGGGCTGACCCTGTTCGTGACTCAATCGGTTCATGTTTGTTGCTCACAGAGGTGTGGGACCTTGAAATCCTAGACAAGGGTTAGGATTTGGGACATGAGCCACTGGGGGTAGATTATTGACTACGGGCTCGGAGTCAGAATCCTCCGAAAAGTTCTCTGTGAAGTCATCATCTAAAGGGATTGCAGGTTCTTCTTCTGGTTCGGCATCGAGCCAACCAGAATTTCCTTGGCTTGGGAAGTACAGGTCACCGGGAAGATGGAATCCATCCATGAGATCTACGCGAGAATAGAGATAAAAGAAATAGGTAATAGACGTACTAATTAGGATAATTATAGGATGATCTTTACCCGTTACTTCAATGCTTGTGTAGTGCATACCAGTCGTATGTAACCAAAATAGAATAGAATTTCGAATAAGTGACCCTAACTCCAAATCCACAACTAAATAAGGAATAGGAAGTAAAGCAAAGATCACAAATTCTAAGTCACTGAAACCTCAGCCACATATAACCATTAGCGTATCCACTAAGAAACTATTTATCTACTAATAAAGACCTTTAGTTCTCAAACAAGTAATTATAGTAACACAAAATACTCCTATAGTATTTTAGGTTTATGTTATGTTCTAATGTTTTAATTGTAATAGTGTTGGTAAGTTTTTAGACTCGTAGCAATACCACAACCATTCTTAGGCACTTGCTAGTTATTCCTCGGAAAATATAGGTGATCAGGTTATATTGCTCCCGAATCTGACTATATATCTCTAAGCCTAATTGTGTTGTTCAACAATCGCAATACTTTTGTTCTGTCCTAGTGACACTGATTTTAGTATGAATGCAGATATGCATACTTAGTTAAATATTGTATTATTTAAAAGTATAAACTCTCGGTTAGAGTATTTTAATCTCGTTGTGTTTATAGTTTGTATATCTTTTATGGGTTGATATACTTGATTCACTAAAAACAATGCTCTAATACCAATCTATCACACCCCCAAACCGAATTGGCAGAAACATTCGGGGGAGGCGGACTGTTGGAATAGTGTCTAAGGCTGCAACTATATTAGGCAAGTATTTGACCCGATTGTGCATGGTCCTTTTGGGTTGCCTTCACCATAGCAACTTGGTAGGATGATTTATTATGAGAGAATAGATATTATTAATATATTATGAGAATAATATAAGGAATAATAATATTGTTATTTGATTAATATAAGTCATAGATTAATTAGTATTAATTTGGTGACTTAAGAAGATTAATTAAATAAGAGGGTATAAACTGTCAATTGGTTGATAGTTAAGCTTTAGACTGTAAATCGTTATTGGATAGGGGTTGGACGATTTCTAGGCTAGGATAAGCCTCAAATCGTCCAAGGCATTATCTTGGGAAGGATTTGGATTGCTTTGAGTAATAGTTATCCAATTAGGGTTTAAGTTGTAACCCTTAAGGAGTCTACAAGTATAAATAGACCCTATGGCAAAGAGAATTCGGTACTTGATCAAAAGTAGAGAACCCCTGGCCGAATTCCCTCCTCTCTCCTCTCTCTCAAATCATCCTCTTTGCTAGTTGGTGTTTGTAAGCCATTAGAGGAGTGACAATTGTGACTCTAAAGCTCCAAGAACAAGAAGATCAATCAAGTGTGTCAAGGTATGATTCTAACTCTGATTTTGTGTTGTTCTTATACCTAATTAGCCATTAGAAGTCTTGGATTGGAAGCATGTTTAATAGAGAAACCTAGATCCGAGCATTAGGGTTTGTATGCGCACTTAGGAATGTTCTTATGTACAAATCCCATTAGTGGTATCAGAGCCTAGATTGGTTTCTATTAAATTAATGCTTGAATGTTTGAATCTTAAATGCAAAATTCGATTTTTGTGTTTTTGAGTCATGGACTCAGCGAGTCCCATAGTGGACTCGGCGAGTTGGCGTGACTCGGCGAGTCCAGTGTGGGTACTCGGCGAGTCCGAGCGTCAGGATTAGCCATAAACGGGATTTTTTCATATTTATCTTATGGAAACTTACCTTAATCATATTAGATCAACCCTAATCCGATTTTATGATATATATGACTATATTTTTTATCTAATTGAAGATATTTATCAATTAATAAAATATTTGATTTCCTTATATGATAATTATTAATCAAATATGGATAATTATGTGATTATTTGTTAATTTAAAATTATTTGTTATTTGATCCTTTATGTTTTAAATGTTTAAAACCTGTCCTTAAGTTTTGAAATTTATGTTTTGTGATTAAAAGTTTAATTTAGACAATTTAAATTTCAAACCCTAGAAGTTTACAAGTTTAAAATACAACCCTATACTAATATAATATTACAAGATTAATATCTATATATGTATAACTTAAATGCTAGTCTTACCGTTAGTATGCCTCATTCACGAAGCCGGTCTATAAGGTGGGTATAAGGTTGCGACCTATAAAATAGCGCTTAATGGGTGTACACTCACACCCACCGCTCGCTTGATTGGTGGAGGGTCGTTAGCCGATCGGGTAGGATAGGGCAACCTCATCCTCTCATTAAAAGTATAATAAGAAATACAAAGTAACTACATGTTTTCTTAAAATTTCCCAATCTTAGTTACTTTAGGAAAAGTGAATTGATGCAATCCCATGAAATTACACTTTGCACCTTGCTAAGAAGTTAGTGGAGCGTGTGTGGTTTACCGGCACACTAATTAGTTCTAAGAGAAGGTGGCAAAGGGTGATTCATTGTTTATCATAGTTCGATGGAGCGTGTGTGGTTTACCGACACATCGAATAGGTGATCGTTACAATGAAGGCACCATGTTAATTTGCATGGTAATTCACACCCGCTTTGTGATCCTCGGTATCCCAGTCACAAACAAGAGGGGCATATCGAGATTTATACATGCCATTGAAAAGTTTCAATGAATCTCATCCGAACCTAGGAATTCTCAATACATTTAGGACTTAAAGTTATGTTTTTCATGGTGGAGAATTAGTGAATCGTCATTCACTTACCTTCAAATTGTTTGCATATTAGATTACGGCATCCCTTTTCTAGTGTGTAAATATTTGTTGTTGGATTCTAGCCCTAATTTTTCTTATTGGGTGATAATTAGGGATTCACATTCATATCTATCTTTGTCCTTTCTATTTATAGATGTCAAACGCCAACAATGCTGCTGCGAGTTCTTTCACTTTGATGAGCCTTTGTCAAAAGGTCACCTTTGATGGAACGAACTTTAGCGAATGGATAAGATACATTCGTACGATTGCTCGCTATGAGGATAAGGAGTATGTCCTCGATGAGAAGCTCGAGAAAATCAACCCCGAAATTGCTACTCCCGCCGAAATCACCGCTTTGGAAACTCACGAGCATGATGCAACGAAAGTGCATTGCATCATGATCACGACAATGAACTCCGAATTCCAAAAGTCCTACGAGGACATGTATCCGTACAAAATGCACCAAGACTTATTGGAGAGATACCATCAAAACGCGAGACAAGAGCGTTATGAGATTTTCACGAACATGATTTCCGCTAAGATGGGTCATGGAGAGTCTCTTACCGTGCACTTTCAAAAGATGCAAAGGTATGTCGGCCACCTTCGCAAGTTAAATGTTGACTTTGGGGAAGACTTGGCGATCGACATGGTGCTTCACTCTTTGCCTCCAAGCTACAATAAATTTAGGATGACCTATCACATGAACAAAGAAGAGGTCACCCTAAGCAAACTCCAAGATCTCTTGAGGGTCACTGAGAGCAACTTCAAGGACAAGTCTGTTGCAGCAACTCCCAATCCGCCCGCTGCTCCTGTCTTGGAAATTGGACAAGGAAAGGGAAAGAAGAGGAAGGCTTCATCAAAGAACTATCGAATGGTTAAAGCCCGAGATGGTTCCTCTTCTAGTGGGACCAAAGTTGATCCCGCTAAGCCCTGCTCTAACCTGAAGGAGGCAAAGTGCCACAACTGCCACAAGATAGGACATTGGAAGAGAAGCTGCCCGGAGTACCTGCAAGCCATCAAGGAAGGAAAGATCAAGCCATCTTTCGCAGGTATATATACAATTAAATCTAATGATTCATCTCACAATACTTCTTGGGTTCTTGATACCGGTTGTGGTTACCACATTTGTTCTAATGTGCAGGGACTAAGAAGAAGTAGAGACGTGGAGCATGGAAGAATAAATCTAATCATGGGAACAGAAGATCGTCGCATGTGACCCAGATTGGAGTGTATTCTTTAGTGCTTAGGAATAGTTTATCTTTAGATTTGAACAATTGTTGCTATTCGCCAGAAATGGCTAGAAACATCATTTCTTTTCATGGTTTGTTTAGACAAGGTTTTAGATTTTCTTTTAATAATGAGAATGGTTCTATTTTAGCTTATCTAAATGGTGTCTTTTACTTTGAAGCTATACCATGTAATGGAATTTATGAAACTGTTCTGATTGTTGATAACTTAGGAAATGATGTTTTGTACTTGGATTCTTCCAATAGTATGGATAAGGCATCCTTATGGCATTATCGTCTTGGACATGTCAACAAGAAATGCATAGCCCAACTCCAAAAGGATGGAGTGTTGGAGTCATTCGACCTTAGGGAAGATGACACATGCGAGTCTTGTTTACTTGGAAAGATGACTAAGTCACCCTTCGCTGGTACGTGCGAAAGGGGTGAGGGTCTATTGGACCTCATACATACCGATGTGTGTGGACCGTTTAGATCTACCACGAAGGATGGTAACCGCTTCTACGTGACTTTTACCGATGACTATAATAGATATGGGTATATCTACTTAATCAAGCAAAAGTCAGAAACTTTTGAAAAGTTCAAAGAGTTTAAGAATGAAGTGGAGAATCAATTGGGCAGGAAGATCAAGATGTTTCGATCCGATCGAGGAGGAGAGTACCTAAGTCTTGAATTCCACGATTATCTCAAGGAGTGTGGAATAGTTTCACAATTGACGCCACCTAGGACACCACAATTGAATGGTGTGGCAGAAAGGCGTAATCAAACCTTGTTGGACATGGTTCACTCTATGATGAGTCGTGCTTCACTATCTATCTCTTTTTGGGGGTATGCCTTAGAGACTGCCACCCATATCCTTAACCGATTCCCTACTAAGAAGGTTACCAAAACACCTCACTAGATGTGGATGGGGAAAGCTCCTTCGTTATCACATATCAAGGTTTGGGGTTGCGAGGCTTTCGTAAGACGAGATACTCACGACAAGCTCGAACCTCGTAGTGAGCGATGTATTTTCATCGGCTACCCACAGAAATCCTTTGGATATCTCTTCTATAGACCGAAGGACAATGTTGTCTTTGTTGCGAGGAGAGGAGTTTTCCGAGAGCGAGAACTCATAGGCCAAGGAGACAGTGGGAGGCAAATCGATTTGAAGAGATTGAAGAGTCGATAGATGAAGGAACCTCAACCGATGGCGCTCAACCCGAGGAGGAAACTCCGGTTGAACCAATTGACGTATCATTACCTCTTAGACGTTCCGAAAGAGTTAGATTTCAACCCCAGTTGTATGGTTTTCATATTACTACCGAAGGGGACACGTATATTAGTGATAGTACACTAATAAATCTTGATGAACCTAATAGCTTAGCCATGGCAGGCCCGAAGTCTGCGAAATGGAAAGAGGCAATGGATAGCGAGATCCAATCCATGTATGACAACCAAGTTTGGAATTTGGTTGATAATGTGCTTGTACGTAAGACCGTTGGGTGCAAATGGATCTTCAAGAAGAAGACCGACGTGGATGGAAAGATACACACGTTTAAAGCGCGATTAGTTGCTAAGGGCTTTACTCAAACTCCCGGAGTTGACTATGAAGAGACATTCTCACCAGTTGCGAAGATAAAATCTATTAGAGTAATGCTAGCTATTGCCGCATTTCATGATTATGAGATTTGGCAAATGGATGTCAAGACCGCTTTCCTTAACGGGAAGTTGGCTGAGGATGTTTACATGGCTCAGCCAGAGGTGTTTGTGGATCCAAAGCATCCGAATAGAGTGTGTAAGCTTGAAAAGTCCATTTATGGACTAAAGCAAGCATCTCGCAGATGGAATCTTTGCTTCGATGAGAAAGTCAAAGAGTTTGGATTTGTACGAAGCGAAGATGAATCGTGTGTATATGTCAAAGCCAGTGGGAGTGTAGTAAGCTTTCTCGTTCTATATGTCGATGACATATTACTCATAGGAAACGACATCCCGACTCTGCAGGAAGTTAAGTCCTAGCTCGGGAAGTGCTTCGCTATGAAGGACCTCAGAGAGGCTTCCGATATTTTGGGAATAAGGATAGTAAGAGAAAGAAGGACTTAGTCAGAACACTTACTTAGAGAAGGTACTAAAACATTTTAGTATGGAAAACTCAAAGAAGAGAGAATTACCGATACAAAGCAATGCCAAGTTGAGTAAGACTCAAAGTCCGAGTACTGAAGCCGAGATAGCTGAAATGAGCCGAGTTCCATACGCTTCTGCAGTTGGCTCAATCATGTATGCTATGACTTATACTCGCCCTGATGTAGCCTTTGCTTTGAGCATGGTTAGTAGATATCAAGGGAATCCAGGCAGAGCCCATTGGATTGCGGTGAAAAATATCCTTCAGTACCTTCGGAGGACGAAGGAATGGTTCTTAGTCCTCGGAGGGAGTGATGACTTGAAGGTGCGAGGGTATAGTGACGCCAGTTTTCAGACCGACATGGACAACTACCGTTCGCAGTCGGGCTGGGTCTTTACTTTGAATGGAGGAGCAGTAACTTGGAAAAGTTCCAAGCAGGAAACCGTAGCTGATTCAACGTGCGAATCAGAGTACATCGCAATGAGCGAAGCATCGAAGGAGGCAATATGGCTAAAGAACTTCATTGGTGATCTTGGAGTTGTACCTACCATAAAGGAGCCCATGGAGATTTTCTGTGATAATGAAGGAGCGGTTGCCTTGACCAAGGAACCGAGAGATCATGGTAGATCACGATATATCGACAGAAAATATCACTTTATTAGACATCGTGTAGAAGAAGGACAACTCGTAGTAAAGAGGATATCATCAGAAGATAACCCAGCAAATCCGCTTACGAAGGGACTGAGTAAGGTTAAGCATTTGCAGCATGCAAGGAGTATTGGGCTGAAGGATGATATTAGCATAGATTAGATAGTATTAGAAACGTGTAATAGATAAATGTAATTAACATTTGATGATTAAATAAAGGAGTTTTATTCATAAGTAATGTTGTTGTCTTATGTTAATTGTTTAACTATTGTTTCACTTTGCATGTTTTGACTTCCAGAATAATTGAGTTTATTAAGAATAATCGAATTGTTCAAATAATCCACAATCGTTCATATGTCGGAAGTAGATATGAATGAAGATTGTCATGAATAGGTGTGTAGAGTGTCTAAATGGTGTTAGACATAGCAAAAGATTGTTGCAACATTCATGAGTGCTTATGAACTAGATTTGAGCATTGGAACAAACCCGTGCTTGCTGGAATCACCTTATGGAATAAGATAGTACAAGGTGATCGCAAGACGATAATATCATATAGTCTTAAAACCTAGATATATGGTTTGTTATTGGTTAATTGATTGTACATTGATAATGCGAAAACGCATTGGTAACTCGATGTTATAAAACGCATTGTTGTGTGTAGTTGGTTAATGAATAAGTAAATGCATATAAGTCGAAGTTTATCTGTAACTTTTATCCTTTGAAGGAAAAAGTGATATCTCGGCCGCTTGATGATTTGATTTGACTTATGTACCGGGCCCAGTCAGAACTGAATTGATGTGTTCGATTAAGTTCTATGTCAAATAAATCGGAAATCGAGAAACCAAATGCTAGACTAACTATTCCATAGTATTGTCAGCATCATATCTAACAGAGGACTGTACGATCACTTATCTGAAGGACAAGATTGATTAGATCAGAGTTTGACAGCGTCTTTGAGAGCAACGATTGCAAATCGGAATGTACTTGCGCATATAGTTACTAGACTTATCCAAGTGGGAGACTGTTGGAATAGTGTCTAAGGCTGCAACTATATTAGGCAAGTATTTGACCCGATTGTGCATGGTCCTTTTGGGTTGCCTTCACCATAGCAACTTGGTAGGATGATTTATTATGAGAGAATAGATATTATTAATATATTATGAAAATAATATAGGGAATAATAATATATTTATTTGATTAATATAACTCATAGATTAATTAGTATTAATTTGGTGACTTAAGAAGATTAATTAAATAAGAAGGTATAAACTATCAATTGGTTGATAGTTAAGCTTTAGACTGTAAATCCTTATTGGATAGGGGTTGGACGATTTCTAGGCTAGGATAAGCCTCAAATCGTCCAAGGCATTATCTTGGGAAGGATTTGGATTGCTTTGAGTAATAGTTATCCAACTAAGGTTTAAGTTGTAACCCTTAAGGAGTCTACAAGTATAAATAGACCCTATGGCAAAGAGAATTCGGTACTTGATCAAAAGTAGAGAACCCCTGGCCGAATTCCCTCCTTTCTCCTCTCTTTCAAATCATCCTCTTTGCTAGTTGGTGTTTGTAAGCCATTAGAGGAGTGAAAATTGTGGCTCTAAAGCTCCAAGAACAAGAAGATCCAACAAGTGTGTCAAGCTATGATTCTAAGCCTGATTTTGTGTTGTTCTTATACCTAATTAGCCATTAGAAGTCTTGGATTGGAAGCATGTTTAATAGAGAAACCTAGATCCGAGCATTAGGTTTTGTATGTGCACTTAGGAATGTTCTTATGTACAAATCCCATCACGGACATCATGTACAGTATCACAACAATGCATAATAGTAAACAAGCAACAACATCATCCATTCCATTAATAATATAATTTAATTCAAGTGTGTTCTGTATAGTAATAAGACACCAAAAACGAATACTCAAAGTAAAGACGAGTCTTGGAGGCTCCGTCTTCTCAAAACCTGGCATCAGTACCTGTCTACTGATGACCGGTGAATACAAGTTATTTTGAAAGAGGGGATCAACATTTCAGCTGGTGATTTCATAAGTATTTTAGTGTCATTTTTTGGATGAAAATGCTTGTGCGTGTTTGATGTAAAAGTTTGTAAGTGTTTGTAAATGTTTGTGAATGTTTGTTACTCCTATAAAATCCTTTATTTTCTACTAAAATGTAGCCTTCTACTAAGACCCGAATGTTTTGAATGTTTATTTCTTGTAAAAGTGTGTATTTTCCCAAGAGCGATTATCATTAGCAAAAATATAGTTTTACATTACCGTTTATGTGAGAAGATCTCAATGTCAATGCAATGGGAAAATAATAAAGTACTGAAGTGTTGTATATAATAACTGCCATTGTAATAACTACCTTAAACCAATTGTTAATTAAGGTATAATGTGATATGATTGTAACTATACATGGCCGACTAGTAAAACACGACGCTCAGAGATGTCGAAATGGTATGACATTCGTCACCCGTAGACCTGCAGGTCCCACTGTAGCTAGCAAGAAGGTGTAGGACGGTCAATCCTGTATATATCTATAAAAAAATTCAAGCTCTCCCTCCAGGAGAATCTGGTTACAAAACGTGACATTGCAGAAGATCGTCATGCATGAAGTAGTGGCTCACATTAATGTTACAGTATTCTAGTTTTTGTAAATTATGTTCTAGTGTATTGTATGTTCTCTCTATACTAGTATATAGTATGTTCTCTTTGTATAGTGTAGTGTATGTTCTCTTAGTTTCTCACTGTAGCATGTTCATTCTGTTTCTCATAATAGTAAGTTTGTATTGACTCATGAATGAACTGACTCTTGTATGTTTCATTGTAATAGAAGTACTGAGTAGTAATCTCCTAAACTATACCTATTATAGTTTACTAGTAATATTGTTTGAATGTCTAAGTGTGTTTGAACTAAGATAAAAGCTTTGATATCTATATACATATACATAATATATAACTAAGGTTCAAACGACACTCAGACAAACAACCGGATACTATAAGTTCACAACCAAACAAGGAACAGGAAATAAAGCGAGTTATCTGTCCTATGTTCTTTCAACCCTACTTATATAACTATATCTATGTAGACATGATTTTGATAATATATAAGTTAAAAGAGTTTGATAAATAGTTTTAGCATAAAAAGAGATTGATAAGGATGCTTTGAAATAGATATTTGATAACATAGCTTTGCAGTATAAGAAATCCATATGTTTGTTCTAGTTATTAATCACATGTGATTGATATAATAACTACTATGTTTCAACTTGTATTCCCCCCGTAAAAGCATTTAAACTCATTTTAAAAGATTGATTAGGGGTATGAACTCACTTGTAGTGAGTGATAAAAATGAAAGATCGGATTGTAGGATGCTAAGTTTCTAGTGAAGACCTGAGGACAATGGATCCTAATAAGCATATAATGACACACATATGGATATAATTAGTGTTTATACAACTAATCAAGTAAGGGAAACACCTTAGGGACTAGGATACACTTGAATGGAATGGTATAAACCAAAAATGATTGTGTATTAGGGAGTTTATGGCCACACTTAGTGTTCACGGACAAGGTGTTCACGGCCATAGGGTTTACGGCCTCATGAGTATACGGTCGTAAACTCATGATGATTTGTGCCAAATGGTGTTTTAAGGTCTTATAATCAACAAGGATGTGTTCTAGACTCAAATCCAAAACTTAGGAATGGTTTATGGTCACAAAGGCACCCTTAACATGGGTTTATGACTTAGGGAGATGCTCCTGGCCGTACACTCTTTTTGATCTAGTGAAATGGTTGTTTTCATGGTGATAATCAAGTGTTTCAACTAGGTAACAAGTATAGGGAAGTGATAATTACGATATAGAAGCTAAAAAGTATTGATTTCGGCCCAAACACTAGAGTGTTCTTGGTGTTCTTGAAGATCTTGAAGATCTAACCCCAAAAGATGAAGTTAATGGATGAAATCAAAGGGTGATGGTAGTTAAGAAGATGTATAAACTAATCAAGGGTTGAAACACTTACATTTTTGAAGAACAAGGTGAAGATCCTTATGATACATGAGAGAGAAATCAGGTTCTTGACTAGAAATGGTGAAGAATGAGGGAAAAGTGAAGGAATAACACACTTAAAGCCAAAAGTTTACGGCCACCATGAGTTTACGGCCGTAAACTCATGTGTCTTGGCCGTAAAATCCTTATGAAGAAGTTTATGGCTTGTATGTTGGCTTTGAACTTCAGCCTATACTTCCTAACACTTATTCCTTGGATGTACTAGGTTTAGAATGCTCAAACAGACTCTAAACAGTGCTAAACAGATAGCAGAACAAGTCTGATTTTGATTTAGCTGAATGGTTGTACAAGATAGAATTTTCGGGTTGTCATAGATTCATTATTGGATATCTTCAGAACATAACCCACGAAAGAACATTATTCATACCTGTACAACTGTGTAAAACACTTGAATATTTATTAGGGGAATCTTGAATAAGCAGATGCATTTTATGACTACATTTACATTCAATCAAATAATTTATTGTATCATGGATTCTAGACAGGTCTACAAACGAGTGGAATCACAAGTGTTGTGATTTTGAGTTTACTTAGACTTAAGATCGAATTCATGGGATAAGATATGACATCAATATGTACAATATCATGCAACTTTTGCAGACACGTCACCGTAATATAGCTTGAGGTAACGTTTATGTTGATAACTATACCTCTCATACACAATCATATCCTTTTGTAGAGAGGTATTCACAACTAACCACAATAAGCATAGCATAGACCATGTTTTAACGAAATTACCCCTCCGAAATGTTCTCCATATACGTTATGACCAAAGAAGGTTGCAGTCTTTGATAATTTTGCAACTTTAATTTCATTTAACTTTTCGGTGAAAATGACTCACGTGGGTAACCAACTGTTGAGTTTTTTTTTCTCATTTGGCCCATTTCCTTTTTTGTGTACTTAATATACCATTGAACTTGTTGTTTGTGTTCACTATAACCCTTTAACCAACTATCATAGGTCAAAAGCTGGTCAAAAGGGTTATGGTGAACACAAACAATAAGTTCGATGAAAGGAAAGTGATCAAAAGAAAACAAACGTAACAGTTAGTTACCCTTAAGAGTCATTTTCCTAATTTTCTCAAACTCTGTGTCCTACTAGAAAATTGAATGAATACCTATAAAAATCAATGAATGAAGTTTGCCATTGGAAATAAGTTACAGAATTCCAATGGAATAGTGACACAGATAAAAACTCTAATTTTAGTGACACAATTCTAAGACAATAAGGATAGAATTATTTCTGTCGGATATCCGTTGGTTATTACTGACGAAAAACTGTCATATTACAAACAAAATCAAACTAATGTTTCCTTTTGCTATTTGTTTACGTCAGTCATCACACTAATGAATTTTTGAAAAAAAAATGTTCTTTTAGAAAATAAATGAATTTTTTAGCATTAAGGTAATTTGATTATTATTATTAGTATTAGTAGTTAAATAATTTTTTAAATTACGCACAAAAATATTTTATTAGAAAATAAATCTTATATAGTATAAAAATAATTCAATTATTATTTGTATTTGTTATTACATTTAATTATTTTTGAAATAATTTAATTCTTCTCTTTATTATTAAGAGTAAATTACTGAAATCGTCCCTGTGGTTTGGTCGAAATTCCACGTTTGACCCTTAACTTTTTTTTGCATTCGGATCGTCTATGTGGTTTGATTTTGTTGCGTTTTTCGTCCCTATGGTTTGGTAAAAATTGCATGTTTGGTCGCTAACTTTAAGTATGTAAGGGACGAAAAATGCAACAAAATCAAACCATGGGGACGAAAAACGCAACAAAATCAAACCATAGGGACGATCCGAGTGCAAAAAAAAAAGTTAGGGACCAAACGTGCAATTTTGACCAAACCACATGGACGATTTTAGTAATTTACTCTATTATTAATTACTAATTATCATAAATATCATTAATATTTATTATCATAATAATAAAAAATTAATTAATCTTAATACTATTAATAATAATAATAATAATAATAATAATAATAATAATACCAACAACAATAATAACAAGTAAAAACGATGATGATGATAATAATAATAATAATAATAATAATAATAATAATAATAATAATAATAATAATAATAATAATATATAAAAATACTTACAATAATAATTATAATAAATTAGAAAAAAAATGTAGTAAAACAACAACAAATAGGAAATAAAAAATGTATAACAACAACAACACCACCACTACCAAAAACAAGAACAACAAGAACAACAACAACAATCATTTGAAAGGTTACCCCCGCAACGCGGGGGCAGAAGCTTTCAATATTGTTTCCGAATCGATAAATATGACAGACGTAGAAAGTGCAATGATGAAAAGCCCGAAATTTGTCCCGGACCGTTTTTTTTTCATGTTTTTATGAAAAAATGTAAAAGTTTTAACTGCAATGATCAGAAGTTTCAAAACGATTAAAGAATTAAAGGGGTAGGAATTAGCAAATTTTTAGAAAAGGGTTCAAAGTTGTCAAACCCTTAAAGTTTTGTGACCAAACTTTAAATATTAAAAGGTTCCTAAAAAGTGTAAAAATATTGACTGCAAGAACCAAAAATGTCAAAATAGGTAAAGAAGAAGGAGCAAAGTGAAGGGACCATTTCTGCTAAAAAAATCGATAAATATGACAGACGTAGAAAGTGTAAGCATGAAAAGCCCGAAGTTTGCCCTTGACCGTTTTTTTCATGTTTTTATGAAAAAATGTAAAAGTTTTGATTGCAAGGATCAGAAGTTTTAAACGGTTAAAAAATTAAAGGAGTAGGAATTAGCAAATTTTTAGAAAAGGGATCAAAGTTGTCAAACCGTTAAAGTTTTGTGGCCAAACTTTAAATATTAAAAGGTTCCCACAAAGTGTAAAAATTTTGATTGCAAGGACCAAAAATGTCAAAATAGGTAAAGAATGAATATCAAAATGCAGGGACCATTTCTATCAAAAAAATGTCAAGTTTACTATTCCTAAGCTTCATATCTTTATATATATATATATATATATATATATATATATATATATATATATATATATATATAATAATAACAATAATAATAATAATAATAATAATAACAATAATAGAAAGTTTATACGATTGTATGTACTATATTTGCTCTACTTTGTACCGTATGTATTAATTGATGTATAATGACTACTACAAAAATACCCTTTAATGACACGCATTGCGTGTCATAAAAGCCATAGATGACACGCAAATACGTGTCAAGTAAGACACTGTCATAAAGGAAGACGACATGCATTTGCGCGTCCTAATCTTATGACGTGCTCTTACGATACGAAATGCATGTCAAGGAAGGCCCTATCATAAGGAAGATGACATGCATTTGCGTGTCGTAACCTTATGACACGCATTTACGACTCATATTGTGTATCATTACGACTCACATTGTGTACCATTAAAGCCCATTTAATAATGAAACGACGACACACATTTTTGTGTGTCATAATTTTAAATGTTTTAAAAATTATGTATTTTGATAGATTTTTTAGTTTTCAAATTAAATAAATATTAGAAGTCTCATAATACAAAATAAAATAAAATAAATAAGAAAGATAATTCATTGCACTAACATGTCAAATACAAATAATCATTCCAGTAGTAAGACTGAGTAAGACTTAGAGCCCTAGTACAGAGGCTAAGTTAGCTAAGATGAGTTGAGTATCGTACGCTTCCACTGTAGGCTCGATCGTGTATGTTGTGACTTGTACTCGTCCTGATATGGCTTTCACATTGAGCATGGTCAGCAGATATTAGGGGAACCCTGGCAAGGCTCACTGGACTGCGGTAAAGAACATTCTCAAGTACCTTCGGAGGACTAAGGAATAGGTCCTTACCCTCAGTGGGAGTGATGACTTAAGAGTAGTAGGGTATAGTGATACTATCTTCTAGACTGATAAGGATAATTTCCTGCTCTCAGTCAAGTTGGGTCTTTACCTTAAACGGAGGAGCAATTACTTGGAAAAGTTCCAAGTTGGAGACAGTGGATGATTCAACTTGCGAATTAGAGTATATAGCAGCAAGTGAGGCAACGAAGGAGGCTATATGGCTAAAGAACTTCATTGGAGGCCTTGGAGTTGTATCGGCTATAAAGTAGCATATGGAAATTTTCTATGATAGTGAAAGTGCAGTTGCCTTAGCTAATGAACCAAGGGATCACGGGTGATCCAGACACATCGACAGAAAATATCATTTCATCAGACATCGAATAGAAGAAGGACTCATCGTGGCAAACAGGGTATCATCGGATGAGAACCTAGCAGATCCCCTCACAAAGGGACTGGGTAGGGTTAAGCATCTCTAGCATGCGAGGCTCATAGGGCTGAAGGATGATATTAATTTTAATAGTTAGATAGCTTTGAAATTTGTACAGTGTAATTGACATTTGATGATAAATAAAAGTTATTGTTTATTTATAAGTATAAGTATTTCTATCTTTTGTCAATCGTTTACTATCATTTCATTTTTGCATGTTTTGACCTCCAGAATAATTATGTTATGATATATCAAATTATTCAAATTCTCCACAGTCAATCATATGTTGGAAGTAGATATGAATCAAGAATGTTATGAGTTGGCTTGTAGATGTCTAAGTTGTTGGACTAGAAAGTGGTGCTACAACACTCATGAGTGCTTATAAGTTATGAGTATTGGATTCAACCCATGCTCAGTTGTATCACTTCATGGAATTTATCTCGAGTGATCGTGAGATGGTAATATCATATAAGTATTCAAACCTAGAGATATGAGTTGTTGACAATGAGTTGGTTATACATTGATTGTACGAAAACGCATTGGTAACTCGATGTTATAAAATGTGCCTTTGTGTATAATTCAACAACTAGTAGAACAAGCATATGAGTCAAAGTTTATTTGTTCCTTCTTGGATTAGAAGCGATATCTGGGCTCCTCGATGATTTTGTTTTGACCTATGTACCGGGCCCGGTCAGAACTAAATTGATGTGTTCAATTAAGTTCTATGTCAAACAAATCAGAAATCGGGAAACAAACTACTGGACAATAAGCAAGACATTGTTCCATGTATTTGTCTAGCTAATATGTAGCACATAGGATTATATGATCACTTATCTTAAATGGCGTATCATCATCATCTCAGTTCCGCGAGACCTTGATAGAGCTACAATTTTTAATCTATTCCTGAAGTCATTCTTGTAGTAATAGTTATTAGACTTATCCAAGTGGGAGACTACTGGATTAGGTGTCTAAGTTCATAACTATTTCTATAATGTACTTGACCCAGTTGGCATGGTCCATTTGGGTTGCATAGCATTGCAACACTTGGATAGACTAAGTGAGAGAGAGGACACTTAAGTATTATTAATATATTATAAGTTTTAATATATTAATAATATTATTGAATTAGTATTAATGAAAGAATTAATTTGGAATTAATTAAGTGATCAAAAAGAGACTAATTAAATATATGGGGTTGATTGTGTAAATAATCTATTCTTTTATATTTGGGCTAATGATCCATGGTTTGTATGGATTGGGTTAAAACCCATAATGTGCTACATGGATAGTCCATGGAGGTTACAAACCTATGGATCATGGAATATGAAAAGACATGACAATTAGGGTTTACATGATGTAACCCTACTTGTGACACAACTATATAAAGACCCCACGAATTACCAAAATTAGCACTACAAGCAAGTAATAGAGGGCTAGTCGATTTTGGGGTGTAAGTGATCTTCTCTCAAAGTTATTCTAAGTGTTGTGGTGTTGTGTGAGACATTTGAGGTATCACACTTGAGGTGCTAGGTTGATAAGGTTTAAAGGAATCCAAGCAACTAAAAGGTATATTCTTCTACTAGCATTTATTTTTTAAAAGTTCCCCATGCCATGCTAGTTAAGTTAAGAACCTTGGGAAATCATTTTTGGATGTATCTTAGTAAAACATAGATCCAAGGTTTCTAGGTTTGCTTGTACACCTTATGAGTGTTAGAATGCTCAAAACCCTTCAGTTCAAACCTTCATGGGTGATTTTAAAACTTCTTTTGAATAAAAAACTATCATGCCAAATAAAGCGATCACCAGCCTTGGTTCTACACTCCAAATAGAAAAGGCAGCTATTACGAAGGTTCGTACTGAAATACAAGCTGGCAATACGGAGTTTCAAACATCCATCTCGTCCGAAATTGAAAAGCTTCAGGAAGATTTGGCAATAGAGAACAAGATCATGGATGAACTTGTTGTTCAAACAGAAAAGATGAAGGTTCTATTTGTAAAGTTATCTTATGCGAATAAATAAATTGATGAACTCAAGTCTGAGAAAGTTGTGATCAATAGTTGTGTAGTTGGTGTAAATGCTCACTTGCATAATCTCATTGAGACTTGTGATTCACACCTCATAGTTTCTGTTCGTCAGCATCTTACTGAGAAACTAAAGCCCATTTTTTCCATGCTTGACCGAATTGGGGATTTTTCGTAATCCTTTGCAATTCGAAAACAATGGGGAGAAGCAAAGAAAGTATCAGGTGAAGAAATTAAGAAACCAGCTTGTAGCTATGATAAGCACGAACAAAAACCACCCAAGTCAAAAGATCTGAAGGATAATTTAGCTTCGGCATCAAAAGGAAAAGAGAAATTGGTTGATGATGATGAGGAGGAGGAAGAATAAGAAGATGATGAAAATGAAAAATTAACACACAAAGTCTTGGGACATAGAGATTGATGAGAAAATACAAATAGCCAAGGAAGTTGAAGCTAAAGGAATGGAAGCCCGTGAAGCCCAAGTCACCCTGGAAACTCAAAAGCTTCTATTTCCTGCCTGGTCCATGGGGTTTATTTTGAATGAAGCCATTGATAATCTAAATATTTACTAGCTTGAGCCTGTATTATCATTTGATTTGGAGAACTCTTTAGATTCACAACTTGATCTTCCAATCACATAGAAGGCCTTTTAGTTTCATAGCTTTGACAAGATTGCAAATGTTTCTCTTCCATACCATGAAATTGATTAGGTGCTTTTATCGTTCTATCTCAAGCACATAAAGCCTCAGTACCAAACCTGGAGCTCAAAGAAAATTACTCTTGTCAAGGTTTTTAGACCAATTGAATCTGAGAGCTTTATCAATGCTCGTTTCAAGGTTGCTCGTGGGGAAGCGAGTTCTGTCTTTGAATTTACTCTGGCTGATTTTCCCTACCTTAATCCATAAAACTGGATTTCTCTGTTGCATCTATTGCTAAAGGATGAATAGTAATTCGAACCTATAGTTGCACATCTTAAAAGAATGTTGGTTGGTTACATCCAAGAAATTAGGAAGATGGATGTTGAAATTGCGACTGTCCTTCTCAAGTAACCTACATTGCTTCCTATGGAGCCTCCTAAAGATCTTGACAAGATGAAACTGGGGAGAATACTAAAGGATGATTGAAATGTGGCATTTGAAATACAAGAAAGAGCTAATGCTAATTTTCAGAGTTTGCTTCTTTCTATCTGACAAGCATCTATACTCCACCCCATGCCTGGAATACATTTTGGAGTCTATAAATTAGTGCAAAGCGAACAGTGTTGCGGACAATAAATGTTTATCAAATATACTCAGCTAGTACATCTTATTTCCCAAAACTCTGTTGGGAATGATGCCAAAACTTTTCAAAGTTCAAAAGTGCCAACAGAACTGAAGAATTTGCTTTCCTTATTTGACACAAAAGGAGGAGATTGTTGGGTTATTTAATAGATTATGTCAAATTTTGTTATTTATGCATTTAGCCTTTTTACAGATTGGGCATACCCATTTGTCTTGATGTTGCTAGGGCTAGGCTTTAAATACGGCATGCATGTATTGTATTAGGGTGAATCGTTTTTTGTGATTCCTTACCGTGCCTTTACAGTAGAAGTTCTTAATCGAGATCTTCCAAGGCATTTATTATTAATCATTCGACACTACTTTGATCAATGCATTCATTGTTTGATTTACTTTTCTATTAAGAATCTTTTGATCAAATCCTAATTATTCTAACAAAACATCGAATTATATGAAAAAAAATCAATTAATTCTAACTTCATATGATTGAGATATGTACATTTTACAAAGCGGAAGAGATTCCAAAAAAGGTGTTGAAACAAAAAATATGTCGCATTAACATGATGTCTTAGCCAGTTTAATATATAGCGAAAATATGTGTTTGAATAGTCTAAAATGAAGTATAAATATCAAATTACATATTAGAAAAAAAATCAAGTAATTTCGAATTCATACAAGTGATTTATACATATTTTAAAAAGCAAGAAAAATTCTGGTCGGTTTCGGTTTTATATCAGGGTTTTGTATAACCCACAACAAAAGAATGTAACTTTAGCGGTAACACAAATCGTCGCAATTGATGTCCCTCGTCGTCGCTAAAGGTATTAGCGACGACATGTCGTCGCTAAAGGGTTGTCGCTATTACCTCGTAGATAATACTCGTTTGTTGTCGCAAACAGCGTCGTCTCTAATACGTATTTGTCATCGCTGCAGAGTCGTCTCTATAAAAATTCCAGCCACCGGCCGGAGTTTTTCTAGCAAAGCTTCCCGGAGTTATTGATCATTGCAATTGGTCATTGCCATCCCTAAAGGTGTCGCTCCTAATGTTTTTTTTTAGAAAAAACATATTTTTTATGGTATTAGTTTATATATATTATAAAATCCATGTTTGATAAATATAAAAAAATAAATACATACCACATTAATTAAAACATCAAACATAACATATTACATAAAGCATCTAATGCATCCTAAATAAACATCTAATATACCATCCATAAATATCTAATAAATTCACAATAACATCATCCATAACATAAAAAGACGAAATACTATGTGTCTTCATCTTCCTCATCGTTGTTTTCCTCATTGTTGACTTGGTTTTTAAACGAAAGAATAATGTCTCCAATGGCCATCACAAATGTCGGTTTTTCAAGAAAAGTATTCACATCAACATCCTACAATTAAGTCACAAGCACATTAAGTCATAAACAATTCAACAAACTATCAAACCATCAAAGCACCAAATGAATTAAGTCGTTAACAATTTAACAAACTATTAAGTCGTGTGACTGTGACTGCCATTAGGATGGAGAACTTGTACCCGCGGCTGAAGAAAGTTTAAGCCCAATGCCTCTCACATTCCGCCTTCATGTACCCAACACCTTCTCAAATATTGCGATCCAATCAATGGTGTACGAATCACCACCAGAGTTGGCTATGTGACGAGCCTATAGAGCAACCTCAGCAACTAAGGCATTCTGTATTTCACAAAGATTGTTAATATACATTAAAACTAATACAAAAAAACCAACAATTTACTTGCATTTTAAGTAATATTAGCTTACATATTGGTCTTCAACCAAAGGATCAACAAATTCGCCTTTTTCATTCACATGTGCACTATGACATGCTTCAGGTCTATTCAAATTCAGTTTAACATTACAAAATATGTTACAATTGAATAAAAATTAAAAAATATGTTATAACTGAATAAGCATTATCATAACTTACTTTCTTTAAACAAGCACTACCATAGCTGCACGTCCTTCCACGATTCTTAACTATTTGCTTCTTCCGACATTCTTTGTTTCCAGCGGATCGTTTTTTATGCTTTTTTGTTAAGAAGTGGTCAACAACAGCATTCCAACACTGCAGATCCATACCCATAGGGGCTTGAGCCCTTACTGCCTCCACATCCCCTGCTTTTCTGTTAAGAAGTGGTCACCACCGTCTCCTCCATGACCCATCACACCAGCCATAAGATGGAGCAATGCAATCCAAAAAAATGACATTGTGAAAAATTATAACACAATATGAATATATATATATATATATATATACACACACACACAATAATATGATATGATTACAAAATACAAACCTTATTTTACTAGTCAAATGTAAATATTTTTTTAATCATTCTCTCCCTCGGACACTTTAGTGTCTGCTCACACATCACTATCATAATCAATCTTGCAATCAGACACATTTTTAATGATACTCGTTGGTAGGTCAACTTCAATATCATCTTTAACTGATTGAGAATTTTGAAAGTACTTACTAAAGTTGATTGAGAGAGTGAAATTAGAAGAAGCATTACTAAGAACGAAAACAGTTGAATCATTGTCAACATTTTCAATGGGATCATGGCCGACATCGTTCATCGTTAGATCCCAAATTCTTCCATGATTAACATTTTCAACAACCCACCGTTGATTGTCATTTTCGTCACTTCGAGAAGGTTCTTAGATGTAAAATACTTGCTTGGCCTACGTAGCAAATATGAGTTGATCTTCATTGCTTAATTTGCGTTGTGGGTTGATACTGGTGAAATTATTATTAGATTTATCTCATGAAGTATCGAACCACTTGCAATGAAAAAGTACGGTGGAATATTTATGAGGATAATGCAACTCGCTAATCTCTTCTAGCTGACCATAATATTTCTGCTTATTCTCTCCCTCAGTTAGAACCCTCGAGTTTTGTGTTGATTGTTGGGCATCACGCATAAGTACAATAAACCTAACACTATTCACTATGCACTCGGTGTAAGTAAAGGCATTTGCATGCGCACCCATTGAAAGACTCGATAACTCCTTGTTAAACTTTGGAGATTTTTGCTTTTGCATATCATAGACCTTATGAAGGAACCACTTAGGGAATTTGGTATTTTCACCACTTTTAGGATGTAATCATTTGAATTCACTACATTAAAAATAGACAATGAATTAAAAGATAAGAACACTTACGCAATATACTTTCTGACTTCCTCACAACTATCAAGCAAAAACCAATGTAGACGTTTTCTCTCCTCTAGACGAAGATTTTTCATTTTCTTTGTGCTAGCCGGTCGACACATAGACTGAAACACCCATAACATTGGTTCTTCTATGACAACATCCTCATCTCTTTCGAGGCGATTGAATCGAGTCTCGACATCTTTAAGGTACATCGTACAAAATGATAATGCCTCTTCAGAGACATAACCCTCATCTATAGAACCTTCCAGTCTCGCCTTGTTTCTAACATACTTTTTTAGTTTTTTCATATACCTTTCGAAGGGATACTTCCATCTCATACATACTGGGCATCCGAAAATAGCTTCATCAGGTAAATGTAAAACTAAATAAACCATAATTTTAAAAAATGCAGGAGGATAGATCACTTCTAATTTGCACAATATTTTAATAATGGTTGGTTTCACTTCTTTCATATCCTTCACCGATAGTGTTCTTGAGCAAAGTTGCTTAAAACCATACAAAGCACTATTATTGCTATATAAACACCTTTGCCCAAAAGATCTTTAACTCCGATGGGTAAAAAAACGTTGCATAAGAATGTGATAATCATGAGATGTCAACCCAATAATGTTAGTATTGGTTTCATTCACTTTTTAACGACGTTAGATCCAAACCATCTAGCGGTTTCACATTTCTTATAAACTTACAAAAACGAATGCGGTCAGGTTTCGTGAATGAGTAAGGTGGATGAGGTTTAAGGAACTTGTCGTCACTCTTTTTCAACCATTGACTTTTCCGAATGTTCATTTTTGTCAAGTCCACCCGAGCATTTGATGTGTCTTTAGACTTATGATTCATCAAAGAAGTACCCACAAGACTCTCACCCACATTTTTTCAATATGCATAAGATCGAAGTTGTGCTTCAGCTCCAGAGAAGACCAATACTCAAGTTCAAAGAGTATGCTCTTTTTAGACCAACTAAACTCGAAACCCTCACGGTCTCTCTTAATACTAGCTCGTTGAGCAACTACTTTACCCGATGGATGAAACAATAGACGAGCATGTTGTGCTTGTATTTCTTCCTCACTAAACTGTCTTGGAGGACCTCTTGTCTCATGTTCGTCATTATAGTCCAAACTTTTTCTCCATGGATGATCAATGTCTAAAAACCGGCGATGACCAACATATACGACTTTATTTGATACTCGGTATGATGGAGTGTCTTCGTTGCAAGTCAGATAAACTACTACGAGCTGGAAAGTCGTTTATTGTCCATAACAACATTGCTTTCATATTGAAGAATGTATATATCGCTGTGTCTTTAGTACATACTCCAAAACTTTATAGCTGCTTCAACTCATCCACCAACGGCCTAAGGAACACATCCAAGTCCTTCCCGGGTGCTTTAGGGCCGGGAATCAACAAGGTCAACATGAAAGATGAATCTTTCATGCATAGCCATGGTGGAAGATTGTAAGTGGTGAGTATGACGGGCCACGTGCTATGAGGATTACACATGTTACCAAGTGGATTAAAACCATCAGCAGCAAACCCTAAGTGTATGTTTCGGGGTTCCCTCAAGAAGTCAAGATACTTCATATTGAATATTTTCCATGAAGTACCATGAAGAATCGTACCATCTTTAGATCGTCCGGTATTGTTCCAAATCATATCTTTAGTTGTGTGTCTAGAACAATACAAACATTGTAGTCTTGGGGTCACAGGAAAGTATGGTAAAACCTTATAAGCCACTTTCTTACCCTTTGTATTTTCATCAACCCACCGACGCTCATTACAAACTGGACACTTTTTCAACAACTTGTGTTCTTTCTAGAAAAGATAGAAGGCGTTTTTACATATGTGTATCGACTCATAACCCAATCTGATCTTTTTAAGTGTCTTTTTTGCTTCGTAATGTGACCAGGGGAGGGGGTTGTTTCCTTGAGGAAATGCAGTATGCAACAACTCAAGAAGCTGATCGAAAGAACTATCAGTCAATTTGTTGATCAACTTGATATGCATCAGCTTTGCTAAAAAGTCAAGGGACGAAGACGAACATCCATGATATAATTTTAATTGGATTTCCGCTAACAACTTTTGAAATCCATCATCGACACCGCTATCGTCAGTATATGGGTTCCCTTCTTCGCGGTTGGTATCATTTTCAATCACACCCCGTAACATCAACAAAAACATCGGTCATCTCATTACCATGCTGTATGTCTTCGACAACCGGGTGAGTTGTATTTTCACCGTTATACTTCCATATAATATAATGTGGACTAAAACCATGTTGAAGTGTATGGAATTTCATTATGGCTAGTAGTATAAATTTAATGCCATTACATTTGTTACACGGGCATCTGATTTATCCATTGTTATCGATGTGTGGTTTGGACCTCTCGAGAAAAGATTCGAGTCCTTGTTGGAACAAGGTTGAGTTATGGATTTCAATAGTAGTCCACGTTTTATTAATAAACATGTTGCAACTGAAACATAAGTTAGGTTTTAGTGTTTACTCTACAAGAATTAGAATTAGGATTGAATATTTATAATGATAGAGTAACCACTCAATCAGATGGAATAGAAAATCAGACAATGGTAGAGTATTCACAAGTGTAGGCTTCTAAATCTACTTTTTGAATACCTTACTTCATATGGAAATGTGTATTACATGATTGACCATTTAAGAAAAATTCGGCAGCATTTCCCCTTGGATCCTAAGTGTATATATATATATATATATATATATATATATATATATATATATATATATATATATATATATATATATATTTCTCTTTGCTCATCTGTATATATATATATATATATATATATATATATATATATATATATATATATATATATATATATATATATATATATATATATACAGATGAGCAAAGAGAAAATAACAACCGAATATTTCTTAAACAATCAATCATGTGATACACATATACATCCTAAATGAGGTAAAATATTCAAAAAACAGTCTCTAAACGGGGATCACCCGGAATTAGTTTGTAAATCAATTTCGAACAAGTATTTCTAGGCTTTTGATGATTTAAAAAGAAGAGATTTAAAATAAAAAAAATATTTTTATTATAACATTGTAATTTAAATAATTCAGTTATTGAATTAAAACTTAGTAGATGTATTGTATTAACTTTATATTTTTATTTTTTATTATAGCAATATATTTTAAAAGATAGTATATATATATATATATATATATATATATATATATATATATATATATATATATATATATATATATATATATATATATATATATATATATAGTTTCAGTTTCATTTGACACCATTTTAATTTTGTGAAACCGTGAGACTAAATCTAAAAATAATTTTAAAATGCAAAACAAATGAAAAAATCCAAAAATTCTTTTTTTAAATATTATTTTCGGAACTTGAATTAACTAAAAAAATCCCGTTATTTTTGAAAAGTATGTGAAATGTTTTAATAGAATATTACACTGACATATTCTAAAAAATAATTTTAAAATGCAAAATAAATGGAAAAATCTAAAAATTCTTTTTTTGAATATTATTTTCGGAACTTGAATTAACTTAAAAAAAATTGAAAAAAAAAAAACAATAAATAAAAATAAAAAAATGCGTCTCACGGTCTCACAACATATAAGTGGTCACACATGAACCTAACTATATATATATATATATATATATATTTCTTATTTATATCATTTTTTTTTTCATATTTTGATTTTTAGTATCAACTTTTTTTTTATTTTTTTTATTTTTGTATTTTGAGTAAATTATAACTTAGTAGATTTAACATTTTAAATTTAATTTTTTATTTTTTCTTATAACATTGTACTTTTAAAGGATATTATATATTTGTTATTTATTTCATTTTTTTGCCATATTTTAATATTTAATATCATCTTATTTTTGTTTTTATTTTTCTATTATCACATTATACCTTTTGGTATTTATTTTTATTTATATTATCTTACTTATTTTGTTTTTTTTATTATATTATAATAATTTAAAAAGAGTTCTTTTTTTTTTTTTAATTTTCAATTATAACATCCTATCATAACATACATATACATCCAATATACATATATTTTATCTTAACATACAATATAGACACATACTGATGCACTTATACATATTTTTTCTCGTATATTTTTCATACATACAAATACATTTCATATTAAAATCCATATATACATTTGAATACAAACACCGAGATTTTCACATAAAAATATCTACATTTCGTATACATATATTTTTTCACATACATTTGTTCATATATGCCCATATACATACATTTCACATAGAAATACACTTATACATATTTTCACATACACTTTTTCATACATACACATACACATACATTTTTTCATACAAATTCACATATACACATTTGCATATTCATTTTTACATACATATTCATACATGTAGATTTCACATATATACCAAAATACACACATTTCGCATACCAAAATATACATTTCACATACCAAAATGTATACAATTCACATATACTTCATATACATTAAGAAAAAAAGGGAAAAGAAAGAGGAACATGCTATTTTTGCCAGAAAAACAAATAAGTTGCCGGAAAATGGTGACACCGATGGTGCTGGGGTGGTGATCACCACCGGAGACTAGTTGCCGGAAAATGGTGACGCTGATGGTCATGTGATGGTGTTCACCACCGAAGACTACTTAAAAGCACCAAAAACATGAAATTAGAGCTAAATATGGTAAGAAAACAAGAGAAATAGAAAGGAAAAGGAAAACGTACGTTACACGAGGTTTAGGGTCGTCGGAAAAACTTGGAATTCGTCGGAAATCGGTGGTAATCGCCGAAAATCGATGGACATCAACAGAAATTGAAGCCTTACAAGCAACCTACGGTTAGTGGTGGTATGGGTTGGTGTATTAAGCCGGAAAAAACGTAGGTCGTCGGAGTTTTGCGAGAATGAACAGATGCATAAAATGGGTCGTCTGGGACGAAGTGGGAGTCAAAAAGGTGTCACCTTTAGCAGCGACGCATTTAGCAACTACAAATACGCAATAGCGGCAACACGTTGGAGGGAAAAACATGTGCCATTATGTGGTTACTATTCACCGTCTGATCCAAGATTAATCGAACGATCAGGATGACATTGACGCGAATCGCCATCAATAGCGGCAACGTGTCGTTGGTGACGCCGCTATTAGTTCCCACGAGATGAAACCCTAGCAGATGGACCAGTTTAGCATCGTACAGTCACGATCAAATGACGTGTGGCAGAAGAGGATCGCCGGTGGCAGACCTTTAGCGACGACATATATAGAGACAACAGGACGCTTTAGCAGTGATATGAACTATTTTCGTCGCTAAATGATGGTGTCGTCGCTATTGATATCGACATGAACTAAGATGTACCATTGTACATTTATACGCCATGATGAAGCAATAAGTTTTGCTCTTGTAATATGTACAAAGCATGTGCGGCTAGATTATCCTATAGAGAAATTATATATTATGATATTTTTTATCCATATAAATCATTATGATATTATGATATGTATAGAGAAATTATATATTATGATATTTTTTATCCATATAAATCATTATGATATTATGATATGTGTAATATTTAATGTTAATTTAATGAAATTTAATAATATTTTATTGTATTAATTTTACGAATGTCATTATTTAAATTGATAGATAGGGTATGGATAGGAATAAAAAAACATAATGATATTTAATTTCTGTATCCAATAACATAAACAGAATGATATTTAATTTCTGTATGTTGGGATCAAGAGAGGAACACTTTTCCAATCCTTTAGCCATTAAATTTCTACTTGACGTGTATTCTCTTTTTAACGACTGTGCAACCACAATATATAATTTTTCGGCTTTGAAATCATATCAACGACGATAACACTCATCACCTTCTAGTAATTAATCTGTGTAGGGGTTATTGTTGTATTTCTCTTATTTCTTCATTCCTTTATTGTATCTTTTGTATCTATTTATAGATACCTTCTCATGTTATGCAATTCATTCTAAACCATTTGGGTTGTGGTGACTTGGTAAGGCATGTGGAAGATATGGTGGATAACCTATTGACCCATGTTCAAATCCTGGCACCACTCAACTCAGCCCTTGTGGCCATGGAGGTTCGCCTGCAGTGACTCCAGGGCATGAAGCAAAGCTTTATGTTTGCAGCGGGGGATTAGTCGGTGCGCGAAAGCTGGCCCGGAAACCCTCGTTAGGGAAGTTCCCTTTCCAAAAAAAAAAAAAAAAATTCATTCTATTCATCTTACTGTCACATATTAATCACGACAAAAACAAAAATAAAATAGAATACATGACGTCTATTTTCTTTTTAACTAGTGTGCAACCACAATATATAACTTTTCCGCTTTTAAATCATATTAATCACGACAAGAACAAAAATAAAATTAATGCGCAAATGAGTGAAGAGAAGATCGCTATACACAACAATTGTATACTTCCTTAAAACAGTTTTACTCAAAATTGCTATAAAAATACTAGAATAATATACACGAATACTAAAGTAGTAAAGTTTCCCTCGAATACTATGAGCACGTTTCCATCAAATTAAGCACCTTTAATTGAACACCGGTTTTTCCATGAACTTATAAGAGCCCCCATAATCTTTCGGCACAGGAAGATCAAGTTCCGAGCAAACAAACCGGATTATCTCTCCGGTCAAATCCCCGAAGGACAACTTGTTTAGGGTAACCGCAATAGAAAACCTGTTATTAATGTCACAGTAAGCCGTGGACCCACCCAACCCTGCGTGACCAAATCCAATCGTCGAACATGCATCCACCGTGCAAACTTTCCTAAACCCAAGTCCAAATTTTCCTTTCGGCAAGATTAAATCCTTATATTTTCCGTTTCCCAAGAACGCATCATGAAGTTTTGATTTTGAGTTGCTAAAGATTTTAGTCTCGATTTCATCACCTGTGGCGTCTGTTTCGGGGTTTCGGATGAAATAAGTGTCATTACTTTCATCTTTCTGGTTCTTGGAGGGGAACGTGGCGGGGTGGTGAGGGTGGCTTCCAAGTGGTGGGAGGGAGGAGGAATGGCGGGGAGGGATCGTACCACCGTCCACAAGGGCGGCATAGTAGCGGGCTAATGCACGGGCCGAGAAGTGTCCGTTAGAGGCAGGTAATATAGCACGGCGGATATTGAGCTTGTCTGCTAAGGAAATGAGGTTTTCAAGTATGTGAGGCATGAATGAGGAAGGTACGGCAGTCCTGTACTTACACTTTGCTATTAGATCTGAAAACGTATGGAATTCATTTCTATCGTACGTAAGATTTGCCAGACGAGATTCCACACCTGAATTTTATATAAAATCATAAACTTTTTATGAACTATATATGAGGCAGGACAAGACGTACAAAAAAAAAAGTTATACTTTATCGTTTTGTATTGTCATTTAACAATAAAAAATGGTCCTTTACAAGGTCAAAAAAAGATAGAATAAACTAATCATGATTACTTTATTAATTTTTTTAAATTTTAAAGTATAGAAAACCATGCATTGCCCCGTTACCTAATTTTCCCTTCTTCTTCATCTTACGGAAAAATACATAGAATTACATTGTTTCATAACATTATCCATTTAACAACTGGACTATTATTTTTTTTTATTGATTTAGCCACTTGAATGTTAATATAATACTCATAAAAATAAAACAGGTTAAATTACTGGCTAAATCAATATCATGATGAAACTCTGATCAAGGAAGTTGCAATTTTAATTTTTAAGGGCCACTATGAAAAGCTTATTATTTATATGGTGAAAAATATAGCGGTATAAATAATTCCTACGTAAAATAGTTTAAATGGCTAAAGTAATATAAACAAATGTACAAAGCCTGTCTTCATTGAGTTTTTCATGAATCTCACCAGAAGGAATCCCTATATAAAATTCGCCTTCAACGTTTAGTGGGCGAACAAAAGCTTCCTCAAGAACATCTTGAAACTTCTTTCCGGATGCACGCTGCACGTTCAAGAACACATATATAGATGAATCGAAAATAATGAATACATGAAAATATATCATTATTCCATTCATGTTTCATGTCATTTATACCACAAAGAGGCACCAAGGGCCCATTTGTTACTCAAGACAGAAGATCATAGGATAGGTTGTACTTCATTTCATGTGCATTGGATGGAGACTAGGACCAATCTCAATAGGATAAAATGTATTCTTTTTCCTACACAAAAAGATGGAACAAGGTAGGACATGGAATGTGTCTAAATGTCTTGTCGCTGCAGAACACGTAAAGGTTTTTCTCATCCTCATCAATAAAAATAGCCCTAAACATAGAAGATGCATGTTATCTTACCTCAATGATTCCACCACATAGCCAACCATATGAGAGATAATGATATAATTGATCACGACCAGGTTCGGTTTCTGGTGCAACCTCCGCAATGCGTTTTACACACTCATCCCAATCACAAAATAATGTAGGATCATTTCTAGTATTGTCAGCAAGAGCGTTGTGCAAACCAGATGTATGATTCAGTATATGATGAACCTGCATGAGAAAGGAAAAGTGATGGTCCCTTTGAATATGGATATACATTTACAACCTTATAAAGAAAATATACAACAGAATGCTACCAAATAAAGAGATTGTCACAAGATATCACACTAAATGGTTTCTCTTTTTTTTTTTTCTACAAATAGGTTATTCTTCCGACAACCCTAATTAGCCCACACCAACCTTCCGAATCCACAGTTTGGGATTTAGAGTTTAGGATACACAATGGCCCATTATATGGATGACATAGAGCCTACCATAAGGAGCCAATCAACTATGGAATTAAATCTCCCATGTTATGGTTGTTGAGACTATAACTATAGTGTGTTTCTAAAACGATATATACCACTCCAAACAAACCTCTGTTATGTCGTGAGAGTGTTTTAATAATGTTTTCTCTAGTGAGATCAGGTAAGTAACGATAACATTAAGAATAAGGGGGGAAAACAATTGAATGAGGAGAACCTTTATTTGATCCTTCCCATTTGTACCAAACTCTGGCCAAATGTTTGCGACCTTTTCATCAAGGTTTAGTTTCCTAAAATGAAAATACATATTTGCTTATATTTCCTTGCTTATATTTCGTTGATGTTAAAAATATAAAATTGAAGAAGATACCCTTTATCAGCCAGCCAATGTATCATTCCTGCTGTGACACCCTTAGTTACTGAGAAAGCAGGAAATAAGGAATCAGGTTGAACTGGACGAGGGTTGTCTTTTCCCAGCACTCCAGCTGCAGTATCAATGATCACTTGCCCATCTTTGTAGGCACAAACCTAAGAAACATAAACCAGATTTTGAGTGATTACACAATGTATAACTCATGTACATTGATGTTATTAATGACATGTAAAAAAAATACTAATTCAAGCTAGGTTTTTAATAGCATGCTCCAATCTGCAAAGTAACGTTGCCATTATGAACTATTAAAGGGTATCAATTATAGTTATAGGGATAGGGTTGGAGCAACGAGCAACACAAACTTTCTATGGTTATTTTCAATGATGAAGATATATAACGAGTACACTAAGGTCTTTGATACAATCAAGTAATGTCCCAATCTGCAAAGTAACGTTGCCAGTATGAACTATTAAAGGGTATCAATTATAGTTATAGGGATAGGGCTGGAGCAACGACCAATACAAACTTTCTATGGTTATTTTCGATGATGAAGATATATAACGAGTACACTAAGGTCTTTGATATAATCAAGTAATGTCCCACTTTTCTCGATGGGGCTGAAAGTTGCAATAATCATGCCACATTTTTCCAAGTCAAATGAATGCCAAACATGGTACAAGTAATAAAGTAAACTAATTTTTCCACTTGAACAAGTCTTATAATGTTATTTTCAGTATGAGGATATGGAAGTCTTTGACATCATTTTCAAAATGCGAGATTGAGAGCTAATCTCTATTTCACGGATAGGAAAAAAATTGCAATTTTTGTCCCTCATTTCAGTCTAGCGAACATGTGCCAAGGGCAATACAACTAATATGGCAAACCACTTATACACTGTCTTATTAAGTGTTTTATAGGGATATTTTAGATGATGATTGTTAGCGTAATATTTAATATTTATCATATTTGGTTTTAAGGACAAAGGGGATTAATGTGTTTAAAACATATGTAATTGAACACACATGAAACACGACACAAGTAATATTCATGTAAACCAATTATACATGGACTAAACTCAACCGAATAGACATATTTCTAGTGTTTTTTTAGCCCTAACAATACTAGGAGTGAGGGTCGGAGTTGAAGACGTGTCAAGTGTGTCACCGTACAACCTGTGTCGTAACGGGGACCGAAATATTAATCAATCAATAATTTGCCGTTAATTACTCTCAATCAGTTGCTAATCCGTGCTAATCTAAGTTCTGGGACCTACTTTTAGTCTTCGCACAATCCTACTCGAACCAAGCAACCGTTGGGGTATGAAGTTTTGTCCAACATAGTGCACTTAGAATCAAGTGGAACACTTAGATGGAGCATTTTGAGTTCAATGGAAGACTTTGAACTTAATGGAGCACTTAGGGTTCATGAAGCATGTACTAAACGAACACATCATCTGAGAATGCATCGAATCATCTGACAAAGGAATGGATCTAGTGCCAAAGGAACGAATCATCTAAAAGGGAGTTTGGGGCACCTGGGAGCAACTTGGAGCAACTTGGAGCACTTGGAGCAACTTGGAGACTGCTCGTGGAAGTTTCTCATGAGATGTTTCTAATAGAAGTTGCTCACACGATGTTGCTCATGGAAGTTGCTCACGTGATATTGCTTACATGGCATCGCTCATGGAAGTTGCTCGTGATGATGCTCATGGAAGATGCTCATGGAAGATGCTCGCAGATGATGCTCATGGAATATGCTCGCGGATGATTTAAGGGAACCCCTTCATGGGCTAATTATGGGTGGGCATGACCCATCATAATTAGGGTTTTCCATGCTTGCCTGTAAATAGGCTCATATGCCATCATTGTAAAATTGCTAGAGTTCTGTGAGATTTCAAAGTAAGATACACTTTTGAGTGCTTGTAATAGTTCCAGAAAATTAATAAAATATTATCTCTCTCTTATTTTCCCGTAGACATAGGTCACATTGACCGAACCACGTTAAATGTTATGTTCCTTTGACTTATATTTTTTGAATTCATAATTCTATAAGTTCACCGTAGTTTGTTTCAGTATTTGTCTAAAGTGCTTAACTTGTTTTGTTGCAACCCAACAATGGATGATGTTCGGATTCGTATATGTAAGCCATGGTTCAAAGACCTGTCACATCAAAAATATTCCATTGGGATTATGGGATTTAACTTCTTTAAGATGGGTCCTAGGACACAGTCGACATGGTTTGTCTAGAGTGTTAAACACCTCTCTTCTAGAGTTATTTTGCATGTTAAGAATAAATCGGCCATTATTATCGTTTGAAGGTGAGATAAATAATACATCTTTGTTCAAACTATCAGTCTGATAACTCAAATAAATAAATAAATATTATTTAAATCACACTATATATATATATATATATATATATATATATATATATATATATATATATATATATATATATATATATATAAAAGTTCCTATGTCAGTAACTAAGTAAATTAATTAAGTATAATTAGGAGGAAATTAAGGGTGTTAACATTCAAAATTGTCACACTTAATTGATTACTATATAGATTGAATGGGGACATAATGTGAGTAATCTTCAATAATATAATGAGCTCAAGAAATTGTGTAGAATGCTCACTGGAAATGTGATCTATGGGGAAATTGAAGTAATATGTACTTGAAGATTTTTGGAGTTGTGTAGATAATTAAGGCATGCTCTCCTGATTTAAGTCCAAATTAGTTGTACAAATAACATTAGATCATGTGTATTGTGGTTTTGATTCGATAATATGCGTTTGTTGGAACCGAAAATAGGTGAAATGATGAAATATTAGTGATTTTGCTTAGTTTTTGTTTTTTAAAATGTAAATGTAACCTTTACTCCTAATAATAGGAGTATTTTAAAAAAGAATTGTACTTCATTTTTAATAATATATATTACTCATCATCGTACAACGAGTGAAATTGCCAACGTGCAACAAGTTGCGCTGCTAAACCTTTTTGTATAGTAAATCTAATTCTTTTAAAGACTACATCTATAGATCTAGGAGATATAACATTGATATGCATGATCCACTGTACTCTATTAAGAAACTTCACCGCATCCGGCACGAGGAAACCAAACATATCAAATGCAAATGGTATGAGCACATGTTGATTTTCTATGCACGATTTCTCTTGTTTGGTGACTTTGATTGTAGCAGCTTTTGAAACAGTCTATCCCGTCGTGAAACCCCCAATCCTCCAGCCCACAAGAGGTGATACCCCTATAAGGTCCACACATGCGTGCTTCCCTCCAACCGACCCATCCAAAAATCAAAATGTCAAACGATCTTAGGGCTGAACTTTCTTCTGTCGCGTCAGTCAAGAAATTCATAAGTGTCTCTTTCATGGCGGTAACCCCAACATGCTTAAAAATGTCAAACAAAACATCCCTAACCATATCGTGCCTGTATATTAACTTTGATAGTTCTTTACAGTGAACTGCATGCGCTCCAAAAGAATCCAAACATGCCTTGTGACATATCTCGTCGGCTGGGAATATTGGAATTGTGAGTAGATATTTGAGAATAGTACGATACTCCACAAGAGACATATGTTGGCATAGCCATCTATAGGGATAACTAGAATAAAATCTTGAACATGTGGTACACGTAAGCAAATGAAAAACCGCTTTTTGTCGAGTAGTTATGTCGAGATGCACTTACATATCTTAGACAGTTTTACGAAAAATGGCACTCACCAGTCTATTATGGGATTTTTTTTTTTTTTTTTTTTGTTGGGGGGGGGGGGGGGGGGGGGGGGGGGAGGGGTGTCTTTACATATATGGCCTGCGAGTAATCAATTTTGAAACACAGGTGTGTCTTTTAGTTTTTACAATACTTTTGATCAGTTGTTAGTTTTTTTAGGGAATTAAAACTGATAGTTACACATATGGCCCGATGACTAGAAACTTTCGAAACATAAGTGTGTCATTTGTTTATCTTTCCTAAATCTTAAACTAGTAATTTTTACATTAGTTGGTAGATAAGTATACAAGGTTGGTACCACTTACTAACTCTAATTTATGTCGTTGAATGAAAATATACATACTATATGTGACCGAACTAATACGTCGGAAATGTTCATATATATATATATATATATATATATATATATATATATATATATATATATATATATATATATATATATATAACGGATGGGTCGTGACATGTGAGATGGAAATGAACATTTGGTTTCTTGTTAATATATAATTATAAGTTATTTTTCATAAAAATTCAAAAATTTGTAATGGGGAAAAATTCCTGATTACGCATTGGGGATCCCCCATATATATATATATATATATATATATATATATATATATATATATATAACGGATGGGTTGTGACTTGTGAGATGGAAACGAACAATTGGTTCCTTATTAATATATAATTATAAGTTATTTTTCATAAAAATTCAAAAATTTGTAATGGAGAAAAATCCCTGATTACCCATTGGGGATGTGGATGGGATAGATTTCATCATAACCCTTTAGTTTCAGTATCACCAAAATTGCTTATGTCTCACATCAGTTTAAGATACGTGAGCTTAAACACCCAAATCACGATATGGAATGCATAAACACGGTGTTGTCATTACAATAATATAATTACAAACGAAGTTGAAGAGTTATGAAGCAATTTGGGTGATAGTGGATATAATAACTAAATCAACCAATTTGGGTGATAGTGGATATAATAGTGGATATAATAACTAACTCAACCAACTACATTCCAATTAAAGAGGTGTATTGTGTATCAAGGTTAGCTAAGTTTTACGTTGATGAGATAGTGAAACTAAATTAAGTTGCTATATCAGTAACTAAGTATTTTAACAAGGTGTAACTGCTTTTAACCGGAGCAAATTATGGGTTTTAACATAAAATTAGTCGACATAAGCATCATGAACACGTAAGACACGATTCCCTTAGAAAAACGTGTTGGTGGAATATAAGTTGGAGGTAGCATAATAAGCTTTGGTTAGGTTCGTCAAAGCACGAGGTGAGTTTTCATATCAATTTTGTAACTACTTGCATGAAAATATCTATCATGCAATAATTGATTCAAATATACTTTGTGAAAAATGTTGTCGCATGAAAAGTGTTCGGACTTGTTTATCTAGTTTGTTACTATCCGGGATGACACCTTTAGTGGGTACTAATGGGGTATTTGATAGTTAGACATATGAGGGATGTATTGTGACTCTCATGGATACGATTTGACATTTTACTATTTTCTTGGATATATAAATGCTTGAGCATAACGTATAGGTTGTGCCAAGTGGAAAGGGAAACAAATAATTGGTTTTTTCTTTAGATATTTGAAATATTCCTTAAGTTGTGTCTTCAGTTGAAACGTAATAGAGTAACTTTTGAATTAGAAATGCATGATAAAACTATAAACTTATACCTTGTTTTATTTTATGGATTCCATGCACGAAAGTTAAGACAATATTAAAAACTTCAACTGATTTAGGAGATTTTGGAACTTATTGATCGTCTATCGTATTTTGAAATTTGGAGTTTTACAACCTGTCATATACTAGTAACACAACTATATTGGAGGAGGGAGTGGTATGCACCTGGATTCCAAGTATTCTATCAGCATTCCCTAATTCAACCAAGAGGCACCTCAGCTTGGCTTCTACATCAGAATGGATTGGATTGTCACATAACCATTTTGTATTCGAGGCTGCTCCGTTAATTGTGTTGCTGAAACAAATAAAATCTAGTAAACATGGGTATGCCCGAATATGATTAGAAAATCAACAGCGACTGGTTGGAACTTGGAAGTGAAGAAAAATCATACCTTTCCAGAACAGAGTTAGTAAAACGTCTCATGATATATAGATAGCTTATCGGAATAACACTCAAGGATGAAAGCCCTGAAACGATGAACTATACTTTTTAAATAGTCATGGCTTATCCCAACAACACAACATGTACAAGGCTAGGTCTAAACGCTGTCGAGTTTTTAATTGATGGAAATGGAAGGAGAAACCGGAATACACGTGTTCTCATGTGGCAAGGGTTGGGAAACAAATGTACATCAGGTCTTAAAACGTTTAACTTTCTTGTATAAGTTTCAATCTTGATGTTTTGCCTTTTGCTCTTTCAAAGGTTTCATGTTTTCCAGGACCAAAACGAATCTGTGTATTTTATAGTCTATCGTCGTCATCCACTTTTAGTATTATTTAACTATGATGACAAACTTTTATTTATAAAAAATTAAAAGTTTTTAAGAAGACGCTTTAGTTAGGTGTTTTGGTTATTTAACTCCGGATTCTTTTTCCAACCACCCTAAATGTATCTAAAATCTAGATAATAAATTGCAGAAAGCTATTGGACGAATATTTGTGATTAAAGTTGCTTTTCTTTTAAGACAAAAATACATGGTAGTAAAAAATATATGGTTTTGGTAATGTTTCGTAACAAGTGATCTAATTGTGGATCCTTTACTGATTTTGGTCTCAGTACAAATAAAAAAGCCGATTATAGCTTTTATATCTTTTTATCTTTATATTAATTTAATGATTTAAAGTAACTAAAAATCTCTCTCTCTCTTTTTATATATATATATATATATATATATATATATATATATATATATATATATATATATATATATATATATATATATATATATATATAGACACACACAAGAAATGCGAGTATTAGCGGTTAGCGGTAAGAGACATCGCCGTTGAAAGTCAGGTATGTCACCGCTAATAGTTTCTGTGGTGATGCATTGCCACTAATAGGTTATCGTTGTTGCCTCACTGCCAATGGTAAATATGTCGCCAATATTGCTTTACGTCGCTGCCAATACACGGTCGACGTTAATGTTGTCGTCGATGCTAAAGCCTCGTCGCCACTAATACGTGTTCATCCCACTATTTGTAGTTTCCGTTTTTTTAGTAGTTAACATTAAAATTGGAAAACAAAATTGCAGAAAAATAGTTCGAAACATTAACAACTTAATAATATATATGGTATCTGATCCAAAATATTAATCCGAACATCCGGTCAAAAAATCTCATCCAAACATAGTGCAATATATATCCAAAATATTAGTCTAAAATACTAACACAAACAAAGAATTTCATAAATCCTAAAAAAAATAGCTACTCATCCTCATCATTCCCCTCGTTTCGATGGTTTTTATTTCATGGCAACAACGATCGAAACCATTCTTCCAGTAAGGTACTACAGGCCAGGTCTTTTATTATTGTTTGCAGCATGTCCAACTATAAAGAAAACAAAATATATTACCAACATATCGTAATAGCATTCTACTTTCCATTACAACATTGTACTTTCCAAATACAGTTAAACATGCTTGCTACACAATATCTTTGTACTTTTTTCCATTATTGCATATACATTAACATTGTACTTTTTTTTCATTTTTCCATTATAGCATTGTATTATACTAAACTAACAATTACCAACATATCATTATAGCATTTTACTTTCCAAATACACTTAAACATAAATCATACACAATATTGCATATATATTATATCATTGAAATTTCTTTCGTTTTCCATTATAGCATTCTACTATACTAAACTAACAATTACCAAACTACAAAATACCAATATATCAAACAATAAGCAAACTACAACCTATCCAATATTTCATATACATTATAACATTGTACTTTTTCATTTTTCCATTATAGCATTATATTAGACTAAACTAACAATTACAAAACTACAAAATACCAACATATCAAACTATAACCAAACTACATCCTACACAATATTGCATATATATTACAGCATTGTACTTTTTTCATTTTACCATTGTAGCATTGTCCTATACTAAACTAACAACTACCAACATATCATTATAGCATTCTACTTTAGAAATTAAGGTCATGATGATTATAGAATCCTATTTTTTTTTCATTTTTTGTAACGACCCAAAATTCAAGACCAAAAATTTCTTTTAATAAAACATTAATTAAAGCAAAATCATCAATCCAAAACATAAACATAGTATTAATTTCCAAAACACATGTTCATTATCAGAGTAAAACATTCATAGGCTATCTAATCAATGGTGTGTGCCATGCGATCACCCCGAGATCTTCCCTCCGCTACTGGAAGTACCTGAAACCAACACTGAAAACCGTAAGCACGAAGCTTAGTGAGTTCCCCACCCTTCCACATACCATGCATAACAACATACTGCACATACTAGGCCACGCCCGCTATCCTGGGCCTCGCCCGCTATAACGGCCCCGCCTGGCTTCAAGCACCGCTCGGATACAGATCTGTTTCAATTAGGCCTCGCTTGTCACAGGGCCTCACCCACTAACAAATAATAACACATAAACATGTCACAACACATAAACTAAACACATACAACTGGTCCTGTACTAAGGCCTTGCCTATCGTGGGCCTCGCCCTTGTCCTACTATTGATGAGTCATGGAACCCCGTCCACGCTCCTTCTAGTAGTGAGATATGGGCCTAGCCCACTCTCACTCCTTCCCTAACTTGGGCCTCACCCCTGTTCTGCTACTAATGAGATATGGAACCCCATCCACACTCTGCTATTAGTGAGATACGGGACCTCGCCCACACTCACCTCCCTACCAGGCACATACATGTATCATACAGACAACAAGTATAAACTATCATATAAACAAATCCTTAGGCACCCGCCCGCTATTAATGGACCTCGTTGGAATATCATACTAACATACGGTGCCTAGGGCTAACCCCCGGGCCTTCTACTCATAACTACATGGGCCGACATTGTGGCCTTAGACCCATTCACACAAGGGGAAACTCACCTACACTGGCTGAACTTGTTGATGATCTCACTAGCTACTGCCCAACAACTCTCTGAACTCCTGCTCCCCTTGCGCCACGAACTACCAATATCAATGCAACACTGAGTCTAACTGACCCCCGAGAGACAACCAAATCAACTTTGGTCAAAGTTAAAGTCCTGGTCAAAGTCAACCTCCCAGGTCAACCCTACTCGCCGAGTCACCCTACTAACTTGCCGAGTTCATATGTTCGGAGTCATTCCTTTCGCGTCTCGAATCACCTAGTCAGTCCATGACTCGCCGAGTCTACCGATTTCTAAGTCCTAGCATGTCCAACTCACCGAATCTCCATTCGACTCACTGATTTGAGTCTCATCTCGAAGGGTTTGGGGTATCGCGACTTGACTCGCCGAGTACAAGGCAATCTTCATCTGACTCGACGAGCTGTTCATCCCACTCGTCGAGTTGCTCCTAATATTCATGCTACTCGCTGAGTCCATTCAGATCTCCTTACAAGCAGAGGACTTTTAAGTCATGCACGGACTCCATACTGTAGATCTACCCTTCCCAAGCCTATTCCTCACGTAAAGTTGCAAAATTTACGTGTAGAGAAGGAGATCTAGGCAAACTACACCATAAATTAGGGTTTAAAGCAAAGAGGCTCCATAATCAACTCAAGGGCAGATACTTTATGCTTCTCAAGACCATAATATGCTTAGATCCGAAGTAGCAACTTCAGATCTGGCTTTTAACTCAAAAGGGGTAGCTAATCATGGCTAGAAAACCCACAAAACTCTCAACCATAATAGATCTAAAGGAGAGAACGACTTAATACCTTCAATAACTCGAAAAGTTTCCCCCAATATTTAGCTCTAAGGCCACTCCTTAAAGCTTCAATGATTCCCCTTCTTCTTCTTCCTTTAAATCACCCAAAAATGGCTTCGAAGCTTGAATGAGCAACAATGGGGCTTAGGGTTCGATGTTCTGAGTGAAAGAGGCAGTAAAGGAACCCTAGGGGAAAGAATGAGACATTTAAATAGGCTCCAAGTCCCGAATTTAGGGTTTTCCTCACACAGACCAGACTCGCCGAGTCCCTTTGGCCGACTCGCCGAGTCGGTCACTTACTCCTCGACCCGGATCCCGCTCGGACTCGCCGAGTTCCTCCTTGGACTCGTCGAGTCACCGCTTAAAATTAGGGTTTTCTTTCCTTTCTTGGCCTTCAAGACTTTTGGTGTTACAATTCTCCCCCACTTAAACTAAACTTCGTCCTCGAAGTTTACTATGATCCACCGCCTGCGATCTGCCTCCAATACCCCACCAATTATTCTAACACCAGCTTCCTACCTTCGCTGGCCTTTCGCTCAGTCATTCAGACTAACATTAATCCTTACGGATAATAATCTCGGGTCAACCTTGACCCTGAACATCCTGGAAACCCAAAATTACTCAACCGACAATCCTTCTGGTACTTTCCGAGTACTACAACTGAACCCATAAGGGTTCACCCCTTCTTTCCTTGCACGATATCCTTGCCTTCCCAAGGCAATGCTCCATAACCATCTATTCCCTCTACCACTGTGAAGACCCTATCTTCACCAAATCTATTACTCCTGCTACTTCCAGTACGGGTCATTATTGCCAGTATCCACTAGGCATTTCTTTCTTCTATAATTTGGTGTCAAGAACCCCACGATCAACTAACTGAATTCCACCGTATGCTGCATACTTGTGTTGGATTAATGTCTAAGTCCATCACTATAATTGGTAAGACTTGACCCGACCCGGCATGGTCCATTTGGGTTGCATGACATCATGCACTTGGATAGACTATAATGAGAGAAATAAGACACTTATGGTTATTAATATATTATAAGTTTTAGTATATTAATAATAAGAATAATAATATTATTTAATTAGTATTGATCAAGAATTAATCTAGGATTAATTAAGTGATCAAAAGAAGACTAATTAAATATATGGGTTGATTGTGTAAATCATCCATACTTGTATAGTGGGCTAATGCTCCATGGATTATCTAGTTAGGCCAAAACCCATATGATGCTCCATGGTGTATTTGAACCCATGTATCCAAGGAAATGGAAAGTCATGACAATTAGGGTTTACCCTAATTGTATAACTATATAAGCATCTTATTCTTGAGGAAAATCGGCCACTAGAACTAGATTATTCTAGAGAGGGCTAGCCGATTTCATGAAGTGTACAATTCTCTCTAAGTTATTCCAAGTGTATTTGGTGTTGTGTGAACCATTTGAGGTGTCACACTTGGGGCACTAGGCACTCAAGCTTCATGAAGACATTCTACATCAAAGAGGTATGTATTCTATCTTGCCATATTGATAGTTTTGTATGCTAGATTAGGATAATACCTTGGATGTTCATATTTGCATGTATAATAGAGAAAACATAGATCCAAGGTATTTAGGGTTGCATGTACACTTAGGAGTGTTAGAATGCTCATAACCCAACAGTGGTATAAGAGCCTAGGCTTGTTTTCTTGTTATACCTGCAATAGAAGCTGAAAAATCGAGTTTTGATGCTGTCAGCCCAGCAGACTCGCCGAGTCCATGAAGGGACTCGACGAGTCCAAGGCAAAATGCATCCAACTCGCCGAGTTTTGTTCATGCACTCGACGAGTTGGACCCCAGACAGCATATCTTCGAGGTTTTTGGCTAGAAATGGACTAGGAACATTATCCTAAGTTGTTTTTGAACTTATAAACTTGTTTTTTAATGTGGTAATGTTCATGCTAATCCATTTTCAAAGATAATTGTCAATAGATTCATGTTTTGTATTAGTTTAAAGGTTAGACTAATTACATGAAAAAGTTTGATTTGAATTATCTTGTTCTTATGAGTTGCTTAGATTAATAGAAAAGCTAATTGAATTAGTTGTTTTCAATCCATTTTAATCTAAGAGTTGAGTATAAAATGTGTTTGTGTAACTTGTCCTCAAGTTACATGAAGAGTCACATTAAAGACTCATAAAACTCATAAAATTGGCAAAGGTTACAAAAATGAAGAGTTTAGTTCTAATTAATTGGAGTTATGACTCCATAATTTGTCCTCAAGTTATGGAGGACCAAGAGTCTCTTCATTAAATATAAAAAAAAAGTGTAACCTTAATTAATTCCATAAGTTATAAAAATAAAGAAAAGTTAATTCTTTTATTAGTTTAAAGTCTTCCATAAGTTATGGAACTTGAAGAGTTTTTGGATTAAAACTACTTTAAACACATAAGTTATGGAATTAATTAGTTTTGAATAGTTTCAAAACTTGCCCTCAAGTTTTGGAATTTGTAAAGTTTTCTCTTATGAATACTTTAATTCCAAGTTAGCCCTTAGAATTTTAAAAGTTAAAATTCAACCCTTATACTTTATAATATTATAAGTTAATAATATATATATGTATAAGAGTAAAGTCGGTCTTACCGCTAGTACGCCTCATTCACGAAGCCGGTCTATAAGGTGGGTATAAGGTTGTTGCCTATAAAATGGCAACTTAATGGGTGTCCACTCTCACCCACCGCTTGCTTGACTGGTGGAGGGTCGTTAGCCGAACGGGTTTAACAGGACTATAATTCTCCCTTCATTAAAAGTATTAATGATAAATACTAAGTAACTAAACTCTTAATAATTCCCAATCTTAGTTACTTAGGAAAATGTGAATAAGGTGCTAATCCATGAAATTACACTTTGCACTTTGTTTAAGTCGGTTAGTGGAGCGTGTGTGGTTAACCGGCACACTAACTCGTATTTAACAAGGTAGGCAAAGGGTAACTTAATGTTTATCATAGTATCGATGGAGCGTGTGTGGTTAACCGGCACATCGATTGAGGGGTAAACACTTAATGGTACCAAGTAATTTGCATGGTTACTTCACACCTTGTTTTGTGATCCTCGGCATCCCAGTCACAAAACCTGAAGGGCCCACTCGAGATTGAAACATGCCATTGAACAGTTCAATGAATCTCAAAAGATCTAGGAGTTTCCAAAACCAATTAAAACCTAATAATACATTTCGTTTATCTTGGTGGAAATTGGTGAATCATCATTCACCTACCTTCAAATTGTTTTATAGCTTGGATTACGGCATACCTCTTCTACGTTATAAAATAGTTTGTTGGGTCCTAGCCTTAATATTTCATATTGGGTGTATATTAAGGACTTTAAGATCAACTATCTTGAATATCTCCCAAAACATGTCTGGTTTAGACATTTATGATCTTCCCAAATCTCTTGAAACAAGCTTTCCTAAATGAAGATGATGTCCTTTGGAAATCTTACTTCATTCACCTCCTTCAAATTATTCTCCCAACCCACAAGTTCAAAAGTCACTCAAACCCTATTGGCAAGGCAAGGTCTTGGTGTGATCACATCTTGGAGATGTAGTCACATATTGACAAGCCGGGAGAGTTGGGTGTCAAAGTCTTGAGAAAGTTGGTGGTTCAACTACTTTCTAAGTCACATAGTGAGTTCTTTTGGAACACCTATGAAACAGACTATGACAAGACCCTTAATGATCTTATCTATTTGTTAATATCAACTTCCTGAAAATTATGGACATTGACAATGGTGACACTGGAAATACAGAAAAAAGCATTCTCTTCCCAATGGAAAGGGATCGGCCATAGTCAACTCGGTTGACCAAATGGTAAAGAGAAAAACTAAGTCTGTGATAGTCTCGTGTACCATTATCAAAGGGTCCATATGTTTATATTGCCAAAGGAAGGGGCATTGGTTGCGAAGCTGCCAAGTTTACCTAAGGATGTTAAATTCAATAAGTTTGACTCTACTTCAGGTAAAGTCCACTATCTAACTCTGTTAAGTTTCTATTCTGAGATTCTTGATACATGATGTGACTGGGTCACATGGTAATGTTTTAAGAATCAAAGAAAAGTAAAGGTACTCAAAGAAAGAATATGCTGAATCTGATCGCATAGATGGATTTCTATCGCGTAGTTTGAAAATCGGATTCTTGAGCTACTTCTTAGGAGTTATGAGATATTGCTTAGGAATAGATAACAACAAGTTTTCATATGGGTTGTAAGGATAAGTTTTTCCGCATAGTTTTAAAATAAAAGAAAAAATTTTGATTTTAGTTATTTTAAAATATCCTTACAATGGCATTTGAGGAAAAATTGTTGCTTATATGATTCCATTAATAGCAAGAATGGAAATATGAAATTGATTCCTTCATTTGTGGTAATGTCTAAATTTACCACACAAGGAAAGATTCTCATCACCTAAGTTACAATTGGACCGGGACTTGGAATCATGCAAGTTATATAGCATGATGAATGAGAGCTTTCAAGTATTGGAAAAATTAAGACTAATTACTTATTCACATGGATGTGTGAGTAAAGTAATGGACTAAGGGATCGAGTACATGGATGTGTGAGTAAAGTAATGGACTAATCTTCATGCTACGCGCCGAGTCCAAGAACCCCCAAAACTCTCAACCATAATAGATCTAAAGGAGAGAACGACTTAATACCTTCAATAATTCAGAAAGTTTCCCCAAATCTTTAGCTCTAAGGCCACTCCTTGAAGCTTCAATGATTCCCCTTCTTCTTCTTCCTTCAAATCACCCAAAAATGGCTTCGAAGCTTGAATGAGCAACAATGGGGCTTAGGGTTCGATGTTCTGGGTGAAAGAGGCAGTAAAGGAGTCCTAGGGGAGAGAATGAGATGTTTAAATAGGCTCCAAGTCCCGAATTTAGGGTTTTCCTCGCACAGACTAGACTCGCTGAGTCCCCTTGGCCGACTCGCCGAGTTGGTCACTTACTCCTCAACCCGGATCCCGCTCAGACTCGTAGAGTTCCTCCTTGGACTCGCCGAGTCGCCCCTTAAAATTAGGGTTTTCTTTCCTTTCTTGGCCTTCCAGACTTTGGGTGTTACATTTTTTCATTATAGCATTGTACTTTCCAAATACACTTAAACTAACAATTACCTGTGATTGTGGTGGGGGCTGTGTCAGTGGTTGTTCCTGATCGTACATAAACACAACCAAAGAAGGTTTACACCCAATACCTCTAATATGGTGGCGTTAAGCACCCAATATTCTTTCAAAACAAATTTTTGTATCCTCTAACATTAGACCACTTGCTTCAGAAGAAGCTTGAGTATGTTGATTGATCTCTTGGAGCAAAGCATTCTGCATTTTCAAAAAATTATAAACATCATTATATATATATATATATATATATATATATATATATATATATATATATATATATATATATATATATATATATATATATAACACTGATATGAAAATACAAATTAACCACTTTCATATTGTAGCTCGACTATGAGACTACTACATACCCCTTAACGATCAGTGTTAGTCGTACGAAATTCTTCGAGTCTAGTGATCTCCTGTTTACTATTAAAAATTAGATTAATTGTACTTTAAATACATAGTTAAATATATAATAAATTACTTCTTTGAAACAGGCATTTCTATACGAGCATGATTCCCATATGTTTACAACTTGTTGGTATGCTCGTACTTGTTTGTATGCCGCTGAACACTTTATAAATTCAGGGGTTTGAAAATGTTTGATTACGTGCACCCAAATTTCATGTGAAATACCCTCGGGGAGGGGTGGATAATACCCTTGGGATATCTTCAAGCCCTACGACAATCTAAAAATAAGTATGCGCTTTACTTTTCCGGTCTCTATAATTTTTTTGTGGAGTCACTTCAATGATCTGCAATAAATGAGCACGTTGGGGATCCAAGTTAACCTTTCCAAATCAAACTTTCTCTACAAATACAAAAATGTTAGTTAATTAAATACCAGTCACAACTAAACTTAAAATATTATCCAAGTTACCTTAAGATGCACGAATGAGGCATTCCTTAAAGGGGGGGAAACATTATCCTAATCAGATAAGCTAAAAGGGATGTTCTCCCACATATACCTCACAATCTCATGGGTAACCAATTACCATGTTTCCGGAAAGGGGAGAACGAGAGCTCCATGTCGAAATCCAAATCTATGAGCTTTCCCTTGTTTGCATGTATCAGCTTTGATAGTTGGATGTTTTTAGATAGACCTCTTTTTTTGGGTAGCCCAACTGAAAAATATAATTAACAGTATTAGTCACGATAGTTTATAATAAGTGAATAAGAATATCTAATAAATATATCATAACCGGACATACCATCCTATTCTTGTTGTCCACGACCAAAGTCTCTTGGAGGTGGTGGATCTTCGACCCCATCACCTACATGTCCTAGCCCATCACATAAGCCATCATGTACAAGATTATCACCCTACGAAACCCCATATATAGCCTGCAAAATTATAAGATGTACAATATAGAAACACAATATGAATAAAAGTTAGCCTGCAAAATGATACGATGTACAATATAGACAAACAATATGAATAAAAGTTAAAATTTGAATCTGGAATTCAAATAAGGTTTCCTTTACAAAAAAACGTACACATATAAAGTTTTCCATTACATATTATGAAACATCCCAAAAACCATGACCAAAATTTTCATTTTTATTTATTAAAATAACCATAGTTATCAAAATCATTTCATCCAAATACATAAGTTCATAATAGTATCAAATAAGAGTATCAAATCAAAACTCATATCAATATATCAAAGTAAAACCATCACTGGCTAAACAAAATGATGTGTGCAATGCAGTCATCCTGTGCTCTTCCCCTTACTACCGGAAGTACCTAAAACCAAAACTAAAAACTGTAAGCATGAAGTTTAGTGAGTCTCCCAAACTACCACATACCATACACATAATCATATAATCAGATAATAACATATCATGGGCCTTGCCCGCTTCATCGGGCCCCATGCGGAATCGGACAATGTCCAGCATCGGGCCCTGCCAGGCATCGGACCGAAATCCGGCATCGGGCCCTACCCGACATCGAGAAAATCTAGGTATAAACATATCAACAAATACACATAAATAATCACATGAAATAAACATATAAACATTCCTCGGGCCCCACCCGACATCAGACCGAAATTCGGAAACGTATAAACATTCCTCGGGCATAGCTCGACATCATACCGAGATCCGGAAACATGTAAAGTTGATACATGAAAGAATCACAAAGACATCAAGCATATAAGTATCCCTCGGGGCATCACCCGGCATCGAATCGAAACCTAAAACATATAAACCTACATCGAGCATTGCACGACATCAAACCTTAGTACGGCAACACACTAACATAACTATATGTCCCGACATTGGTGCCTTCGACCCATTCATACATGAGGAAACTCACCTCACTGTAGGATGATAGTTGAAACGTCTCTGCCCGGAATCAGCTCTACTTACTGCCTGAATAAAAAAACACTTAGATACCATTCCATATTCATAACCCCTAAGGGTCAACTCTGGCCAAGTCAAGTCAAAGTCTACGCTCTGAGTTGGCTCACCTCGTCGAGTTTACCCTTCAACTTGTCAAGTTCTCATGAATCACAGAATCGTGAAATCGCGATCTAACTCGTCGAGTTTTCCTCCAACTCGCCTAGTTCCTCATTCTCAACAGAAACAAGACTTCCCTAGTACAACTCGTCGAGTTCCCTTGTGGACTCGTCGAGTTCCCTTAACAGAATCGGGAATGTTTCACCAAACTCGTCGAATTCCTCTATGTACTCACCAAGTCCCTCTCATTTCTAGTCGATTCTTTTTAGACATGCATGGCCAATGCATGTCTTGAACCCATATTATATAAAAAAAGGGGGATTTATGACCTAATCTCTAAGCATGGCATCAAAACTTGGTTAAAGACCGGATCCAAGCCACTACTAGGTGACCTTGACCTGGAGATCCATAAAGTTTCAACTCTATGAGATTCACCCATTGCAACATTCAAGGAGAAGGTGAAAAGGGGCAAAAATCAAGATCTAACAACTTCGAATGATAAAAATCGGGTCTTGGACACTTACAAAGGTCTAGGAGAGTGCGAAACTGAAGAATGGGGCTTGCTTGTTGGATCCTTGCTTCCTTTTTTCACCTTCTTCCTTCCAAATACCAACTAGCTTCACAAATAGGGAGGAAATAATGAGGGTTTGTTTCAGAGCTTGAGGGGCTGATGGAGGTTGTAGGCAAACAAACCCTAGCATCCACATTCCTTTAAATAGGGAGAAAAACCTAGAACATTGGGGTTTCATTCTTAGCGGTGAACACGCCATGTTCCAAGAAGAAACACGTTGTGTTGCCCAAATAAAACCCGCACCTTTTAATATTTAGAAACGCGGTGTTGGTGCCTGCAACACACCATGTCCAAACCTCAATGATGCCCAAGGATGCTACCACTTAACCAATTGACACGAAATGGAATTTAATGGATAAATTTAGAAGCGCCTGAACATCGAGATGTTACAGAATCTAGCCACAACACACACCCATTAGACATACGAGCTAGACAGAACACCCCCGCATAACCAATTACAAGACCCGATATATATATATATATATATATATATATATATATATATATATATATATATATATATATATATATATGTGTGTGTGTGTGTGTGTGTGTGTGTGTGTGTTTGTGTGTGTGATTTTAAAACTCATTATGTAAAGTAGGGTCATGTAACACCCAATTTCTCGGTATGTATTTTTTATATTGTCAAGTCTTTGAATTTTGTTTAGGGGCCATTTTGGACTGAGGTGTGTTAGCAGACGTTGTGCCAGGGCGCTTGTCGGCCGCGAAGCGCTTAAATATTTATGCAACACTCCCTAGGTGGTAGATAAACCCTAATTTTTGTGCCTTGGGATCTATTTAAGGGCATTAACTTCTAGTATTGCCTCATTTGGAAGCCCCCATTCTCCAAAACTAAATCTCTCGAAATCATGGCCTCCATTTCTTGTGTTCTTGAGATTTTGTGACTTGATTTTGTAGCTAAGGTAAAGGAAGATGATTTTGGCTCAAGAGAGTTTAGATATAAAGTAGATCCAACCATTTCAACACATTTTTAGACCGTTGTAAGTTTAAAATCTCTACATTTATGCTTTCTTTCCATAGATCTAAATTTTGAGTGAGATATTCGTCTCATTTTGGTCTCTTTTATGATGTTTTTGGAAAAAAATTAAAAACATCATTCTTGAATTAGAATGACTTTTGGAAATTGTGATGGTAGAAAAATGAGTGTTCATGCATTCTTTTTAAGCCATGCATGGGATTTTTATCTTAATGGTTACATTTTGAGTTAGGGTTAGAGTTTGGGGTTGATTAAGCCAGGGATTTAGATAAAGTTAGAAACTTTATCCGTTAAGATCATTTTGAGGTTGTTAAGCCATAGAGCGTGGCACACCTCTAGAAACCTTTCATGGATATTTTTTTCAAGTTGTGGGGCGCGGAGTGTCTTGTCTGGCCACATCTCCCCGTTGATTTTGATCGTTGTCTTTTTTACTACTTTGACTTTTTGTCTAACTTGGAAGGATTGGGTTATCGACCGAGTTTTGACCTTTGATTGTTATTTAGTTGGTTCGTGAGACTGATTCTTATGAGGAATCAAGTATGTTTGTGAGTTTTCAACTCTTCGGTTTTCAGATGATTTTTTCTCGTTATACTTCGTATGACTGTGGATATCATTCGTATGATAGGATGTACTTACTCTTAGTGTATGTTTATACAAGTATATTAGATTAGTCTTTTGTATGTATGTTAATTGCTTGATTATATGGTGCAATTATGTACCATGAGGGTTTGATGATGGAAACTGCAAGTCGAAGTACCCATAGTCAACACGAAACGACAATTATGTTTGAGGGGTTGATGACGGAACAGTAATAGTTTGCGAGTTTAGATACCCAATGTCAACACAAAACGACAATAGGCTGCTAGTTAATTTGCGAAATTGAAATTAATAGGCCGTTATAACACTACTAGAAAACTAGGGCAATAGCTACTGCACAATCCGTAGGTATAAGGCAATACCTATGGATTTGCTATGGAAAAAGGCATGTAGCATAAATGCCCGTGGAAAATTTATACCTACGGATTTGCTACGGATTAACTACGGAATAGCTACGGCCTATTCCGTAGATATAATACCTAAAGATTAGCTACGGAAACGAATTGCTACGGAATGCCTACGGATTGCCGACGGGTGTGAAGTTTGACTAAAGTTGACTTTTTTCCTACGGAATAGCTACGGAACAGTTTAGCTACAAATTTCCTACGAATTAACGACGGATTTCATGTTTGACAAAAATAGATATTTTTCCTACAGAATACCGACGGACCTATTTAGCGACAGATATTCCGTTAGAAATCCGTCACTAAATTAGTAAAAAGAAAACTAAAAAATTCAGTTTTTTCTGCATAAAATGCACAAAAAAAACACAATATATTAAATTTATAAAAAATTATTACTCAACCGCAAAACTAGTAAACATCACAATATATGTTTTTGGTTATAGCATTGTACTTTGCATTTACTCAATTTATTTCATAAAAATAACTTAAATACAAACCAATACAATTCATACAAATACAATACACTAGGCGAATGCCCGCGCGTTGTGCAGTGTGATAATTATGTAGTTTAATATGGTTATATATGGTTTAATGTATTGTAAATAAGCCATACATAAAACTTATATGCGATTAAATAGCATGTATATTTTTTGATTTACAGATTTTTTTATCATAATAAATAATGAAATTTTTTTACTATTAGTTTAAAATTTTAAATGTAATTTTTATGTACACATTAGTATCTAATGTAATTATTTGATGATTGATTAGATATGGATTCTCATTTGTGGTCGTGTATTTATGTTGAACCTCATAGAAATACATATTTAACGACTTTTGTTAGTTTTACTATTGAATAGAAAATGGTGTCGTATTTTAAGTAAATATAAAAAATCTCATTCTCAATCTATTTTAAGATAGTGACATATTTTAAGTTAATATATAAAATCATATTCTAGAACTAAGGAAAAGAAAAAAGAGAGCCAAAATTTTTAACTATAATAAAGTTGATTCCAATTAAAAATTGCTCAATCGAAGATAATATCATTCAATAAACATCATAAGATATTACGTTATATTCAAATTGCAGACATCATTTTTGTAAGAGTCATTCAAAATATATTTGACTATAGTGCCTAATACAACAATGTAATAACCAAATGACCCTAACATATTTTAAATGAAATATAATTATAATATATTCTGCACAACATCTGGGATTTGTCTACTATATGGTATTCTTCTAATATATTATATTATAGTATAAACATTATATTTGGAAAACCACTTTGAGTTTTATTGTAGTTTACAGCATTAAATTTGTGATGGGTTGTATTTGATACACATTTTTGTATTTATATCTATATTATATATTTAAAACAAATCTTACATAAACATCCAACCTAAATATTCATCTTCAAGTTTTCTTTCTTCGCCACGTAAACAAACTTTTGTTATAAAGCCAAAAATGGAATAAAAACACCTAATTGTATGATCATGATATATTGTATTTTGATTGGGGCTTGTACAAAACATGCATGAACATATATTATTAATTTATCTCTTGTTTTGGGTAATTCGAATAAGATAGCTTCAAATACAACATATCAAACGGATTACCCATTTACTAAAGTCTAAAACCCAAAAACTCAAACATGTTCTAATACCATACAAATGCATGATGTTTTAGCAAATTATTATCTCATATGAATTACCATTGATTATGTGTGATTAATTATTAAGAAGGTGAAAAGGTTTAGGGGTTTCAAATGCATGAGGTTTTAGCAAATTATTGTGGGGGGTTTCAAATGCATGACAATCAAAGGAAAATGCAAGCTTTATAAGTATGTAAGATTTGAATGTATTATCTTACTTTGTACAAGATATAGCTCTTAAACCCTTGGTTGAAAGACTTGTAATAAAATCAAAATCCCATATTCAATACATGAGTTAATTACAAAATAAAGGAAATGTAAAAAAAATAATAAAAAAATAAAAAAATAAAAAATAAAAACTGTAGAGAACAGCAACGTGCTTTACTCCCGCTGCCAATTTGGGTAATGCGCTTTAATTTTTTTCCCATTAGAGCTACATATTTATGTATTTGACCAACAATTGCATTTTTTTCAATAATTTATTTATAGAATCCTAACTATATTTCTTTTATGGATAGAAGTTACTAGTCAAGTTGTTTTCAACCCTTTATGGCATCATACTTTAATTTCTTCATATTGCATTACAATATATTTGGCATGCATTGGATTATTAAGACATTAAGATAACATGTTCACAATTTGAAAACAAATTGGTTTAAAAACTAAAATCTTAAAAAGAGTACCTGAACGGAAACCAAAAGTAGGATGTTATACCAAAAAAAACATAAAAACTACAATGTTAATTCATGCATTTAACCCTAAAAACAACTTTCCAAGTTTCATGAAAACTATGTTGCTATATGTAGAATTTCTTACCCAAGAAATGCATCCAAGTTGTTGAACTTATGGTTTTCTGCTTTGTGGTGTATACATAAGCCTGAAACATAACAAAATCGAATTAAAAATGAAATAAAAAGACATTTGCATCGAACCTTCAATATTGACCATCACATTTTTAGCAATGTACATTCTCTTTATCAAGAGACTTCAATTAAGTATATTACTCCAATTCTCATATAACAAAATGACTATGCTCATCTAGTCATTCTAACAATCTTTCAACTCTATTCCAACAGTTATTTATGCTCCATGAAGCTTAATAACCAATTTTAACAATTTACTCCAATTTTACCCTTTGAAATTAGTCATCTTATACCCATTTTGACAATCTGCTTTCAACAAAGTTTCCAAAAATAACAAGTTATCAAGTTCATGAATACACATTTCAAGTTACAAATTCAACCTAACATTTTAACAAATTCAACCATAATTTAACCTAACATTTAACCTAAAATCTCACATTCAACAAAACAAATCAACATTATCAATGAAGTAACCATATAAAGTGGTAGACATGAAGTAATATAAAAATAAACTAGGGTTTTACCACTCTTGGAGAAGAAATCAAGAATAGAGGAGACGAGTTGCAAAGGGCCAGCGACGGCGAGAAATCGAGCAGCAGCCACGATGCGACCGTGAAGGGGAGGAGTTCGCTGCAAAAAAATGGAGAAAGGAGGAGCGATTCGCAGTAGAAAAATGGAGAAGGCTGAACAAATCAACATTAAAATATAAAAAAAACAAAAAAACAAAAACAAAAACAAAAAAACAAAAAAAAAAAAAAAACAAAAACAAAAACTAGGATTTTACCTCTCTTAGGGGGTGTTTGGATTAGATTTTTAGCTTATTGCTTATAGCTTATTTGCGGTGGGAATAAACAATAAGCAATAAGCATGGGGAGGGATGCTTATTAAAATTAGTTTATTTAGCCTAATAAGCTGGATTTTATCCAAACACTTAAATTAGCTTATTGTGGGAATAAGCAATAAGCACCTCTTTTTTTCCTATCCAAACACCCCCTTAGAGAAAAAATCGAGCAGGGAGGAGATGGGATACGAAGGGCCGGTGACGGCGAGATGCAACGGTGAGAAATCGAGCAGCTTCAGGGGCGGAAACGGCGAGATGCGGCCGGGAAGGGGAGGAGTTCGCCGCCAAAAAATCGGAGAAGGAGGAGCGATTGGGAGCTGAAAAACGAGGAAGGAGAAGGCATTCCCGTACACGATTAAATAGGGACGACTTCCCTACAGTATAAAAATGGACCACAAAAGGTAAAAAAAACATGAGATTCGAACTCGGACCTCTTACGAATTAAAACCACAAACTTACCATCCGGTCGGGTATGCCACATCCTTACTAGATTAGTCTCCAATTACTTTTATCTTGTTTACAAAAAATAAAGAAAAATAGCTTTGGGGTAAAAATTGAACTCAAATCTCACATGAGAATAACCAATTCATTTACCTTTTGGCCGGGTATGCCACATCCATATCGGATTAATCTCCTACTACTTTTATAGACTTTCTGTTATGGATTATTATTATTATTATTATTATTATTATTGTTATTATTATTATTATTATTATATTCTAGTCTCAAAATTTTTTCTTGGATCGTTTTGTTTTTACATATTTAAAACACAAATAATTAAAAATCATACTAATAGTCCTAATAATAATAATATTTTTAACATAATTAATAGTCCTAATAATAATAATATTTATAAACATAATGATAATGTATAATAATGATAACGAATGTGTTTAACACATAAACAAACGAACAATCGAAAAAAAACTACATTTAACACATCGACAAGGATCAAACTTGCATCTAACACATACATAACCCACAAACTTACCAAACGGTCGGGTATGCCAAATCCTTATGAGAATAGACTCTAATTAGTTTTATCTTGTTTCCAGAAAATAAAGAAAAATGGGTTTCGAACAGAACTCGAACCCACATCTCACGCAAATATAACCAACATTCTCACCAAACGTCTGGGTATGCCACATCATTACTTAATTAGTCTCCCATTAGTTTTATACACTTTCTCTTTTCGATTATTATTATTATTATTATTATTATTATTATTATTATTATTATCATGTATATAGTGGTGATGATGATGATGTAGGTATACGTGTTTGTGAGATGTATGTGAACGTATTCAAAAGCATTATAGTGTTAAACCACTAAACGAGCAATGGATCCCGTATGGTCATCGTTGTGTTAATCTGCAAACAGAAAACCGTGGATCAATAGAGAGAATAGTGAAAGGGGCACAGTCGTGGTGAACTACCCGATTAGGTCTCGAAGACGAGCCCTACCAACGCCAACAAAGAAGATGGTGGTTGCTGAGGCGGCAGGCGGTGAAGGTCGTGGTGGTGGTTGTGGTGATGATCGTCATGGTCATGGTCATGGTGATGTGATGGTGATGGTGGTGGTGGTGGTGGTGGTGGTGATGGTGGTGGTAGTGGTGGTGGTGGTGGTGGTGACGATGGTGATGGTGATGGTGATGGTGATGGTGATGGTGTGATGGTGGTGGTGGTGGTGGTGGTGATGGTGATGGTAATGGTGATGATGGTGATGGTGATGGTAATGACAGTGATGGTGATGGTGATGAGCGGTGATGATGGTGGTGGTGGTTGTGGTGATGATGATGATCATCATCATCATCATCATCATGATGGTGGTGGTGATGATGATGATGGTGGTGGTGGTGGTGGTGGTGGTGATGGTGGTGATGATGATGATGGTGATGATGATGATGATGATGATGTTGATGTTGATGATGATGACGACGTATATGAGTTTATGAGATGTGTGTGAACGTTTTCATAAGCATTATAGTGTTAAACCACTAAACAAGCAATGGATCCCGTATGTGCATATGCCTTTATAAATGATATTAATAGCTATAAATTTGTGAAAATATAGATAATCATGTATAATAGAGGTATGAAAAAACAGAGCGAAAAAAACGACGTTTTGTGCCTGAAAAATCAAAAATAAGAAAAATCCATAGCTAATCCGTAGCTAATTAGCTACGGAATTCTAACAGAAAGTCGTATCTAATCCGTAGGTAATTACCTATGGATTAGCTACGGTATATGCTTTCTGTTAGAATTTCGTAGCTATTCCATAGCTAATTAGCTACGGATTTTTCTTATTTATGATTTTTCGGGCACCAAACATCGCTTTTTTCGCTCTGTTTTTTCACACTTCTATTATACATGATTATCTATATTTTCACCAATTTATACCTATTAATATCATTTATAAAGGTGTGTGCACATACGGGATCCATTGCTCGTTTAGTGGTTTAACACTATAATGATTATGAATACGTTCACATACATCTCACAAACATTTATACATACACATATACACGTACAGATATACCACAACTCATTCGTGTGTATAAATATACATATACAAACATAATCCATCACAAGTTGGTGAAAAATATAGGCATTATAATGTTAAACTGTGAAACGAGTACTTGATCCCGAAGGGGCACACGACTTTAAGAACGATATTAATAGCTATAGGTTGGTGAAAATATATAAAATCATGTATAGCAGAGGTGTGAAAAAAACGAAGAGAAATTTGGTACCCGAAAAATCAAAAATAAGAAAAATTTGTAGCTAATCCGTAGCTACTTAGCTACGGATTAGCTACGGAATTCTAACGGAAAGCATACTCCGTAGCTAATCCGTAGGTATTTCGTAGCTAATTAGCTACGGAATAGCTACGGATTTGCATATTCGGTAGCTATTCCGTAGCTATTTCGTTACTAAATTAGGACATCCTATTATGTAGTTGATCTGTAGCGATTCCGTAGCTAATTAGCTACGAACATTTTCCGTAGCTATTTTCCGTAGGAAAACCCTATGTTTTCTAGTAGTGTAAAAGATGGGAAAGATGGACTCTCACGAGCTAACTTAATATTTTTGATTTCTCCTTTTATTTTGTAAGCTTTATTAGTTTGCGAAATTCAAATTAATAGGCGATTCTAAAGTTTTATTTTGTAAACTTGAAATTACAACAATAAAATCCATCCTTCACAATCAATATAAGAAAGAGACAGAAGCTTATTGTCCATCGACGATAAATGAAAGCAAATTACAATACAACAAATGTGATTTCTAACCTAGACAATATTATCCGCTGGGATGATGACCCGCTTAATATATGAATCATAATCAAAACTTTGTAATCAACAACGATAACAACATTTATTCAAAGTGTGATGAAAACGTTTTTATCAGGAGCATTAAGTTTTTCCATATTGCAATCATATTTATCACAACAATAATAACATTAATAAACAAATGAGTGAATAGAAGGTCACTTCACGCAATAAATGTAAACTTCCTTCAACTGTTTCAACTCAAATGTACTATAAAAAACAAGTACAATAAAGTTTCCCTCAAATACTTTTCATGTAAGTATGAGCATGTTTTGATCAAACCCCCATTTAATTGATCACCGGTTTGTCGATCACTTCCAAAGATCCTGCATGATCTTCAGGTACAGGAAGATCAAGTTCGGAGCAAACAAACCGGATAATCTCCGAGGTGGGTATATCCATGAAAGACACCTTATTTACAGTCACAGCAATAGAAAACTGGTTGTTTATGTCACAGTATCCCGTTGAACCACCTAAGCCTGCATGACCAAATCCAATCATTGAACCATTGGTTGTGTTAACCCTCCTAAACCCGAGCCCAAATTTCTCATTTGGCAAGATTAAATCCTTATAATCTCCATTACCCAAGAATGCATCATGAAGTTTTGATTTTGGTGTGCTAAAGATTTTAGTATTGATTTCATCACTTGCGTTGTTGGTTTCATCGATTTGGTTATTGGATGGGGATGTGGGGTGGTGAGGGTGGCTTCCGAGTGGTGGGAGAGACGAAGAGGAGTGGTGGGGAGGGGTGGTGCCGTCCATGAGGGCGGCATAGTAGCGGGCCAATGCACGGGCTGAGAAGTGGCCGTTGGCGGCAGGTAGTATGGCACGGCGGACACCAATGGTGTTGGATAAGTGAATAAGATCTTCAACCAATTCCGCAGTGAGTGAGGAAGGCGTGGCGGATGCAGTCCTGAACTCGGTGTTTCCCGCTAAAGCGGCAAACGTACTGAATTCGGTTGTATCGAATGTAAGAGTTGCCAGACGAGATTCCACACCTGGATTATTCGCATAAAAACCAAATTTCTTATGAATTATCGAACATACTCTTTTCTATAGTGACTAAACCATCATATACCTTTTCCTAGTTTAAATATCCATTTGACAATGTACATGTATATCATGAAAATATATAGAAAAACACAACCTAGTTTCACCATTTTATAGATTTTTCGTAGTTTAAAATTCCACAATGTACATGTATATCAAGACAATATAGAGAAAAACACAACCTAGTTTCACCATTTTATAGATTTTTAGAAACCAACTTTTCACAATGTTTTAATGTTGCTAAGTGACTGATTTTATGATTTAAAAAGGTAATTAACCCATGTTTTCCCGGTATATGGTTATGGTTACATGCTATCTCAGGTTGAATTGGTCACCCCCTTTTAAAATTTCACACTTTGACCAAAATTTTAAATTTTATTACAAATTTGATCCGAATTTAAAATTTTGTTAAGAATTTGCCCCAATTTTTTTAATTTTTTTAACTTTTTTAAGAATTTTTCATAATTGTTTATAAGATCTTTTCTTAAGTTTTTTCCAACTTTTTTCAAAAAAATACTCTTACAATATTTTCTTAACTTTTGCATTGCCTCATATATATATTAGCAAACAATTTTTTTCTCGTTGATTTCGCATGACTTGGATTTGATGAAATAACAAACATGATTAAAAATCACATGACATAATAAAAAAAGGTTGATTTGAAAATGTATATAAGGCAATGTTGCCAATGTAAAAGTTGGGACAAAAAAATTAAGAAAATATTCTAAAAGAATTTTTTTTTTAAATTGTAAAAATTAAAAGAACAAAAATCTTATAAACCCTTATAAAAATGTCTAACCAAAGTTGTAGAAAAAAGAAATTGTAAAAAAAAAATGGGGGTGAATTTGTAACAAAAAATTTAAATTCAGACCAAATTTGTAATAAATTTTAAAATATGAGCCAAAAGTGTAAAATTTAAAAGCGCGGTCACATATTCAGCCTGAGATTATGGAAAGTAACCCTGCACAAAACATGAATTTGTTACCGTTTTAAAAAATAAAATCGATTAATTGGCAACTTTAAGACATTCTAAAAAGCTAGTTTCCTAAAAATAGTGAGAACCCTTATAAAATCAAAGGCAGTTTAGATCATCTTCAACCCATTCCCATTTTTTCTCTAAAAATGGAGTAAAAAATTAGGTAAATAGTATTTAATCTCCAACCCTACTTCATTTTTTACCCTATTTTTACCCCAAAAAGGTATATTCTTAGGGTGTGTTTGGAATTGCTTTTTAAACATAAAAGTCCTTTTTGTAAAAACCCTTTTTGCAAAAGAACTTTTTTCTAAAAGATGAAGTTTAAAATGTGTTTGACTTGTTTTTTATGATTTTTAAGTGGTAAAAGCTAAAAATCACAAAAAGATAAGAATTTCTATCTTTTCTCCAACCAACTTTTTGTTCTCGACTAAAAGTTGATTTTAAAATATCTTTTTAGTTTACCAAACTATTAGTATTTTTTAACTTTTTAAAAAAGTTAAAAGTCAAAAAGATGATTAATAAGGAATCTCAAACACCCTCCTATATTTTATTTTTCCAACTTATATAGATTGTCAATTACAACCTTCTACTAATTTGGTTTTAACAAATATATAATCTATATTGTTTTCATTACAATACTATTAAATAAATAAGATTATATTTATAACACATAATTATAAGCTTTTGTAAAATACGTTATCTTATTTTAAATTTTCAATATGTATTTAAATTTTCATATGAGTTTGATAAGCAAAAAATAAACTTTATATTTATAATTAATTAATATAATTTAATACATAATACAATATTATAAGTATTAAATATAACATTTAAATTATAATTAGTAAATAAAATAACCTAATAATGTATAAATATATAAAAAGAACGATTAAAACTGACAACTCAAAGTTCAACCATATTTTAGGGGAAATGAATAGTGGTGTTATACTATTTATTTCCCTCGAAATGTGAGAATAAATAGGATAAGGTTGGAAAGAAATTGGGGAAGAAATAGGAAAAAAATTGGAAAATGAGAATAGGTTTGAGATGTTTTTAGTGGCTAAATTAATAAAATGATGAAAACACGATGTTCATTTCTATATCTGAATACTTTTTTTTCCAAAATCAGGTACCGAGGAAAATTAGTTGTTAAATGGTAAAAAACTGTATAATGTTTAACCTTTAATCTGAACACAAAATAGTTAGGTGGCTAAACTGATAAATAAACAGTACAAGTCATTCTTATTCCCTGAATCTCACCATGAGGAATCCCTATATAAAGCTCTCCCTCCACATTAAGGGGGCGTACAAAAGCTTCCTCTAGAACATCCTGAAATTTTTTCCCACTTACACGCTGCACATTTTAAGATAACATATACATCAATGAAAATAATTAAAAAAAAAAAAAAAAAAGCATCTTCAAGTCATGTAGAACATGATGACACGACACAAAAGGCCGAACAAAGTGGGACTATATGGGACACAAACTCAGTCTAGTTTCTTTTCAAAGTAAAAGACGTAATTACCCTCGTCGTATATCACTAAAAACAGTCGTAAAATAGAAGATGCATGTAAATGTTACCTCAATGATCCCACCACATAGCCATCCATACGAAAAGTAATGATATAATTGTTCACAACCAGGTTCAGTCTCTGGTGTCACCATTGCAATACGTTTTACACACTCATCCCAATCACAAAACAACGCAGGATCATTTTCAGAAATGCCAGCAAGAGCATTGTGCAAACCAGATGTATGATTAAGTATATGATTAACCTGTATACATTATAAAAAATATATACCAAAATAAAGAAATTGTCCCTACTAATGTGTGTTCAAGTTGTATCAGGTTATAAAGATAACATTAAGAATAAGGGAAAAAAAAAAAAAAAAGAGTTGGGATGATCAAGAGAACCTTTATCTGATCTTTTCCATTTGTACCAAACTCAGGCCAAATGTTCGCAACATATTCGTCAAGCTTCAGTTTCCTGTGATGAAAAAAATATCATATGATTATTTCCTTTCATGATATGATAACACATAGTTCCTCCTCTTATGGGTTTTAAAAATATCGAATTGACGAAAATACCCTTTATCGACCAGCCAGTGTATCATTCCTGTCGTGACACCCTTAGTTGTAGAGAAAACGGGAAACAAGGTATCGGGTTGAACTGGACGAGGGTCATCTTTTCCCATGACTCCAGCTGCAGTATCAATTATCACTTTCCCATCTTTGTATGCACAAACCTAACAAACATAATAATCAAAGTTTGTGTAAAATACAATCACAAAATGTATAATTCATGCATACATTTTTGTTATAGTTGAGAGGTAAAACAAAGACCAATTGATCAAGTTGGTAGATAACTTTAAAGTTTGACTCAAGGTGAAAATTGGCATATAGGTTGTATTTTTGCTAGTGGGGACATGACTTGACCAGACTGGACAAGCTTTTTATGGTTAATTTCGATGATGAGAATATAGAGGGCATTAACGTCTTTTGAACAAATGAGAGTTCCTATCAATCTTTTTGCTATTTTTTTGGGTGGCACAAAAAATTACAATTTTGTCAGGATGATAGAATAATCACAAAAAAATTGAAATTTAAAATGCAGTACAAGTAATATAGTAAACCATTTATAGAGGGGATAATGACGAAAAAACCACTATATTTTGTCACTTTTTCTGGTTTAATAATCCAATTTTCATTTGTGCTAAAAAACCACTTATTTTTTTATAAAATTTCTATCACAACCACTATAACCCGCATTTGTGGCTAGAGATGTCAACGGGGGCAAACGGGACGGGGAGTGCATCCCCCACCCCCGCCCTTGAAATGTTCAGCTTTCCTACCCCCGCCCCCGCCCCCGAATCCCCTTTATTACCCCCGCCCCCGTTCCCCCGCCCCCGATTGATTTTGGGTTGTCCTTTTTTTTTACTAAAAGAGGTTGTTATTTACGCTAAAAGAAGCTATTTTTTAGGTAACAAATAATTATGTATAGTAGAATTTTACATGTTAAAAATAAAAAGCTATGACATCTTAAAAACATTATACTAACAATTTAAAAACATGTTTTTTAATGAATTTTGAAAGCTCAAAATCATGTTATAGTTTATTATATTTATATATTTAATATATATAAATACATGTGTAATTTATTAACGGGGTCCCCATGGAAGCTTCGGGACGGGATTGCCTATCCCCGCCCCCGCCCCCGAAATTAAAATGGGGGTTAACCTTGCCCCCGCCCCCGTCCCCGCCCCCGATTTTTAAAAAATATTCCCCCTAAACGGGACGGGGTCCCACGAAACTTTTTCACATCCCTATTTGTGGCAAAAAAATCACTCATAATTTGGTGGTTAAATTTTGGAAAAATATAATGTTTTTTTCGTAATTAAAACCGGTTTTAATTGGTAATAGCTGTCGTGCTGAAACATTTTACCAAAAATTGATCGTTTTTTCTTAACTTATGAAGTTTTACCAAAAATTGATCGTTTTTTCTTATCTTATGAACTTTTACCAAAAATTGATCGTTTTTTCAATATAGATGAATGTCTTTTGTACAATCAGATAGATTCCATGTCCCACCCATCAAAAAATTGCAATTTCTTTTCTCTTGGCATAAGTCAAGTACTAAACAAGATTTTTAGGTTTATTTTGGAGAAATAGGATACAGAGAGTATTAATAATGTCTTTTGCATACACCAAGAATGAAACATCAATTAGTTATACTAGGGCCTTGTTAATGCACCTGGATTCCAAGTATTTTATCCGCACTCTCTAATTCAACCAAGAAACGCCTCAGCTTAGCCTCCACGTTAGCATAAGGTCCACTGTCACATAACCATTTAGTAAACAAGAGTATGATCAAATAGGTTAAAAACTTAGAACAAATTACGCAAAATCGATCATACCTTTTAATGACAGATCCCACAATAGATGCCATGATAATTAGATAGAGCTTATGCGAACATTAGTCGAGGGTGAAATTATGAAAACCCTGAAATAATCTAAATTACTTTTAATTAATCATCTACTAACATTACAAGATTCAATTATTTTCTTTAATAACAAAAACAATTGAGCTTACAAGATATAAAAGATGTTTCCGGTGACACAACGATCGTCGGAGCGATAGCGCCGACTGTTGTTCCTTCGATCTGGCTGTTTAGGATAGAAATCTAGTTTACTCTCTGTCTTACTAAATATGTCTATATATATAATATATAAAAGAAGAGAGTCGCCTACAGAAAACTTTTAAATATTAGTTTATCCGTATATGTTGGACCAGTCAATGATTAGTTGGTAGGTAGACCCTATAAGACCTACCATATCTTCTCGGTAATAAATTGGAGTTTAAATACTTATAATTTTCAAATTGGGATTTTAAGTTTATTTATTTATTTTTATTGTTTTGAACGGCCATTGGGATTTTAAGTATAAAATTATAAATAGTTTGTAAGCTGGATTTATGAAAATTTAAAAGATATGGATTTTTTTTTGAAAATGTATAGAAAATACACAAAGATGTTAAAAGGTAAAGATTTTACATATCAAATGTAAAATAATAATTTGAACGTATTTATATATTACTAAATGATTTTTTTAAATGAATATTTATTTCTGTTTGACAACTTTTATAAAAATAAATCAAATTATGAAGAGTATAAATATAAATTACAATATCAAGATTTAGTTTAAAACTTTCATTAAAATTGATGGGGATAAATTTAAAACTTTTGAATCCATAAAATCATTTTTTTATAACTAAATTATTTAAGAGCGTATTTCATTAAAAATGGATAAAATGGTAATATAAATTTATATGTGAATTATATCAAAATGGATAATAAAATAAATCTTTAGATTTAGAAAATAGTTTTTTACTATTAATAAATTCAAGTACGCATTTCAATAAAATGGATAATATATATATATATATATATATATATATATATATATATATATATATATATATATATATATATATATATATATATATATATAGGGGAGAGTTCAATTGAGAAAAAAAAAAGGTTGAAAATGGGGAAATAATTCTCAGCCAATTATTTATTTTTGCCGCAAAAAGCTCCAACATACCGGCGGAAATGTGAAACGAATTCACATGTGTTTTCAAACATAACATATTTCCTTAAACTATGTTAATCATTACCTTAATATATACAAAAACATAGTTTTTTCATTTTTTTTTTTAATTTTTATAAGCTATTTTTATCAAAAAAAAAATGATTTTAAATATACCAAAATTCATGATTTTTTATTCTCTACAAATAGACATCCATATTGATATAGTTTTAAGATAAAATAATTTTTTTTTTATATTTTCAGCTATCATTTATTCATAAATGAATAACAATGCATCAGGTTTTATTACAATACATTCGTTATTCACTTATGAATTAAAAGTATGATTTTTTTTTTTACAATTTAAGTATCATTCATATATGAATATAGCATATAATAAACATAGTATATTCATATTTTAATATTGGACGATGAATTCACTTGTGAATATTAACATAGTATATTCACTTGTGAATATTAGATGGTATATTCACTTATGAGTATTAAATGATATTTCATATATGAATATTAGATAGTATTACATGGTATATCACATGTGAATATTACAAAGTATATTCACTTGTGAATATTAGATGATATATTCACTTATGAATATTACACAGTATATTCACATATGAATATTACAAGGTATATTCACTTATGAATATTGAAGGTATTTTGACAAATATATATATAATTTTTATATGTTATTCACATATGAATAACATACAGACTTGCATATTTGTTTTGTGTTTTTAATAATCAAATATTGATTCAGGTGTGAAAAACATATTCATATGTGAATATAACGTGGTAATTTAGTTTATGCATTCCATCAAGCAGTTGGAGTGCAAACAAGTTAACTATTTTAAAAATGTTAAAAACATCAAGTTATCAATTCCAAATCATCATATACTTCCGATTTCGACTTCAGATACGGCATCCTATCTCTGATCGATTTCTCAATTTGATTTGATTTCCAAAAATCTGATTGGGAACCTGTGAGTACCGATTCTAAGTCCCTCAATGTCGACTGTGATTGCAAGTCCAGAACTCCGGTTCCAATTACATGAACAGCGAAGAAATTCCGGTTTAGTTGAAGAAATCTGGATTATTATTGAAGGTTGGAGGAAAATTTTTGATGATGAACGAACAGTTATCAAATTCTCTATAGTTACGTATTTGAGATTGAAGGTTATTACGATATTTACAAGTTTGCCACCGTGTCTTTTATGCTTAGATTAAATGAGTGGCTGAGAATGATTCCCCCATTCTCAACCTTCGTAAGTAAATCATAAACAATCTCATTTTTATTAATCAACCTATAAACATAATAGTACAAGTATTTTGTTCGATACAAAATAAAATATAAAAAATAAGAAATACTACGAAGATTCCCAATGTTATCATTTCATCATATCAAGATTTTCATATTTTTTTCAATTTATCACTTTTCACCTCTTCAATATTTTCTACAAATTCTTCAAAATCTAAAAGAAAATTTAAAAAATTTGATTAATGCAAGAACGCTTAAAAAATGCATTTGCATATATCATATAAGATTTACATGTGATTCATATGTGAATTACATGTGAATCACATGTAATTCATATGTGAGTTACATGATATTTACATGTGAATCATATGTAATTCTTATGTGATTCACTTGTGACTTACATGTGAATCACATGTAATTCATATGTGAATCACTTATGATTCATATGTAACTCATATGGGATTTACTTGTGATTTACATGTGAATTACATATGAGTTTATATGTGAATTACATGTGATTCATATGTGAATCACTTGTTATTTACATGTGAATCACTTGTGATTTATATGTGATTTACTTGTGATTTATATGTGAATAACTTGTGATTTACATGTGAATCACTTGTGATTTACATGTGAATCACTTGTGATTCACATGTGAATCACTTGTGATTTACATGTGAATCACTTGTGAATTACATGTTATTTACATGTGAATCACATGTAATTCATATGTGATTCACTTATGATTTAGATATGAATCACATGTGATACATATGTGAATTACATGTGATTTTTTTCTATAATGATATCAGATTTACTGAATTCCAAAACACAAATTCAAAAATAGAATACTAAAGAAGCAGACGGTGATAATTAGTGTACTATATAATTAGTTTATGTCCAAAAATAACATAAATATTAGAATGTTTGTAAAGATTTTGTATTTTTTTAAATAAAAAGATTATAATAATAATATCCATGTACCTTGGTTGTTGTGCTCCTATTTGGATTATCATTTATCAAACTCATCATTTACTCTAGGGTTTAATTGCAAAAATCAATTATACAAGTTCTGTATAATCATTTGCATTATCATTTTTTGGTGAATCGGTTATTAATGTAACAACATAATTTTTTTCAAAACAATTTTCGTTTTTCAGCACAATAAAAATCTTATAATATTCTCAAATCTCATGTTATTAAATATCATCACAATAAACATATCCCATAATAAAAAATAATAATAATAATAATCTTCTGCCAGTGTGTACAAATCATGTCGGCGCCTTCCCGCGATCCTCGCTAGTACCTGAAACACATAACACATCATATGGTAATCATAAATGCTCAGTAAGTTCCCCAAAATACCATATGTAACATCCCGAGTTCAGGAGTGCAAGTTCAGGGTTCACAGTGTAAATATGAAAGGGCAACTCAGCGAGTCCATATGTGGACTCGGCGAGGAGTGTTGCGACTCTAGTCGTGTGTTAAATGGCCTACTCGGTGAGTCGGAGGCTGGACTCGGCGAGTAGGCGCTGAGTGGAGAAAACCCTAATTTTGGGGGATGAGCCCTATATAAAGGACATTATACCCTGTCCCCAGCCTCTTTACCCTCTATTGAAGTCTAGAAAACCCTAAGACGCGATTATGAGGGATTTGAGTGCATTTAAACCTTGGAGAAGAAATTTTGGAGGAGATCTTGGAGAGATAGGAGGCTTGGAGCAAGGGTCTTTGCTAAGAATCAGATTTCTCTTCTGTTGGGGCTTCCTTTTGAGGTATTACTTCGTTTCTTGGGCTATTATTCATCTAGATTCATCATCTTGGAATGTGTGGAAAGTTTAGTTTGTGGTATTTCGAGTTTGAAGGTTAGATCTGAGGTTGCTAGCTCAGATTTGGAATGGAGGAGGTCTAGAGTGCATTAGAATCCCTGTTCTTGAGTTTTTGGTGAAGTCATCCTGTCCCAAACCCTAGCCCTAGAGTGTAAAATGCCTAGATCTCTTTGGATTCACGTAAAGTTTGCCACTTTACGTGATGGATGGGTTGTAGAAGGATAGATCTACGTTTTGGATCGACTGCATGGCCTGGAAGGCTTCTGTATGGGTTAAGAGCTAGTGGTACTTGGCGAGTCACAAGGGTGTACTTGGCGATTTGCTTGAAGGTGGGCATGAACTCGACGAGTTGGAAGAACAACTCGAAGAGTTGGTTGAAGATAGCCTTGGACTCGGCGAGTCTGTTCTTGGACTCGGCGAGTCTGGTCTTGAGGTCTTAAGCTAAGAATCGGTGAGTCAAGGGATGACTCAGTGAGTTGAGATGAGACTTTTCAGTGTTGGGGTACTCGGCTAATCAGCGGGCTGACTCGACGAGTAGAGTCAGCTAGGAGGTTGACTTTGACTTTGACTTTGATCAAGACTTGACCAGTTGACTTCTAAGGGCATTTTGGTATTTTGTGGTATTTATTGGGTTTTGTCTTTCGGCTTTATCAGGGGTGGAATTCGTGTCGGAGGTTGGAGCAGCGTGATCTTATCTTTTCAGTCAGCAGTTGTAAGGTGAGTTATCCTCACTATATCAACAGGGTCTAAGGCACCAAGGCCGTCCCTTTATCGGATTGTAATCCAGGTATTGTTGTTATGTTACTGTTTTACTATGTTTGCATCCTGGTAGTTAGGATGGTACATGCTAGTGACCGGTTAGGTCGGTATCCTGCTTAGAGTATGTCATGTTACGTGATCTGCTAGATCGGTTTGATTGAATGTGAATTGTTATATGATTGTATGTTTATGTGCACATGGTCGTTCGACTGGGGGTGGGTTGAGGCGGGACCTGCTTTGTGCTATAGGCCAACATACCCAGGGCGGACCAGTTATTCCGAAGGCCTAGCGAACGGTCCGGATAGGATGTAGGCCCCACGAGGGCGGACTAGACGTGCCGAGGCTCGGAGAGTGGACCAGGACGACTGAAGGCCCGATGCGGGCGAACCAGTCTTACTGTAGACTCGGAGAGTGGACCAGGTGGGTTGAAGGCCCGGTGCGGGCGGACCAACCACACTGCAGACTCAAGGGACATGACTAGACTCTGCGGGTGGACCCAGTGGACTGAAGGCCCGACACGGCGGACCAGTCACACAGTAGACCCCATATTTGTTATGATATAGCTGTTGGGTTTTGAGCAATCTAACACTTCCTAAGTGTGCATGCAACCCTAATAAACCTTGGATCTATGTTTGTCTAAATACATGCAAAATAATAATTTTCCAAGGTTTATAACCTATCTAACATGGCATGGGGAACATTTCAACATAAAAGAGTTAGAAGAGATTGCATACCTTTTGGTGAGTTTGGTTCTAAGGAGTTTGAGGGCCAAGCACCAATAGTGTGAATGCCTCAAATGGAATCACAAACACCACAAACTCTTGGAAAACTTTGAGAGAGTATACACCCTTGTATAAAATCGGCCATACACATACACACACACACACTAGTTCACTAGTTTCCTCTTAGGCTCCATTTCATGCTCCATAAGCATGCTTATATAGTGTGCATGGTTAGGGTGAAACCCTAATAACCCATGTCTTTTCCTTTCCAAGGATCCATGGGTTAAAAAACTCCATGGATCATCCATGGACTTCCACATAAGCCTAGCCCATTAACAAATGAGTATTAGCCCACACTATATAAAACAAATAGCCCATAATCTAATTAGTCTTCCTTTTAATCTCTAAATTAATTCATAATTAATTTAAGACTAAAACTAATTAAATAACGTAACTTCATATTAATATATTATAACTCATAATATATTAATAAACATATGTGTATAACTCTCATAAAATTATCCATAATAGTTTGGATGAGATGCAACCCAAATGGACCATGTCGGTCGGGTCAAGTATATACCAAATAAGTTATGGACTTAGACACCTTATCCAACAGACTCCCACTTGGATAAGTCTAATAATTGTATTTGCCTATAACTTCAGGAACCAACCAGCAATCGTAGCTCTCGAAAACTCCCTCGAACTATGAAGACTCTGTTGAACTATGAAGCGCCATTTTAGATAAGTGATCACATAATCCTCTGTTCTCATGATATCAGCCGGACAAACACATGGAACTATGTCTTGCTTATTGTCTAGCAGTTGTTTCTCGATTTTCCGATTTGTTTGACGAAGAACTTCACTGAACACATCGGTTTAGTTCTGACCAGGCCTGGTACATGGGTCAACACAAAATCATCGAGGGGCCCAGATATCGCTTCTATTTCTAGAAGGAACAGATAAACTTCAACTGATATGCTTGTTCTACTACTTATTGAATTGTACATAAAAGCACGTTTTATAACATCAAGTTACTGATGTGTTTACGTGCAATCAATGCACAACCAACTCATAGGTAACAACTCATATCTCTAGGTTTAAAGATTTATATGATGTTATCGTCTCACGATCACTCGAGATAAATTCCATGAAGTGATACAAGTGAGCTTGGGTTTATACCAATACTCATAACTTATGAGTACTCATGAATGTTGCAGCAACCATTGCCATGTCTAAACACCTTTAAGGCATCTACAAACCCAATTCATGACAATCTTGATTCATACCTACTTCCGACGTATGATCGATTGTGGAGGTTTGAATAAATTAATTATTCTGGAAGTCAAAACATGCAAAACAAACAATAGTAAATAATTAACAATGATAGTAACACTTTACTCATAAATAAATCACAAATTTTATTCATCATCAAACGTCGATTACATTTTACAAGTTTCAGGAAAACTATCTAATCTGTAAAACTAATATCGTCCCTCAGCCCGATGCATCTCGCATGCTGAAAATGCTTAACCCTCGTCAGTCCCTTCGTAAGGGGATCTGCAGGATTCTCATCTAACGATATCCTCCTTGTCACAAGGAGTCCTTCTTCAATCTTGTGTCTTATGAAGTGATATTTTCTGTCAATGTGTCGGGATCTGCCATGATCTCTTGGTTCCTTGGCTAAGGTAACCGCACCATTGTTGTCACAGAAAATCTCTATAGGTTCCTTAATAGCTGGTACAACTCCAAGGTCTCCGATGAAGTTCTTTAGCCATATCGCCTCCTTCGCTACTTCACTCGCTGCTATATACTCTGATTCACAAGTCAAATCAGCCACCGTCTCCTGCTTAGAACTCTTCCAAGAAATTGCCCCTCCATTTAAGGTAAAGATCCAGCCCGACTGAGAGCGGAAATTATCCCTATCAGTCTGAAAACCAGCATCACTATACCCTAATACTTTCAATTCATCACTGCCACCAAGGGTAAGGACCCAATCCTTAGTCCTCCGTAGGTACTTGAGAATGTTCTTTACCGCGGTCCAATGAGCCTTGCCAGGGTTCCCCTGATACCTACTGACCATGCTCAAAGCAAATGCCACATCAGGACGGGTACAAGTCATAGCATACATGATCGAGCCAACTGCGGAAGCATATGGTAATTGGCTCATCTCAGCTATCTCTGCCTCTGTACACGGACTCTGAGTCTTACTCAGTTTGGTATTGCTTTGGATCGGTAAATCTCCTTTCTTGGAATTCTCCATGTTGAACCTTTTCAACACCTTATCCAAGTAGGTACTCTGACTAAGTCCAATTAGTCTTCTACTCCTTTCTCTTAATATCCTTATCCCTAGGATATAGGTAGCCTCCCCTAGGTCCTTCATAGCAAAGCACTTCCCAAGCCAGGACTTAACCTCCTGCAAGGTTGGGATGTCATTTCCTATGAGTAGTATGTTATCCACATACAATACCAAGAAGCTAACTATACTCCCACTAGCTCTGACATACACGCAAGACTCATCTTCGCTTCTCGAGAAGCCAAACTCTTTTACCTTCTCATCAAAACAAAGATTCCAGCTACGAGATGCTTGTTTTAATCCATAAATGGATTTCTCAAGCTTGCATACTCTATTAGGGTACTCTGCACTGACAAAACCCTCTGGCTGATTCATGTACACATCCTAAGCCAACTTCCTATTAAGGAAAGCGGTTTTGACATCCATTTGCCATATTTCATAATCATGAAATGCTGCAATGGCTAACATAACCCTAATAGACTTAATCTTTGCTACCGGCGAGAAGGTTTCATCATAATCAATACCTTAAGTTTGAGTAAAACCCTTCGCAACCAGTCGAGCCTTATAAGTATGCACTTTTCCTTCCATGTCTCTCTTCTTCTTGAAGATCCATTTGCACCCGACTGTTTTACGGCCTGGTGTATTGTCAACCAAGTTCCAAACTTGATTGTCATACATGGACTGTATCTCGCTGTCCATAGTCTCCTTCCATTTAGTAGACTCCGGGCCTGCCATGGCTTCCTTAACACTGTTGGGTTCATCCAAATTTACCAGTGTATTATCACTAATAAACGTATCACCTTCCGTAGTAATATGAAAACCATAATAAAACGAAGGTGTGTTCCTAACCCGTGTAGAACGCCTTGGAGGTACAGACTCGTCATCTGGATCAACAGGAGTTTCCTCCTCAGGTTGATTGCTAGTGTCTGAGGATCCTTCACCAATTGATTCTTGAATTTCTTCAAGATCAATCTGCCTCCCACTTTCTCCTTGGCTTATAAGTTCTTTCTCGCAAAAGATCCCTCTTCGTGCTACAAAGACCACATTCTCACTGGGTCTGTAGAATAGGTAACCGAAGGATTTCTGTGGGTTGCCGATGAAAATACACCTTTCACTTCGGGGTTCAAGCTTATCATGAGTTTCACGCCTCACGAAAGCTTCGCAACCCCAAATTTTGATGTGGTCCATATTGGGAACCTTCCCCGTCCACATCTCATGAGGTGTTTTGGTAACCTTCTTTGTAGGGACTAGATTAAGGATATGGGCGGCAGTCTCTAAGGCATACCCTCAAAAAGAGATTGGTAACGAAACTCGACTCATCATAGAGTGAACCATGTCCAACAAAGTTCGATTACGCCTCTCAGCTACACCATTCAGATGTGGTGTCCTGGGAGGAGTCAATTGTGAGACAATCCCACACTCCTTAAGATAGTCAAGGAACTCGATACTAAGATACTCACCACTTCGATCGGATCGAAGCATCTTAATGTTCCTGCCCAATTGATTTTCTACTTCCTGTTTGAATTCCTTAAACCTTTCAAAGGTTTCGGACTTATGTTTGATTAAGTAGACATACCTATATCTACTAAAATCATCAATAAAAGTCACATAATACCGATTAGCATCCCTTGTGGCGGTTTCGAAAGGCCCGCATACATCAGTATGTATTAGGTCCAACAAACCCTCACCCCTCTCACAAGTTCCAGTGAAGGGTGATTTTGTCATCTTTCCAAGTAGACAAGATTCACAATTATCATCCGATTTAAGGTCAAATGATTCCAAGACTCCACTCTTTTGGAGTTGGCCTATGCGTTTCTTGTTTACATGTCCAAGACGACAATGCCACAATGATGCTTTATATAGGCTAGTAGAAGAATCAATATACAACACATTATTTCCTAAGTTGTCTACAATCGACACAGTTTCATACACACCATCACAAGGTAATGCTTTAAAATAAAACACATTATTAAAGAAAGAATTAATACCACCACATTCATTATCAAACGAAAAGGTAAAACCTTGTTTGTACAAAGCATGAAAAGAAATAATATTCCTCGCCATTTCAGACGAGTACACACATTTATTCAAATCTAATTTTAAACCATTATTAAGCAACAAAGTATAAACTCCAATCTTGGAAACAGGTGAAGCCTTCCTATTCCCCACGATTAAGTTTATCTTTCCGTGCTCCACATCCTCACTTCTTCTTAGGCCCTGCAAATCAGAACATATGTGAATACCACATCCTGTATCAAGCACCCAAGAGTTAGAATATGTTGAGTAATTAGACATTATAGTGTAAATACCTGCATGGGTGGGTTTCACTTTCCCATCCTTTAGATCCTGCAAGTACTTAGGGCAGTTTCGCTTCCAGTGTGCCTTTTCATGGCAATAAAAGCATTCAGCATCCTTGGGAATGGCAGAAGGAGTGGTAGAACCGCACTTGGTCTTTGATGAGGAGCCTTCAAGAGACTTTCCCTTGGTACCCTTCGAAGGGTGCTTCCTCTTCTTCCCTTTGCCTTGCCCAATAGCTAAAACAGGGGTAGATGTTGGAGTAGGAGTAGTAGAGGTAACTACCGCTTTACCCTTAAGACCGGATTGTGCGGTCTTCAAGAGTCCTTGAAGCTTGCTGAGGGTAACTTCCTCCTTGTTCATATGATATGTCATTCGAAAATGATCATAACAAGAAGGCAAGGAGTGCAAAATGATGTCAATTGCCAACTCCACGGGGATGTTAACATTCAGCTTCAGCAAACGGTCCACATACCTTTGCATCTTTTGCATGTGGCCCGTGACGGATTCACCGTCCTTCATGCGGGTAGTTATTATGGAGGAGATTATTTCATACCGCTCCTGACGAGCACTCTGATGGTACCTTTCCATCAGGTCTTGGTGCATCTCAAAAGGGTAGAAATTTTCATATGACTTTTGGAGCTCGGCTGTCATCGTGGCCATCATGATACATGCCACCTTAGTAGCATCTCTCTCATGATTCCTGAATTCAGCGATCTCCTCAGGAGTAGCAGTAGACTCATCAAGTTCTTTTAACTCCTTATCGAGGACATATTCTTTGTCCTCATAACGAGTAACCATCCTGATGTTCCTAATCCAATCCATGAAGTTGGAACCATCAAAGATGACCCTCCTACAAAGATTCATGAGAGGGAAAGAACCAGTTGGGTTAGAGCCTGAAGCATTAGTGTTGGAAGACATCTGAAAGAAGAAAGTAAGTTTAGATTAGATATTTAGGATCCTTAATAAGACACCCAAATGTAATATTAATGCTAGGATCCAATCACAATATATTACACTTAGAAGAGGGATGCCGTAATCTAAGTAATAATATATTTGAAAGGTAGGTGAATGATGATTCACCAATTTCCACCATGAAAACGAAATGATTTATTAGGTTTAATTGGATTTGAAATTCCTAGATTCTTTTGAGATTCATTGAACTTTTCAGTGGCATGTTTCAATCTCGATTGTGCCCTTCAAGTTTTGTGACTGGGATGCCGAGGATCACAAAACAAGGTGTGAATAACCATGCTAATTCACTTGGTACCCTTAATGTTATCACCTAATCAATGTGCCGGTTAACCACACACGCTCCATTGATCTATGACAAACATTAAGTCACCCTTCGTGATCCTTACTAGTCCTAGTTAGTGTGTCGGTTAACCACACACGCTCCACCAACGACTTGGTAAGGTACACAGTGTGAATTCCATGGACTAGCACCACGTTCACATTTTCCTAAAATAACTAAGATTGGGAATTAAAAGAGTTTATTTATTTTATAATATTCATTATACTTTTAATGAGGATTTAAAGTCATTGTTCTACCCGTTCGGCTAACGACCCTCCACCGATCAAGCAAGCGGTGGGTGAGAGTATACACCCATTAAGTCGCCATTTTATAGGAAACAACCTTATACCCACCTTATAGACTGGCTTCGTGAATGAGGCATACTAACGGTAAAATGACTTATTCTTATACATATATATAATAATTAACCATTAATGTTATAAATAGTATAAGGGTTGAATTTTAACTATTAAAACTCTAAGGGTTGGAATTAAAGTTTATTAAAGTGTGTGAAACTTTACAAATTCCAAAACTTGAGGGCAAGTTTTGTAACTTTGCAAAACTCTTCATTTCATAACTTATGAATTAAAGGTTCATAAAAATGAGGACTCTTCATTTTCATGTAACTTATGTGTTTTAAGTGTGTGTTAAATAAGAGTGACCTTTGGAAATCCATAACTTGAGGACAAATTATGGACTCCATTAAAACACATAAATGATCAAGAATTAATCCTAAACAATTCAGCAAATAATTCCTATCATTTTCTAAATTCATAAGAACATGAACATGATCATCAAAAATTCAAGAATTATATGAACACATAAAATCATGGAATTTTGATATATGCTATTGTAAATGGATTAGAACAACCATTACACCAACTAAAATAAGTTTTATAACACCAAAACAGTTTAGGGTAATGTTTCTAGTCCATTTCCAGCAGCAAAAGTCGAAAAACTGCACTCTTTCGATCCTACTCGTCGAGTGCATGAACTTACTCGTCGAGTAGGTTGAAGTTTGCCTTGGACTCGTCGAGTCCCCCCAATGGACTCGGCGAGTCCACCATGCAGACAGCAACGATTTCGACTTTTATCACTATTTTGCATCAAGTATCAAACAAGCAAGCCTAGGCTCTGATACCACTGTTGGGTTTTGACCAATCTAACACTTCCTAAGTGTGCATGCAACCCTAATAAACCTTGGATCTATGTTTGTCTAAATACATGCAAAATAATAATTTTCCAAGGTTTATAACCTATCTAACATGGCATGGGGAACATTTCAACATAAAAGAGTTAGAAGAGATTACATACCTTTTGGTGAGTTTGGTTCTAAGGAGTTTGAGGGCCAAGCACCAATAGTGTGAATGCCTCAAATGGAATCACAAACACCACAAACTCTTGGAAAACTTTGAGAGAGTATACACCCTTGTATAAAATCGGCCATACACATACACACACACACTAGTTCACTAGTTTCCTCTTAGGCTCCATTTCATGCTCCATAAGCATGCTTATATAGTGTGCATGGTTAGGGTGAAACCCTAATAACCCATGTCTTTTCCTTTCCAAGGATCAATGGGTTAAAAGCTCCATGGATCATCCATGGACTTCCACATAAGCCTAGCCCATTAACAAATGAGTATTAGCCCACACTATATAAAACAAATAGCCCATAATCTAATTAGTCTTCCTTTTAGTCTCTAAATTAATTCATAATTAATTTAATACTAAAACTAATTAAATAACGTAACTTCATATTAATATATTATAACTCATAATATATTAATAAACATATGTGTATAACTCTCATAAAATTATCCATAATAGTTTGGATGAGATGCAACCCAAATGGACCATGCCGGTCGGGTCAAGTATATACCAAATAAGTTATGGACTTAGACACCTTATCCAACAGACTCCCACTTGGATAAGTCTAATAACTGTATTTGCCTATAACTTCAGGAACCAACCAGTAATCGTAGCTCTCGAAAACTCCCTCGAACTATGAAGACTCTGTTGATCTATGAAGCGCCATTTTAGATAAGTGATCACATAATCCTCTGTTCTCATGATATCAGCCGGACGAACACATGGAACTATGTCTTGCTTATTGTCTAGCAGTTGTTTCTCGATTTTCCGATTTGTTTGACGAAGAACTTCACTGAACACATTGGGGATGTTAACATTCAGCTTCAGCAAACGGTCCACATACCTTTGCATCTTTTGCATGTGGCCTGTGACGGATTCACCGTCCTTCATGCGGGTAGTTATTATGGAGGAGATTATTTCATACCGCTCCTGACGAGCACTCTGATGGTACCTTTCCATCAGGTCTTGGTGCATCTCAAAAGGGTAGAAATTTTCAAAATAAGTAAAAGGAGGACGCGGAGGTACGATCAGCCGGTGCCAATAAGTAACCCCAAAATACCATACATGATATTTGTTTTCTAGCTTTGATAGAACTTCATGCTAGTACTAGGCTAGGGATCTTCAGGATTTCATGATAATGTTGTCTGTTTTATGATGCCTGCTAGCCTAGGGTTTCCTTCTGTATGAGATTTCCAGTGTTCCTCTAGGAGTGAGGATTGAGCGTTTGTTATGTATGTTTGTCACTAGGGTGTTGTGGTAGTACTTAATACAAATATGGGTAGGTGTGGAAGGTAGTATGGGTTCGTACTACTGAAAGCACAGGACCCATAAGCGTATAAGGGAAATCATGACCTCTAGGGTTGAGTTGGGAGTTGGTTCTCGGGTTAGTGGGAAGTATCTAAGATTTTGTGGTGTTTTTCAGTATGGTGGTCACGAGGCATGCCGGGAGCGGATCCGGGTCAGGATCGGGAGTAGGAGAGGGAGGTCAGGGCGGGTCAGTACCGCCCGAGGTTATTGGTCAGATGAGCACAGGCAAGTTGGATGCTAGGATTCGTGAGATCCTGCATGATGAGGTTGCTGCGTTGTTCCAGGCCGAGCTGCCGGAACTGTTTGGGTCGATCAAGACCACCATGCTTGAGTATTTTGATGAGCGCTATGCGGCTCTCACAGAGACGGTTGCCGCGGCAGCTACATCGGCTGTAGCAGTGGCAAGGGGAGGAGCCGGTAGAGGTTTCCAGTACCGGGACTTCGATAATACGAAGCCCCCTACTTTTGATGGAGTTCAGGACCCGATTGTTGCTAGGAGATGGTTGTCATACGTGGAAGGGTGCTTCTTCACGTGTTCATGCCCTACTGATCAGAGGGTGAGGTGTGCTCTAAACCTGTTGAGTCTTGGGGCGAAGGATTGGTGGAGATTGACCACGGGGTCATATTCGGATGCACAGAGGGCTGCGGTTTCATGGGATCAGTTCCGAGAGATTTTTAGCACTCGTTATGTTCTGCGGGTTGAGAGGGAGAGATTGGATCAGGAGTTCCTTGAGCTGAAGCAGGATTCGAAGTCGGTGATGGAGATCACCAGGATGTTCACTGAGAGGGCGATGTTTTGCCCCGAGTTTGCTTCGGAGCAGGCTTAGATGTCCCGATATCTGAGTATGCTCAAGAGGGATATCAGGCAGTTTGTGTCTACGCAGAAGTGCGAGACCTTGTTAGAGTTGCAGGAGGCCGCCAGGCGGTGGGAGTTGGAGATTGAGTTGCAGTTGCGAGAGCAGAGGCAGGCTCCGGTGCAGTCGCAGCCGGTGCCGAAACGGTCTAAGACCATCGATTCTAGATTGGGAGATCAGAGCAGCCACACTTGTGGGAAGCGTGGGAAGGGTCACACCGGAGTTTGTAGGTCCGGTGGTGCATGCCGCAAGTGTGGAAAGGAGGGGCACTATGTGAGGGATTGTCGACAGGCAGTCCCAGGTTGGGATTTGAGGATCTGTTATCATTGTCATCAGGTTGGGCACTTGAGGGTCAACTGTCCACAGCTTGCTGTAGGACCGGTGCAGGCTCCAGCACCAGCCACATTGAGGATCACGAGTGGAGGTCAAGGTGGAGCGGAGCCCCCAAGGGCTCGGGGTCGTGCTTTCTAGCTTAAAGCGGAGGAGATCAGGGCAGTGCCGGATGCAGCTGCGGGTATGTTTCTTCTTGATGTCTTATTATTTTATGATTATTGTAGAGTATTGTTTATCTGCTAGTCTCGTTGCGTGGTTTTCGGTATTGCATTCATTGATTTTTGAGGGTTATCGCGTGGTCATGGGTTTAGTGTTAGGAATTTCGTTGGTTATCTTTAATGAGGGTTGTTCGTGGGAATCGGGTGTTTGGTCTGGTTATCAGGTAGCATCTGCAGTCTGAGGAGTGGTTAGCTGAAGATCGAGTTTTTCGAGCCCGGGATGATCAGTATTGATGTGTGATTTGTGAAGGTTGCCCGCGTTAGTGGGAATCAGCTCGCGTGTAAGTGTGTGTCGTGAAGGGTTGTTGAGGGAGGTCGGTGAAGGCGAATGGTGGTTGATAGTCAACACTCTAAGTGGGGGAGAATAAGAGAATTCTCCGGAAGATCGGTGAGCATGAGAGTTTGTTTAGCTGCGTGGCACTCAACCGTGTTTCAATCAGCCAAAAGCGTAGGCTGGTATGAGTAAGTGGTAGGCGTGCGGGGGGATACAGACCAAGGGTGATTGATTGTGGAAGGCCTAGGATCGGGCCGGGACTGAGTATATGGGATGGAGGTAGAGTTCGGAACCCCTAAAGGGCTATAACAGTATGCATGGGAGGAGTTTCCTGAAGGGGTAACTCGGAATGTTGATTGCTAGTTGAGCGGTCCGGATAGACTGAAGGTCGGTCGGTGTACCAGTCAGGCCGAAGGCTCAGAGAATGGTCCAGCCAGACTAATGGCCCTAGAAGGCGGTCCTGGTCTACTGAAGGTTCTAAGAGTGGTCCAGTTTGGCTGAAGGCCTGGTAAGACGGTCCAGTCATGCTGAAGACTCTGCATGTGTCGTTAGATCGGTGCGAGGAAATGGATTGAGTATGTCGCGATATTTTAGCGTTAGAAGCTCTGGCCCCGGATATTGATCACGATTAGTGGAGGTAGTGGATTCAGAGTATGTGTGGTGCATGGGATAGCGGTTATTGTGGTGCATGGGATAGCGGTTATGCCATAAGGAAATGATGTAGTATTGGGTGAGCATCGTGGCACTTGTGGTATTGTCAAGGCAGCCAAGTGGATCTCCTTGGTAAGGAAAAAGGAAAGGAATGTAGCTCCGAGAGGGAATGTAAGTCACGGAAGTGAAATCAGTAGTGCGAAGATACGATTGGGGTGTTCCAATTATGGTTATTGCGTAGTGTGTGTGCGGCGGTGGTATGGAATCACATCCGGTTTGGATGTCTACCGAGGTCACAGAAGAAATTCCGAGGGGGTAAAGTCAAGAGGCTCGGAAGGGATGCAGAGATGGAGTCTTGGATTCCCATGTAACAGCCGGGTTTCCAGGTATATATTATTTTATTTAATTATTCTGAATTATGAGAAGGAACTCGGCGAGTTGATGTGTAGACTTGCCTAGTAGGGTCGCGATTGTTCATATGGATTCGCTTTGGACTCAGCGAGTCCACGCTGTTTAATGAAACCCTAAATCCCCAGGTTTGGAGCCTATTTAAGGGAACTTATAGCCTCTCATTGCGGCTACCAGTCCCTTGAGATAACCCTAAGTGAGCCAAATCGTTGAAACGAAGAAGAAGACACTTTTGATCCTTGTATCTTTGGTTTAGCAAGAAGGAGGTGAAAGAGCAAGAGGGGAGGTGCGATTCTAGTAGTTCTAGGGATTCAGATACTTCATTTTGAGGTAATGGTTCGAACCTCCTTCTGTTTTGGTGTTGATCTATAGAGTTAGGGTTTTCTAACTCCTTTGGAGAGTGATTATGTGGAGCAAATGGTCCCTCTTCGAGTTTGTGCCTTGGATCTGGACTCAAAGAGGTCTAGAGACCTTAACCCTTGGAGCTTTATGGATTAGTTTGGGGTTATTGGACTTAGGTTGCCATTTTTGGGACTAAATCACCTTTTGATGCCGTGTTGTTACTATACAAGCATCAAGTTTCGAGGTTTACGTGACATTCATGCTTGGGAAGGTCAGATCTTTGATTTAGGGAAGCAGATCTGACCTCAGAAGGCCAGTAGAGTTTGTGCATGGCATGAACTCGCCGAGTTGTTCTTGAGACTCGGTGAGTAGGGTTAGGGTTTCACGTAAAGTGCTCAGTAAGTAGACTTGCTGAGTAGGGGGATGACTCAGTGAGTCAGAAGGGAGTTAGAGGTCTGGAGTACAAGGCAGCACTCGCCGAGTTGTTCTTGAGACTCGACGAGTTGAGTCATGGTGGCCCCGCGATTCATGCCTAGTATGACTTGTCAAGCATAGGGAGGGACTCGGTGTGCCAAGAGGGACAAAGTGTTAAAGAACATGTGTGAACTCGCCGAGTCACCAGAGTGCACTTGGCGAGTAGGGTCAAAGTGTGACCGTTGAGTTTTAGGGTTGGTCAATGGAGTACTTGTGTTGAGAGGGGGGTAAAATAGCCTTTTTCCATCCTGAGGGTGCCAAAGGCAGGTTGAGTCTAGTCTTGAGAATTATATTTATAAGAGTATTTACTTTATGTGAATAGGAGAAGACTAGGCAATATTCCTACCGAGTCAGAGATTTACCGAGACGCCTGAGTTGAGTCTTCTTACTATACTTTACCTAGTGTGGTAACAGAGTTATGTGATAGAGTATTTTAGACTTATATGCCAGTGTAATTGCATGTTATTTATGTGCTATGATTTATTGTGATATGTGCTATGTATGATTCAGAGTTACAGAGTTAGGACCTTCGGGTCCATAGAGTTAGGACTTTCGGGTCCACAGAGTTAGGCCAGAGGGCCCATAGAGAGTTGGGGCTGGAGGGCCCCACTGAGACACATACGCCTGAGGGTCAACAGAGTTACAGCCTCGAGTGTCTATTATGTGTTAGGGTGGTATTTTGGGGAACTCACTAAGCTTTATGCTTACAATGTTATGTGTTATGTGTTTCAGGTACCAGCGATGATCGTGGGAAGGCACCGGCATGATCCGTACACACACATAATAGAGTTTATATATATATATATATATATATATATATATATATATATATATATATTGATCTTGGGTTTTGTATTGATACAATGTTGATATAATGAATTATTTATGATTTAAAATGACATTTTGATGGATTACAAAAGCGAAAAATTGTTCAAATTTTTACGGTGTTACATCCCAGCTTGATTTCGGAAAGGAATTGTGTATGTAGTGGTAATTCATCCTGGGGGACGTTTGGAGGTATCGTCAGTGTATCGGGTTTTCCAGCCCGAGGATGCTAGAGCCAGTTCAGCATGGGTATGAGATTGCGGAGGCGAACTCATGTGAGTTGCTATAACACTGAGGGATCTATCATCCTGTCAGCATGGAGTGGGTAAAGTTGGATTCAGACCGGGATTCTGGTGGTTCAGGGAGTATTCCTAGCTCATATGAGTCAAATGGTTGCTGTAATTTGGAGCGAGCAAAGTATCAGGGAGTGGTACTCGGTGGTTGAGCGTGGTTATCAGGGGATGAGGCCGGTGGCTGGCTTGAATCGGGGGTCAGAACACTGCAAGAAAAGAGAAAGTTGGGTTTCGGGTTTTGATGGCTGTGTTTGAGGAATCTGGTCTGGTTAATGTCAGGAGGTGCATTGCGAGAGTAGTTCTGTAGTTGTGTTGCCGCAGGCTTCGAGGATGAAGCCTAATTTAAGTGGGGGAGAATTGTAACATCCCGAGTTCAGGAGTGCAAGTTCAGGGTTCAAAGTGTAAATATGAAAGGGCAACTCAGCGAGTCCATATGTGGACTCAACGAGTAGGGTCGCGACTTTAGTCGCGTGTTAAATGGCCTACTCGGCGAGTCAGAGGCTGGAGTCGGCGAGTCAGAGGCTGGACTCGGCGAGTAGGCGCTGAGTGGAGAAAACCCTAATTTCGGGGGATGAGCCCTATATAATGGACATTATACCCTCTCCCCAGCCTCTTTACCCTCTATTGAAGTCCATAAAACCCTAAGATACGATTGTGAGGGATTTGAGTGCATTTAAACCTTGGAGAAGAAATTTTGGAGGAGATCGTGGAGAGATAGGAGGCTTGGAGCAAGGGGTTTGTTAAGAATCAAATTTCTCTTCTGTTGGGGCTTCCTTTTGAGGTATTACTTCGTTTCTTGGGCTGTTATTCATCTAGATTCATCATCTTGGAATGTGTGGAAAGTTTAGTTTGTGGTATTTCGAGTTTGAAGGTTAGATCTGAGGTTGCTACCTTAGATCTGGAATGAAGAAGGTCTAGAGTGCATTAGAGTCCCTATTCTTGAGTGTTTGGTGAAGTCATCTTGTCCCAAACCCTAGCCCTAGAGTGTAAAATGCCTAGATCTCTTTGGATTCACGTAAAGTTTGCCACTTTACGTGATGGATGGGTTGTAGAAGGATAGATCTACGTTTTGGATCGACTGCATGGCCTGGAAGGCTTCTGTATGGGTTAAGAGCTAGTGGTACTCGGCAAGTCACAAGGGTGTACTTGGCGAGTTGCTTGAAGGTGGGCATGAACTCGACGAGTTGGAAGAACAACTCGGCGAGTTGGTTGAAGATAGCCTTGGACTTAGCGAGTCTGATCTTGAGGTCTTAGCCTTTCCTGGTTAAGCTAAGAATCGGTGAGTCAAGGGATGACTCAGTGAGTTGAGATGGGACTTTTCAGTGTTGGGGGACTCGGCGACTTAGCGGGCTGACTCGTCGAGTTGAGTCAACCAACAGGTTGACTTTGACTTTGACTTTGATCAAGAGTTTACCAATTGACTTCTAAGGGCATTTTGGTATTTTTTGGTATTTATTGGGTTTAGTCCTTCGACTTTATCAGGGGTGGAGTTCGTGTCGGAGGGTGGAGCAGCGTGATCTTATCTTTTCAGTCAGCAGTTGTAAGGTGAGTTATCCTGACTATATCAATAGGGTCTAAGGCACCAAGGCCGGCCCTTTATCGGATTGTAATCCAGGTATTGTTGTTATGTTGCTGTTTTACTATGTTTGCATCCTGGTAGTTAGGATGGTACATGCTAGTGACCGGTTAGGTCGGTATTCTGTTTAGAGTATGTCATGTTACGTGATCTGCTAGATCGGTTTGATTGAATATGAATTGTTATATGATTGTATGTTTATGTGCACATGGTTGTTCGACTGGGGGTGGGTTGAGGCGGGACCTACTTTGTGTTGTAGGCCAACATACCCAGGGCAGATCGGTTATTCCAAAGGCCCAGCGAGCGGTCCAGATTGGATGTAGGCCCCACGAGGGCGGACAAGACGTGCCGAGGCTCGGAGAGTGGACCAAGCCGATTGAAGGCCCGATACGTGCGGACCAGTCATACTGTAGACTTGGAGAGTGGACCAGGTGGGTTGAAGGCCCGGTGTGGGCAGACCAACCACACTGCAGACTCAAGGGACATGACTAGACTCGGAGGGTGGACCCGGTGGACTGAAGGCCCGACACGGCGGACCAGTCACACAGTAGACCCGATATGCATGGTTGGTTTGTGATTTGTTATGATATAGCATGTTATGTGTGTATGGTATATGTGGTTGGTATTTTGGGGGTATCTCACTAAGCTTTCGGGCTTACAGTTGTGGTTTAATGTTTTTCAGGTTCTTCAGGAGACCGTGGCAAGGCAAAGGCGTGATCATACCGTTCCTCGTGTTTATGATTTATGTTATGGTTTGGAAATACTCTGATAATAAATGTATTAAAAACCTTTTTGTAAAAATTTAAAGAAATTGGGATGTTTTGAAATGTTAAAGTTTGTTGAAAGTTTTGGTCGTTACACCATATACAACACATATTAGCCACTCGAGGCTATAACTTTCTATGACCCTCTGGTCAATGTGTCTCAATGGGACCCTCCAATCCCATAATTCTGTGGACCCTCTGGTCCTAACTCTGTGGACCTTCCGATCCTAATTCTGTGAACTCTGAACATACATAACATAAATCAAATAGAAATCACATCATGGAAAAGCATACAAGATACTCTGTCACATAACTCTTATTACCACTCTAGGTAAAGTATAGTGAGAAGACTCACCTCGGGATTCTCGCATAATCTCGCACATAAATATACTGATCTAGCCCCCGCCTAATCACATAACAATATCCTCAAATAAATAATGCCTCTAAAAGGCTAGATTAAATCCCTTCCTACAATCCCACAGAAAGGTAAAAGACCATTTTACCCCTCCATGACCCAAAGGTCCAAATGTTGACTAAAACCCTAAATGTCAATGAAAGTCAACAAGGGGCAGTACGCGGGGCATACTCCGGTGATCCAGAATCGAGGTCTCAGACCCCCTACGTTGCGCGTACTGAGATTTACGCCCATCGTAAGTGTCAATTTCATGCATTTAAGGATTTTTGGTCTTAAACGGTTAAGACATACACTCAAACTTTAGATTTGACTTCTCTAAGGTCACTTAATCCATAAAGTTGAAACCTTTAAGCCTTTGCATGGCTGAAAAGGTTATAAATCCTTCCAACTTCTTATCCCCTTTTCTAATTAAGACCATAACTCATGCATGACTCCATGATGACGACCAAGATTGGATTTTTAGGGATCTAGATCACATGTAACACTGAAATGGGACAGATCTTGGTCCATGGAGTCCCTTTGCTTATAAAGTCTCCACCTTTAGGACTTAAACCCTAAAAATGGACCATAATACATAAATCCAAAATGAAGAGGAAAGTTTTGAGCTTTTTACCTCCAAGTGATGTTTCCCCCTCTGAAAAGATCAGATCCAAAGCTTGCACTCCAAGACTAGCTTCCACAAAGGTCACAAACACACAAAGGAACTTCAAGCTCAAAAGCACACACTGTGACAACCCGAAATTTCCATTCTGAATAAACCATATCAAGCCAATAGATGTAGATCAGTTACAGTGAAAATTCAGACTTAGAATATAAGTTTGGCAGTTTCAGGGTTTTACACCAAAAAGGTTATTCGGAGAGTGGTTGCACTAGGATTTTGTGCAACACTGTAAATTCCATTACCCTAGATCATTAGAATCCATTCCGAGAATAGAAATATTTTCTGCCAAAATATTTCAGGACTATAAATAGTTTTCTGAACCAAATTCATTCATTATTCACATTTCCAACTAGAGAAAAGCCATTTTCTCTCTGACGGATCTTCGGGTTTTTATCCCAAATTGTGAGTAACTCTTTTCTAGTAGTGTTAGAAAGCTTTAAATGTGTTCATAACATAGATTACATAGCTAAATCATCCGATTTAGGAGTTTACTTCCCAAGGTGTTCTTGAGTGGTAAACTCCCGAAACCGAGCCTAGATTGTCCCCCGTGCTTAGTAACTACCTTGGACATGTATAGGAGTGTGTTAGGTACAAATAATCAGCCAAGAAACCCCCAAAGTTAGGAGTTTACGGCCCAAGAAAAGCTATGGCCGTAAACTCCCTTAAAACATGCTCAAATGGTGTTTTTAAGGCACCTAAATCTTGGACTTTATGTTAGACAAATACCCTAAAGTATTTAGGACCTAGAAAACATAAGTAAAGCACAAGTGTTGAAGAGTTTACGGCCAAGAGTAATTCTTGGGTCGTAAACTCCCATAAAGGGGTCAAAGGACACCCTAAACACTTCCTTAGGCCAAGAGACAATTTAGACAAGTACCTAGATAAGTTATGGACTAGCTAAAACATTTAGAACCCCATGTGTGAGGGAGTTTACGGCCCAAGAGGTTCTACGGCCGTAAACTCCAAGAAATGGTACCAAATGGTGCCATAAACCCTCCTAAAGCCAAGTACTAAAGCCTAGACTTGTTCCTAGGAATGTTTGAGACTTGAAAGCACCATAATCACCCTCCCAAGGGAGTTTACGGCCGTAAACTCCAAGGGAAAAGGGTCTTTGGGCCATAAACTCGCCAAAGGAGTCAACATGGTGCCCAAACACTTTTAAAGGCCTTGAAACAATTCCTACCAAGGTGGTAGTAATTGAAAGTACCATCCCAAGCCTTGGTTGGGAGTTTACGGCCAGGAGCTTACTCTCTTGGGCCGTAAACTCCAATGAATATGGTCTTTTGACCTTAAACTCACATTAGGGGCATTGCACTCCTTTGTTGCAACCCTTTAGCCTCCTAGCACTTGACCAAAAGTGTTATCCTCGCACTTAAATGTTATTACTTGTATAATTAGTGTTATAATCACTAATTATTTATATACATTTGTTTTCATATGTAATTAGGATCATTGTGTGTGTCTAAGTCTCCACTTGACACCAAGCACTTGTCCGATCCTTCCGTACGATAACAGTCCGTTCAATTCCAGTCACTTACTGCAGGTGAGTTCATACCCCTTAACTAATGTTTTAAACTCTTTTTAAATGTTTTATGGGGGGGGATAAAAGTAGAATCATGCTACTTATTATGTCAATCACATGTGATTAGTAAGTAGGATTATATTACTTATTACATCAATCACATGTGATTAATATACATCATTCAAATGATTTGGCTACTCATTAGCCGATTTACCAAACAGTTTTCTTCAAATGACTTTTTATAAACATTTTATATGTTTTAAACTCCTTTTTACACTGTACAGCTTACTCCGTACATTACTTTTCAAACTTATTTACAACTGTGTTTCAAACAAATGTTTCCTTATACTTAAACTGTTTTATTAAACTTATGCGTTCAAATTGTTTTATAGATTGACATCAAATCGATCTTTTCTTAAAATAATACTTATATTTCAAATGTTTTACAAAACTTATTTATGCTTTTATATTATAATGTCACACCCCAAAACCAGGAACGGCGGAAACGTTCTGGGGCGGAGGACGTCATGTATAATATCAACAACAATGTAAAGTAGTAAACAAGCAACAACATCATCCATTGCATTAATAATATAATTATTATACAAATGTGTTCTGTCAAATTTTGATAAACACTAAAGCATAAATCAAAATGAAAGATAAGTCTTGAACAAGCTCCATCTTTCTTTCTCCTTGTATCGGTACCTGTCTATGATGACCTGAGGATACAAGTAATTTTGAAAGCGAGTATCAGCTTTAAAGCTGGTGAGATCATAAGTATTTAGTGTCTTAATTTGTATGTGAGAAAATGTAAGTATATGTACTTAAAAGTATTGAAAGTGTATATTAACTGTAAGTGTTTGAAAAACCCTAGAATCCCTATGATTCCTATTAATAACAAAAGGAGTCTTCTACCAAGACCTAACTGTTCTGAATGTAGTCTTCTACCAAGACCTAACTGTTCTGAATGTGTGTGTCTCTTGTAAGAGGATGTATTTTCCAAAGTATAACTATCATTATTCAAAAATATAGTTTGTACAATAATGTTTAAGTGAGGTTATCACTAAAAATATGTAATGGAAAATCAATGTAGTACTATGGTGTAGTGTCCAACTACAACCGTACTTATTACCTTAAATCTAGGGTAATACTTCCAAGTACTGTAGTATTTAATAAAAATAACTACATCCATACTCAACTGCCTTATTTGAGGGATAAGGTATAATGTGATGTCTAGATCCCAGACTATACGCTCCCCTATCAAAGGGATTTTGGGACCTACCCACGACCCCTGCATGAACGCAAGCCGTGAGCATCCACATTACCGAATGATCATGTATACTCGATATAACTATCACAATTGTGGTGTGATTCATCAGTATAGTTAGATCCTGAACTGGTTCCGTGCTATAGCACCTAATGACGTCTATTCTATGTATATGTAAGTGTGATCATGTAATTGTACTCAAGTAAGAGCGATCATGTAATAGTACAGTAGTGTACTGTAATGTTCTACGTGTGCTAGCTGTAATGTGTGTTCTGTCTATCTAGCAAGTATAGTAATGTAATCATTCTAGTATAGTTGTATATGTTCTCGTCCTAGTATAGTTGTATATGTAATGTACTGAAAAGTTCTAGAAAGTATTGACTCATGAATGAACTGACTCGTTGAATGATATCGTGTTCTAGCAATGGTTCTAGTATCTTCCTGAACTACTCATATGGTAGCTTTCTAGTAATCTAAGTGTACGTATGGACATGGATGTATACCCTTGCAACCCAAGGGCATAGGATGAACTGGAAGGACCTTTTATGACTATATATGTGTACATGATATATAACTAATATTTAAACGACCTTCGGACGAATACCCAAAATCCCACCAGACCACATCTCTGATGGGATTTGAGCATTCTAACACTTCCTAAGTTTACATGCAACCCTAATAACCTTGGATCTATGTTTGTCTAATTATCATGCAAAGTTGAATTCCAAGGTTATATTCCTATCTAGCATACATGGGGAACAATTTTAACATAAAGTATAGATAGAATAACTTACCTTGTTGTTGTTTGTGTTCCTTGAAACCTTGTGAGCCTAGCACCCCAAGTGTGATGCCTCAAATGCTTCACACAACACCAAATGCTCTTGGAAGAACTTATGAGAGAACACACACTTCTTAAAATCGGCCAAGCCCTCTTATTTCTTAGTGTAGCCGATTTTAGGTGGAGAACATGTTACTTATATAGTGTTGACACATCTAGGGTTAAACCCTAATGTGTCATGACTCTTCATTTCCATGACCCATGGGTTTGTAACTCCCATGGAGCATCCATGGAGCATCCTATGGGTGGAACCCAACTTGATAGTCCATGGAGCCTTTTAGCCCACTATACAAGATATGGATGATTTACATAATCAACCCATATATTTAATTAGTTATCTTTTGATCACATAATTAATTCTAAATTAATTCTTGATCAAAATAATCAAATAATATTATTAATATATTAGAACTTATAATATATTAATAATCTCCAAGTGTTATTTCTCTCATTTAGTCTATCCAATTGCATGATGCCATGCAACCCAAATGGACCATGCCGAGTCGGGTCAAGTACATACCAGAAATAGTTATGGACTTAGACACCTTATCCAATAGTCTCCCACTTGGATAAGTCTAATAACTGTTACTGCAAGTATGACTTCAGGAACCGATCGGCAATCGTAGCTCTTTACAAGGTTTCTCGAAACTGAGAAGATGATGGTACGCCATTTAAGATAAGTGATCATATAATCCTCTGTTCTAGATATCAGTCGGAAAAATACATGGAACAATGTCTTACTTATTGTCCAACAATTTGTTTCCCGATTTCCGATTTGTTTGACAAAGAACTTCATTGAACACATCAATTTTAGTTCTGACCGGGCCCGGTACATAGGTCAAAACAAAATCATCGAGGGGCCCAGATATCAGCTTCTAATCCAAGAAGGAACAGATAAACTTCGACTCATATGTTTGTTCTACTACTCATTGAATTACGCACAAGAGCGCGATTTATAACATCGAGTTACCAATGCATTTTTCGTACAATCAATGCATAACCAACTTGTAAGTAACAAATCATATCTCTAGGTTTAAAGACTTATATGATATTACCGTCTCACGATCACTCGAGATAGAATTCCATGAAGTGATTCCAGTGAGCGTGGGTTGAGTCCAATGCTCAGAACTTATGAGCACTCATGATTGTTGTAGCCTTGTCCAAGACCTCTACAACCAAACATGACAGTCTTGATTCATATCTACTTCCGACATATGACCGACTGTGGAGGTTTGAATAATATGTTATACCAAACAAAATTATTCTGGAAGTCAAAACATGCAAAAGAAATATAGTAAATGATCGACAAGAGATAGCAACACTTTACTCATAAATAAAACACTTTTATTCATCATAAAATGTCAATTACACTTTACAAATTTCGAGGTTATCTAACTACTAAATCTAATATCATCCTTTAGCCCTATGCTCCGAGCATGCTGGAGATGCTTAACTCGAGTCAGTCCCTTCGTGAGGGGATCTGCCGGATTCTCATCTGATGATACCCTCTTTGCCACGAGGAGTCCTTCTTCGATCCGATGTCTGATGAAATGGTATTTTCTGTCGATGTGTCTGGATCTCCCGTGATCCCTTGGTTCCTTGGCTAAGGCAACAGCACTTTCACTATCACAGAAAATTTCCATTGGCTCTTTAATAGCTGGTACAACTCCAAGGTCTCCAATGAAGTTCCTCAGCCATAACGCCTCCTTTGCCGCCTCGCTAGCTGCAATATACTCTGATTAACAAGTAGAATCTGCCACTGTCTCTTGCTTGGAACTCTTCCAAGAAATTGCTCCTCCATTTAGGGTAAAGACCCAGCCCGACTGAGAGCGGAAGTTATCCCTATCAGTCTGGAAGCTAGCATCACTATACCCTACAACTCTCAAGTCATCACTCCCACCGAGGGTAAGGACCCAGTCCTTAGTCCTTCGTAGGTACTTGAGAATATTCTTTACCGCAGTCCAGTGTGCCTTGCCAGGGTTCCCCTGAAACCTGCTAACCATGCTCAGGGCAAAAGCTACATCAGGTCGAGTACACGTTATAGCATACATGATCGATCCTACAGCCGAAGCATAAGGTACTCGACTCATTTGTGCTATCTCAGCCTCAGTGCTAGGGCTTTGTGTCTTACTCAGTTTGGCGTTACTCTGGATGGGCAACTCTCCTTTCTTGGAGTCTTGCATTCTGAATCTCTTCAGCACCTTATCCAAGTAGGTACTTTGACTAAGTCCAATTAGTCTTTTACTCCGATCTCTCAAGATCCTTATCCCCAAAATATAGGCAGCTTCACCAAGGTCCTTCATAGCGAAACACTTTCCAAGCCAGGACTTTACTTCCTGCAGGGTTGGAATGTCGTTTCCTATGAGTAGTATGTCATCCACATACAATACCAAAAAGCTAACTATACTCCCACTAGCCTTGACATATACACAAGATTCATCTTCACTCCTAGAAAAGCCAAATTCCTTGACCTTTTCATCAAAGCAAAGATTCCATCTGCGAGGTGCTTGCTTTAATCCATAAATGGATTTCTCAAGCTTACACACTCTATTAGGGTACTTGTTGCTGACAAAACCCTCTGGCTGACTCATGTAAACATCTTCAGCCAACTTCCCATTAAGGAAAGCGGTTTTGACATCCATTTTCCAAATTTCATAGTCATGAAATGCGGCTATGGCTAACAGAACCCGAATAGACTTAATCTTGGCTACCGGAGAAAAGGTCTCATCATAATCCACTCCAGGAATTTGAGAGAAGCCCTTTGCAACCAGTCTAGCCTTATAAGTGTGTATTTTACCATCCATGTCGGTCTTCTTCTTGAAGACCCATTTGCACCCTACAGTCTTTCGACCTGGTACATTCTCAACCAAGTTCCAAACTTGATTGTCATACATGGATTGTATCTCGCTATCCATAGCCTCTTTCCATTTAGCAGACTCGGGGCCTGCCATGGCTTCCTCGTAGCTGTTAGGGTCATCTTGACTTACTAGTGTCCCATCACTAATAAGTGTCTCACCTTCTGCAGTAATATGGAATCCATAGTAATGCTCAGGTGCACTCCTAACTCTCGTGGAACGCCTCAGAGGTACAGATTCGTCAATTGGCTCAACAGGAGTTTCCTCCTCAAGTTGAGGGCTAGAGTTTGAAGTTCCTTCACCACTTGACTCTTGAATTTCTTCAAGATCAAATTGCCTCCCACTGTCTCCTTGGCTTATAAACTCTCTTTCTCGAAAGACTCCTCTTCTTGCTACAAAGACCACATTGTCACTAGGTCTGTAGAAGAGGTAACCAAAGGATTGCTGTGGGTAGCCGATGAAAATACACCTCTCGCTTCGGGGTTCGAGCTTATCACGAGTCTCGCATCTCACGAAAGCCTCGCAACCCCAAATCTTGATGTGGTCTAGTTTAGGTACTTTACCAGTCCACATCTCGTGAGGAGTTTTGGCAACTTTCTTTGTAGGGACTAGATTAAGGATATGGGCGGCAGTCTCTAAGGCATACCCCCAGAATGAGATTGGTAGCGAAGCTCGACTCATCATGGAACGAACCATGTCCAACAAGGTTCGATTACGCCTCTCAGCCACACCATTCAACTGCGGTGTCCTGGGAGGTGTCAATTGTGAGACAATCCCACATTCCCTTAGATAGTCGAAGAACTCTGAACTAAGATACTCACCACCCCGATCGGATCGAAGCATCTTAATGTTCCTGCCCAATTGATTCTCGACTTCCTGTTTAAATTCCTTAAACTTCTCGAAAGTCTCTGACTTATGCTTGATTAAGTAGACATATCCATATCTACTGTAATCATCAGTAAAAGTCAAATAATAACGATTAGCATCCCTTGTGGCATGTTTGAATGGCCCACACACATCCGTGTGTATAAGGTCCAACAAACCTTCACCCCTTTCACACGAGCCTGTGAAGGGTGACTTTGTCATTTTTCCAAGTAAGCATGATTCGCAACTATCATTTGACTTTAGGTCAAATGACTCCAAGACTCCATCCTTTTGGAGTTGGCCTATGCGTTTCTTGCTTATATGTCCAAGACGACAATGCCATAATGATGCTTTATCCAAGTTATTATTATTAGTAGAATCAATACACAGAACATTATTTCCTAAGTTATCTACAACAGATACAGCTTCATACACACCATCACAAGGTAATGCTTTAAAATAAAGAACATTATTAAAGAAAGCATTAATCGAACCAACTTCATTATCAAACGAAAAGGTGAAACCTTGTTTGTACAATGCATGAAAGGAAATAATATTTCTTGCCATTTCTGGCGAATAACAACATTTATTCAAATCTAAATTTAACCCACTACTTAGCGATAAAGTATAAACTCCAATCTTGGTGACAGGTGTAACTTTCCTATTCCCCATGATTAAGTTTATTCTTCGTTGCTCCACATTCTCACTTCTTCCTAGTCCCTGCAAGTCACAACAAATATGAATACCGCAACCGGTATCAAGGACCCAAGATTTCGAATGGGGTGAGTTATTAGAAATGATAGTGTAAATACCTGCATGGTTGGGTTTGACTTTCCCATCCTTCACATCCTGCTGGTACTTTGGGCAGTTCCGCTTCCAATGAGCTTTTTCATGGCAATAGAAGCATTCAGCCTCTTTTGTGTCAGAAGAAGGAGTAATGAAACCTTTCTTGGTTCCACTTGAAGAAGAGCCATCAAGGGTCCGAGCCTTGGTACCCTTCGAAGATCTCTTTCTCTTCCTCCCTCGACTTTGCCAGATTGCCAAGACCGGAGTTGAGTCTGGAGTAGGAGTGATAGCAACCGACTTCCCCTTAAGACCTGTTTCTGCGGTCTTGAGAAGTCCCTGAAGTTTGCTGAGGGTGACCTCTTCCTTGTTCATGTGATATGTCATGCGGAATTGATCATAGCACGATGGTAAGGAGTGCAAAATGATATCTATTGCAAGCTCCTCAGGGAAGTTCACATTAAGCTTCAGCAAACGATCCACATACCTTTGCATTTTCTGCATGTGGCTCATGACGGAATCTCCGTCCTTCATCATGGTTGTTATCATGGAGCAGATGATTTCGTACCTCTCTTGTCATGCACTTTGATGGTATCTTTCCATCAAATCTTGGTGCATTTCATAAGGGTAGAAATCCTCATAAGACTTTTGGAGTTCAGCTGTCATTGTGGCCAACATGATGCAAGCCACCTTGGTTGCATCTCTTTCATGAGTATGAAAGTCAGCGATCTCCTGGGGAGTTGCAGTGGACTCATCAATTTCCTTAAGCTCCTTGTCAAGGACATATTCTTTGTCCTCGTAGCGGGTAATCATCCTGATGTTTCTGATCCATTTATTGAAGTTGGATCCATCAAAGGTGACTTTCCCACACAAACTCATAAGAGTAAAGGAGCCATTAGGATTCGAGCCAGAAGCATTATTTGAAGACATCTGAAAGAGAAGAACAAGTTTAGTATAGATTTAAGGGAGTCCTTAATAAAACACCCAAATGTAATATTAAGGCTAGGATCCAATCACAATATAATATAACTTAGAAGAGGTATGCCGTAATCTAAGCTATACCATATTTGAAAGGTAGGTGAATAACGATTCACCAATTTCCACCACAAAAACCGAAATAATAGATATTTAGTTTTTATTGGTTTTAGAAATTCCTAGATTCTTTGAGATCCAATGAACTTTTCAAAGGCATGTTTCAATCTCGAGAGTGCCCTCCAAGTTTTGTGACTGGGATACCGAGGATCACAAAACGAGGTGTGAAGTAACCATGCAAATCACTTGGTACCCTTAAAGTTTATCACTCAATCGATGTGCCGGTAAACCACACACACTCCACCGATACTATAATAAACCTTAAGTCACCCTTTACCTACCTTGTTAAGTCCAAGTTAGTGTGCCGGTTAACCACACACGCTCCACCAACGACTTAGACAAAGTGTAAAGTGTAATTTCATGGATTAGCATCTTATTCACATTTTCCTAAAGTAACTAAGATTGGGAATTTAATAAAACATTTAGTTACTTTATTATATTCATCATACTTTGAATGAGAATTTATAAGTCCTTGTCTTAACCGTTCGGCTAACGACCCTCCACCAGTCAAGCAAGCGGTGGGTGAGAGTAAACACCCATTAAGTCACCATTTTATAGGAAACAACCTTATACCCACCTTATAGACCGGCTTCGTGAATGAGGCGTACTAGCGGTAAGACGACTTTATTCTTATACATATATATATAATTATTAAATCATAATATAAGTATAAGGGTTGAATTTTAACTTTTAAAATTTTAGGGGTTGGAACTTAAAGTTTTAACTTAACTTGTTCCAAAACTTGAGGGCAAGTTTTGTAACTTTCAAAACTTTTCATTTCTTGTAACTTATGAGTTTAATAGAGTAATAAAATGAAGACTCTTCATTTTTCTAACTCTTGTGTTTTTTTTAATGGTTTTAATTCAAGTGTGACTCTTGGTTTTCCATAACTTAAGGATAAGTTATGGACTCCATTAAAACACATTATGATCAAGAATTAATCTACCACATAGGTTACAAATAATTCCTATGATCATCTAAAACATCATAAGAACAAGAACATGAATATGAACACAATCAAAAATTACATTTAAAACTTTGTAATTTTGATAACTAGTTGTTGTAAATGAATTAGCAAAGACATTACACCACCAAAAACAAGTTTTCAATTACCAAAACAGTTTAGGGTAATGTTTTTAATTCATTTCCAGTAACTAAATCGAAATTCTGCAATCAGTCGACCCTACTCGCCGAGTGCATGAACTCACTCACCGAGTTGGTTGAAGATACTCATGAACTCGACGAGTCCCCCCTATAGACTCGACGAGTCCATTCGTAGACAGCAAGATTTCCGATTCTTTTTTCAACTTTTAAGCACAAATAAGAGCAAACAAGCCTAGGCTCTGATACCACTGATGGATTTGAGCATTCTAACACTTCCTAAGTGTACATGCAACCCTAATAACCTTGGATCTATGTTTGTCTAATTATCATGCAAAGTTGAATTCCAAGGTTATATTCCTATCTATCATACATGGGGAACAATTTTAACATAAAGTATAGATAGAATAACTTACCTTGTTGTTGTTTGTGTTCCTTGAAACCTTGTGAGCCTAGCACCCCAAGTGTGATGCCTCAAATGCTTCACACAACACCAAACGCTCTTGGAAGAACTTATGAGAGAACACACACTTCTTAAAATCGGCCAAGCCCTCTTATTTCTTAGTGTAGCCGATTTTAGGTGGAGAACATGTTACTTATATAGTGTTGACACATCTAGGGTTAAACCCTAATGTGTCATGACTCTTCATTTCCATGACCCATGGGTTTATAACTCCCATGGAGCATCCATGGAGCATCCTATGGGTGGAACCCAACTTGATAGTCCATGGAGCCTTTTAGCCCACTATACAAGATATGGATGATTTACATAATCAACCCATATATTTAATTAGTTATCTTTTGATCACATAATTAATTCTAAATTAATTCTTGATCAAACTAATCAAATAATATTATTAATATATTAGAACTTATAATATATTAATAATCTCCAAGTGTTATTTCTCTCATTTAGTCTATCCAATTGCATGATGCCATGCAACCCAAATGGACCATGCCGAGTCGGGTCAAGTACATACCAGAAATAGTTATGGACTTAGACACCTTATCCAACAATCTCAAGGCGCGAAAAGGAACTAGGGTGGATAGCCTTCCTAAGTCTTTTAAACATTTCTTATATAAGTATACATATAGAGGCATGCAATTTATAATATAAAAGCATAAATAAGATTTGTAAGACATTTGAAATATAAGTATTATTTTAAGAAAAGATCGACTTGGTGTCAATCTATAAAACAATTTGAAGGCATAAGTTTAATAAAACAGTTTAAGTATAAGGAAACATTTGTTTGAAACACGGTTGTAAATAAGTTTGAAAGGAAATGTATGGAGTAAGCTGTACAGTGTAAAAAGGAGTTTAAAACATATAAAATGTTATAAAAAGTCATTTGAAGGAAACTGTTTGGTAAAACGGCTAATGAGTAGCCAAATCATTTGATTGCTGTATATTAATCACATGTGATTGATGTAATAAGTAATATAATCCTACTTGCTAATCACATGTGATTGACATAATAAGTAGCATGATTCTACTTGTATCCCCCCCCCCCCACATAAAACATTTAAAAAGAGTTTAAAACATTAGTTAAGGGGTATGAACTCACCTGCGGTAAGTGACTGGAATTGAACGGACTGTTATCGTATGGAAGGATCGGACAAGTGCTTGGTGTCAAGTGGAGACTTAGACACACACAATGATCCTAATTACATATGAAAACATATGTATATAAATAATTAGTGATTATAACACTAATTATACAAGTAATAACATTTAAGCGCGAGGATAACACTTTTGGTCAAGTGCTAGGAGGCTAAAGGGTTGCAACAAAGGAGTGCAATGCCCCTAATCTGAGTTTAAGGTCAAAAGACCATATTCATTAGAGTTTACGGCCCAAGGAAGTAAGTTCTTGGCCGTAAACTCCCAACCAAGGCTTGGGATGGTACTTTCAATTACTACAACCTTAGTGGGAATTGTTTCAAGGCATATACAAGTGTTTGGGCACCATATTGACTCCTTTGGGGAGTTTACGGCCCAAAGACCCTTTTCCCTTGGAGTTTACGGCCGTAAACTCCCTTGGGAGGGTGATTATGGTGCCTTCAAGTCTCTCAAACAACTAGGAACAATTCTATGCTTTTGTACTTGGCCTTAAGAGGATTTATGGCACCATTTGGTACCATTTCTTGGAGTTTACGGCCATAGAACATCTTGGGCCGTAAACTCCCTCAAACATGGGGTTCTAAATGTTTTAGCTAGTCCATAACTCATCTAGGTACTTGTCAAAAATGTCCCTTGGCCTTAGGAAGTGTTTAGGGTGTCATTTGACCCCTTTATGGGAGTTTACGGCCCAAGAAATACTCTTGGCCGTAAACTCTTCAACACTTGAGCTTTTCATGAGTTTTCTAGGTCCTAAACACTTTAAGGTATTTGTCTAACATGAAGTCCACGCCTTTGGGGGTGATTAGGGCACTTTTAGCCCTTGGAAAAGGGGTTTACGACCCAAGAAATGTTCTTGGCTGTAAACTCCTATAAACTTATGATTTTGAAGTGTTTTGATGTCTAAAATAGTCACAAGCATATGAGGGTTAAAGTCCTTAGGCTTAAGGGGTGAGTTAGGGCACATTTGTCCCTTGGAAATGGGGTTTACGGCCCAAGAAACCCTTGGCCGTAAACTCCAAAAGTCTTGTGATCTTGGATGATTTTGGACATTTAACAATGTTATAAAGCATATAACAAGTATTAAAACACATCTAGGGAAGTAGACTCACAATCTGGGATGAAAACCCGAAGATCCGTGAGAGAGGAATGGGCTTTTCTCTAAATGGAATTCAACTAATGAACCAATTTGGTTCAGAATTCTATTTATAGTCCTGAGATTTTTGGCAGAAAATATTTCAAATCTCGGAATGGATTCTAATGATTCCAGGGTAATGGAATTTATAGTGTTGCACAAAATCCTAGTGCAACCACTCTCCTAATACCCCTTTTTGGTGTAAAACCCTGAAATTGCCAAACTTATATTCTAAGTCTGAATTTTCATTGTAACTGCTCTACTTCTATTGGATTGAAATGGTTTTGATAAGAATGGGAAATTTTAGGTTGTCACATCATCCTCCTGTTAAAAGGAATTTCGTCTCGAAATTAGAATTTAGGCAAGGAAGTATGCGCGAATGATCGAGACGTGAGGAGAACTAGCGCTCTTAAGTGAAATCGGGCTCTCAGTTGGCATTCCAACGAACCTTCACTAACTGGCGACGACGTTGCTTCGTCCGCTTGACCTCTCGGTCGAGGGTCACCACGGTTCTAAGCGCTCTTAAGTGAAATCGGGCTCTCGGTTGGCATTCCAACGAACCTTCACTAACTGGCGACGACGTTGCTTCGTCCGCTTGACCTCTCGGTCGAGGGTCACCACGGTTCTAATACGAAGGCGAGGATCTCGACGAGTGGACTTGCAAGAGTCCTAACTAAAAGGTATAGTTTCACGATCGAGATGCGAAGAGTAGAAAGTATGTTACTGAGTTCGCGGAGTAGATCTAGTTTGTGCGAGGCACAGGACCGATTCTGATAAGAATCTCGGAGGTCCTGTCTAACTTGGATTTAGCTTTCCACGCTTTACGAAGCGTATAAAGCCATTCCCAGAGTGAGTTATTCTAAAGAACTTGGTCACTCACTTGGAATATCAAAGGTTCCTTTTCTTGAGTAACTTCCCAGTCAAGGCCACCCCTTGCTGGGTCAAAGTCGTACGAGTTTCTGTAGTTTGCGAGGAGTTCTGAATGAATTAAGGTGGTAGGTTGGTAAGACCTAGAGTTTGGCGAAGGAATGTCGGCGTCTCTGATGTCGATACATGCTCAGCGGTTTTGACAAATCGAAAGAGTACTCAAAATTTCCCACACTACTAATAGTGGGTCTTAGAAATTTGACTCTTCAATTTCAAAACTCGTGCTTTGAGAACATCGTTAAAAGTTTCTCTGGAGGAGATGTTTTCCCATGGGTTCCTTCTTACTACAGGGGTAGATAAGTAAGTCATGACAAGGAGAAATGACGAACTGATCCAGGTAAGAAAGACGTACCCTACTCATTTAGCTTATAAAAGCTATGGGCGCATTGGTCCTATCCGAAGGGTATCACTACGGACTTGAAGTGTCCGTATCGAGTTCAGGAGATAGTCTTCCGGACATCTTTCCCTAACACTCGAACTGGTGATATTCGGATCCCGGATCCATTCCTGGAAGTAGTTTCTTTCTTTGCGTTTGCTCAACCATTTTGTCTACGCGCGGCAGAGATAACGATTTCTAATGAAAAATCTCGACGGAGTCCTCAATAACCGAGGTACATGCAATGCGATCCATCGATCTCTGGAAGAATATGACCGAGGTTCTCTAGGGTGAGAAACCTAGTCTTCTAATTCTATTTATGTGTAGTTCGCTAAGTTGTCCAAACTGTTCTTGTATCTCCGTGGGTGTTTAAACTATAGGGCGACCTGTTTTCGGGAGTCGTAATGGGTTCTATGCTTGTTCTCATGACGATGTGATTACTCGTACTTAGGCAGTTCTCCGTCCTGAAGTTCATATTAGAATTCATACCTAGTTTCACAGTCACCCTTTCGTGTATACGAGTCATATATAATTAAGGTTGAAAAGGTAGTCGAATAACTGGTTCTTCTTTAAGTTCACATCCCATCGGGGAAAAAGAATTTAAAGTGGAATCATCAATTCTAAACCTGTAGACCCTTGATTATATATCACTCTTATGCATACATTCTTCAGTGATAGATCAACCGCATGAATCCCTGGATTAAACTTGACGTACTGCACGAGTGGTACTTCGGGGATTTCTTCGGAAAGAAAATAACTAATAGGTACTCCTGGCATGAGTACCTCGGCGTTCTGATGTGACGGTTTCGCTGGAAAAGTGATCTAGAAGAAAGGGGTGTACGTATGAAGCTGTTTTCGTGAGGATCAAATTGAATCGAGTCGTATGATAATGTCGAAATCATACCGAAACTTAAAGACATTTGATTTGAACATAAGACGTTTACAGACAAAACACAACCGTGCAACCATGAACAGAGTTACAGTACTTTAGGTTTACCACAAGACTATTGCTGCGAATAAGGAATACTACAAAAGACAAGTATACGCAGTACGAGAGTCCCTATACAGACAGGATCTCGCAAAAAGTAAGACTCTAGTTGCACTAGTTCTAGATAGTTTTTAAGTCTGTTACAACGAAACGACTTAATTACATTAACGTGGTTCCTGAGCAGGCTCTCCTGTAGCTGTGATCCTGAGAATCTTCCCATCTGCGCCAGAATTCTGCATTATCGGGCAATCTTTCTTGAAGTGCCCTGTCTCACCACACTGGTGGCATGGTTTGGTGACGGAATTACGGTGCTTAGCTAGTGTTATGTGGACACGAGTGCCCTCCTCGTTACTCGACTTTGAAAATTGCTTCTTAAATCGTTCTGCGCTATAACTCGTCTTGCGCGCAGGGTCAGTCTCGATGAAAGGGACTTGAGTGATGGGTCGTTTCGGTGCTCCACAGTCACGAGCATGATGCCCTATGTTTAGGAAATTGCAACATTGCATCTCATGGCAAGTCCCATGATGATGGAAACTACATTGATCACACTTAGGGAGTTTTCCCTCATATGGCCTGCTCGGTACGGGAACGGAAGGGGTTTCCACTTGCTGCTGTTGTGTAGCCAGCTTTTGGGCTCTCTTGCGTTCCTTCCAGGCTTGACGCTTTCGTTTCTTGTTCTCTGCTTTCTGGCTTTGCGAGCCTGTGACTGTTACCGTTTGGTGACTTCCTGGATGGATATCACGATTGGGAACTTCATTCCCATCAGCAGTATCGACTGTGCTGCTAGCGCTACGGTGCGCAATGACCGCGGTTACAGCAGCCACTACAACAGCTGTTAATGTCGTTTGAAAGGTAGCGGCGTCCATCGAAAAAGTAGAGGTCTCGTTGCTTGGCTGGTTGTTTCCAGATGACGACATGATTCTGTAATACGAAAGATAAGGATTTGTGAGCGACTTTGGTTGACCCTGATGTACTTAGATTGTTCATGAAACAGTAAGAGTATTATCTCGAAAGTTTGACCTACATCCCCATGATGCAGTCCTAATAAAGAATGGAAGTATGTTCGTAAAATGGTCTCAAGACGTTTGTTGTGCAAGCTGAGGTATCGTGGGTTGGTGAATGACAAGATCCAACCACTGAAAGAGACTTGGAAATGTCTCCGGATCTAACCTGCTATAGTCCAATGACTTGGCTATAGTATGATTCGGGTAAGCTCTTATGAATTAATGACAAGAGTACTTGAATGAAGAATGACACAGAAGTTGGCCGGCTGTCAATATCTATGATATTCACGATGTAAAGATTCTGGAAAATGACCTTGTAAAGGTCTTACATCATATCCACTAAAGATAGTTCCTGACAGCATAAAGACCTAACTAAAGTACTTACGGTACAAGATAATTTCATAGAAAATGCCACACCCGGCATAGACAGAAAAACACGATTCCTTTTTATAAGGGAAATAAAGTAAGGCGTCTACTACTGGCGACGGTCATCCCTCTGGTGAACTCGTAGTTCAACCAATTGATGTTCCATGTCAAGTAGGTGTCTTTCGCATACCATCTGGCGTACCCGGAGCTCTATGACTTCGGCTCGTGATTCGACCAGTGCTTGCAGCAGGGTTTCCTGGTTTCTCTCTGATCTCTCGTGTGCATCTTCTAGACGAATGGTGTGGAGGGTATGCATTTTAGCATAGGCGACTGCTTCTGTAATCTGATGTAGGGCTGTCCTGCCTTGAATCTCATTTTGGGCCACTCTGTGGACCAAGATTAGCAAGACTATATCTGCTAAGCCCTCATTGCTCCAGTCGTAAAAGCTTCGGTCGCCATCAAATAGCATAGACTGATCTTATCCTTGGCTCCTTGTTTCCAAGCATTCCCCTCACTCAGGGGGGGTCGGGCCATGAAAAGCCGGACGAGGGTTAGGAATTGGAAAGGAGCTGCTTGGGGTAGGTTCTCAAACTCTGGCTCGGAGTTAGCATCAGACGAAAGGTCTTCCTCATGGTGATCATCCAAAGGGATAGGATGACCGTTCTATGGTTATTCTCCAAACCAACCAGCTATGACTTCATTCGGAAGGTACTGGTTATCGAGGGGATGGAGTCCAGTCATGTTTTCTATGCGAGAATTTAGGGTAAGAGAATAATTATTAGACGAACTATCTAGATAATTATTTAGAAAATCTTCATCAGTTACATCGCTATTTGTGAAGTGCATACCAGCTATGTGTAATCTAAATAGGATAGACCTTCGAATAAGTGACCTTAATTCCAAATTCACACAGAATAGGGGTAAGGCAAAATTATCACAGATTCTAAGTCTATAACATCCTAATTACATGTAGCCTTAGTGTATCCACTTAATAACTATCAACTTAGTAATGAAGATCCTGTTTTAATTCTAAAGTATAAAGTACTTATAGTAACACCAAAATACACCTATAGTATTTTAAATTTATTGTTATGTTCTATTGTTCTCATTGTGGTAGGGTTGGTAAGATTTTAGCATTGTTGCAACCACATACTTAAACTTAGGCACATGCTAGTCAACCCTCGGATAATATAGGCGACCAGGCTATATCTTCCCAGTTTTAACCATATGCCTCTAAGCCCACTTGTGTTGTCCAACAATCGTAATTCTTTTGTACTGTGATACTGTCCTGGTGACACTGATTTTAGTATGAATGCAGCATGTATACCTACTTAAATATTTTACTATTTAAAGTATAAACTCTTGGTCAGAGTATTTTTAATCCCTTATGTATTTATAGTTAGTATATCTTTTATGGGTTGATATACTTAATTCACTATAAACAATGCTCTGATACCAATCTGTCACACCCCAAAACCAGGAACGGCGGAAACGTTCTGGGGTGGAGGACGTCATGTATAATATCAACAACAATGTAAAGTAGTAAACAAGCAACAACATCATCCATTGCATTAATAATATAATTATTATACAAATGTGTTCTGTCAAATTTTGATAAACACTAAAGCATAAATCAAAATGAAAGATAAGTCATGAACAAGCTCCATCTTTCTTTCTCCTTGCATCGGTACCTGTCTATGATGACCTGAGGATACAAGTAATTTTGAAAGCGAGTATCAGCTTTAAAGCTGGTGAGATCATAAGTATTTAGTGTCTTAATTTGTATGTGAGAAAATGTAAGTATATGTACTTAAAAGTGTTGAAAGTGTATATGAACTGTAAGTGTTTGAAAAACCCTAGAATCCCTATGATTCCTATTAATAACAAAAGGAGTCTTCTACCAAGACCTAACTGTTCTGAATGTAGTCTTCTACCAAGACCTAATTGTTCTGAATGTGTGTGTCTCTTGTAAGAGGATGTATTTTCCAAAGTATAACTATCATTATTCAAAAATATAGTTTGTACAATAATGTTTAAGTGAGGTTATCACTAAAAATATGTAATGGAAAATCAATGTAGTACTATGGTGTAGTGTCCAACTACAACCGTACTTATTACCTTAAATCTAGGGTAATACTTCCAAGTACTGTAGTATTTAATAAAAATAACTACATCGGTACTCAACTGCCTTGTTTGAGGGATAAGGTATAATGTGATGTCTAGATCCCAGACTATACGCTCCCCTATCAAAGGGATTATGGGACCTACCCACGACCCCTGCATGAACGCAAGCCGTGAGCATCCACATTACCGAATGATCATGTATACTCGATATAACTATCACAATTGTGGTGTGATTCATCAGTATAGTTAGATCCTGAACTGGTTCCATGCCATAGCACCTAATGACGTCTATTCTATGTATATGTAAGTGTGATCATGTAATTGTACTCAAGTAAGAGCGATCATGTAATAGTACAGTAGTGTACTGTAATGTTCTACGTGTGCTAGCTGTAATGCGTGTTCTGTCTATCTAGCAAGTATAGTAATGTAATCATTCTAGTATAGTTGTATATGTTCTCGTCCTAGTATAGTTGTATACGTAATGTACTGAAAAGTTCTAGAAAGTATTGACTCATGAATGAACTGACTCGTTGAATGATATCGCGTTCTAGCAATGGTTCTAGTATCTTCCTGAACTACTCATATGGTAGCTTTCTAGTAATCTAAGTGTACGTATGGACATGGATGTATACCCTTGCAACCCAAGGGCATAGGATGAACTGGAAGGACCTTTTATGACTATATATGTGTACATGATATATAACTAATATTTAAACGACCTTCGGACGAATACCCAAAATCCCACCAGACCACATCTCAAGGCGCGAAAAGGAAATAGGGTGGATAGCCTTCCTAAGTCTTTTAAACATTTCTTATATAAGTATACATATAGAGGCATGCAATTTATATTATAAAAGCATAAATAAGATTTGTAAGACATTTGAAATATAAGTATTATTTTAAGAAAAGATCGACTTGGTGTCAATCTATAAAACAATTTGAAGGCATAAGTTTAATAAAACACTTTAAGTATAAGGAAACATTTGTTTGAAACACGGTTGTAAATAAGTTTGAAAGGAAATGTACGGAGTAAGCTGTACAGTGTAAAAAGGAGTTTAAAACATATAAAATGTTATAAAAAGTCATTTGAAGGAAACTGTTTGGTAAAACGGCTAATGAGTAGCAAAATCATTTGATTGCTGTATATTAATCACATGTGATTGATGTAATAAGTAATATAATCCTACTTGCTAATCACATGTGATTGACATAATAAGTAGCATGATTCTACTTGTATCCCCCCCCCCCCATAAAACATTTAAAAAGAGTTTAAAACATTAGTTAAGGGGTATGAACTCACCTGCGGTAAGTGACTGGAATTGAACGGACTGTTATCGTACGGAAGGATCGGACAAGTGCTTGGTGTCAAGTGGAGACTTAGACACACACAATGATCCTAATTACATATGAAAACATATGTATATAAATAATTAGTGATTATAACACTAATTATACAAGTAATAACATTTAAGCGCGAGGATAACACTTTTGGTCAAGTGCTAGGAGGCTAAAGGGTTGCAACAAAGGAGTGCAATGCCCCTAATCTGAGTTTAAGGTCAAAAGACCATATTCATTAGAGTTTACGGCCCAAGGAAGTAAGTTCTTGGCCGTAAACTCCCAACCAAGGCTTGGGATGGTACTTTCAATTACTACAACCTTAGTGGGAATTGTTTCAAGGCATATACAAGTGTTTGGGCACCATATTGACTCCTTTGGGGAGTTTACGGCCCAAAGACCCTTTTCCCTTGGAGTTTACGGCCGTAAACTCCCTTGGGAGGGTGATTATGGTGCCTTCAAGTCTCTCAAACAACTAGGAACAATTCTATGCTTTTGTACTTGGCCTTAAGAGGATTTATGGCACCATTTGGTACCATTTCTTGGAGTTTACGGCCATAGAACATCTTGGGCCGTAAACTCCCTCAAACATGGGGTTCTAAATGTTTTAGCTAGTCCATAACTCATCTAGGTACTTGTCAAAAATGTCCCTTGGCCTTAGGAAGTGTTTAGGGTGTCATTTGACCCCTTTATGGGAGTTTACGGCCCAAGAAATACTCTTGGCCGTAAACTCTTCAACACTTGAGCTTTTCATGAGTTTTCTAGGTCCTAAACACTTTAAGGTATTTGTCTAACACGAAGTCCAAGCCTTTGGGGGTGATTAGGGCACTTTTAGCCCTTGGAAAAGGGGTTTACGGCCCAAGAAATGTTATTGGCCGTAAACTCCTATAACCTTATGATTTTGAAGTGTTTTGATGTCTAAAATAGTCACAAGCATATGAGGGTTAAAGTCCTTAGGCTTAAGGGGTGAGTTAGGGCACATTTGTCCCTTGGAAATGGGGTTTACGGCCCAAGAAACCCTTGGCCGTAAACTCCAAAAGTCTTGTGATCTTGGATGATTTTGGACATGTAACAATGTTATAAAGCATATAACAAGTATTAAAACACATCTAGGGAAGTAGACTCACAATCTGGGATGAAAACCCGAAGATCCGTGAGAGAGGAATGGGCTTTTCTCTAAATGGAATTCAACTAATGAACCAATTTGGTTTAGAATTCTATTTATAGTCCTGAGATTTTTGGCAGAAAATATTTCAAATCTCGGAATGGATTCTAATGATTCTAGGGTAATGGAATTTACAGTGTTGCAAAAAATCCTAGTGTAACCACTCTCCTAATACCCCTTTTTGGTGTAAAACCCTGAAACTGCCAAACTTATATTCTAAGTCTGAATTTTCATTGTAACTGCTCTACTTCTATTGTATTGAAATGGTCTTGATTAGAATGGGAAATTTCAGGTTGTCACATATAAATTGCATGCCTCTATATGTATAGTTATATAAGAAATGTTTAAAAGACTTTAGGAAGGCTATCCACCCTATTTCCTTTTCGCGCCTTGAGATGTGGTCTGGTGGGACATTGGGTATTCGTCCGAAAGTCGTTAAAATATTAGTTATATATCATGTGTACATATATAGTCATAAAAGGCCCTTCAAGTTCATCCTATGCCCTTGGGTAGCAAGGGTATACATCCATGTCTACACGTACCACTTAGATTACTAGAAAGCTACCATATGGGTAGTTCAGGAAGATACTAGAACCATTGCTAGAACGCGATATCATACAATGAGTCAGTTCATTCATGAGTCAATACTTTCTAGAACTTTTCAGTACATTACATATACAACTATACTAGGACGAGAACATATACAACTATACTAGAATGATTACATTACTATACTTGCTAGATAGAGAGAACACATTACAGCTAGCACACGTAGAACATTACAGTACACTACTGTACTATTACATGATCGCTCTTACTTGACTACAATTACATGATCACACTTACATATACATAGAATGGACGTCACTAGGTGCTATAGCACGGAACCAGTTCAGGATCTAACTATACTGATGAATCACACCGCAATTGTGATAGTTATATCGAGTATACATGATCATTCAGTAATGTGGATGCTCACGGCTTGCATTCAGGCAGGGGTTGTGGGTAGGTCCCAAAATCCCTTGGATAGGGGAGCATATAGTATGGGATCTAGACATCACATTATACCTTATCCCTCAAATAAGGCAGTTGAGTACCGATGTAGTTATTTATATTAAATACTACAGTACTTGGAAATATTACCCTAGATTTAAGGTAATAGGTACGGTTGTAGTTCGGCACTACACCATAGTACTACATTGATTTTCCATTACATATTTTTAGTGATAACCTCACTTAAACATTAATGTACAAACTATATTTTTGGATTATGATAGTTATACTTTGGAAAATACATCCTCTTACAAGAGACACACACACACAGAACAGTTAGGTCTTGGTAGAAGACACCTTCATATACTAGAAGGAATCATCGGGATTCTAGGGTTTTTCAAACGTTTACAGTTGCTTCATATACATTTTCAAAACTTACAGTTCATATACATTTTCAAATACTTACATTTCAAATACATACAAGTATTTACATACAAATTAAGAGACTAAAATACTTATGATCTCACCAGCTTCAAAGCTGATACTCGCTTCAAAATTACTTGTATCCTCAGGTTGTCATAGACAGGTACCGATGCAAGGAGAAAGGAAGATGGAGCTTGTTCAAGACTCATCTTTCATTTTCATTTATGCTTTAGTGTTTATCAAAATTTGACAGAACACATTTGTATAATAATTATATTATTAATGCAATGGATGATGTTGTTTCTTGTTTACTACTTTACATTGTTGTTGATATTATGCATGACGTCCTCCGCCCCAGAACGTTTCCGCTGTTCCTGGTTTTGGGGTGTGACACACACACACACAAGCTTAGAACAAAGGCTGGCTCTCTCTTAGGGTTTCACTCTCTCAAATGGTGGTTGAGGATAAGGCCATAGCTTTCTTTATATAGGGCTCAACTCTCATTTAGGGTTTTGAGTCTGGACCCGCTATGCCCAGCGTAGCCTAAGGTACGCCCAGCCAACCGGGTGGAGTCTGCATCCAAAACACGCCCATGAGTATGCCCAACATACTCATTTGCCATAATCTTCTTTTAATGGCTAAAGTTGACAACTTAGAAATGAGGAAGGGTTAAATAAATTCCGGGATGTTACAATTCTCCCCCACTAGAACCAGTCTTTGCCCTCGAAGTCTCATGCCGCAAACAACCCCGGATGCTGCTTCCGCATCTCTGACTCTGGCTCCCAAGTCAGCTCGGACCCTCTCTGATGTTGCTACTGGACCTGAACTAGGGGCACCTCTTTGTTCCTCAGAACCTTGATTTTTCGATCTACAATCTCGATTGGCCTCTCAACATAATTCAGGCTTGCATCCACCTGAATGTCCTCTAATGGTACAACTACCGTCTCGTTAGCAATACACTTCCTCAACTGAGACACGTGGAAGGTATCATGTATCTGGCTCAGCTCTTCAGGTAGCTCCAAACGGTATGCTACCCTGTCCACCCTAGCGGTCACCCTGAAAGGACCAATGCACATGGTCCCCAGCTTGCCTGTCTTCCAGAACCGAATCACTCCCTTCCAAGGAGATACCTTCAGGAGTACGAAGTCTCCCACCTGGAACTCGAGCTCGGACCGTCACCTATCCGCATAGCTCTTATGGCGACTTTGAGTTGTCAACAACCTCTTCCCGACCTGTTGTATCTGCTCTATCGTCTGCAGCACTATCTCAGTGTTGCCCATCACTCGCTGCCCTACCTCTCCCTAGCAGATGGGAGTCTGACACCTCCTCCCATACAACAACTCGAAGGACGGCATACCAATACTCAAATAGTGGTTGTTGTTATAGGAAAACTCAACCAACAGAAAATATGTGTCCCAACTTCCTCCGAAGTCCAACACACATGCTCGAAGCATGTCCTCGAGCGTCTGAATCGTCCTTTCACTCTGTTCGTCCGTCTGTGGGTGGTAAGCGGTACTGAATGCAGCCTTGTACCAAACTCCTCATGGAACTTCTTCCAAAACCTGGAAGTGAAACATACATCTCGACCTGACACAATCGAGATCGGTACTCCATGTCGCGATACCACCTCCCTCGCATACAACTATGCTAGTCTCTCGGCAGAAGAGCTCTCACTGATAGCAAGGAAGTGAGCGCTCTTCATCAGCCAATCAACGATCACCCAAATTGCATCGACACCCCTCGCGGTCCTTGGCAATTTGGTGATAAAGTCCATAGAAATCTGTTCCCACTTCCACTGGGGAACCTTAAGTGGCTGTAACTTGCCATGCGGACGCTGGTGCTTGGCCGTAACCCTCCGACATGTCGAGCACCTCTCGCCGAACCATGCAACATCCCTCTTCATACAGGGCCACCAATAGTCTCTCTTCAGGTCCAAATACATATTAGTCGCCCTCGGATGGATCGAGAACCTCAATCTGTTCACCTCCTCCGTTATAATGGTATGTGCCCCGACCCTAAACGGCACCCAAATCCGACCCTGAAAGGCCATAATCCCTCGGCTATCGGTAACGAACTAAGATATCTGCCCGATCACCCGTTCTCTCTTGTGGTTCTCCGGTTCCATGGCCTCTGCCTGGGCGTCTCGAATAGTATCCAATACCGGAGTCATCACTGTCATCCTCATACAAATGTCTCATATCGGGGCACTCTCTGCCCTCCGGCTCAAGGCATCGGCTACCACGTTAGCCTTTCCCGGGTGGTACAGGATCTCACAATCATAATCCTTTACCACATTCAACCATCTCCTCTGGCGCATATTCAGGTTGGGCTGATCCATCAAATACTTCAAGCTCTTGTGGGTCGTGTATATAGTACACCGAACCCCGAAAAATAGTGACACCAGATCTTGAGGGTGAACACCACTACCCGCAACTCAAGATCGTGGGTGGGATACCTCATCTCATGAGGCTTCAGCTGCCTTGATGCGTATGCTATCACGTGCCCTCTCTGCATCAGCACCATACCCAACCCTGATATCGAAGCGTCACAATACACCACAAAATCTTCCATCCCCTCCGGAAGGGCTAACATCGGGGCTTCACATAATCTCTGGCGAAGTGTCTCGAATGAGGCCTGCTGCTCAAGACCCCAACTAAACGCCATGCCCTTTCGGGTCAACCTGGTGAGAGGAATGACAATCTTGGAGAAATCCTTGATAAATCTCCGATAATAGCCAGCCAACCGCAGAAAACTCTTGATCTCTGTAGGGGATCTCGGGACCTCCCAACTCATCACAACCTCAATCTTGGCCGGATCGACCAATATCCCATTCTGGTTGACGAGATGCCCCAATAACTGAACCTCTCGCAACCAGAAATCAAACTTGGAGAATTTGGCATAAAGCCTCTCCGATCTCAAAACTCCGAGAATCTCTCTCAAATGCTCCTCATGTTGCTCTCTAGATTTCGAATACACTAATATATCGTTGATGAACATGATCACCGATCTATCCAACATCGGCTTGCACACCCTATTTATGAAATCCATGAACGCTGCTGATGCATTGGTAAGCCCAAAAGGCATCACCACGAACTCATTATGCCCATAACGAGTCCTTAACGTCATCTTCTGTATATCCTCATCACGCACTCTCACCTGATGATATCCAGACCTTAAATCAATCTTGGAGAACCAAGACGCTCCCTGCAACTAATCGAACATATCATTGATCCTCGGTAAGGGGTAAAGGTTCTTGACTGTTAACTTGTTCAACTCTCGGTAATCAATACACATCCGGTGTGAGCCATCCTTTTTCTTGAAAAAAAGGATCGATGCTCCCCACGGCGAGCTACTCGGCTGAATAAAGCCCTTCCCCAGCAGCTCTTGAGCTGCAAGGATAACTCCTACATCTTTGGCGGCGGAAGGCAATAGGGTGCCTTGGCTATCAGCACCGCACCCGACATTAGGTCAATCCTAAACTCCACTTGTCTCTCCAGAGGCACAACCGACAACTCCTCAGGAAAAACATCTGCAAACTCACACATTATCGGCACCTCTGAAGCAGAACTCGGTCTATCACCACCAACCCGCGTATCCATGACATACGCCAAGAAACCTATACAACCCTGCTATAAACTCTGCCTCGCTCGAGCGGCAGTACAGAAAGTTAATCCGGTCCTAATACCCTCTTCGAACACTGTGAGCACTCCCCCACCAGGGTCTTGTATAGTCACCAACTGATGCTCGCAATCTATAACAGCTCCGAATCGACTCAACCAATACATGCCCACAATAACACAAACATCTCCCATCGCAATTAGTACTAGATCTATCGGGAAATCAACACTGAAGATCTCGAGTATACATCCTTGAATCACCTCAGTAGCATATACCGCTCACTCGTTAGCTATGGAGACTCGAAGAGGTCGACTCAATGCCTCTCAACAGATACTGATGTGCTTACTAAATTCAAAAGACACGAAAGATTGACTTCCACCCGAGTTAAATAAAAACCAAAGCAGGTACAAAACTCACAAGAAAAGTACCTACGCATACCATAATATAAGCACAATATCTCAAACTCGAAATAAATAGATGAAAGAATACATACCAGCCACGACGTCGGGTGTTGCGCAGACCTCCTCCGTTGTCAACTGGAAGGCTCTCCCGCATGCCTTCGGTGCCGCAGACTTCCTTGGTCGAATCCCGGTAGCTCATATGGCAGCAGGGGCAGATCCCTGCGGTGCTCCCTGTGCTGGCCTCGCAGCTGTGGACACTCGGCCTTCTGATGGCCAGTCTGGTTGCAGTGGAAACATACTGCAAATCCCTTGAGGCAATCCTTAGCCATGTGCCCATCCTAGCCAAACTTGTAGCAAGACCCTGCTGGATAAATCCCCTTGTGGCTCTTGCTGTACTTGCCACAAGTGCGGCTCTTCTGGTTCCATGATCTCGAATCGGCAGGCTTTACCTGCTTGGCTACCAGCTGGGACTGTGCCGGTCGCCGATCCCTCCCCTGAGACTCCACCTCCTCCCTGGCCTGAGTCTCGAGCTCAATCTTCCTCTTCCGAGTATTTTCTTGGAGCTCGGCTAATGTCCGGTAAGTCGAGTTCACTACGAACTCACGAATGTCTCTCCTTAGAATACTCACATATCGACTCATGCATCCCTACTCTGTAGACACATGTTCAGGGAAAAACATTGCCCTCTCGTGAAACATCTTGGTAATCACAGTAACATACTATGTTCCCTGCCTAAGGGACAAGAACTCGTGGGGCAACCATTCCCTTTCCACCGGAGGAATGTACTCGTCATGAAACATGTCGGTGAACCTCTCCCAGGTCACCGTGGTAAGCTCTGCACGAGTGAAATGCGCAGTCATGAATTTCCACCAATCCTTCGCTCCCAAGCGAAGCTAGTTCAGCGCGAATCGTACCCTCAGATGCTCTGGACATGAATACGTGTAGAAGCATCCCTTAATGTCAGAAATCCACCTCATCACGGCTATTGAGTCCTACGTTCCATCAAACTCTGGTGGCTTTGTGTTGCTGAACTCTCGGTACAGCAACGAGTCACCTCCCTGTGGCCTGGCAGCATCGATGGTTGTGGTGGCCGCAGCAAAAGCAACATCAGTAAGAGCAGCGTACTGCTCATCAAAAGTCTCGATCAACGTGGTCTTAATAGACCCAAACATCTCCGGTATCTCATCTCGTATGGCCAGAGCCACCTCCTCATGAATCATCTTGCACATCTCCTCATCGCTGACACCGCTGCTCTCTGGAGTGTGGCGCGTACTCACCATAATGTCTCTCTGAAATACAACATAAAAATATTAAAGACTCACTCGAGTGTACTCACACTCGATAACTCAACCCTAAGGATTCTTACTTGGATTGTGTACTGATCTAGTGTCTTCAGTAGTACGGGCCCTATACTACCATCCACACTGCATCAGTATTCACCCCAAGTCCTCCTCCTAGGATCCCAGATCACAAGTACTCTAATCTCGCTATGCATAGGCTACTCTCCAGCAGACCTCTCATAAGCTCCTCGCCGCTACCTACTCAATCTCAAGCATCTTATAGCAGAAGTAATCTCCTAGGCTAAGGCATCACAAATCAGGCCACTCTAGTCCTAATATGAATACCTAGCCTACTCTAGCATGCATAACATATCATATCGTATCTTATAACACACAATGTAAGGGCATTTTGGGAAATCACCGTTTGGGCGCTGGTTGATCGTACATACTGCTCTGTTCTGCTCGTTTCAAAACCTTTAACTCTTTTATAAAAATTTCTTTATTGTGACAACATTCCTCAAATCCTCTGTTTAAGTTCAGATACACCCGAAGGTGCATCTGAGTCCCTCAAACCAAGGCTCTGATACCAACTTGTAACAATGTAATTTTTCTCAAAATATTTTTTCATTTTTCAACACAATAAAAATCATATAATATTCTCAAATCTCATGTTTTCAAATAGCATCACAATAAACATATCCTAGAATAAAAAAAAACATAATCTCCTGTCAGTGTGTACAAATCATATCGGCGCCTTCCCACGATCCTCGCTAGTACCTGGAACACATAACACATAACACGGTAAGAATAAATTCTTAGTGAGTTCCCCAAAATACCACATACAATACATATTAGCCACTCGAGGAAATAACTCTGTATGACCCTCTGGTCAATGTGTCTCAATGGGACCCTCCAGTCCCATAACTCTATGGACCCTCTAGTTCTAACTCTGTGGACCTTCCGGTCCTAACTCTATGAACTCTGAACTTACATAACATAAATCACATAGAAATCACATCATGCAAAAGCATACAAGATACTCTGTCACATAACTCTAATTACCACTCTAGGTAAAGTATAGTGAGAAGACTCACCTCGGGTATCTTGGATAATCTCGCACACGGATATACTGAGCTAGCCCCCTCCTAATCACATAACAATATCCTAAAATAAATAATGGCTCTCAAAGGCTAGATTAAATCCCTTCCTACAATCCCAAAGAAGGTTAAAAGAACATTTTACCCCTCCTTGACCCAAAGGTCCAAATGTTGACTAAAACCCTAAAAGTCAACAGAAGTCAACAGGGGGCAGTACGTGGGGCATACCAACTTGTGTACGCGGGGCGTACTTTGGTGATCCAGAATTAGGGTATCAGACCATTACATTGCACGTACTGAGATTTACGCCCATCGTAAGTCTCAGTTTCATGCATTTAAGGATTTTTGGTCTTAAACGGTTAAGACATACACTCAAACTTCATATCTGACTTCTCTAAGGTCACTTAATCCATAAAGTTGAAACCTTTAAGCCTTTGCATGGCTGAAAAGGTTATAAATCCTTCCAACTTCTTATCCCCTTTTCTAATTAAGACCATAACTCATGCATGACTCCATGATGACGACCAAGATTGGATTTTTAGGGATCTAGATCACATATAACACTGAAAAGGGACAGATCTTGGTCCATGGAGTCCCTTTGCTCATAAAGTCTCCACCTTTAGGACTTAAACCCTAAAAATGGCCCATAATACATAAATCCAAAATGAAGAGGAAAGTTTTGAGCTTTTTACCTCCAAGTGATGTTTCCCCCTCTGAAAAGCTCAGATCCAAAGCTTGCACTCCAAGACTAGCTTCCACAAAGGTCACAAACACACAAAGGAACTTCAAGCTCAAAAGCACACACTGTGACAACCCAAAATTTCCATTCTGAATAAACCATATCAAGCCAATAGATGTAGATCAGTTACAGTGAAAATTCAGACTTAGAATATAAGTTTGGCAGTTTCAGGGTTTTACACCAAAAAGGTTATTCGGAGAGTGGTTGCACTAGGATTTTGTGCAACACTGTAAATTCAATTACCCTAGATCATTAGAATCCATTCCGAGAATAGAAATATTTTCTGCCAAAATATTTCAGGACTATAAATAGTTTTCTGAACCAAATTCATTCATTATTCACATTTCCAACTAGAGAAAAGCCATTTTCTCTCTGACGGATCTTCGGGTTTTTATCCCAAATTGTGAGTAACTCTTTTCTAGTATTGTTAGAAAGCTTTAAATGTGTTCATAACATAGATTACATAGCTAAATCATCCGATTTAGGAGTTTACTTCCCAAGGTGTTCTTGAGTGGTAAACTCCTGAAACCGAGCCTAGATTGTCCCCCGTGCTTAGTAACTACCTTGGACATGTATAGGAGTGTGTTAGGTACAAAAAATCAGCCAAGAAACCCCCAAAGTTAGGAGTTTACGGCCCAAGAAAAGCTATGGCCGTAAACTCCCTTAAAACATGCTCAAATGGTGTTTTTAAGGCACCTAAATCTTGGACTTTATGTTAGACAAATACCCTAAAGTATTTAGGACCTAGAAAACATAAGTAAAGCACAAGTGTTGAAGAGTTTCCGGCCAAGAGTAATTCTTGGGTCGTAAACTCCCATAAAGGGGTCAAAGGACACCCTAAACACTTCCTTAGGCCAAGAGACAATTTAGACAAGTACCTAGATAAGTTATGGACTAGCTAAAACATTTAGAACCCCATGTGTGAGGGAGTTTACGGCCCAAGAGGTTCTACGGCCGTAAACTCCAAGAAATGGTACCAAATGGTGCCATAAACCCTCCTAAAGCCAAGTACTAAAGCCTAGACTTGTTCCTAGGAATGTTTGAGACTTGAAAGCACCATAATCACCCTCCCAAGGGAGTTTACGGCCATAAACTCCAAGGGAAAAGGGTCTTTGGGCCATAAACTCGCCAAAGGAGTCAACATGGTGCCCAAACACTTTTAAAGGCCTTGAAACAATTCCCACCAAGGTGGTAGTAATTGAAAGTACCATCCCAAGCCTTGGTTGGGAGTTTACGGCCAGGAGCTTACTCTCTTAGGCCGTAAACTCCAATAAATATGGTCTTTTGACCTTAAACTCACATTAGGGGCATTGCACTCCTTTGTTGCAACCCTTTAGCCTCCTAGCACTTGACCAAAAGTGTTATCCTCGCACTTAAATGTTATTACTTGTATAATTAGTGTTATAATCACTAATTATTTATATACATTTGTTTTCATATGTAATTAGGATCATTGTGTGTGTCTAAGTTTCCACTTGACACCAAGCACTTGTCCGATCCTTCCGTACGATAACAGTCCGTTCAATTCCAGTCACTTACTGCAGGTGAGTTCATATCCCTTGTCTTATTAAGACCATAACTCATGCATGACTCCATAATGATGACCAAGAGTGGATTTTTATGGATATAAATCACATATAACACTGAAATGGGACAGATCTTGGTCCATGGAGTCCTTTTGCTCATAAAGTCTCCATCTTTGGGACTTAAACCCTAAAAATGGCCCATAATAGACAAATCTAAAATGAAAAGGAAAGTTCTGAGCTTTTTACCTCCAAGTGGTGTTTCCCCCTCTAAAAAGCTCAGATCCAAAACTTGCAATCCAAAACTAGCTTCCACAAAGGTCCTTTCTTCTTCTTCACAAACACACAAAGGAACTTCAAGCTCAAACACACACACACACACACAAGCTTAGAATGAAGGTTGGCTCTCTCTTAGGGTTTAACTCTCTCAAGTGGTGGCTGAGGAAAAGGCCATAGCTTTCTTTATATAAGGTTCAAGTCTCATTTAGGGTTTTGAGTTTGGACCCGCTACGCCTAGCATAGCCTAAGGTATGCCCATCGTACTAGGTGGAGTCCATGTCCAAAACACGCCCATGAGTACGCACAATGTACTCTTCAGTACGCCCAGTGTACTCATTTTCCATAATCTTCTTTTAAGGGCTAAACTTGACAACTTAGAAATGAGGAAGGGTTAAATAGATATACCTAAATTTCGGGATGTTACAATTAAGTTAGCACTTGAGGTCTTTTAAAGTTCTGTATGATTACTTGAATCAATTACAGGGTGCACTGGACTTGAGATGATCATTGAATCAGCACCAAAATTGTTTGATGGTGTTTTACCAGTGATGGATACCGTTATTTCTAAAGTAGCATCCTGCAAAATTTAGATGACATCAGGATCACATACTAAGAGAACAGAAACGTGATGTACAACAAGCAACCTTTTTCTTACTTTTGAGAGATTACATTTTGATGACTTCTTCCCAAAAAACACAGTCTTGATCCACTTTCCAGGAGACTTCCCCATTCTTGACTAATAGAAATGTTACAGCTCTAAATTCTCTGCATTATCCCAAAAATAAACACTCAATGATGCTACAGGAAATGAAACATAAAACACAACCAAAACCGTAAAATGTGAATAACATCATTCCTACATACATTGACTTGAAATTTGAATTTAATCATCCCAAAGGGGCCACTGTTTGAATCCAATTTCATTAGTGTTTGAAATAACACAATATCGTCACATCGACAAGATGAAATTTAAATACTTGCTTCTCCTATATATATCAAACTACTGAAAAAAGAAAAAAGGAATCTATGCATTTCCAGTTACAATTGGTCAATTAGATCTAGCAAAAGAGCAACTAAACAACTTTGATCTATGAAAACCAAAACAAGCTTTAAAAGTTACTCAATTCACCAGAAGAGTTCACTGAACGCGGGAACACATGAACAGATTAAGACCTAATAAATCACATTAAAATTTATATCTAACAATAAACACAAATTGTAGCACTAACTAAACATCTCAAGCATAATTGAATAGAGCAAAAACACAAAACATAAATTAATGACAATCATCTAGCTGCAACATTTAATTTGATTAACCAAATACTAATAATAAATTAGAAAGAAATGGGAGAAATTACCTCAAGTAGCGATGATATTGAGATCTTTGGAAGCGGCGACGGCATAGATGTAAGTGACGACAACGAAAGCGTCTCAAAGAAATTATATGTGGTAATGAATGTGGTTAATAAGCCATTCATGGTGAAAATTATAATAAAAAGGTGATGTTTCTATAATATTTACATACCTAACTGATTGCACTTCTTACTATTATCTACTTTTCACGAGCATGAACAATTGCACTCAATTTGTAACAGCCCGGATTTCCAGGTATCTTTTATTCATATAATTTTTGGTGTTTTGTGAGGGGACTCGGCGAGTTGGAGCTCAAACTCGCCGAGTAGAATCGCGATTCTGGATGCGGGTTCGCGCCTGGACTTGGCGAGTCCAAGGAATGGACTCGGCGAGTCTGTGCTGTTTAATGAAACCCTAATTTCCCGGTCCTAAGCTCTATTTAAAGGACCTTATGGCCCTTCATTGCGGCTACCTTGATCCTTGAGAGCACCAAAGCAGCTAAGGGTTCCTGTGAGTGAGATAAGAGGCCATTGTTCACCAAATTTGTGTGTGTTTGCAAGAAAGGAAGGGGGAAAGTCAAGCTAGAAGAGTTGGGAGCTTGGATCTACTTCCATTTCGCCAAGGGAAGCTTCTTGAGGTATCTTTCAGAGCTTATTTCCGTGTTTTTGTTGATATGGTCAAATCTAGGGTTTCTTCTTGCCTTGTTTGCTTTGTAATTGAAGTGTGAGAGGTCCCATGGGGATATGGTACCTAGATCTGGACCTTAGCAGGTCCAGAAAGTCCTAAATGCCATGCTTTATGTCCTTCCTTTTGGGTTGGAGACTAGGGTTGCCATCTTAGAGGTCATTTCTCCAAAAAGAGCCTTGTGGGTGTTGCATGGTAGCCAAGACTGTGACTTTACGTGATTAATGAGCTTAGGAGGGCCAAATCTATGAGTGTATGGAGCGAATCTGACCTCAGAAGCAAGATTGAGTTGATGCATGGCATGGACTCGCCGAGTCTGAAGAACAGACTCGGCGAGTAGCATGAAGTTTGTCCTTAACCACTCAGTGAGTGGTCCTGCCGAGTTATGGTTGACTCAGTGAGTCATGGAGAGTTAGAGAGGGTTGACAGGTGGACTGAGTCGAGCTAGAACTCGCCGAGTTGTTCTTGTGACTCGGCGAGTTGAGTCGCGGTGGCCCCGTGATTCATGACCAGGTGGAATTCCTCGAGTCAGAGGAGTACTCGATGTGTCAAAAGAGAATCCTAGAGAGTTGGTGAAAACGCTTAGACTCGCCGAGTCGCTATAGTGCAGTCGCCGAGTCCGGTCAAATTGACCGTTGACCGTTGACCGTTGACCAGAGTTGACCAATGTTGACTTGATAGGGGTAGTCAACCTTAGTGGTACAGGTATTAATTAGAGATATATGATGTTATAGGAGGATTATAGCTCGGGGGATCGAGCACGAGTGATTTCCAGGATTCGCGAGTTATCGAGATATACGAGGTGAGTCTTCTCACTATACTGTACCCGGAAGGGTTTGACTATGTGACCGGAAGGTCGAATATGATATGAGATTTATGCATTATGTGTGATAAGTTATTCGTTATATGTGCCATGTATGATATGCTTGATATGGGCCAGAAGGCATTATGTTATGGGCCAGAAGGTGAATATGTTATGGGTCGGAAGGCGTTGTAATATGGACCGTAAGGTTGACGTGGGTAGGACCGGAAGGTTTACCCAGTCGGGATGGAAGTCCCCTGAGACACACGGACCGGAAGGTGAGGGCCTGGAAAGGCGTATGTGCGTAGGTTGTATTTTGTGGAACTCACTAAACATTTATGCTTACAGTTGTTGTGTTATGTGTTTCAGGTACTAGCGAGGACCGTGGGAAGGCGTCGGGGTGATCGTACACATACTTGGGGAAAACTGTTTTTATGATCTTTGTGATGTATTCAGTCGTGACAATATTGTTTACATTGGAATTTAAAATATTACTCGATGTTTTGATGTTTGCAAAAATGAAAAATTGGTTTTAAAATTTACTTTGTTACAAGTTGGTATTAGAGCCTTGGTTTGAGGGATTCGGCTACACCTTCGGGCGTAACTGAACTCAAACCGGGGATTTGAGAAAATTTAGATTAATAAATCAATAAAATTTGATAAGTGATTTTTGAAACAACCAAAGAAGAAGAAGTGTGTACGGTCAGCCAGTGCCCGAACGGTAAAATCCCCAAAGTACTCTTACAATACGAGTTATGAGATATGATATGATATGATACGCATGCTAGTAGACTAGGTATTCATATTAGGACTAGAGTGGCCTGATTTGTGATGCCTTAGTCTAGGGAAACCTGCTTCTATGAGGTGCTTTGAGAGCGAGTGGGCAGCTAGTGCATGGCAAGAATAGAGTACTCAGGATCCGGGGTTTGGGGAGGAGGACTTGGGGTGAATGCCGATGCGTTGTAGTTGGTAGTATTGGGCCCGTACTACTGAAGACACCGGGTCAGTGGGCAACCCAAGTAAGAATCCCTGGGTATCGGAGACTGAGTAGGGCTGCGTTATCGAGTGCGATTAAGCTAGATAGAGTCTCTGATATTTTTATGTTGTATTTTCAGAGACATCATGGTTGGACCACGCCACAGACCTGGTACGAGTAGTGTGACTGACGAGGAGTTTCGTCAGATGATTCATTAGGAGGTGGCTGCATCGATTCGGGCTAAGATTACGGAGATGTTTGAGTCTATTAAGACCAGACTGATGGATACATTTGATGAGCGATACGCCGCGTTGACTGAGGTCGCAGCCGCTGCAGCTACCATAGCTGTGGCCGCTGCCAGACCACAAGGGGGTGACTCATTGCTGTTCCAGGAGTTCAGCAACACGAAGCCACCTGAGTTTGATGGGATACAGGATCTGATTGCTTCGATGAGATGGATTGCTAATATTGAGGGATGCTTCTACACTTGCTCATGTCCGGAGCATCTGAGGGTACAGTTAGCCTTGAACCAGCTCCGCCTGGGAGCAAAGGATTGGTGGAAGTTCGTGACGGCGAAATTCACTCTGGCAGAGGTTTCAGCTGTGACTTGGGAAAGGTTTACTACTATGTTCAGAGATGAGTACGTTCCCCCGGTGGAGAGGGAACGGTTGGTTCAGGAGTTCTTGACCCTCAAGTAGGGTAATGATTCTCTCACGGTGATCACGTGAAAGTTTCATGAGAGGGCGATGTTCTGCCCCGAGCAGGTGTCCACAGAGTAGGCTCAAATGAGTTGGTATTTGGGTGTGCTGAGGAGGGATATCCGGGAGTTCGTATCGAACTCGTCATATCAGACTTTTGTTGAGCTTCAGGCGAATGCCAGGAAGCGTGAGATCGAGTTGGAGATCCAGGCCAGGGAGGAGGCCGAGTCTCAACGGGTGGATCGGCGGCCGGCTCAGTCTCAGCCGGCAGCCAAGCAGACCAAGTCCGCCGATTCAAGATCGGGAGGTTAGAAGGGCCGCACTTGCAGAAAGTGCGGCAAGAGTCACGAGGGGGCATGTCGATCGGGTGCTTGCTACAAGTGTGGCAAGGAGGGGCACATTGCTAGGGATTGCCCCAAGGGATTCATGGTTTGCTTTCATTGCAACCAGACTGGCCATCGGAAGGCCGAGTGCCCCCAGCTTCGACAGGGATCTATGCCTGCTACCAGGGTTACCGAGACTCGGCCCGTGAAGGCCGAGGCTCCGAAGGCTCGCGGAAGAGCTTTCCAGTTGACTGCGGAGGAGGTCCGCGCGGCGCCTGATGTCATAGCCGGTATGTATTCTTTCATGTATTTACTTTTATGCTAAGATATTGTGCTTATATTATGATATACGTAGGTACTTTCCTTGTGAATTCTGTACCTGCTTTGGTATTATTTGACTCGGGTGCGATTCGGTCTTTTGTATCGTTGGCTTTTAGCCAGCACATCGATATTGATCGGGAGGTGAAGAGTCGACCCCTGCGAGTTTCTATAGCAGAGGAGAAAGCGGTATACGCCACTGATGTGATTCGAGGATGTGTGCTCGAGATTTTTGGGGTCGAGTTCCTTATAGACTTGGTTCCTATAGCTATGGGGGATGTCTGCGTCATCGTGGGCATGGACTGGTTGAGTAAGTTTGGGGCAGTCGTCGACTGTGAGAGACAGCTGGTGACGATTCGAGAACCTAGTGGGGGAGTGCTTACGGTTTATGGCGAGCGGACCCGGTGTGGGTCGGCGTTTTGTTCGGTTGCTAGGGCAAGGCAGAGTCTGCAGCAGGGCTGCAACGGATTCATAGCCTACGTGATGGATACTCGAGTGGCCGCGGGGAGGCCCAAATCAGTTAATGACGTTCCTGTTGTATGCGAGTTTTCGGATGTGTTCCCCGAAGAGTTACCAGGTGTGCCTCCGAAAAGGCAAGTGGAGTTCCGTATCGATTTGGTTCCGGGAGCGGCGCCCATCGCCAAGTCGTCTTATCGTCTCGCTCCACCGGAAATGCAGGAGTTATCCTCGCAACTTCAGGAGCTGTTGGGAAAGGGGTTTATTCGACCGAGTAGCTCACCTTGGGGAGCGCCGATTTTGTTCATCAAGAAAAAAGATGGTTCACACCGGATGTGTATTGATTACCGGGAGTTTAGCAAGTTGATGGTTAAGAACCGGTATCCGTTACCTGGGATCGACGATCTGTTCGATCAGTTGCAGGGGGCATCTTGGTTCTCCAAGATAGACTTGAGGTCGGGTTATCATCAGATGAGGGTTCGGGATTAAGATATCCAGAAGACTACTTTCTGAACTCGTTAAGGACATTATGAGTTTGTGGTAATGCCTTTTGGGCTCACCAATGCCCCGACTGCGTTCATGGATCTTACGAACCGGGTGTACCGGCCGATGCTGGATCGGTCAGTGATCGTATTCATTGATGATATTTTGGTGTATTCGAGGTCTAGGGAGCAGCATGAGGAACATTTGAGGGAAATTCTTGGGATATTTGGATCGGAGAGGCTGTATGCCAAATTCTCCAAGTGTCATTTCTGGTTATGAGAGGTCCAGTTTCCCGGGCATCTTGTTAACTAGAAAGGGATATTGGTCGACCCGACCAAGATTGAGGCGGTGTTGAGGTGGGAGGTGCCGAGATCGCCCACTAAGATCAGGAGTTTTCTGGGTTTTGCTGGATATTATCGCAGGTTTATCAAGGATTTCTCCAAGATTGTCGTGCCACTTACTAGGATGACCCGGAAGGGTGCTGCGTTTTCATGGGGACCGGAGTAGTAGTCGTCATTCGAGACGCGTCGTCAGAAATTGTGTGAGGCTCCGGTGCTTGCACTCCCGGAAGGGATGGAGGATTTTGTGGTGTACTGTGATGCATCTATATCGGGTTTGGGGGCGGTGCTTATGCAGAGGGGTCATGTGATAGCGTATGCTTCGAGGCAGTTGAAGCCTCATGAGTCGAGATATCCCACCCACTACCTGGAATTGGGGGTTGTGGTGTTTGCCCTCAAGATCTGGCGGCATTATCTTTATGGGGTTCGGTGTACCATCTACACGGACCACAAGAGCCTGAAGTACTTGATGGATCAGCCAAATCTGAATATGCGACAGAGGAGGTGGTTGGATGTGGTGAAGGATTACGATTGTGAGATCCTGTACCACCCAGGCAAGGCTAATGTGGTAGCCGATGCGTTGAGCTGTAGGGCGGAAAGCGCCCTGATCCAAGATATTTGTATGAGGTTGACGGTAATGACCCCGATTTTGGATACTATTCGAGGAGCTCAGGTCGAGGCTGCGAAACCAAAACACCAGAAGAGGGAATGGGTTGTAGGTCAGGTATCAGTATTCGTCACGGATGGTCGAGGGCTTATGACTTTTCAGGGTCGGATTTGGGTACCGTTTGTGGGCGGTGCGCGTGCTATTTTGATGGAGGAAGCACATCGATCGAAATTCTCGATTCATCCCGAGGCTACGAAAATGTATTTGGATCTAAGGAAGGAGTATTGGTGGCCCTGTATGAAAAGGGATGGTGCATGGTTTGTTGAGAGATGCTTGACTTGCCGGCAGGTTAAGGCCGAGCACCAACGACCGCACGGTAAATTGCAGCCGCTAGATATTCCCGAATGGAAGTGGGAACAGATTACCATGGATTTTATCACCAAATTGTCGCGGACTGCAAGGGGAGTCGATGTGATTTCGGTGATCGTGGATAGATTGACGAAGAGCGCTCATTTTCTAGCCATCAACGAGAGCTCTTCTGCGGAGAAGTTGGCGGAATTATACGTGAGGGAGGTGGTATCACGGTATGGGGTCCCGATGTCGATTGTTTCAGACTGTGATGTGATTTCTGGAAGAAGTTTCATGAGGAGTTGGGTACTAGACTGCATTTTAGTACCGCATATCATCTCCAGACAGACGGTCAGAGTGAGCGGACGATTCAGACGCTCGAGGACATGCTCCGGGCTTGTGTGTTGGATTTCGGGGGTAACTGGGATGCATATTTACCCTTGGCAGAGTTTTCCTACAACAACAGCCATCATTCGAGCATTGGTATGCCACCCTTTGAGCTGTTGTATGAGCGAAGGTGTCGCACTCCCATCTGCTGGGGTGAGGTGGGGCAGCAGGTGATGGGTAGCACGGAGATCGTACTCCAAACGACCGAGCAGATTCAGCAGGTCAGGTAGAGGTTGTTGACCGCACAGAGCCGACAAAAGAGTTATGCAGACAGACGCCGGTCTGAGCTTGAGTTTCAGGTCGGCGACCTTGTACTCCTGAAGGTCTCTCCTTGGAAATGAGTGATTCGATTTAGGAAGAGGGGCAAGTTGGGGCCCCGATATATTGGTCCTTTCTGTGTGATCGCGAGGGTAGGCCGGGTAGCCTATCGTTTGGATTTGCTAGCAGAGTTGGGGCAAATTCACGACACTTTTCATGTGTTGCAGCTGAGTAAGTGTATAGCCGACGAATCGATAGTGGTTCCATTAGAGAATATTCAGGTAGATTCGAGCCTGAATTATGCCGAGAGACCAGTGGCCATCAGAGATCGGAAGATCAAGGTTTTGAGTAACAAGGAGGTACCCCTGGTGTTGGTTCAGTGGCAGCATCGGAAGGGATCAGAGATGACTTGGGAGCCGGAGCGTGAGATGCGTGAGCAGCATCCAGAGCTATTTGTAGAGCGAGACTTCGAGGGCGAAGTCTAGTTCTAGTGGGGGAGAATTGTAACAGCTCGGATTTCCAGGTATCTTTTATTCATATAATTTTTGGTGTTTTGTGAGGGGACTCGGCGAGTTGGAGCTCAAACTCGCCGAGTAGGATCACGGTTCTGGACGCGGGTTCACGCTTGGACTCGGCGAGTCCAAGGAATGGACTCGGCGAGTCTGCGCTGTTTAATGAAACCCTAATTTCCCGGTCCTAAGCTCTATTTAAAGGACCTTATGGCCCTTCATTGCGGCTACCTTGATCCTTGAGAGCACCAAAGCAGCTAAGGGTTCCTGTGAGTGAGATAAGAGGCCATTGTTCACTAAATTTGTGTGTGTTTGCAAGAAAGGAAGGGGGAAAGTCAAGCTAGAAGAGTTGGGAGCTTGGATCTACTTCCATTTCGCCAAGGGAAGCTTCTTGAGGTATCTTTCAGAGCTTATTTCCGTGTTTTTGTTGATATGGTCAACTCTAGGGTTTCTTCTTGACTTGTTTGCTTTGTAATTGAAGTGTGAGAGGTCCCATGGGGATATGGTACCTAGATCTGGACCTTAGCAGGTCCAGAAAGTCCCAAATGCCATGCTTTATGTCCTTCCTTTTGGGTTGGAGACTAGGGTTGCCATCTTAGAGGTCATTTCTCCAAAAAGAGCCTTTTGGGTGTTGCATGGTAGCCAAGACTGTGACTTTACGTGATGAATGAGCTTAGGAGGGCCAGATCTATGAGTGTATGGGGCGGATCTGACCTCAGAAGCAAGATTGAGTTGATGCATGGCATGGACTCGCCGAGTCTGAAGAACAGACTCGGCGAGTAGCATGAAGTTTGTCCTTAACCACTCAGTGAGTGGTCCTGCCGAGTTATGGTTGACTCAGTGAGTCATGGAGAGTTAGAGAGGGTTGACAGGTGGACTGAGTCGAGCTAGAACTCGCCGAGTTGTTCTTGTGACTCGGCGAGTTGAGTCGCGGTGTCCCCGCGATTCATGACCAGGTGGAATTCGTCGAGTCAGGGGAGTATTCGACGTGTCAAAAGAGAGTCCTAGAGAGTTGGTGAAAACGCTTAGACTCGCCGAGTCGCTATAGTGCAGTCGCCGAGTCCGGTCAAATTGACCGTTGACCGTTGACCAGAGTTGACCAATGTTGACTTGATAGGGGTAGTCAACCTTAGTGGTAAAGGTATTAATTAGAGATATATGATGTTATAGGAGGATTATAGCTCAGGGGATCGAGCACGAGTGATTTCCAGGATTCGCGAGTTATCGAGATATACGAGGTGAGTCTTCTCACTATACTGTACCTGGAAGGGTTTGACTATGTGACCGGAAGGTCGAATATGATATGAGATTTATGCATTATGTGTGATAAGTTAATCGTTATATGTGCCATGTATGATATGCTTGATATGGGCCAGAAGGCATTATGTTATGGGCCGGAAGGCGAATATGTTATGGGCCGGAAGGCATTGTAATATGGACCGTAAGGTTGACGTGGGTAGGACCGGAAAGTTTACCCAGTCGGGACGGAAGTCCCCTGAGATACACGGACCGGAAGGTCAGGGCCTGGAAAGGCGTATGTGCGTAGGTTGTATTTTGCGGAACTCACTAAGCATTTATGCTTACACTTGTTGTGTTATGTGTTTCAGGTACTAGCGAGGACCGTGGGAAGGCACCGGCGTGATCGTACACATACTCGGGGAAAACTATTTTTATGATCTTTGTGATGTATTCAGTCGTGACAATATTGTTTACATTGGAATTTAAAATATTACTCGATGTTTTGATGTTTGCAAAAATGAAAATTTGGTTTTAAAATTTACTTTGTTACACAATTCCTGTGACACCCATTATTGATGATAATCAATATACATATATAAAACATATAGAATGTTTAGGACTATATTATAAAGTTTTGAATGAAGAACTTGCAAAGAAAGTCCCCGGTTGTTAAGAGCCTAAATTCACTTTCATCAAAAAGTCATAAAAATGAAGCATGGAATTTACAAATGAAATAGTATTATAAAGCTAAATATTATTTTAAAAAGTTACATGTGGACTATTCCAGTTTAGTTTGATAGTTATTTCATATTAGTAATGGTGAAGAACCATTATCCGTTGCCAAGGATTGATGATTTGTTCGATCAGTTGCAAGGTGCGTCTTGGTTTTCCAAGATTGATCTTTGGTCAGGGTACCTTCAGATGAGGATATACTGAAGACAACATTCAAGACTCGATATGGGCATTAAAAGTTTGTGGTGATGTCGTTTGGACTCACCAATGCCCCAACAGCATTCATGGATCTCATGAACAGGGTGTGTAGACCGATGCTGGATAGGTCGGTAATCATTTTTATTGATGATATTCTGGTCTATTCTAAGACCAAGGAGCAACATGAACATCATTTGAGGGAGGTACTGGAGAGTCTGAGGGTGGAGAAGCTTTATGCAAAGTTCTCCAAGTGTGATATCTGGCTATGAGAGGTACAATTTCTGGGACACATCATCAATCAGGAGGGAATTTCGGTTAATCCAGCCAAGGTCGCGGCTATGATGCGGTCTCACACCCCCGAACCGTCAGAAAAACAATGGCGGAAACGTCTGGGGGCAGGTGACGTCATGCATAGTATCACAACAATCGTATCATAGAAATCAAAGTAAACACAACCATTACATTACAATATGAATATTTACATCTGTTTGGGAACATAGTTTATACACATTAGTTTAAACAAAAGATAAAGATGAGACACCCAAAATGCTCCGTCTTCTTCAAAAGCTGGCAAGGTACCAGTCTATCGTTGCCCTGAAAATACAAGCGGTTTTGAAAACGTATCAACATAAAGCTGGTGAGTTCATAAGCATGTTTTTGTATTGAAAACTAGTCACTGAATTTGGTTTCTTTCCATTATAAGTAAAATGTCGTTTGTATCGAAAACCATTGTTATTAAGTTCTGAAATATGCATGAATGCTTTCCAAGAAAATCCAATATTTTCTAACATGTTTGTTGATTTCTATATGAAAAGTATTGTTCTGTTTGAAAAAGTTGGTTACCACCAGTAGGTAGTGTAAGATCTGTTCGAAAACCCTGGCTATCACTAGTGCGTAGTGTATGATCGTTTAAAAACCCTGGTTACCACCAGTATGTATAGTAAGATCTGTTCGAAAACCCTGGCTACCACCAGTACGTAGTGTATGACCTGTTTGAAAACCTTGGCTAACACCGGTATGTATAACTTGATCTGTTTGAAAACACTGGTTACCACAAGTATGTATAGTAGTTTTATCACTTAAAATAAAACCATAGGTTGTGTCCCTGGAATACCCTCCAGTAAGTAGATATGTAGTTTAGTAATTAAAACAAAACTATAGAAGAAAGAAATCTCGTAAACAAAGGTTAGTTTATACTTATTGTGAGTTCGTATAACCATGCTAATATGACTGATGACCTCCTTGACGTTTCTCCAGGCGTTGTACGATTACAAAATTTGTCACCCCAGGCGTGCCCACCTAACTGTAGCTAACAGTTCAGGTGTGGGATTGTCGGTCCCAAATAGATCTATTCGCAACTTTGACGCTCTCCCTCCAGGAGATTCTAGTTATACTAAAGGTGAGGATTTACTGGTACCCCGAGGGGCATAACGAAGATAAGTCTCATAATCTTGTAGTAACTAGTTTATGTGTTGTTCGGTTGTTCCCGAGTTCGAAAATCATTTGTAACAGTGTAGAGTATAAATAATTATATACAAAATAATTATATTAAATTAATTATTTAGCAAGATACTCTAGTTTTGTATTCGTAGTAATGGATAAACTAAATATGTCATAGTTTATATGTTTGACTCTGCATGAAGTTTGAATCTGTAAAACTGTTAATGAAATCCCCAAACTATACCTATTATAGTTTGATTGGTTTGTTAAGTTAATGTACTGTTTTGAAAACTATGCAATTATGATTAGAAAACATCCCTTATGCTCCGCATAGTACAAAAGGGATAAAGTATCTAATTATTTGATAGAAAACCGTTGTAATTGCATCAGTTTTTAAGTTATGAAAACCTTTATGTGTGGCTTGTATTCCCCCCTCCCCCCTCCCCCCTTCAAAACATGAAAAAAAAACTCAGAAAATCATAGGGGTATGAACTCACAGTTTCGCGTAGGATTCGAGTGTACGATTGATATGAGTGTTGAGTGTCAACTGATGTTTCGCACGTAAGTGGATCCTATCAACATGTGGTAAGATACATATGTGTTATATTAGGGTATTTCATGACTTAACATGATGGGAAACCACCCTAAGGTCTTGGAAATGCTTGCACTAAGTGTTCTAGGTCCCACACGTAGTGGTTTTTGCAAGTTTAAGGCCAAATATGAGCATTAAAATGGGTGTAAGGCCATAAATATGGGTGTGCGGCCAGAGTGTGCAGTCAAAACGTGTGTGCGGCTGCACACAGGAGTGTGCGGCCGCACACAGGCCGTACAGATGGTGTGTGCAGCCAAAGTGTGCGGCCAGGGGGTGTGTGAGGCTGTACAGAGGGTGTGTGCGACCGTACACCTTCAAGTGATGAAGAACACGAAGAACATGAAGAGTTTCAGGCTTAGATTTAGGTGTTTTACCTGTATAACAAGCTAAATGATGGAGTTCTTCACGTTTTTTAGGCCTTTGGAGTGTTCTTGGATGGATTTTTTAGAGAGAGAAAGTAGAGAAAGAAGGTAGAGTGCAGTCAAAAGAAAAGAATGAGTGAAGGGGGTCACCCCTTTTATATAGAGGGGAGTGTGCGGCTGGGGGATGGGTATGCGGCCGCACACCCATGTGTGCGGCCGTACATACCTCTCAGGATGGTGTATGGCCCGGTTTTGACTCTAAACGATGTGTTGACTCATTCCCGATCTCATTTCCAGTTGTACTTAAGCTTAGAATACTTATACGAACCCTTAAACAACATCAAAAAGTGATGAAATCGAATTTAACATTGATAAAGTTGACCAATCGTACAGAATGAAAGTTTCAGGTTGTCACATGCGGTGGGAAGTACCGAAGAACGCCTTAGAGATTTGTAGCTTCTTGGGTTTAGCAGGCTATTATCAGAGATTTATTCAGGATTTCTCTAATATTGTTGTGCCGTTGACCCGCTCGACCAAGAAGAATGTGACATTTCTATGGGGCACAGATCAAGATATGCCTTTCGAGACCCTGAGACGAAGGTTATGCGAGGCTCCGATCCTAGTACTACCTGAGGGATTAGATGATTTGGTGGTGTACTGTGATGCATTGATTTTAGGGTTAGGCATGGTACTGATGCATATGGGGCATGTGATTTCTTACGCCTTGATGTAGTTGAAGCCTCATGAGGCAAATTACCCCACTCATGACTTGGAATTGGGGATAGTGGTGTTCTCCCTCAAGATCTGGAGACACAACTTGTATGGGGTACGGTGCACCATCTATACTGATCACAAGAGTTTGAAGTATTTGATGGATCAACAGAACCTCAGCATGCGGAAGAGGAGGTGGATAGACGTGCTGAAGGATTATGATTGTGAGACCATATACCATCCAGGGAAGGCCAATGTAGTGGCTGATACTTTGAGCCACAAGATGGTGGGTCCCCAATTGGGAACGTTTGTATAAGGAGGACGATGATCTCTCTATTGTTGAATATGATCAAGAAGGCCCAGGTCGAGGGAGTGAAGAAAGAGAATTCGAAGATAGAACGGATTCGGGGACAATATCCTTTGTTTGTTAAGGATAGTCGTGGCGTTTTGACACAGTGTGGCCGAGTGTGGGTACCGGTGACTGGAGGGGTGAAACAAAGGATATTACAGGAGACACACAAGTCCAAGTTCTCTATATATCTAGGGGCTACGAAAATGTATAGAGACTTAAGACTGCATTATTGGTGGCCCTGCATGAAGCAGGATACCGCCTGGTTTGTGGAGCGGTGCTTGACATGTAGGAAGGTCAAGGTCGAGCATCAACAGCCTCATGACAAGGTACAACTGCTACCCATTCCCATGTAGAAATGGGAATAGATCACTATGGACTTCATCACGAAGTTACCGAGGACGGCGAGGGGCGTGGACGCCATATGAGTGATCGTGGACAGACTGACGAATTGTCCCTACTTCATTCCAATTTCTGAGAGTATATATGTTGAGAAGTTGGCGGATATTTATGTGTGAGAGGTGGTGGCTAGACACGGGGTTCCAGTGTCAGTAGTATCTGACAGGGATGCTCGGTTTACATCTAGGTTCTGGAAGAAGTTCCACGAGGAACTGGGCACTCAGCTAAAATTTAGCATGACGTACCACCCCCAACCGATGGCCAGAGCGATAGGACGATCCAGACACTGGAGGACATGCTTAAATCATGCATGTTGGATTTTGGATGGAGTTGGGACACATACCTCCCGTTGGCATAGTTTTCATACAACAATAGTTACCATGTCAATATCGACTGACCGCCATTCAAGATGTTGTATGGTCGGATGTGCAAGACCCCAGTTTGTTGGGACGAAGTTGGGCACTAGGTCATAGGGAGCAATGAGGTGGTGCTCAAGACTACTAGGTTGATTCAGCAGGTATGCGATCAGCTGCGGGTCGCACAGAGCCATCAGAAAAGTTATGCTGACCGGCGGAGATCGGATATTGAGTTCCAGGTGGGATACTTTGTGTTACTGAAAGTGTCGCCCTGGAAGGTGGTTATCAGGTTTCGGAAGAGGGGCAAGCTAGTACCCCAATATATCAACCCATTCATGTTTTTGTCGTGAGTGGGAAAGGTATCATATCGACTAGATCTTCCATATGAGTGTAGCCAGATTCGCAACACCTTCCATGTGTCACACCTTCAGAAGTATGTCACTAATGAGTCCGCATTTGTTTTCCTGGACCACATCCAGGTGGATGAGAGCCTGAACTACATCAAGAGGCATGTTGCCATCTTAGATAAGAAGACTAAGGTTCTTCGAAACAAGGAAGTAAAGTTGGTTAAGGTGCAATGGCAGCACCGCAGGGGCTCTAAGTGGACTTGGGAGTCGGAGGACGAGATGCGAGATCACAACCCGAACTTGTTGGGATCGGCAAACTTCGAGGATGAAGTCTAGTTCAAGTGGGGGAGACTTGTAACATATATTCCAGGTATTACTTAATTTATTTAAGATCTAGGGTTTTAGTGTGTGGGCTCGGCGAGTTGGGAGTCCAACTTGTCGAGTAGAGGGTCTTTCAAGGATGTGGGATCTACACCATACTCAATGAGTTCGAAGGCCGACTCGACAAGTAGGTGATGTAATGATAAACCCTAATTTTAGGGTTTGCACCCTATATAATCTCCTTAAGAGTCTTGAGGCTGACCTCCCATCAGCCTCCAAACCCTAAGAACGTCTGTGTTAACCATAATCCCCATTCTCTTCTATTTTATGAGCTAGAGTGGCCTTTGAAGGTTAAGAAGAAGGATATAGAATATGGCTAGATCTTGAGTTTACTCTTCATTTCCTATCCTTCTTGTTGATTGCATGCATAAGGTTCATAAAGTTTGCAACTTTATGAATCTACAGGGCAAAATGGCCCTAAGGTGGGCTAGATCCGGACTTTGGTCGAGCAAGGACACCATGTAAGGGGTTTTTGGGCATATTTCCCTCTTTTTGGCGATTTTGACCTAGGGACATACATTAGATATGCATGTCCTTAAAGCCTCCATCTTTGAAACATTTTGAGGACTAGAAACTTTTCTGGAAAGGAGGAATTTCAGATCCCTAGAGTTTTGGACCATATGGCAAAGCTTTGGAGCTTTCCAACCTTTGATAAGGGCCTTAGGGCTTCAAATCTAAGCCCTGGAGTCCTTGGATTCGGTGTAACATGACAACAAGCAAACAGGAAGGGGGACTTGACGAGTTTCCCTAGTAACTCAACGAGTTGGATCGGGTTTCCCCGCCTTCTAAATATCAAGTGAGCCCGTTGAGTTGATGAAACAACTCAGCGAGTTGGCTAGGGTTTGATCAAGTTGTTTGGACTCGGTAGGAAGTCGAAAAGTTGCTAGATGTACTCGATGAGTTGAGGTCAACATGGACTGTTGACTATAACTTTGACCAAGGTTGACCAGGGTTGACCTTGAGGTTAATTATGGGATTATGAAAAGTCTAGCTAATGATGCTTCCAGACAGTTGAATTGGAGCAACACATGGGACATATCTAGTTCTAGCTTGTCAGTTCAGCATTTGAGAGAGCTGAGTCTTCTCACCATACCAATGGGTCTAAGGCACCAAGGCTGACCCATTTTATGTTATGTGGTACACTAAAGTTTGTAGAGATATGTGATATGATAGTTAGCTTTGTGCTAAGTAGTATGCTAGTGATCGTATGTTATTGCATGAAAGACCCCAGGGGAGGGGGAGCCCGTGGAAGTTGGGTATAAGACCATGTGGGGTAGCCCAAGGGATTCCCAGGTAAAGACCATGTGGGGTAGCCCATGACATGATGGTATAAGACCCTGGGGGGAGCCCACAACATCCTTACGGGTTTATGTATGTGTATGTAGTATGTTAGACACTTCTGTGATATGATATGCTAAGTTGATTATGTATGTTATTGCATGAAAGACCCCCAGAGGGAGCCCATGGTAGTTGGATGTAAGACCATGTGGGGTAGCCCATGACATTCCCAGGTAAATACAGTGTGGGGTAGCCCATGGCACGAAGGTGTAAGATCTTGGGGGAGCCCACGACATCCTTACAGGTTTGTGTATGCATGGCTTATGTGATATATGTAGCTTCACAACTAATATGATATGTACTATGTGGATTGTGTGTGGGGTATGCTCTGGGGAACTCACTAAGCATTAGTTTATAGGTTGTGGATTTGTTTCACGTACATCGGATCCCAAGGGCAAGGGCAAGGGTTGATGGCATGGCGTGCACCCTCACACATGCGTTTTATGTGACACTCTGATATTTTAAATAAAAGTTGTAATTGATATGAGTTTGAAACCAATTATATATGAGATTTTTTAATTTATGAAAATGTGTTAGGATAATCAAAAATGAAAATTTTCCTTTGAAAAATCGAGTCGTTAAATGTGGTATAGCCGGTCAAGGAATTGCACAATAAATTTGGTAAGATTGGACAACATGGTGTTGTCATGGCAACCAGAAAGGTTTGTTATGATATATTAAATAACCTCTTGCTTTTTTGCACCTTGAAAGATGTTGAATATGACTAACTTTTCTATGGATCGTGAATACTGATGTGTCTTTCTTAGTTTTCCGAAGCAAGGACATGTTGCTTCATCTCTTCAACTTGGATATGACTTTTCGCTTCCTAAAAAAGTGTGTGATTGTAATTCTCATTACTGAACATGGTATGACTTTAGGAATAAAAAAGGTGTTATTTTAGTTATGTTCCTCACATTTACCATTGACTTGTGAGTTGAAATTGTATATTTTGAATGTGTATTAGTGATTGGACTCGTAGAACTAACGGAGCGGATGTGGTTGGATCTGCGGCTCATGTATGAATGGGGATGGATTATGGTTAGTTTTTTCTTTGAGAACTTGGCTTTTTCTTTTCCTCTTTCATGGAAAGGACCAAAAGCAGATGTCTGTGTTATCAGTTTAGCCAACTATTTGTTCTGAGAGTGTTCTTTTTATTTGTGGATGACATTGTGTAGGTTTCGGCATAACATCATATGACATTGTCTAGGCTCCCAAGTAAATGTCATTTTGCAGACATATAACGTATTAATTTTAATCATGGTCGAAAAAATAAGTATTAAAATTAATAAAAAAAATCAATTTATAACTCAAAAATATATACGGACATAAAAAATTACTAACCATCCTTTCTAAATTTTTCAAATTGATAGATTTTACAAAACTCACCCGTATATTATCAAAAAAATTTCATTCTATTTCAAGTCAAGTAAATACTTTGACAAATTAAAATACTTAGAGTAAATTATTGAAATCGTCCTTATGGTTTGGTTAAAATTGCACGTTTGGTTCCTAACTTTCCTTTTGCACTCGGATCGTCCCTATGGTTTGAGTTTGTTGCATTTTTCGTCCCTATGATTTGATTTTGTTGCGTTTTTCGTCCCTTACATATATAAAGTTAGGGACCAAACATGGAATTTTGACCAAACCACAGGGACGAAAAATGCAACAAAATCAAACCACAGGGACGATCCGAGTGCAAAATAAAAATTAAGGACCAAATATATAATTTTAACCAAACCATAGGATGATTTCAGTAATTTACTCAAATACTTATCTTCATTATATTGACTTCATATGACGTATGATTCTGCTTGATATATACATTATTTTCTTCACACACTTGATAATAATCGTGTTTAAAGCCTTCGTATGGTGTTTCTATGGGGATATCGACAACGAAAAAGACTCTTTTGTCCCTTCAAAACTGCAAATATAGTTTTGTTGATTCATAAAACTTCATTATTATGCAAATTCCTTACATACCCTTGAACATTATCTTAGATATGGTTTTGGCAAAAGGCAACCACCAACCTCAAGCGATCTTTTAATTTCATTTTAGCCTTCCCTTGAATGTCTTTTGGCAGAAAGATGATAGTAAAGCCATTACTGATGCTTTTAGCATCAAGACAAGATTTTTTTTTTTTATTAAATTCATGTTTGAAATTTTGTTATTTTGAATTTTTATTTGAATGACATGAATTTCCCATGTGTGAATATCGAATTCATGTAAGTTACTTATAACCTCTTTTCACCTTCTTTTTTGTTCTGTGACTTTTTATTAATTAGTTTTCAGATGTAGTTTCTGTTTTTCTTCCGGTTATGCTCAACCATGACTATGCAAATAGGTGAAGTACTTGAAATGTTTGAATTTGTATATTGGTTTGTGGATATTAAAGCTTTATATCTAAGATTTTGCATTGTTTTTTTCGTAGGAATGCATATAAAGTGTTTATTTAAATGCTCCACAGAAATGATTCTTGGTTTTATGGGTTACCTGAGTTGCCGACTTGCTTCCCCGTCTTTTTCACAATATCTTATGTGGCTTTCATTGGTACTTCAGCAATTCAAGTTCGTAAAATGTTATATTCAAGAGAGAAGCTTCCAAAGGTAGGTATGGAACTGTTTATTGTTTTCGTAGGTATTTGGGGTATCTGATAAGAACGGAACTGTTTAAGTGTGTGTATGTTTGTTTATTTTTTTTATTAATGAAAAATTTTGTTTCTTATATTTTGTTGAAATAAGAATAATTACTGTTTTCTGTTGATGATTTTTTGTGAAGGGAGATAGTAAATTGTTTTGTATTATTAGGTTTCAAATTTTGATTATTTTATTATTTGATTGTTTTGAGATTCTTTAGGTGCTACAAAGAGGTGCTTTTAACTATATATTATATTACAATGAAATTATTCTTATTTGCTTTTATTGTAACTCTACAATAAACCCCCCCTTCCCCCCCCCCCCCCCCCAAAAAAAAAAAAAAAAAAAACCCAGGCCATAGCAAGGGTTTCTTTTCTAGAGAAAAATGACTTTTGAAGATAATTAACTTTTGCGTTTGTATTTATTTGGTCCTTTTTTTTTTTTTAATTCAATATACCATCGAATTTGTTGTTTGTGTTCACCATAACCTTTTTGACCGACTTTTGATCTGTAATAGTCGATCAAAGGGTTATGGTGAACATAAATAACAAGTTCGATGGTGCATTGTGTATAAAAAAAGGAAAAGAGACCAAATGAGAACAAACTCAACAGTTGGTTACCCTTCTAAGTCATTTTCACCGAAAATTTAAATGAAATTAAAGTTGCAAAATTATCAAAGACTGCAACATTCTTTGGCTATAACACATATAAAGAGCGTTTCAGAGGGGTGACTTCGTTAAAACGTGGTTTATGCTATGCTTACTATGGTTAGCTGTCAACGCTTCTCTGCAAAAAGATATGACTATGTATGAGAGGTATATTTATCAGCATAAATGTTTACCTCAAGGTATATTATAGTGATGTATCTACAAAAGCAATATGATATTGTACATATTGATGTTGTATCTTCTCCCATGAATTCGATCTTAAAGCTAAGTAAACTAAAAAAATCACAACACTTGTGCTTCTACTCGTTTGTAGACTTGTCTAGAATCAATGATACGATAAATCATTTGATTGGAAATGTAAATATAGTCATGAAATGCGTCTGCTTAGTTAAGATTCCCCTAATAAATATTCAATTGCATTACAAAGTTATACATGTATGAGTAATGTTCTTTCGTGGGTTATGTTTTGAAGAGAAGCAAGAATAAATCTCATAAATTCATTAATATCAGTAGGAGATGCCGTAGGATTTGCTGTAAATGAGTAAAAAGAAAATGAATCAGGAGGGTAACCAACTGTTGCATTTGTTCTCATTTGGTCCCTTTCATTTTTTTGTATTCAATATACCATCGAACTTTTTGTTTGTGTTCACCATAACCCTTTGACCGGCTATCACATGTCAAAAGCCGGTCAAAAGAGTTATGGTGAACAAACAACAAGTTCAATGATATATTGAATAAAAAAAAATAAAAATAAAAAAAAAATAAAAAAAAAAAAATAGACAAAATGAAAACAAATGCAAAAGTTAACTACCTTCCACAATCATTTTGGTTTCCTTTTCTAGTTTATCTAAATGCTTTGCCTTCTAATCCCAACGAAGGAACGCTTTTCCAACCATTTACCTATTAAAGAACACATAAACATAAAGCAACAATTCTCTTATTTAGTACAATGCTTATCCTCTGTAACAAAGCTAGACAAAACGTTAATACACACATGCGTGAAGAGATGACCCCTTTACACGACAAATGTATACTTCCTTACATGAGATCTCCCATATAATATTGTTCGAGTATACATATGAGCATGTCTCGATCAAACCCTCTTTAATTGATCAACGGTTTCTTAACAAACTCCCTAGATCTCGTATAATCTTCTGGTACGGGAAGATCAAGTTCCGAGCAAACAAACCGTATTACCTCCGCGGTGGCTAAAGCCTTGAAAGACATCTTGTTTATCATCACAGAAATAGAAAACCGATTGTTTATGTCACCATATCCCGTCGAACCACCTAAACCCGCATGACCAAACCCGATCACCAAACCCTCGGCTGATTTAATCCTCTTAAACCCGAGCCCAAATGCCCCATCCGGTAAGGCAAAATCCTTAAAATCTCCAGTTGCCAGGAACGCGTCATGAATTTTCGATTTAGGGTTTTTAAAGATTTTAGTCACGGCGGTTGTATGGCTGTCGGTGGTTGAGGAATGGGGTGAAGGGATGGTGCCGCCGTCCACAAGGGCGGCATAGTAGCGGGCCAAAGCACGAGCCGAGAAGTTTCCATTGCCAGCAGGTTGTATTGCACGGCGGTAATCAACCATATTGGTTAAATTAACCAGAGAGGGAAGCACCGATGGCCCCAGGGAGGCAGGCATGGCGCCATAAGGTTGCTTATCAACAGGTGGTGCAGCGGTAGGAGGAGGAGGAGGAGGCCTACGAAATTCACTTGTATCAAATGCGGAAGTTACCAGACGAGATTCCACGCCTGGATTGTGCATAACAACGAAAATTTCTTATCAACTATCAAACAAATTCAAGGTCATAATACATAATACATAATACATAAAACCATTTGTTTAAACTTTATAGAAACTAGCTATGTGGCTAGAGTAGAAAATGGTAGAATGTAGATTTATTAAGTTGTGAACATTTTTGTCAATCTCACCATGAGGAATCCCTATATAAAGCTCGCCTTCCAGATTAAGTGGGCGTACAAAAGCTTCTTCAAGAACATCCTTGAACTTCTTCCCAGATGCAAGCTGCGCGTTTTCAAAAACGTATACATCAATGAAAATAGAGAAGTATATGAAAATTTCTTAATAGAAGATGCATGTAATGGTACCTCAATGATACCACCACATAACCAGCCATACGACATATAATGATATATCTGTTCACAACCAGGTTCTGTCTCAGGTGAGGCCGTTGCAATGCGTTTTATACACTCTTCCCAATTGCACAATGACACGTGATCCCCAATAATGTCAGAAAGAGCATTGTGTAGGCCAGATGTATGATTAAGTATATGATGAACCTACATGAGAAAGGAAAGGTGATCGATGTTGCGTTTCTATTCGGATGTGTAATTACAAAGTTATAGACGAAATCTAGAATGGAATGTAACCAAATAAACTAACTGTCCTAGAGGACAGTGCTCTCAAACTAAGATTTATGGTATATGTTTGATAATTAGGGTTGGGATAAACACTCTCTGAGTGGCTGCATAAACCAATTTCCCACCTTTATCTGGTCTTTTCCATTTACAGCAAACTCAGGCCAAAAGTTTGCGACATTATCATCGAGTTTCAGTATCCTACAATGAAAATGCATATTATGTTTATTTCCTTCCATTCCAATATTCCACAATACGATACATACCATATAGAATTCCCCTTATGAGTGTTAAAATTAAATATCGAATTGATGAAAATACCCCTTATCAGCCAGCCAATGTATCATTCCTGCGGTGACGCCCTTAGTTGCAGAGAAAACAGGAAATAAGCTATCGAGCTGAACTGGACGAGGGTCATCTGTTCCCATGACTCCAGCTGCAGTATCAATGATCACTTTCCCATCTTTGTAGGCACAAACCTAACAAACATTATAATCAAAGTTTTTGTAAAATACAATCACAAAACATATAATCCAAATGCGTTTGTGCTACAATGAATCAGGTAAAACAAACACTAATTAAAAGCAATATACTAAACCAATTATATTGGAGAAGAGGTATGCACCTGGATTCCAAGTATTTTATCAGCATTCCCTAATTCAACCAAAAGCTCCCGCAGCTTGGCTTCTACATCAGAATGGATTGGAGTTTCACATAACCATTTTTTAGCTGTGGATGTTTCCTTATTCATGTTGCTGAAACAAAAATAGCTAGTAAACTAGGGTTCGTATGTGTGTGAGGAAGTGTGATTAAGGAATTAATAGCCACAGGCTACAACAGAGCAAAATCATACCTTTGAGAACAGATTCAGGGAAAGCGCTGATGGTATTTAGACAACTTATTCTGTCGCTGATCGAGGATGAAAAGCCGGAAATTATGTGAAATTCTTATAAATATTCATCTTTCCAACAACGGTGGGTTGGAAATGAACTTTGCGATTAAAACGTTTAACATCTTTTCTTGTAAGTTCCATCTATTCTTGTGAACTTTTATATATTATGCTCTATGCTCTCTGCCACATATCTCATACTTTACTAAAACAAAAGGCAGTTTGGCAGAATCTATTTATATACCGTTCTACCGACATAAAATTTCCTTACCTATTAGTTTTTTATTTTTATATTATACAGATATTATATTATTATTATTAAATTAAGACAATTGTATGTAATATTAATAATTTTTGAAGTAATACTGATAAAACTTGATATGAGACCATCGAATAATTTCACTTTATCAACCATTTTTTATATATATTTTCAACTGTAATTAGACCCATGTGCATTGGTTTAAAAAGTCTCTCTCTCATATATATATATATATATATATATATATATATATATATATATATATATATATATATATATATATATATATATATATATATATATATATATATATATATATATATATATATATATATATATATATATATATATATATATATATGCAAAAACGATCAATGTTATGTCGTTTTGGTCTAGTTATAAATAGTCCAATTTTAGATTTTTTTGTAATTTTAGTCCATCTCTCTCTCTCTCTCTCTCTCTCTCTCTCTCTCTATATATATATATATATATATATATATATATATATATATATATATATATATATATATAGGAGGGTTCATGCAAAAATGCAAATAATTTCTGAAAACACGAAAATAAGAAAAACCGTTGATATTGTGTCACCTCAACATTATATCATGGAAAATAGTTAATCCAAACTTTGAAATACATGATGATAATCGATTATAGATGAGAAATTGTTTCATATTAGCAAAATATTATTTTTAACATTTTTATTATGAAAACATGAATTTAAAAATGATTAAGGACGTGAAAAAAATTATTAAAACCGTCTTTAAATCTATATTACCATAACACAATCTAATGTAAACTTACTATCTTTAATTTATTGATAACAAATATATTTTTTTTATACTACATGTGTTTGATTTTTATAAATTAAAATCTGTTTTCGCGTTTTCGTAAAATATTTATGTTTTCGCATTAATCTATATATATATATATATATATATATATATATATATATATATATATATATATATATATATATATATATATATATATATATATATATGCAAAAACGATCTCTGTGTTTATCAATATTATGTGGTTTTGGTCCGGTCATCAATAGTCCGATTTTTAGTCCATATCAACTTAAAATGATTATTATGCCCCTTATATTTGTTTTTTAATTTTTTTATATTTATATTAATGTTTTTAATTATTTAAAAATAAGAAAAGGTAGACACACACTCCATCTCTCTCTATTTGATTTTCATGATCATTCAAAAACATTTCTACAAACACAAACACATATAATCAAGAACATACACATTTATAAACATATACACACATGATTTTCTGGTTTTGTTCTCTAAAAGACACACACTCAAGAAGAGATCACCCATGGTTGCCACCAATACCATCGACTGATCTCTCTCTCTATTTCTCTCTCTCTCTCTCTCTCTCTCTCTCCAAGGTACCCTTATCGAGAGCTTTTTCTAGGTTTTTTCTTGTACACATGGATGAACTCCATGAATGAACCTAGATTTCAAATAAAACCTCAAATATTTTTTTTTCGAAAAAATAAAAGGGAAATCTCTAGAAAAGTCCTAAAATTTTAGTGTAATTTATGAAAAAGTCCCAAACTAAATTTTATTTACAGAAAAGCACGGAATACCGGTTAAAACTTCGAAAAAACCATTTTCGCCCCGTTTCGCAGATTTTACCGGTATTCTGTCATTTTTCGTTCGTTTGCTCAAAATTTTGGAACTTTTCCAAAAATTACATAATAACCAAAATATTGAGACTTTTTAGAAAATTACCATGAAATTAATGGATATTATTATTAACAAATCATTTATAAACATAAAACATATTTTTATTATAAAAAAGAAAATACATTTGTTGCTAATTTTTAGGAATAAATTAGTGGTCTAAGTACTCTATTATTTCCTGACCAGTCAAACTCTCTACGTTATTCCTTTGCATTGTTGTAAGTATGACGGTGAGATGAACTTAGTTAGCATTCATCTAATGTTGGTGTTCCTCTTATGTTGTCTAACCAAACTTCCAACCAACATTCATACCTTACATGTTAACAACCATCGGCTAACACACATCTATAAAATGTGAAAAGTGAACCGTGAATGATAATTTACATGGAAACAAGTGAAGGGTTATTATCTATTTAAATTGTCATTCAAAGTTAACTTTTCACTCTCAATAGATGTGTGTAATTTTATGGTTGTTACCGGGTAATGTTTGGAGGTTAGGTCGTAGTTAGGTTAAAGAACATAATGAAAGATCTATATGTACGTGTAATGATATTTTCTGATAACACGTGATCATATAGCATCATGCCTAATAGCAAGTAGAGACTTTTTGATTGTGTATTAATAAATATTATCAACTCTTATATTGGTCACGCCTAACAGAGTACTTCTCACTATGACACCCACAACGATACATAGAAAGAATATAGAGACTTTGAAGTGGTCAACAAACAATAGAGAAGTACATAGTCGACTATTCTATTCCTAGAAATTAGCAATAAATGTATTTCCGTTGTTTATAATAAAAAAATTATGTTTATAAATTATTTGTTAATAATAATATCCACTAATTCCATAGTAATTTTCAAAAAAGTCTCAATATTTTAGTTATTGGGTAATTTTTAGAAAAATCCTAATATTTTGAGCAAACTAACGAAAAAGGATAGAATATCGACTAAATCTACGAAACCGGCCAAAAATGGTTTTTTCGAAGTTTTAACGGGTATTCTGTGTTTTTCTGTAAATGAAAATTAGTTTGGTACTTTTTCATAAATTAGACATAAATTTTAGGATTTTTCTGGAGATTTCCCAAAAAAAAAATCCATAAATAATTACTCATGAACACACATTCTTCAACACATAGAAACTCCATCAATGAACCCATATTTCAAAAAAAAATCACATAAACCATTTATATTTAGAGAAAAAAAATAGAATGATATTTAATTTTGTATGTGTGAGGTTATCTGCATGTTTTCAATCTTAAGAACTATACTGCCAAGCCCTCCATGACCTCCCCGATCTGACGACACAAATTGATGAAATTTTAGAACTTCTAGCCTTACCTCTTAATCGAAGATCCGCTAACTGGGCCCCAACGAATCTCCACCAACAAATCTGGAGCCCCTCATCTCCGCTACACTTCCCTCTTCATCCACATACCCATATGAATTTCTGACAACACTCAAACATCGCCTCTCATATGAAGGTGGGTTGATAGATCTGAGTAGACATGAGAGAGAGAGAGAGAGAGAGAGAGAGAGATGGATGGAGAAGTAGCAACGTCGTTATCGTTATCGTTTGTCTTCTCCATCATTTTCCCGACGGACCACCACCTCACGGCTCTCTATCGTTATCATTTTTCTTGTTTGTCATTTTCTGTCAAAAGCTAGGGTATATTTGTCATTTCAGGTAGAGTATGGACCAATATCACAAATAAATGGCAACATGACAATTTTTGCAATTTTGTATTATATATATATATATATATATATATATATATATATATATATATATATATATATATATATATATATATATATATATATATACTAGCAGGATACCTAAGCGATGCGGCGGCGCCAAATAGTATTTTTTTCGGCAAATAGTTTTTATGTGACAATTAGCTTCTTTTTCGTATTAGATGGTTCTCACTCATCCACAACATCCATCCACACGCACACACCCAACATATATATCTAACTATTGGCCAACGGATGATGAATTTGCTTTCACCTGACTATTTTGTATTAAAAGTAAAATTACGTTTCATTTTTGGGTTGAAAGTAAAACTATAATATTTTTTTATGATAAAATCATTTCTATGATTAGTATTTACTATAGCATGTCCAAATTGCAACAAAATTTAAATTCAAAATAAAAACAGACATTATCAATCTATTAGACCCATACCCTATCAAATGTTACTAATAAAATTAATGTTTTGATTCACTTTAAACAACCGTGTTAATATGATATTGCAACGTCCATCTAAACTTATGACGATTACAATAACAAAGAAATAATTTTGATGATCTTTAATGAAACTTTATACTTATTTTCAACGTTTTGTTTTTTATTGAAGATTGTATGAAATTGTTATTCTTGTTTTGAGTAATAATCGTTGAAGTTTTTAGTTTCAAGAAACATTTACTAATTCATAGATGGTTAACAGGTTAACCGAATAACCTAACTGGAAAAATATTTTAACAAAAATCCGGTTAACCGAGTTTATTTTTTTATGTTTAGGTTAATAAATTATTGAACGGATCGTTTTGGTTAGCCTTTCAAAATATGATTTCGATTTGGTTAATCATCCACGAACACTCCTAAGAAATATAAAGAAAAGATCATTACATAAAGTAGAACACTCCTAAGAAATATAAAGAAAAGATTATTGCATAAAGTAGAACACTCCTAAGAAATATAAAGAAAAGATTATTCCATAAAGTAAAGATTATTCCAACTAATAACAATAATAATTAGTACAACTTTATACTAAATTTAATTTGCATGTATTTATTTTTATATTAAAATAGTACTAATCAATTTTTTAAGATATCATTATTTTAATTACAAATTAAAATCAGTTTTATAGAGACAACGATTCTTCTGATTTCTATAAAGCGTCTTAAACTTTTAATATACAAATAGTTATTAGTTATCTATTAAAATAAAGAAATAATCGATCATATGTTAAAACAAAAATCTCCACTCATTCGAAGTCCAAATTTAAGATTACTTTTAATCTTGAAAAACTATAAAAATACGGGTGATGCTAATAAGACACCCCTTAGACTTCCTATAATTATTTTTATAAAAAGTCAACCTATAATCAACTTCTTGTAATCATCTTTTTCGGAAAATAATGCAATTTCAACCAATAAAAATATTTCAAACATTAATTAGGGTTGTCTAAATGGTAAAATAGGGTGTCTTATTAGCCAACCCCTAAAAGTATTCACAGGAAAGCCAACACAGGAAGAGGTAGAAAAAGACAATGGTTTGGGTGTTGGTCAAAATCATTTTGTTCCAGATTTATGGGTCCAAATCGATTTTGTTCTAGTTTCTCAAATACATACACATTGAACCTTGAAGAAATCGATTTGCAATTCCAGATTGATAGATAAGAATCGAATTTATTCCTTTTTCTTGAACAAGAAATCATCAAAAGCCCTATTCTCATATTATGGTTAACCTGAGGTCACTATGCATAACAAAGAAGATGATAGGGGAGGGAAACCTGTAATTGATTCAAAAGGCTACACCAGGTGGGTGTCTATCAATTGTGAAAAAAATTATGGAGACTATCGATCGATTTTGAGAAGAAGAGATGTTCCAATTCTTAACGTGAGTGATATAGTGAGATGTGTAATGGATTTTGGGATTTAAGGATCGTTTGTTTAGAGATAGAGATAGAGAGAGAGAGAGAGAGAGAGAGAGTATTCTTAATTTTTTTTAATTATAAAATAGATAAAAAATGAAAGAAAAATGAAAAAGAAATACATCAAGGGTATTTTAGTCTTTTCAGTTTTTCGAGGGACCAAAACTACAAGCAAACCAGCTCATAAGGACCATCAATCCAAAAAAGTTAAGGTTTGGACTAAAACCCCCAAAAAATGCATACCACAGGGACCATTTTTGCAATTTTGTCTTTTTTTAAACCACCAGACTGTTTTTAACAATCAAAGAAACAATAAAATCATTATATTTTTGTAATTAACTCGACCACTTCAATAACTTTTTACATACATCACATATTACATATTTAGAATAAATACACAGTATATGTTTTTAAGAAATAACATAGTTTTCTAATAGTATCTATGTTCAATAAACCATAAACTTTCATGTGTTTCTTCTCGGTTGCAACCACAAGCATCTACTTCTCTTTTCTTCTTCTCTTGCTCTCGATGATTACTGCCAACAAATATGAAAGTGATGGTGGTCTGCTATGATGAAGAGGAGATGGCTTGGAGTCGAGTTGGTCTAAGGTGAGGAAGAGTTATTTACAGTAGATGTGGCTGTGATTCCCGGTAGAAAGCAGAAATAAAGATCCGATTCAAACCAAACACATTAAACACATAAAATATGAAGAAAAACATATCTACATAGAGATCTGGATCCAAACCTATGAAAACGACACCAAATACATACTTAGTGCGACTGTAATGAAGAGAGGCAAAGACATAAAAAGAGGTTGAAACGGAGCGATAGTGGTGGCGATTTTACATTTAGGGCTTGGTAGAAGACGAAGGTACTGGGGCAGCCCGGAGGTGGCGGAGTTTGTGATGCATCGACGTTGGTGACGTTGCTGTCGACGGCTGAAGTGGCAGAGAATAGTGGTTGGCAGTTTTGTAAGGGATGCATTAGAGGAGTACCAGTGGTGGGCTTTTCCGGTTTTAAAGTGGCCGGCTAAATGTATATTTTAACAATATGGATTCAAAGAAAACAAAAGGCTTTGTAAAATTTTGAAAATTTACGGTATCTAGTGTCCCTTTTTTGTATTGAGTAAAAACTGTAATGTATTTGAAAACTTGTTTTTGATTGGTTACTTTCAGTTCATAAGGATGGTGATTGAATACCATTAGATGCATTAGATGTGAAATTAAAAAGCTAGGATTTAAGCTCCTTGTTTTAAGACTTTAGTCTTATAACTTTTAGATAAATGCATTATAAAGTAGTAAGATAAGATATATATATATATATATATATATATATATATATATATATATATATATATATATATATATATATATATATATATATATATAAGCATTTAGCCTCAAATGCTGAATTTTTAGAGGTACAACCCTTATAGCACAATACACAACAACTTTATGCATTCCAAAAAATTAAGATCTTAACCCGTTATGAAAAAGTCAAATGCATCGTTAAAATCAGAAGACTCATTGTAATCGATTACACCCTTAACAAATTGAAGAGTATTCATGATACCAACAAAATCGGTCAAAACCATATACAATTTATATAACGTCTTCACCCAGTTCCAATCACCACATCCCAGAAATTCCATCACCATGACCACCACCATCATCTGGCCTCTACCCTCCTCCGCTTACATCTCCAACATCGAACCCCCACAACATGGCTAAGCAATAAACACATCATGGTTGCTTTGATTCGATAAATATGGAGACAAATCGGTCTAGGACCCTAGCACCCACATCAAATTTATGAACCTCCTCTTATTTCTCTAAACCCTCATCCCTACCTCTAAAAAATCAGGGCAAAGGTAAAGGTAAGAGAAATGAATTTTTTTTACATCTTAGAGCTCCTATTCGATAAATCGATGTCCCTTCCCCGACTATGCTCTTGTATCTGAGTGAGTTTCTTTTGCTCGGTTTCAGTTTTTGGATAATGGGTTTGCTTAACTATGAGGTCGTATATGTTGCAGGATTTATGCACATACCACTAATCAATAAACATGACATTTAACCTTAATTTCAAGCTTCAATTATAGGTTTCCTATCTGTAAAAATGAAAGGCTAGATTTCAAGTTTTTCTGATTTGAATGCGCTTTTGAAGTTATGCGAACACCCATATATAAATGGTTTTGATCAAAGTTCAATACTTGAGAATGCTAAATGTTACATAGCTTTGTACATCTTTTTTATTTTAATTTTAAGGTTGCAATCCTATTGTGTATCTTTTTTGTCCAATTAAGTGAAACCCTATGAAAATACCATATGAAAGAAATGTAACGACCCAATTTTCACGTCCCAAAATTTCATTTTTAAATCAATACTTGGGAAAACATTTGTGAATAAACATCGTTTGATCCTATCATTTCATAAACATATTCCGTGTCTGAAAACCAAAACATAAAAACAACCATAATGTTAGAGTATAAAATCCCAGAATAACTCATGGTGCGGAAAACAATGTGCGTGTATGATGTGATGCTACCGTGCCAGCTCATTCCCCTTCGAAGAAGATGTACCTGAAAACAAAATTGTAAACTGTAAGCACGAAGCTTAGTGAGTTCCCCCATCGTATCACATACCATACAATCACATAACATACAAATAGTGTCAGGCATATCTGGGTGCCCGACCAACCCCTTCGTTCCTTTCGACCGGATACTGCCTAGCATATCTGGGTGTTGGCCTCCTTTTCGGTCCTTTCGACCGGATACTGCCTAGCATATCTGGGTGCTGACCTCCCCTTCGGTTCTTTCGACCGGATACTGCCTAGCATATCTAGGTGTTGGTCTCCCCTTCGGTCCTTTCGACCGGTAACTGGGGACTATTTCACCCCTACTACTACCACATAATATCATATCACACATATCATAATCTGGCTAGCATAGCTGGGTACTAAACTACCCCTTCGGTCCTATCGACAGGTAACCGGTGACTATTTCACCCCTACTAGCACTATCACATAACATCATAACATACTAGCACATAAACATATCAAGTAGTAGCAAACCTAGATGAATATCACAAAGAGAATCATATAACATACAACTACTACTGGTGGGCCGGCATTGTGGCCGTAGACCCACTGCTACTGGAAGGTAACTCAGCTCGAAAACTAGCTGCTGAAAGTCTGCTTGCTAGACGACTGACTGCTGCACCGGCAATCCTCCGACTATAAATCCATAAACATAGATTATTCACTCCTAAATACCCTTAGGTTAAATGACTGACCTACCCCTGGTCCAAGGTCAACTCCTTGGTCAAAGTCAACTTCCAGTTGACTGGACTCGTCGAGTCATGGCGCAGACTCGCCGAGTCCCCTCCTACTATCCCATCACTAACTTATCAAGTCCCTCTTCCCACTCACTGAGTCACCCTTAACTCACTACTAGGGACGATTAGACCGAATCGCGATCCGACTCTTCGAGTCCGAGAACAACTCGTCGAGTCCCCAGAGCAGATCTCTTACTCGCTTCCAAATCCTCACCAGAGCATCCATCTTGAGGATTTGGGTTTCTGGGACTATTCTTAATCGTTAAATTGCTAATCTCGCATGCAGCTACGAAGGGTTGGACCTTTTACACTTAAACCCCTCTTAACTCAGTAACAGTTCATATGACTCACCGAGTTTGAAGAATAACTTGTCGAGTTCCAGGCAATCTTCAAAGGACTCGCCGAGTTGTTCATCCAACTCGTCGAGTCTAAGACCATCTTCATAGAACTCGCCGAGTCCACTTTGGAACTCGCCGAGTCCCTTCAACCCTCCTCCCATACAGACCAAATATGAGACATGCAACGATTCTAAACCATAGATCTAAGCTCCTAGGGTACGCTTATCACGTAAAGTTGCAAACTTTACGTGCATGCATGGCCCTATGAGCTCCAAAAGGCAATTCCAAGCTCTTTATGAGGTCATGCACTCAATAAGGACCTCAATCACTTCAACCATAGAGACTTTACACTTCTAAGGTGTCCATAAGGTCCAGATCTGAAGTCCTTTCAGAACATAGAGCATAACCACATGGAGTTTGAGGTTTTAGGGCTTGAAAACCATCAATTAGGGAAAAAAGGGGATCTAATGAACTAGTGATCAAGGTAGGAACTTTTCTACCTGAATGGAAGCTTCTCATAGTGTAGATTTCAGATCTACTTCCCCTCCTTGCACTCTTCAACCTCCTCCTTCTTCTTCTAAGCTCCAAACTTCCTTCACAAAGCCAAGAATCACTCACAAGAACAATGAGGGGCTAGGGTTTTGCTCAACAGCTCTCTGGAAGTGTTAAGGACAAGGGAGGGCGAGTTAGAGTGTTTAAATAGGGTGCAAACCCCTGGATTAGGGTTTTTGTCTAGACAGCGGCTACTCACCGATTCCGGGACCCGACTCGCCGAGTCCGCAACTTAAACTCCGCGTCTCATCCCGCTTCTACTCGGAGAGTCAGTCCTTCGACTCGCCGAGTCCAAGGCCAAAATTGCAAATCAATAAAAGGATTAAATACAAGAATACGTACCAAGAATCAAGTGCTACAAGAAATTTGTGATGATTTATGTTAGGAGGCTTATGACTTTCTACTGCCCTAGGAATTCAATTAGGTGTGTATTCTCAACGTCTCGAACGTGGCCTACTGCTCGGGCCCCCAACAAAAAACCACAGCTTTCCTCGTTAGCCTAGTCAGGGGTACGCCTATTTTGGAGAAGTCCTGAATGAATCTTCGATAATAGCCCACTAATCCCAGGAAACTCTGAATCTCCGATGGAGACTTCGGAACCTCCCATCTCATCACGGCCTCCACCTTGGCCATGTTTACCGAAATCCCATTCTAGTTGACAAGATGCCCAAGAAACTGCACCTCGCGTAACCAAAACTCACATTTGGAGAACTTGGGATACAAGCTCTCCCCCCTCAAAGTCTCCAGAACCTCCCGCGGGTACTCCTCATGCTCCTCCTGCATCTTGGAATAAACAAAGATATCATCAATAAAAACTATCACAGACCGGTCTAACATCGGTCTACACACGCGGTTCATGAGGTTCATGAGGTCCATGAACACGGCAGGAGCATTGGTGAGCCTGAAGGGCATCACCACAAACTCGTAGTGGCCATAGCGTGTCCGAAACGCGGTCTTCTGCACATCCTCCTCTCTAACCCTCATCTAATGATATCCTAAATGCAGATGAATCTTGGAGAACCAAGATGCTCCCTGTAGCTGGTCAAAGAGGTCATCAATCCTCGGGAGTGGGTAACAGTTCTTCACCGTTACCTTGTTCAGCTCCTGGTAATCTATACACATCCGGTGCGACCCGTCGTTCTTTTTCACAAACAGAATCGGGGCTCCCCAAGGATAACTACTAGGTCTAATGAATCCCTTGTCTAACAGCTCCTGCAGCTGTGAAGACAATTCCTGCATCTCAGGAAGAGCCAACCGATACGGTGCCTTGGCTATCGGAGCCGCACCAGGGACTAGGTTGATCCTGAACTCCACCTGCTTCTCCGGAGGTATCGATGGCAACTCCTCGGGGAACACATTTGTAAACTCTCGCACCACGGGCATATCGCCCATTGTCGCCTTTCCCGCCTCCCGGGTATCCATAACATACGCGACATATCCTGATCAACCTTGCTGAAGGTAACGCCTAGCTCTCGCTGCTGAACATAAGGCTGGTCCCCACTGTAGCCTCTCACCCTGAATCACCAGCTCTCCCCCACTTGGGGTCCTGATCCGCACCAACTGCTACGCGCAGTCGATCACTGCCCCATTGGGGTTTAACCAATCCATACTGATAATAACCTTGTTCCCCCGCAAAGGTATGGGAACCAGATCCACCAGGTAGCGCTCCTCGAATAATCTCAGCACACAATCTCGGAATACTGTTGATGCTCGCACCGAACGGTTATCTGCAATCTCTACATCTAGAGGGCAATCCAACATGCCTGAAGACTCGGAAAATCTCTTGCTGAGCGCAAGAGAAACAAACGATCGGGTAGCACCGGAATCAAACAATACCTGAACTGGGATACCGTTCACATGGAAGGATCCTGAACAGAGCACATACATATAACACATCAAAATTATAGCAGCATAACATAAAAGCATAAATAAGAAATCATACCTATCACCACATCGGGTGTGGCGCGTGCCTCCTCTGTAGTCAACTGAAAGGCCCGAATCCTCACCACTGGAGCCTCCGACTTGCCATGCTGGCCATCTGTGATCGGCAGGGTCGCTGGAGCTAGCGCCTTCACTGGCGCTGATGCTGCTGTCAACTAGGGGCAATTGGCCTTCTTGTGGCCCCTTTGGTTGCAGTGGAAACACACCAACTCAGACGTTGAGAAGATAGGTGCAGGGGCGGTACAATCCCTGCTAAAATGCCCTGTCTTGCCGCACTTGTAGCAGCCCGACGATCCCAACCTACATGCCCCCTCATGTGCCTTTCCACATTTCCTACAGCGGCCTCGGCTCTGTTGGCCTTTCGGCCCAGCATCTGATCCCTTGGGCTTCTTCCCCGAAGCCCCTGTAATCTATCCCTCCTCTGCCTTCCTCTTCCGGATATGCTCCAGATCAATCTCCCTCTCCCTAGCCATGGCAATCATGGAATCCAGGGTAGGGCAAGCAAGAAAAACTAACATGCTCCCGGATGTCAGCTCGTAGCATGTCATGATAGCGGGTCCTCCTCATATCCTTATCTCCCGCATACTGGGGCACTAGGAATGCCCTCTCCTGTAACTTGGTGGTGATCTCCGCCACAGTCTCCGTAGTCTGCCTCATGTCCAAAAACTCTCTGGCCAGCTGCTGAATCTCTACCGCTGGCGCAAACTCTGCTCGGAATCGGGTCACAAAATCCGACCATGTCATAACCTCAATAGCCAAGGCTCCCAATGAGTCACCAACAGACTCCCACCAGTCTCTAACTCTAACTCTCAAACACCCTGCTGCATATCTCACCTTATACCCTTCGGGGAAGAAGCTGGTCAGTTGTGCGGGCTCAATGTCCGCAATCCATCATCTGGTAGCAATGAGGTCCTTCACCCCATGGAAATCCGGCGCACCACTGCCCCTGAAGTCCTTAAAGGATAGTGTGCAAGATCCTGACTGGCCAGATGCCATGTCACTCGTGAATACCCTATGACGGTCCTCCATTAACTCAACTATCCCTTCCTTGATTGACCCGAAGATGATGGGAGTCGACTCAAGGATGCCTCTGGTGATCTCTGACGTGATGAACTCACGTAGTCCCTCGTCTACTGGCTCGGAACCTGATCCCGACCCCGATCACTCTCCTAAACTACCAACTGTTGGCCTCGGATGCAGTACCACCATTCTGCAATACATAATACCAACCGTTAGTGATACCGATACCTCTTGAGGGATCACATCTACTACAAGTTCCCTGGTCTTGTCTCTTCCATCCTCAGTTTGGGTACGCATCCTCTGCTTTCAGTAGTACGGGCCCATACTACCTTCCACATCTATCCGTACCTTCTTCAAGGACTGCCTTGACTCTACCAGATGCCTTTTTACCACTGTTGATCACTGCTATCCTCATCCTAGGCTTACCCTAGGGAAAATCTCTGGCCCTACCCAAACCGGTCCTCAATTATTGAAGGCCTCCTTGTAATGCCATCCATCACCTAAATACCATCACATGTGATGAGGCTCAGATAATCCTTCATGTAACAGACTCGTCCCTACAACGGTTAGACTCAGACAAGAGCTGCGCAATAGGGCCAAATCCAGCACTCTGAGATTATTCAACCCTGATCACATGTGACGTGATGTATTCACTTAATGGCTAAATCCCATCACTCAGAGTCCCACAAAGCACAAAGCAAGCAACGTTCGGATGCAGGTAAACTACTCAAGCAAGTATGTTCTCATAAAGAGAAACTGTACTAGTATACAATGGTAAGCTCATACTATCAGGCATAACCTAAACAAGCTATCCTAATGTTGTCTACTCAACACTAGCATGCAATTCACATAAGTTGAAGCACATAAATCAGGCACATAAGGCATCACTCCTAGACCCTTAGTCCTATACTAGCATGCTATTCTACTGAACTGATAAACAGTGCATAACATTGTATGAGTACTTTGGGGAATACTTACTTGAGCTCGGCCGGTCGCGCACATCACACACTTCGTTCTTTCTTAAAGCCCTTTACTTAATCTTTCGGAAAACCTTTTTTTTCTTTTTCGAAATCCTTTAATCCCTCGATTTGAGTTCAGACACCCCTAAAGACGTGTCTGAAACCCTCAAACCAGGGCTCTGATACCAACTTGTAACGACCCAATTTTCACGTCCAAAAATTTCATTTTTAAATCAATACTTTGGAAAACATTTGTGAATAAACATCGTTTGATCGTATCATTTCATAAACATATTTCGTGTCTGAAAACCAAAACATAAAAACAACCATACTGTCAGAGTACAAAATCCGAGAATAACTCATGGTGCGGAAAACAATGCGCATGTATGATGTACTGCTACCACACCAACTCCTTCCCCTTCGAAGAAGAGGTACCTGAAAACAAAATTGTAAACTGTAAGCACGAAGCTTAGTGTGTTCCCCCATCGTACCACATACCATACAATCACATAACATACAAATACTGTCAGGCATATCTGGGTGCCCGACCAACCCCTTCGGTCCTTTCGATCGGATACTGCCTAGCATATCTGGGTGTTGGCCTCCTATTTGGTCCTTTCGACCGGATACTGCCTAGCATATCTGGGTGCTGGCCTCCCCTTCGGTCCTTTCGACCGGATACTACCTAGCATATCTGGGTGCTGGCCTCCACTTCGGTCCTTTCGACCAGTAACCAGGGACTATTTCACCCTACTACTACCAAATAATATCATATCACACATCTCATAATCTGGCTAGCATGGTTGGGTACTAAACTACCCCTTCGGTCCTATCGACCGACGATCGGTAACCGGGGACTATTTCACCCCTACTACCACTATCACATAGCATCATAACATACTAGCACATTAACATATCAAGTAGTAGCAAACCTAGATGAATATCACAAAGACAATCATATAACATACAACTCCTAATGGTGGGCAAATATTGTGGACGTAGACCCACCGCTACTAGAAGGTAACTCACCTCAAAAACTAGCTGCTGAAAGACTGCTTGCTAGACGACTGACTGTTGCACCGACAATCCTCCGACTATAAATCCATAAACATAGATTAGTCACTCCTAAATACCCTTAGGTCAAATGACTGACCTACCCCTGGTCAAAGGTCAACTCCTTAGTCAAAGTCAACTTCCAGTTGACTGGACTCGCCGAGTCATGGCGCAGACTCGCTGAGTCCCTCTCTTACTATCCCATCACTAACTCATCAATTCCCTCTTCCCACTCACTGAGTCACCCTTAGCTCACTACTTAGGACGATTAGACCGACTCACGATCCGAATCGCTGAGTCCGAGAACAACTCGTCGAGTCCCCCGAGCAGATCTCCTACTCGAGCATCCATCTTGAGGATTTAGGTTTCTGGGACTATTGCTAATCGTTAAATTGCTAATCTCGCATGCAGCTACGAAGGGTTGGACCTTCTACACTTAAACCCCTCTTAACTCAGTAACCGTTCAAATGACTCACCGAGTTTGAAAAACAACTCGTCGAGTTCCAGGCAATCTTCAAAGGACTCGCCGAGTTGTTCATCCAACTCGTCGAGTCTAAGACCATCTTCATAGAACTCGCTGAGTCCACTTTGGAACTCACCGAGTCCCTTCAACCCTCCTCCCATACAGACCAAATCTGAGACATGCAACGATTCCAAACCATAGATCTAAGCTCCTAGGGTATGTTTATCACGTAAAGTTGCAAACTTTACGTGCATGCATGGCCCTATGAGCTCCAAAAGGCAATTCCAAGCTCTTTATGAGGTCATACACTCAATAGGGACCTCAATCACTTCAACCACAGAGACTTTACACTTCTAAGGGTGTCCATAAGGTCCAGATCTGAAGTCCTTTCAGAACATAGAGCATAACCACATGGAGTTTGAGGTTTTAGGGCTTGAAAACCATCAATTAGGGAAAAAGGGGATCTAATGAACTAGTGATCAAGGTAGGAACTTTTCTACCTGAATGGAAGCTTCTCACAGTGTAGATTTTGGATCTACTTCCCCTCCTTGCACTCTTCAACCTCCTCCTTCTTCTTCTAAGCTCCAAACTTCCTTCACAAAGCCAAGAATCACTCACAAGAACAATGAGGGGCTAGGGTTTTGCTCAACAGCTCTCTGGAAGTGTTAAGGACAAGGGAGGGCGAGTTAGAGTGTTTAAATAGGTTGCAAACCCCTGGATTAGGGTTTTTGTCAAGACAGCGGCTACTCGCCGAGTCCGGGACCCGACTCGCCGAATCCGCAACTTAAACTCCGCGTCTCATCCCGCTTCTACTCGGAGAGTCAGTCCTTCGACTCGCCGAGTTCAAGGCCAAAATTGCAAATCAATAAAAGGATTAAATACAAGAATACATAACAAGAATCAAGTGCTACAAGAAATTTGTGATGATTTATGTTAGGAGGCTTATGACTTTCTACTGCCCTAGGAATACAATTAGGTGTGTATTTTTACATTTTATTCCTTGATAAATTTTGTTGATTTTTCATTTTGTGTCATCTTTGGTTTTTTTACTCACCATTGTAACTGATTGTATGTATGATGGGGTAAAAACAGAAATAGGATTTTGCTACGGTTGAAATGTGAAGGTTGCAAGCATGTCCCTCGACAACCAATTAAGTTTAACCCTCAAAATCATAGGATATTTTTTTTGTTAATGTTGGTTTAGTTTCTCAATGGATCTTCTTGTAATTTAAGGTATATATGACAACTACACATAAGCAGAGCAAGCTTGATGTTCTTCATGAACAGCGGATGCTCCATTGTGATTTAACTCTCCTGATATTATTGTTGACTTATATACCATTTGTGTCAATTGATTTGTTTGATTAATAACATATTGGTTATATGTATCCATAAATAATTAACTGGGTGAATTGTTTGCTTGTAAAGATAAAAAACCAAATATCTACTAAAGTAAAAGGAGTGTCATTCGATAATTTGGTAGGCAAAGAAAAAATGAGTAAACAGAAGGTAAAATTTTCCAACTAAGTTCCACCTTGTACTTTTGTGATGAAAGTATAAGTAGTATCACTAATCATGGTGTATGAACTTTCTACATTGCGAGAAAGAAAAGCATTTTATGATGACTCAGCATGTCTGCTACTTTGGCTGCTGTTGTCTTTTTTATATTTGGATAACCCATGTTTTAGGTGTTTTTGGTCTTAAGTCATTCGGATTCATTCGCATCTATATAATAGAATTATATACTTGAGCCCTAAATCTATACTTGCAAATAGAGTTGTTATTAAAGTGCTATAAAGGTTCATTTGTTTTACCATTTGAAATTTCACCTTCAACTGGATCATGTAACTATCTAAATGTATTGTTTTATCTTTAATTTGTCCCTTCATTGTTATAAACCAATGCGTGGATATTACTCCTTTACCGATTTATACAACATTGTGTTATTGTCTCGGGTGTTGGATAAAGGAATTTATTGAAAAAAGCATCCCAAAAGTGATGATATGTTCCACCTTTTACTCTACATTCATGGATGTTTACTTCTTAGGAGAAAATTTCAGTGAAAGACCAAAAATTTTATAGCAATCAACTTAGAAAGGGCAATCCATATAAGTCATTGAATTTTGAAACATCACCTGATCAATGTCCATCTTTATACGAAAGCACCTGGCCAATTTTACTTTGCAACATTAATGTTAAAATAGCTCTAACTGAATCTGTGGAAATTATTTTTTATTTTATTTATTTATTTATTTTTTTTTTGTCACACCAATTAGCAGCAACAGGAGCATAAGTTGTTCAGAGCTTTGTACATGATAAGCAATTATTATGAGAAGATTCTTTCAGCAACGATGGTAGTATGGCTCACTCCTGAAGCATCATAACAATAACCAAACTGTTTAAAATCAATTTATCTTCTTGAAGATTTAACCACCAATTCAACAATACTTTTTGGCATGATTCACAACAATGCAACAACATGTTCGAGACATGTGAAAGATACGAGCCAACAATAAGCCATTCATAAAGCAGGTTGTTTGGTTTATGATTTCAATCTTACAATTTATAAATCTTTATTCTTAATTTATTTTTCAAATTGATACATAGGAAATGTTTCAACTTTACTATTTTATCATTCAAATTATTCATACTATTTTTTTTTGCAACCTTGATGTGAAAAGTTGATTGGATTTATTGAGTTGTTTTGTTTTGCTTTTGAAAGAATACAATATGATTAATTTGTATTACAATGATGATTTCTCATTCATTTTCAAATTACATTGTGGTTAAAGAGGAAGGATTTAAGTAGTATTTATGTTTTACTAAATTTCATAATTCAAGAATGAAAACAAAAAGTATTATTTAAATGTGTGAAAATATTAATTTTTATTACTTATTAAGATATAAGTCATGTATTGAAACTAAAAAATGGCCGGGTTGTTTAAAAGTTACTTTTTTTTTTGTGTAATTAGAACTTACTAAATTTAGCAAAACTTTGTTTAATTTTAATATAAAAAAGATCTTGAGTAGATATTATCTTTTTCTAATAATCGACTAGGAATGAAATTTGAATCCTTTGCTTAATTTAAAAGAATGATTAAATCACTCTATTGATGAAAAAGATCGCGGGTAAATATAGTTTATTTTCTATTTTAACTATCCAGATGTTTATTAATATACTACTATATAAAATTTTCAATATTATAAAAACAAGTACAGTTTAGTATTTGTTCGATTTAATAAGTTTATTTATTTTTTTAATAATTTAACACTAAAACTTTTTTTTTTTTTATTTTTTTTTAATGGAAATCATTTAAGTAAACAAATAATCTTCCAATTGCCTTTTGTAAATCATTGTTAAACCTAATATCATTTGAAGACAAAAATAAACAGATTAATAACTTTGTTAACGGTTAAACAAAAATAAATTAAAATTGTTTTATAAAAAGATGGTCAATTCAATTCTATTTCTTTGCCAACTAAATATACTATTAGAGTGTTTCATTAAATAATTAGGTGTTAAACTCATATATATTGTATGAGTTTATTTAAAATAAAAACTTAAATATTAAATTCTAAACATTTGAAAGTTTGAATTTAAAAGAAAAATAAGAAAATCATTTAATTATTAAAATTAAAGTGCTTTTTCTTTTAAATTTAAATAAATAATTCAGATAAATAAACAAATAAAACTTATAAGATTTTAATTTAGTAATTTTGAAATTAGATAGAAAATTCAGATAGATAAACAAATATGATAAAATGCATTAGAACGTGACAAGCGACAAAATTATTTTTACTTTACGGAGGATTTTTCAGATTCCCTATGATTAACTAGATATTAAATATTGTATTTAATCTAAAATAATCAACTTTTATAATTAACCAAAAACAACTATATATATTTCTACTTTTATCGGAAACAACTTTCTTATATTGCATCACTTATACATTATACCCTAATATGAAATTAAAATATTACAAAAGACCGATTTTAGACATAATTTTATGTTTGTTGTTTTACAAAGGTAAACTTATATTGGATTTGATAACTCTTTTTTATTTAATGCTAAATCCAAAACTCTATGTCCAAAATTCTAATCCATAATAGGTAACATGAAATTTATACTCGAAAAGAAACTATTTCTGGATAAACTACATGTTATTTGTAATTAATATGTTTCTAAAACATAACCATTCATCAAAAGAGAATTACTTGATTAAAGAAAACTATCTAATACCCACCAAAGAAAAACTAATTCTCAAAATTAATTATTATCCAAATAAAAGTATTCACATCCTAAACTATAAACCCCAAACACTAAAACATATACCCTAAACCCTAAAAATAAACTATAAATGAAACTACTTTTCAAAATGTCATATAATTATTTACATATATTAACGAGATATTTAAATGATGAATGATATTTATAATGCATTTTGTGTTATTTGGAATCAAATATGTTATCATGAAATAGAAATGATAACCTGGAAAAACCATCAAAAAGTACCAAAACTGCATGCATGGAGTCCAAACCACCATCAAACTTCAAATCTGAGACTTATGCTTAACAAAAGACTTCAATGATCCATCAAGTTGCAAAATTTATGGATTCCATGCATTCTAACCAAACCATACATGGAGAAAAGTGACTAAAAACTAGATCTAGCATGCTTTAATGAGAAACACAAGAAGTTGAGGACTTACAAAGGTCCAGAAACAATACAAGGTGGTGAGGAGGAGTTTTCTTGATGAAGCAATGCACCAAAGGAACCTTCTTATTAAAAAAGGAGCTAAAAACCACCAAATGAGCTCTCAAGATCAACAATGGAATCTACAATTGATTATGGCATAAAGGGGGTGTTGGAGGTTGAGGGTGTGCAAAACAAGTCCCTCACTTCCTTAAATAGGGCACGAATTATGGAAAAATTAGGGTTAACCTACCGATGGCCGCCACATCGTGACCACTTGCCCGTTACGTTGCGGTTCACAACAATGGATGCATGTATCTTCCTTGAAGGTCACATTGTGAGGCCCGCCCCCTCACATTGTGATCATCCTAAAATTCATTATTTTACATCTTAAATTGGAACAAAGCCATAAATGGACCATTTACTTGAAATAGGTATTACACTACCTTAATGTGGGGGTTGGTCTACCAACATGACTATCATTAAATGACACAGTCCCCTTACATATAGTCCTTAACCTCGTTTTTCATTTTTAGTGAAGAATATATTAATCATTGTTTCTAAAGCATGTAGTTGAATCATTTATTTTCAGCTCATTTTTATTTTTATATTTTTTTCTATGTGAAACTTACTTTATGTACCACTCCTAGTAAGCACATTATCTCTTTCCGAAGTTGTTTTTCAACTCTCCAAGTGTTCTTCACTCATTTCAATCTCTCTTACAAAGAAATTTCTGTCTCCATACAGTTGGTTCCCTTTCAATACGAGGAGTTGTCTCTCTTTACATATCAATATAACTTGATCATCAAAGCTTGCTCGCAGGGGACTTTCCCTAAGGCAAGTTTAACATTCTCTTTCTTGATGCTACTCAGGTTTTATAGTTGGAATCCAAGTGGAATGCTTACCCATCAGACATAAGAGTTAGACGCAACACACAGATAACCGATTACAAGACCCGATGTAACTATATATATATATATATATATATATATATATATATATATATATATATATATATATATATATAGTCACACGCATACACACATATTTGTGGATCATTGTAAGTTTAAAGTCTCTACCTTTATGATTTCATTCCATAGATCTAAACTTTGGGTGAGATATTGGTCTTTGTTAGTCCGTTTTCAAGATGTTTTTTGGAGTTTGGATAATTCCAAAACATTATTCTTGAAATAGAACAACTTTTGGAAACATTAATGGTAGAAAAATGAGTTTCCATGCATTCTTTTTAAGCCGTGCATGTGATTTTTTTCTTAATGGTCACATCTTGAGTTATGGTTAGAGTTTGTGGTTGCCATGGATATGGATAAAGTTAAATGGTTGATTAAGCCATGGATATCCATTAAGATCCTTTTGAAATTCAAATTTGGAAGTTTTAGCTCTTGGTTGAGGGGATTAAGAGCTTTAGAAATAGTTATTGCTAATCCATAGAGCGTGATGTGCCTCTAGAAACCTTACAAAACAATTTTTTCATGTTTTGGGGCGCGAAGTGCCTAGCCTGGTCATATCGTCCATCGTTGATTTTGGCCGTTGACTTTTTTATCACTTTTACTTTTTGTCTAAGTTGGGAGGATTGGGCTATAAACTGAGGTTTGCCTTTGATTGTTATTTAGGTGGTTCGTGAGATTAATTCTTACGGGGAATCGAGTGTGTTTGTCATTTTTCTAGCTTTTCAGTTTCAAGTGATTTTTTCTCGTTATATCGTATGACTGTAGATATTGTATGATAGGATTTAGTTACTCTCAGTGTGTGTTTATACAAGTAGATTATATTAGTCTTTTGTATATATGTTAATTGCTTGATTATATGGTGCACTTATGTCCATGACGGGTTCACGACAGAAACTGTGAATCGAAATACCCATTAAAGTGAGTCAACAGTCAATTATGTTTGAGAGATTGATGACGGAACTACAATATGTTGCGAGTCTATATACCCGACATCAACACGAAACGATAATAGTTGCGAGTTAATTTGCGAAATTGAAATTAATAAGCAATTATAAAAGATCGGAAATATGGACTTTGGACTCTCACGAGGTAACTTAATATTTTTGATTTCTCCATTTATTTTGTAAGCTTTCTTAGTTTGCGAAATTCAAATTAATAGGCAATTCTAAAGTTTTATTTCGTAAACTTGAAATCACAACAATGAAATCCATCCCTCACAATCAACATAAGAAAGAGACAAAACCCAATTGTCCATCGACGATAAATGAAAATAAATTACAATATAAGAAACGTGATTTCGAACTTACACAGTATCATCCGTTGGGATGATAACCCGCATAAAATATGAATTATGACTTTCTAATCAACAATGATAACAACATTTATTGCAAACTATCTGTTGGAAAAGTTTTTTTTTATCAGGAGCATTAAGTTTTTCCAAATTGAAATCATATTTATGTAAGTATGAGCATGTTTTGATCAAACCCCCTTTAATTGATCACCGATTTCTCGATCACTTCAAAAGATCACGCATGATCTTCAGGTATAGGAAGATCAAGTTTTGAGCAAACAAATCGAATAATCTCCGAGGTGGGTAAATTCATGAAAGACATCTTGTTTACAGTCACAGCAATAGAAAACCTATTATTTATGTCACAATATCCCGTTGAACCACCTAAGCCTGCATGACCAAATCCAATCACCAAACCATCAGTCGTCTTAACCCTCCCAAACCCGAGCCCAAATTTTGCATTTGGCAAGATTAAATCCTTATAATCTCCATTACCCAAGAAAGCATCATGAAGTTTTGATTGTCGTGTGTTAAAGATTTTAGTATTGATTTCATCACTTGCATTGTTGGTTTTGTATTTTTGGTTATTGGATGGGGATGTGGGGTGGTGAGGGTGGCTTCCGAGTGGTGGAAGAGAAGAGGACGAGTGACGGGTAGGGATGGTGCCACTGTCCATGAGGGCGACATAGTAGCGGTCCAACGCACGGGCTGTGAAGTGGCCATTGGCAGCAGGTAGTATTGCACGGCGGACATCAAGGGTGTTGGATAAGAGAATAAGATCTTCAATCAATTCCGCAGTGAGTGAGGAAGGTGTGGCGGATGCAATTCTAAACTCAGTGTTTGCCAGTAGAGCGGCAAATGTATTGAATTCATTTGTATCAAATGTAAGAGTTGCCAGACGAGATTCCACACCTGGATTATTAGCATAAAAACCAAATTGCTTATGAATTATCAAACATAGCATTTTCTATAGTAATTAAAACCATTATATACCTTTTTGATTGTTTAAAAATCCATTTTACCATGTAAACACAACGTAATTTCACCATTTATAGATTTTAAGACATACCTATTCAAAAAAATGATTATCATTGATTTTTGGAAACTAAATTTTAAAAATGTCTTAAAGTTGTCAAGTAATCGATTTCATATTTTAAAACTGTATCTTACTCATGTTTTCGATATGGTTATGATTACATGCTATCTCATGTTGAATTGATCACCCCTCCTTAAAATTTGAGACGTTTAGCCAAAAATTTAAACATTACTACAATTTTTGTTATGAATTTGCTCCAAATTTATTTTTTTTTACGTATTTTTTAATACTTTTTTATAATTGTTTGTAAGATTTTTTCTTAACTTTTTCCAACTTAAAAAAAAAAAAACCCTACTACAACATTTTTAACTTTTTTCCGCAACTTTTGCATTGCCTTATATAAATTAGCAAACCAATTTTAGTCGCTAATTGTGCAGTACTTGGATTTGATGAAATAACAAAATTGAATAAAAATAATAGGAAATAATAAAAAAGGTGGGTTTGCTAATGTGTATAAGGCAATGCTGTCAATGCAAAAGTTGGAAAATAAAGAGTTAAGAAAATATTCTAAAACAATTATTTGTTTTCTTAAAGCTCGAAAAAAACGTTAAAGAAAAAAAATCTGATAAACCATTATAAAAAAGTCTAAAAAGGTTGTAGAAATATAAATTTTAAAATAAAAAACTAAATTTGGGACGAATTCGTATCGAAATTTTAAATTCGAACCAAATTGTAATAAATATATAAAAGCGGCCAAAAGTATAATATTTAAAAGAGTGCTCACATATCCAGCTTGAGATTATGGAAGGTAATTATACAGAAAACATGAATTGACTACCCTTTTAAAACATAAAATCGGTTAGTTGACAACTTTAACGCGTCTTGAAAAGTTAGTTTCCAAAAACTAGTGAAACCCCTTGGAAAAGCATAAAAAAAAGTAGTTGAGTAGCTAAATTAATAAAATGGTGAAAGCAGGATATTAATTTCTATATTTTAATATCGGTATCGAGGAAAATAAGTTTTAAAATGGTCAAAAACTATATAACGTTTAATCTTTAATCTGTTAAAAAAAAGTTAGGTTGTTAAACTGAGAAATAAACAATAGCTTTTCTTGTTCCATGAGTTTTTACATAAATCTCACCATGAGGAATCCCTATATAAAGCTCTCCCTCCACATTAAGGGGGCGTACAAAAGCTTCCTCTAGAACATCCTGAAATTTTTTCCCACTTACACGCTGCACATTTTAAGATAACATATACATCAATGAAAATAATTAAAAAAAAAAAAAAAAAAGCATCTTCAAGTCATGTAGAACATGATGACACGACACAAAAGGCCGAACAAAGTGGGACTATATGGGACACAAACTCAGTCTAGTTTCTTTTCAAAGTAAAAGACGTAATTACCCTCGTCGTATATCACTAAAAACAGTCGTAAAATAGAAGATGCATGTAAATGTTACCTCAATGATCCCACCACATAGCCATCCATACGAAAAGTAATGATATAATTGTTCACAACCAGGTTCAGTCTCTGGTGTCACCATTGCAATACGTTTTACACACTCATCCCAATCACAAAACAACGCAGGATCATTTTCAGAAATGCCAGCAAGAGCATTGTGCAAACCAGATGTATGATTAAGTATATGATTAACCTGCAAACATTATAAACAAATACATACAAAAAGTATCCCAATAATTTACAGAAAAGGTCCTTGTGAATTTTTATTTTTACAAAAACGGTCCATGTGTCTAGACAAAAATAGTCCGTAGTCCGTACTTAATAGAAAATTTGCGGATTACTCTCCCCACCAACACCCAACACACACACACACAAACACACACAATACATTTTCATGTTTCATCCCTACACTTTATTGTTTTCACACTTTGGCCACGTGAATTTCGTATATTTTCATGTTTGCTCCTTACACTTTGGTAGTTACACAAGGAAAAAAATTTGTTAGGGATGAGGAGAACCTTTATCTCATCTTTTCCATTTGTACCAAACTCAGGCCAAATGTTCGCAACATATTCGTCAAGCTTTAGTTTCCTGTGATTCAAAAATATCATATACTTATTTCCTTTCATGACATAATACCACTTACTAGCTCCTCCTCTTATGGGTGTTAAAAATATGAAATTGACGAATATACCCTTTATCAGCCAGCCAGTGTATCATTCCTGCAGTGACGCCCTTAGTTGTAGAGAAAACGGGAAACAAGGTATTGGGTTGAACTGGACGAGGGTCATCTTTTCCCATGACTCCAGCTGCAGTATCAATGATCACTTTCCCTTCTTTGTATGCACAAACCTAACAAACATAGTAATCAAACATTTTGTAAAATACAATCACAAAACGTATAATTCAAGTGCGTTTGTGCTACAATGAATCAGGTAAAACAAACACTAATTAAAAGCAATATACTAAACCAATTATATTGGAGAAGAGGTATGCACCTGGATTCCAAGTATTTTATCAGCATTCCCTAATTCAATCAAAAGCTCCCGCAGCTTGGCTTCTACATCAGAATGGATTGGAGTTTCACATAACCATTTTGTATCTGTGGATGTTGCGTTATTCATGTTTGCTGAAACAAAAATAGCTAGTAAACTAGGGTTCGTATGTATGTGAGGAAGTGTGATTAAGGAATTAATAGCCACAGGCTACAACAGAGCAAAATCATACCTTTGTGAACAGATTCAGGAAAAGCGCTGATGGTATTTAGATAACTTATTCTCTCGCTGATCGAGGATGGAAAGCCGGAAATTATGTGAAATTCTTATAAATATTCATCTTTCCAACAACGTTGGGAAAGAAATGAACTTTGGGATTAAAACGTTTAACATCTTTCTTATAAATATTCATATATTTTGCTCTTTGCTGTCTGCCAAATATCTCATGCTTTCATTAAAACAAAAGCTAATTTGGCAAAATCTATTTATATACCCCTCTACCCACAAATATTTTCCCTACCTAGTAGTTTTTTAATTTTTAAATTATAAAGATGCTATTAAGAAATTAAGACAATTATATATCATAATAATATTTTTAAAGTAATAGTAATAGAAGTTGATATGATACCGTTGAATAAAGTTGATATTACAACATTCAATATATATACTTAATAATTTCATTTTAACGATTATCAACTATATATATATATATATATATATATATATATATATATATATATATAGGTGGGTTCAATTAAAAAAATAAAAAAGGTTGAGAATAGGGGAATCATTTTCAGCCACTCATTTTATCTAAGCATAGAAAGATACGGTGGCAAACTTGTAAATATGATAACAACCTTCAATCTCAAATACGTATCTGTAGAGAATTAGATTACAGTTCAAACTCATTCATCGTTCATCATCCAAATTTACTTCTCCAACTTTCAACAATCATCCAAATTTCTTAAATTAAACCATCATCAACATCATCCAGTGCTAATCAATCATCGATCTTCATCAATAATCAATACGATTCAACAGTTAACAACAAAAATTCGGTTTTGGTTCCTTTAATTCAACCTTCAATTATGCTTGAATATGCTAATTTTGTAAAACCATGAAACCAAATCTAAAAATAATTTTAAAATACAAAATAAAAAGAAATATCCAAAAATTCTTTTTTTTAATTACTATTTTCGGAACTTTATTTATTTAAAAAATAAAAATAATAATAAAAAAAGTTACCGTTTTTTTCAAAATACGTGAAATATTATACTGTAAATGTTCTAATGTAATTTTTAGAATGTTAAAATATTCTACTAGATTTTGCAAGATATGTAGAATATTCTAATATTCTACTAGAATTTGTAAAAAAAATGCATTAAATTATTTTTTTAATTTTTTTTACAAAATATATATTTCGAAAATAATATTGGAAAAAAATTTCGAAATATTTTAACTATTTTGCATTTTAAAAATGTTTTTGTTTTATCTACTAAATGAGTAGATAGGATTGCATCTTACGGTCTCACAAAATTAGGCCGTCTCATATGAACCAAACTATATATATATATATATATATATATATATATATATATATATATATATATATATATATATATATATATATATAAGTTTTAATGTTTCTTATATTTATTGTGTGCTACAATTCAACAATAAGAATTCAGTAAAAATTAAATTATTATTTAATAAAAAAATAGATATTAAATGATTTCCATAATTAAATGTATATTAAATTATAACCACCATTATAATTCTTTTTTCTAGAAACTAATTAAATTCGGCATTAATATTATAAATAATATTATTTCAGAATAAATTCGCATCTAGTTTTTTATGTATGAGTTCGTATTTTGTTTCATGACTCACTCATTAAAAATTTAACAAAGTTGCCTAAAACATAGAGAACAAGAGTGCAATATAGTAGATTGCAAGTTTATTCTCCAAAAATGAAAGTAAATTCTAACAAAATGAGAGTGTATTCTACTAGAATACACTTCTGTTCTTCATATTTAATACAATTTTGTTGTATTTTAAGTGAATGATTCAATAAACATAACACGAACCAGTACAAGAAAACGTAGATACAAATTCATTCTAAAAAATGTTGTTGATGACATTAATGACGAATTATTTATTTTGCATAAAAAAGATAATTATAATTATGAATATCATTTTATATATACAATTGTGGAAATCATTTAATAGCTATCTTTATTTAATTAAATAATTATTAAATTTTAATAAAATTTTATTGATACATTGTAGCACACAATAAATATAAAAAACACATGAACGTAACTATATATATATATATATATATATATATATATATATATATATATATATAGAGAGAGAGAGAGAGAGAGAGAGAGAGAAAAGTTGGATCGAGTGAGTATTCAAAAATAAGTGAGGACTGCGATAATAAACCTTTGCCGTAGGATTGAAAAAATAAAAGACGGAGATTTAATTTTATTTATCATAAATATCTCATGAGATGATATGGTGTTTTTATAATTATGTATAAGATTTTGACATTTTTCAGCAAAAGTTAATTGTTTGGAGGTTAAATTGGTAAAAGTTAAGAAAAAAAAACTCTCTGCGTATGAATTCCCCCCCCCCCCCCCCCTCTCTTTTCTCTCTCTAACACATATCAAACACTCATTTAGTAATATTTTTTCCGATCCACTTTATTTTTTGCCAATAACTTTTTTCTTCTTTGAAAAGAAATCTAGAAGAAAACCAAAAGTTTTTAAAATTTAATTCTCAATAAAATGAGCATAACCATGAAATTTTGAATTTTTTCTAATTATAAAACCAAGTAAAAAATTCTCAAAAATTATAAAAATTTAAGGTATACTTCTACTTAATATAGTAGTGACATTATAAAAATAAATTTTCTAAAATAAGTATTTAAAGTATATATTTTTTTATTTAAAGAAATATTAATTTTTTTTAAATGTTTGTAACATCCAGACTTTCAGGTGCATTAAGGTGTTTAACTTTGAGGTTTGTGGAGTGACTCAGCAAGTTGTGTGTCCAACTCGTTTAGTAGACTTGAGTTGTCTGTGTGACATTAATGAATGGACTCGACGAGTCAGAGAGTCGACTCGCCGAGTAGGTGCTGGACAGAGAAAACCCAATTTCTCGGGGTTTGGTCCTATTTAAAGGAACTTAAGCCGCCCCATCAACCTCCTTACTTCTAGAGAGAAACCCTAATCGCTTAGAGTGAGCTAAAAGAGAGAAGAGACATAATTTTGGGCATGTTGTGACCTTTTGGAGGAAGAAGTGGAAAGCATCAAAGCTTGGATCAAGAGGAGGCTTTTAGATCCAGAGATTCTTCAGAGTTTTGCTTTACTTGGAGGTGAAAAGATGCTAGCTTGACCATTTCCTGATGAGATCTTGTTTTAGGGAGTTTTTAGGGTTTTCTTACATCTGTCTTGTGTCATGGAGTGATTTGTGCATGGCTTGTGGTTGGAACCTCATATCTGGACTATAAGTGGCCTTATGAGTCCATAGACTCGAGCTTTATTGAGCTGGAGGCAAGCTCTTGTGCATCTAGTCCTTGGTGCATGTATTGGCAGTATGAGCCTTATATGCCATGTATGAACGTAAAGCTTGCAGTTTTACGTGCTATTCGAGCCTTAGGAGGATAGATATGGAGTATAGGGTTGTAGATCTACTTAGAATCGTCTGATTGAGGATTTAGTTTGAATGGACTCGCCGAGTCAATGAGCCGAATCGACGAGTCGGTGAGGGTTTGTCCCGATGAGCTTGATCATGCGATAACTCGGTGAGTTGGGGGTCAACTCGACGAGCTAAGCTGCACCTTCACAATATTTCTGAATAAACGAGTGGACTCGGCGAGTCAGATTAAACATGGACTGTTGACTTGAGTTTGACTTCTGTTGACTTTAAGATTTGGTCAATATGAGTATTGGAGACCATGGAGGGGTAAATTGGTCTTTTACCCAATTCAAGAGTTAGAGAGAGAAGAATAACATTTGGTTACTTCGATTCGAGAATCGAGTATTAATTAGAGATATGTACCCTATGTGTCAAGCAGTGGCTAGTTTGAGGTGTAATTGCTTACGTGTTTCAAGGTGAGTCTTCTCATTATACTTACCATGAGTGGTATCTTTGTGTGACTGAGATGTCTTATTTGTTTATATTGAGTACTGTGATATCCTGCATTATGTCTATGTGATTTATGATGTGTATTATTTTGTGCTTACTAAGATAGGACCGGAGGGTCCACCCAAGTTATGGGACTAGAGGGTCCCACTGAGACACATTGACTGGAGGGTCTCACTATGTTATGGCTTCTGTGTCTGGTATTTTGGGGAACTCACTAAGCTTCGTGCTTACCGTGTTATGTGTTATCTGTTTCATGTTTTTCTCAGGATTACGGGAAGGCACCGACTTGATTGTACACACCAGTGAAAGAGTTATGTTTTGAAGATCCTGGATTTTAATCAAACAATTATTGAGTTGCGATTTCTAAATTAAATAAATGAGATTTTTGTAAAATGTGTTATCATGAGAATTATGCAATTTTAAATGGAATTTTTATTTGAAATTTTATGGTGTTACAAGTTGGTATCAGAGCCTTGGTTTGTGGGATTCGGATGTACCTTCGGGTAAGTCTGGACTCCATCTGAGGATTTTAGAAAAGTTTTCAAAAAGAAAAGATTTTTCTAAAACGAGTAAGAGTTTCTAAGAGAAAAAGCAAGAAGAAGCAATGTTTACAATCAGCTAGAGCCCGAACGGTGATTTCCCAAAGTACCCTTACCTAGCTATGTTATGAGTTATTATTGAGATATTAGTGATGCATGCTAGGTGATACGCTAGGTATTTCATATTTTAGGGCTAGAGTTGCATAATTTGTGACGCTATAGCCTAGGGATTTTGCTATCTGTGATGTGCTTTGAGTATGTGCGGAATAAGAGTAACCAACAAGAATATTTCAGAGGTAGAGTTTTGAATAGAGGAGTAATCTAGGAGAGATACCTAGATGAGCATTGGATGAGCCTACTGAGAGAGTAGTTAGATACCCGTGTGGGGTAGAGTTGCTTGGGTTCGGTGACACCTTTTTGTTGGATTAGTGTCTAAGTCCATAACTATTTTGGTATGTACTTGACCCGATGGTGCATGGTCCTTTTGGGTTGCCTTCACCAAAGCAACTTGATTGGAGAAATGAATAAAGAGAGAGAGGATAATATGATTTATTAATATGTTATAAGAATAATATATTAAAGGAGAAATCATATTTGTTTAATTAATATTGGTCAATAATTAATTAAGAATTAGTTTTGTGATCAAATGTAATTAATTAAACTAGAGGGGCTGATTTGTAATTATGTGATAGTTACAAAATAAGGTAAGGATTATCTTATTTATATGGTGGACGAATTAAAGGTTGGAAAGCCTTAGAATTTGAGTATGATAAGGATTCAAGGATTATCTTATTGGTTGCTTAATGGATAATCAACTAGATAAGGATAATGACTGAAACCCTATCTCTACACCTATATAAACACCCCTAGGGTCATGAATTCGTGAATCCCTTCCCAAGAGGTCCTAGATACGAATTATAACCTCTCACCTCTCTCTTTATACCTTCTTCATTTTCTTATGGTGTTTGTGAGCCATTAGAGGAGTGACACTTGTGACTCTAAGCCTTCCAAAGTCAATACAAGGAGGAATTAGGATTGTTATTGCTATATAACAATCAAGGTATGTTCTTAAACCTAATTATATGTTAATGTCGATTTCCATATGTTAGAATTAGGGTTTATAGTCTTGGATTCAAAGCATGTACAATAGAGAAACCTAGATCCAAGCATTAGGGTTTGTATGAGCACATAGGATGTCTTATGACCAAAACCCATCAGTGGTATCAGAGACTAGCTTGGTTTCAATTGTATTGATGCATTGTATAACTGGAAAATCGTTTTTTGGGCTTTATGGCTGAGGAACTCGGCGAGTACCACAGTGTACTCGACGAGTAGACCTCAACTCGGCGACTACAGTGTGGTAGTCGGCAAGTTCGAGCGTCAGATAATGCTTATGGATAGTTACCTTATCATGTTAGATCAATATAAATCCGATTTTATGATATATATGACTATATTCTTGATATAATTAAAGATAATTATCAATTAACAAGATAATTGTTTCCTTATAAGATAATTGATTAATTATTTTGAGTAAATTGATAAATTGTTTTGCAAGAAATCATTAAATAAATCAAATATGGATAATTATGTGATTAAATGTTAATTTAAAATTATTTGTTATTTGATCCTTGTTGTTATGAAAGGTTTCATATTTTCCCCTTTAGGTTTTATAGTTTAAATTTGAACCTAAAAGTTTTGGAGTTTTAAAATTTAAATAGTTAAAACCCTAATGTTTTGAAAAAGGTTTCAAAACTTGCCCTCAAGTTTTGGAATTTAGAAGTTGATTAAAGGTTTAATTAGGAATGTTAAATTCTAAAACCCTAGTAATGTTTTGAAAAGTTCAAATCACACCCTTATGGTTTTATTAATTAATTAAGGAGTATAATTAAAAGAGATTTAATAAATCCATAAAGGTTTAGGTTAACCTTTTAATCGAATTAAAAGTGTAATTGTTAAAGTCAACCACATAATATTTTAAAAGTATAAAATACACTCTATACTATATATAACATTAAAAGTCTAACATTATATATATGTATGAGTAAAAGTCAGTCTTACCGTTAGTAGGCCTCATTCACGAAGCTGGTCTATAAGGGGTGTTTAAGGAAATTGCCTATAAAATGGCGATTGAATGGGTATCCACTCTTACCTACCGCACTCTTGACTAGTGGAGGGTCGTTAGCCGAACGGGTAGGATAGGACGAAACCTTCCATTATAATTATAATGAAATACCAAGTAACTAAATGTTTTTCGAATTCCCAATCTTAGTTACTTAGGCAAAAAGTGAATTGATGCAATTCCATGAAATTACACTTTGTGCCCTTGCGAAGACGTTAGTGGAGCGTGTGTGGTTTACCGGCACACTAAATGGTTCTAAGAAAAGGTAGCAAAGGGTGACTCAATGTTTGTCATAGTTCGGTGGAGCGTGTTTGGTTTACCGGCACATCGAATAGGTGATTGTAACATGTGAGGGCACCATGTAGTTTGCGTGGTTATTCACACCCGCTTTGTGATCCTCGGCATCCCAGTCACAAACAAGAGGGGCATATCGAGATTTAAACATGCCATTGAAATGTTCAATGAATCTCAAAGGATCTAGGAGTTTTCATAGATTTAAAACTTAAATTTCTTTTTCGTTTTTCATGGTGGAAATTAGTGAATCGTCATTCACTTACCTTCAAATGTTCTCCAATTTGGGTTACGGCATCCCTCTCCCGAGTTGTAGGATATTGTGTTGGATCCTAGCCTTGGAATTTCATTTGGGTGATTTACCAAGGAATTAATCAATCAACTAACTTGAATTCGTTTTTCTCCCGATGTCAAAGTTCGACAACTATGGTCTTCTCAAATCCCGTGGAACAAGCATTCCACATGAAGATGATATTCCACGATTCGATCGAGGAACAAGAAATCATGCTTCACTTCCTCCTCCTCCTCCAATTATTCTCCCTAACCCACAAGATTGTAAAATTGAAAGGTTCAATATCACTCAAGCCCTTTTGGCAAGTAAACATAAAGAGGGCAAGTCGGTGTGTGCACACGTCTTAGGGATGAAGTCACACATTGATAGGTTAAGAATGATGGGATCCGTTGTCGGTGAAGAGATGGATGTTGATTGGGTTCTTCAATCACTTCCTAACTCATATAGTGAGTTCGTAAGAAAGTACTATATGATGAACCGCGACGTGACCCTTATAGATTTCACCTATATGCTTATTGCTGCTGAATCAACAATGGTTTGGCGCAATAGAAAAGCAAAGTTGATTGGTGAATCTGCCTTCAAGACCTCTATGGATATAGACAATGGCAATGAAAGACATGCAATGATCGAAAAGTTTGATCGTAAGAGAAAGGCGATGTCTGAAGTAGTTCCATGTGTTGTTCCAAAGGAGTCAATTTGCTTTTATTGCCAAGAGAAGGGGCATTGGAGACGAAGTTGCCCTATTTACCTAAGAGATCTAAGAGATGGGAGAGTCAAAAGTATGACTACGCTTTAGGTAAGAATCCACTATCTAACTCCATTAAGTTCCTATTCATTGATTCTTAATACATGATGTGATAAGATTACATTTGAATGTTGTGTAGGATCGGTGAAAAGAAAGGAAGCTTGATAAGAGAGCAAGATGAATCTAATCACAAGAGATGGATCTCGATCTCATGGACTTGAATATTGGATTTTGAGCTTAGATAGTTATGATAGAGTTGTTAGAAATTTTCTTTTTACATAGTTTTCAATAGATTGTGCATTGTAAGGACAAATGCTTTTTCGCTGCTTTTATAAATAAAATAAATTTTGTTTGACTTATTTATTTATTTATTTACTTCCTTGCAATGAAATCGTTATGAAAATTGATGTTTGCATATTTCTACAACGAATGGATATGATTCTTAGTTATGTTATGGAAATGTCAAAAATTTACCAAATAGGGAGAGTTTCTCATCGCCCAAGTTTCAATTGGACAGAAACTTGGAATCATGCAACGTGGATGCACGATGAATGAGAAATTTCGTATTTGGAAATTGGACTAATTCATTGACAAAGTGTCAAGTGAAGGACTAGGAGATCGAGTACACAAAGTTGTGTGTTGATCAAGTTCACCATAAGAGTAACAAAGATATTCGTCATGATTTACTAAAGGCTTAGTAAATATGATTACACTTACAAGATTAAGTGTAATTTTGAATTGATTAAAGGGTTTAGATCAATAGCAAAACGAATAAGAAGAATCAAGTAGGCAGAAAGATAAGAGGTTCTCCATTCTAAGAAGAAGGGAGAGTAGCTTTTATGCTTTATGATAGGTCTTAATGATTAAGAACCATATCTCAATTGATCCTCTAAGTGAGTCTTGGTATAATTGTATGTCCAAGAAGAGGAATCAAAGATTGAAGAAATGGTCAAATCAATAAGTCAATCATACTTCATTCCAAAACAAGTCTTAAAGTCAAGACTGTGACATTGAGTGAATAGTATTAAGAAGGTTTATAACATTCATCAATTGGGGAAAGTTGTGATGTCTTGGATAAGACAAAGACCAAATAAGACCAAAACTATGGAGTGTTTTGTTTTGACAAAAGCTACACTAACTCTTGAATATTTGTTTGTCAAGAAATGTTTATTGACAAAAGAATCTTATATGTCAAGGAGTCAGTGGGAGTCTTAATGGTCTTGAAAGGTTTCAAGAACAAATCAAATAAACCTTATTGATCATCACTAGCACACGAGTTGAGGTTTACAACCTATCGTGAAGACATTATTTTGTTTATGTGCCAATCCAATCGAGTTAATTATGCATGTGAGTCCTATGAGTTCTCATTTGAATGCATAAAAGGCAAGGACCTTGATCAATGGAAAGTACATTGATAGGAAAAGGTGAGCTGCTTAAGCACTTGGAAGACGTGGTGGGCAGCTGTGCTACCATAAGGCAAGAAATCAAGATTAAGGAAGTTCGATCCATATGAGTTTGAATTTGTCGTAAACTTTGGTTTTAACAAATCCACATGGATAGGAACACATACACCGTTTAAATCTAAGTGTCATAAGATTTCCTCCTTCATGAAAATGATTGTGAGAAAAATGCTTTCACTAAGAAAGATTTTAAAAGATAGTGATTGTAAAATTGCATTCTCGAATTCGATCATGGTTACGGCATCCCTTTCCATAATTTGAATTGTGAGGTTTGGCAATTAGTCTTAATTGTTAAGACACACATATGAACTATCTAAGGCAAAATTGTATAAGTTCAAGAAGCCTTGATAAAAGATTATCAAAGCACTAAGTATTAGAAACATGAACTTAAGAAATTCAATAAGTATTGTTTTTCTGAAAGTTAAGATGTTTATAAATACATGTCGAAGGTAGTGCGAGCATAAGTGTTATGTTTTATAATAATCATCATGATAGTGGGAGCATAAATGTTATGATTGTATGATTATTAAGGCACGTATTGCATAGTTAGCAATATTAATTATAGAAAACAAGAGTCATACTTTGCAAAGTTGTAATGTTGTTTTGCTATAATTAAGGGAGAGAATATTATGCTTCATTTCAAATCTAAAGGATTAGGTTGAGAAATGTTAATAAACTTAGTCAAGGGTACATAGTGTGTTCTTAAAATTTCGATTATGATTACGGCATTCCTCTTCACAATTCGAATTTTGAGAACATAGCAAATAAAACATTGTGCATCGTGTCCCATACGCTATGGGTATAAGATCGATTGCAAATGCTTTAATGTTTGACCATTCTAAAATTTTCCAAATGTCTAGTGCATTTAGAGGGAAAAGGGACTAGAATTGGTTTTGACTAAAATAATTAAACAACTATCAAAGGACAATCCAAAGTTCGACGAGGATTGGTCGCTTGTGAGTAGTTGGAAGGATAGTATTGGAAATTATCGAAATGTTTCCATATTGGATGGACAATATCGACATCATTACGAATAGATAAGATTCTATTAAGAAATGAGTTGTCATATGGAAAATATGGAAGCGTGTCCATATTAGGAAGTAAATATTGAAAATCGATGACTAGATTAGAAACCTTTATGCAAAAGGATGTTCAAAGGAATGTACTTTGAGTGAGAGACATCGTATCTAAGGAATTGTCTTGTAACAATCTCCGATAGAGGACTTTGTAATATCATTGGCAATAGTCTTTGAGACTTTGGTGCAGTGACATTACAAAAGGATCGTTGAATAAAGTGTTAGAATCTAGTAGATTCTATAAGTAACAAGAATTTGATATTCTTACACTTAAGAAAATGGATTTGGAGTTGTAAAATGAGAATGATTGGAAACGTGTTCAATTTGTCTATTTCACAAAAGTAAGAACCATAGGTAAACATTGTGTGCATGCTAGGAGCATGGGACAAGTGTAATAATTCAAGTATAAAGTTGATTACCCGAAATGACAAATAATGAGTAATCGATATGGTGATAAATAAAACGTGTTTTGTTTATACTTAAAGGTTTGAGGCCATATGGGATTAGTATTATTCTTGTGTTTCACCTTGCATGTTTTGACTTCCAGAATAATTGAGTTTATTAAGAATAATTGAATTATTCAAACGGGCCACAGTCGTTCATATGTTGGAAGTAGATATGAATGAAGACTGTCATGAATTGGTGTGTGGATTGTCTAGAAAAGTATTAGACATAAGCAAATGTTTGCTGCAATGTTCATGAGTGCTTATGAATATGATTTGAGCATTGGATTAAACCCACGCTCACTTGGATCACTCCATGAATTGTATTACGAGTGATTAGTGAGAAGATAACATCTTATATTCTTGAAACCGAGATGTGTGAGTTGTATCTTGTGAATCGGTTGCACATTGATAATATGTAAACGCACCAGTAACTTGGTGTTATAAAACATATTGTTGTGTGTAATTCGGTGAGTGAGTGCAAGCGAGCATTGTATCAAAGTTTATCCGTTCGTCTTATCCAAAGTAGGATAAAAGCGATATCTTTGGGCCCCTCGATGGTTTAGTGATGACATACGTAAATGTTCGGCCGGGCTAGGGCTAATTTGATTTGTTCAATTAGTCTGTCGTCATAAATCGGAAATTGAGATATAGTACAAAGAGAATGATATGAAATCATATCTCATACGATATCTAGAATGGAGGAATATATGATCCCTTATCTAAGGACACGCGTATCTGATATGATCAGAGTTGACAGTGGCTTTGGAAAGCTACGATTGCAGATCAGGATCTGAAGTCATATTCCACGATTCGATCGAGGAACAAGAAATCATGCTTCACTTCCTCCTCCTCCTCCAATTATTCTCCCTAACCCACAAGATTGTAAAATTGAAAGGTTCAATATCACTCAAGCCCTTTTGGCAAGTAAACATAAAGAGGGCAAGTCGGTGTGTGCACACGTCTTAGGGATGAAGTCACACATTGATAGGTTAAGAATGATGGGATCCGTTGTCGGTGAAGAGATGGCTGTTGATTGGGTTCTTCAATCACTTCCTAACTCATATAGTGAGTTCGTAAGAAAGTACTATATGATGAACCGCGACGTGACCCTTATAGATTTCACCTATATGCTTATTGCTGCTGAATCAACAATGGTTTGGCGCAATAGAAAAGCAAAGTTGATTGGTGAATCTGCCTTCAAGACCTCTATGGATATAGACAATGGCAATGAAAGACATGCAATGATCGAAAAGTTTGATCGTAAGAGAAAGGCGATGTCTGAAGTAGTTCCATGTGTTGTTCCAAAGGAGTCAATTTGCTTTTATTGCCAAGAGAAGGGGCATTGGAGACGAAGTTGCCCTATTTACCTAAGAGATCTAAGAGATGGGAGAGTCAAAAGTATGACTACGCTTTAGGTAAGAATCCACTATCTAACTCCATTAAGTTCCTATTCATTGATTCTTAATACATGATGTGATAAGATTACATTTGAATGTTGTGTAGGATCGGTGAAAAGAAAGGAAGCTTGATAAGAGAGCAAGATGAATCTAATCACAAGAGATGGATCTCGATCTCATGGACTTGAAGATTGGATTTTGAGCTTAGATAGTTATGATAGAGTTGTTAGAAATTTTCTTTTTACATAGTTTTCAATAGATTGTGCATTGTAAGGACAAATGCTTTTTCGCTGCTTTTATAAATAAAATAAATTTTGTTTGACTTATTTATTTATTTATTTACTTCCTTGCAATGAAATCGTTATGAAAATTGATGTTTGCATATTTCTACAACGAATGGATATGATTCTTAGTTATGTTATGGAAATGTCAAAAATTTACCAAATAGGGAGAGTTTCTCATCGCCCAAGTTTCAATTGGACAGAAACTTGGAATCATGCAACGTGGATGCACGATGAATGAGAAATTTCGTATTTGGAAATTGGACTAATTCATTGACAAAGTGTCAAGTGAAGGACTAGGAGATCGAGTACACAAAGTTGTGTGTTGATCAAGTTCACCATAAGAGTAACAAAGATATTCGTCATGATTTACTAAAGGCTTAGTAAATATGATTACACTTACAAGATTAAGTGTAATTTTGAATTGATTAAAGGGTTTAGATCAATAGCAAAACGAATAAGAAGAATCAAGTAGGCAGAAAGATAAGAGGTTCTCCATTCTAAGAAGAAGGGAGAGTAGCTTTTATGCTTTATGATAGGTCTTAATGATTAAGAACCATATCTCAATTGATCCTCTAAGTGAGTCTTGGTATAATTGTATGTCCAAGAAGAGGAATCAAAGATTGAAGAAATGGTCAAATCAATAAGTCAATCATACTTCATTCCAAAACAAGTCTTAAAGTCAAGACTGTGACATTGAGTGAATAGTATTAAGAAGGTTTATAACATTCATCAATTGGGGAAAGTTGTGATGTCTTGGATAAGACAAAGACCAAATAAGACCAAAACTATGGAGTGTTTTGTTTTGACAAAAGCTACACTAACTCTTGAATATTTGTTTGTCAAGAAATGTTTATTGACAAAAGAATCTTATATGTCAAGGAGTTAGTGGGAGTCTTAATGGTCTTGAAAGGTTTCAAGAACAAATCAAATAAACCTTATTGATCATCACTAGCACACGAGTTGAGGTTTACAACCTATCGTGAAGACATTATTTTGTTTATGTGCCAATCCAATCGAGTTAATTATGCATGTGAGTCCTATGAGTTCTCATTTGAATGCATAAAAGGCAAGGACCTTGATCAATGGAAAGTACATTGATAGGAAAAGGTGAGCTGCTTAAGCACTTGGAAGACGTGGTGGGCAGCTGTGCTACCATAAGGCAAGAAATCAAGATTAAGGAAGTTCGATCCATATGAGTTTGAATTTGTCGTAAACTTTGGTTTTAACAAATCCACATGGATAGGAACACATACACCGTTTAAATCTAAGTGTCATAAGATTTCCTCCTTCATGAAAATGATTGTGAGAAAAATGCTTTCACTAAGAAAGATTTTAAAAGATAGTGATTGTAAAATTGCATTCTCGAATTCGATCATGGTTACGGCATCCCTTTCCATAATTTGAATTGTGAGGTTTGGCAATTAGTCTTAATTGTTAAGACACACATATGAACTATCTAAGGCAAAATTGTATAAGTTCAAGAAGCCTTGATAAAAGATTATCAAAGCACTAAGTATTAGAAACATGAACTTAAGAAATTCAATAAGTATTGTTTTTCTGAAAGTTAAGATGTTTATAAATACATGTCGAAGGTAGTGCGAGCATAAGTGTTATGTTTTATAATAATCATCATGATAGTGGGAGCATAAATGTTATGATTGTATGATTATTAAGGCACGTATTGCATAGTTAGCAATATTAATTATAGAAAACAAGAGTCATACTTTGCAAAGTTGTAATGTTGTTTTGCTATAATTAAGGGAGAGAATATTATGCTTCATTTCAAATCTAAAGGATTAGGTTGAGAAATGTTAATAAACTTAGTCAAGGGTACATAGTGTGTTCTTAAAATTTCGATTATGATTACGGCATTCCTCTTCACAATTCGAATTTTGAGAACATAGCAAATAAAACATTGTGCATCGTGTCCCATACGCTATGGGTATAAGATCGATTGCAAATGCTTTAATGTTTGACCATTCTAAAATTTTCCAAATGTCTAGTGCATTTAGAGGGAAAAGGGACTAGAATTGGTTTTGACTAAAATAATTAAACAACTATCAAAGGACAATCCAAAGTTCGACGAGGATTGGTCGCTTGTGAGTAGTTGGAAGGATAGTATTGGAAATTATCGAAATGTTTCCATATTGGATGGACAATATCGACATCATTACGAATAGATAAGATTCTATTAAGAAATGAGTTGTCATATGGAAAATATGGAAGCGTGTCCATATTAGGAAGTAAATATTGAAAATCGATGACTAGATTAGAAACCTTTATGCAAAAGGATGTTCAAAGGAATGTACTTTGAGTGAGAGACATCGTATCTAAGGAATTGTCTTGTAACAATCTCCGATAGAGGACTTTGTAATATCATTGGCAATAGTCTTTGAGACTTTGGTGCAGTGACATTACAAAAGGATCGTTGAATAAAGTGTTAGAATCTAGTAGATTCTATAAGTAACAAGAATTTGATATTCTTACACTTAAGAAAATGGATTTGGAGTTGTAAAATGAGAATGATTGGAAACGTGTTCAATTTGTCTATTTCACAAAAGTAAGAACCATAGGTAAACATTGTGTGCATGCTAGGAGCATGGGACAAGTGTAATAATTCAAGTATAAAGTTGATTACCCGAAATGACAAATAATGAGTAATCGATATGTTGATAAATAAAACGTGTTTTGTTTATACTCAAAGGTTTGAGGCCATATGGGATTAGTATTATTCTTGTGTTTCACCTTGCATGTTTTGACTTCCAGAATAATTGAGTTTATTAAGAATAATTGAATTATTCAAACGGGCCACAGTCGTTCATATGTTGGAAGTAGATATGAATGGAGACTGTCATGAATTGGTGTGTGGATTGTCTAGAAAAGTATTAGACATAAGCAAATGTTTGCTGCAACGTTCATGAGTGCTTATGAATATGATTTGAGCATTGGATTAAACCCACGCTCACTTGGATCACTCCATGAATTGTATTACGAGTGATTAGTGAGAAGATAACATCTTATATTCTTGAAACCGAGATGTGTGAGTTGTATCTTGTGAATCGGTTGCACATTGATAATATGTAAACGCACCAGTAACTTGGTGTTATAAAACATATTGTTGTGTGTAATTCGGTGAGTGAGTGCAAGCGAGCATTGTATCAAAGTTTATCCGTTCGTCTTATCCAAAGTAGGATAAAAGCGATATCTTTGGGCCCCTCGATGGTTTAGTGATGACATACGTAAATGTTCGGCCGGGCTAGGGCTAATTTGATTTGTTCAATTAGTCTGTCGTCATAAATCGGAAATTGAGATATAGTACAAAGAGAATGATATGAAATCATATCTCATACGATATCTAGAATGGAGGAATATATGATCCCTTATCTAAGGACACGCGTATCTGATATGATCAGAGTTGACAGTGGCTTTGGAAAGCTACGATTGCAGATCAGGATCTGAAGTCATATTCCACGATTCGATCGAGGAACAAGAAATCATGCTTCACTTCCTCCTCCTCCTCCAATTATTCTCCCTAACCCACAAGATTGTAAAATTGAAAGGTTCAATATCACTCAAGCCCTTTTGGCAAGTAAACATAAAGAGGGCAAGTCGGTGTGTGCACACGTCTTAGGGATGAAGTCACACATTGATAGGTTAAGAATGATGGGATCCGTTGTCGGTGAAGAGATGGCTGTTGATTGGGTTCTTCAATCACTTCCTAACTCATATAGTGAGTTCGTAAGAAAGTACTATATGATGAACCGCGACGTGACCCTTATAGATTTCACCTATATGCTTATTGCTGCTGAATCAACAATGGTTTGGCGCAATAGAAAAGCAAAGTTGATTGGTGAATCTGCCTTCAAGACCTCTATGGATATAGACAATGGCAATGAAAGACATGCAATGATCGAAAAGTTTGATCGTAAGAGAAAGGCGATGTCTGAAGTAGTTCCATGTGTTGTTCCAAAGGAGTCAATTTGCTTTTATTGCCAAGAGAAAGGGCATTGGAGACGAAGTTGCCCTATTTACCTAAGAGATCTAAGAGATGGGAGAGTCAAAAGTATGACTACGCTTTAGGTAAGAATCCACTATCTAACTCCATTAAGTTCCTATTCATTGATTCTTAATACATGATGTGATAAGATTACATTTGAATGTTGTGTAGGATCGGTGAAAAGAAAGGAAGCTTGATAAGAGAGCAAGATGAATCTAATCACAAGAGATGGATCTCGATCTCATGGACTTGAAGATTGGATTTTGAGCTTATATAGTTATGATAGAGTTGTTAGAAATTTTCTTTTTACATAGTTTTCAATAGATTGTGCATTGTAAGGACAAATGCTTTTTCGCTGCTTTTATAAATAAAATAAATTTTGTTTGACTTATTTATTTATTTATTTACTTCCTTGCAATGAAATCGTTATGAAAATTGATGTTTGCATATTTCTACAACGAATGGATATGATTCTTAGTTATGTTATGGAAATGTCAAAAATTTACCAAATAGGGAGAGTTTCTCATCGCCCAAGTTTCAATTGGACAGAAACTTGGAATCATGCAACGTGGATGCACGATGAATGAGAAATTTCGTATTTGGAAATTGGATTAATTCATTGACAAAGTGTCAAGTGAAGGACTAGGAGATCGAGTACACAAAGTTGTGTGTTGATCAAGTTCACCATAAGAGTAACAAAGATATTCGTCATGATTTACTAAAGGCTTAGTAAATATGATTACACTTACAAGATTAAGTGTAATTTTGAATTGATTAAAGGGTTTAGATCAATAGCAAAACGAATAAGAAGAATCAAGTAGGCAGAAAGATAAGAGGTTCTCCATTCTAAGAAGAAGGGAGAGTAGCTTTTATGCTTTATGATAGGTCTTAATGATTAAGAACCATATCTCAATTGATCCTCTAAGTGAGTCTTGGTATAATTGTATGTCCAAGAAGAGGAATCAAAGATTGAAGAAATGGTCAAATCAATAAGTCAATCATACTTCATTCCAAAACAAGTCTTAAAGTCAAGACTGTGACATTGAGTGAATAGTATTAAGAAGGTTTATAACATTCATCAATTGGGGAAAGTTGTGATGTCTTGGATAAGACAAAGACCAAATAAGACCAAAACTATGGAGTGTTTTGTTTTGACAAAAGCTACACTAACTCTTGAATATTTGTTTGTCAAGAAATGTTTATTGACAAAAGAATCTTATATGTCAAGGAGTCAGTGGGAGTCTTAATGGTCTTGAAAGGTTTCAAGAACAAATCAAATAAACCTTATTGATCATCACTAGCACACGAGTTGAGGTTTACAACCTATCGTGAAGACATTATTTTGTTTATGTGCCAATCCAATCGAGTTAATTATGCATGTGAGTCCTATGAGTTCTCATTTGAATGCATAAAAGGCAAGGACCTTGATCAATGGAAAGTACATTGATAGGAAAAGGTGAGCTGCTTAAGCACTTGGAAGACGTGGTGGGCAGCTGTGCTACCATAAGGCAAGAAATCAAGATTAAGGAAGTTCGATCCATATGAGTTTGAATTTGTCGTAAACTTTGGTTTTAACAAATCCACATGGATAGGAACACATACACCGTTTAAATCTAAGTGTCATAAGATTTCCTCCTTCATGAAAATGATTGTGAGAAAAATGCTTTCACTAAGAAAGATTTTAAAAGATAGTGATTGTAAAATTGCATTCTCGAATTCGATCATGGTTACGGCATCCCTTTCCATAATTTGAATTGTGAGGTTTGGCAATTAGTCTTAATTGTTAAGACACACATATGAACTATCTAAGGCAAAATTGTATAAGTTCAAGAAGCCTTGATAAAAGATTATCAAAGCACTAAGTATTAGAAACATGAACTTAAGAAATTCAATAAGTATTGTTTTTCTGAAAGTTAAGATGTTTATAAATACATGTCGAAGGTAGTGCGAGCATAAGTGTTATGTTTTATAATAATCATCATGATAGTGGGAGCATAAATGTTATGATTGTATGATTATTAAGGCACGTATTGCATAGTTAGCAATATTAATTATAGAAAACAAGAGTCATACTTTGCAAAGTTGTAATGTTGTTTTGCTATAATTAAGGGAGAGAATATTATGCTTCATTTCAAATCTAAAGGATTAGGTTGAGAAATGTTAATAAACTTAGTCAAGGGTACATAGTGTGTTCTTAAAATTTCGATTATGATTACGGCATTCCTCTTCACAATTCGAATTTTGAGAACATAGCAAATAAAACATTGTGCATCGTGTCCCATACGCTATGGGTATAAGATCGATTGCAAATGCTTTAATGTTTGACCATTCTAAAATTTTCCAAATGTCTAGTGCATTTAGAGGGAAAAGGGACTAGAATTGGTTTTGACTAAAATAATTAAACAACTATCAAAGGACAATCCAAAGTTCGACGAGGATTGGTCGCTTGTGAGTAGTTGGAAGGATAGTATTGGAAATTATCGAAATGTTTCCATATTGGATGGACAATATCGACATCATTACGAATAGATAAGATTCTATTAAGAAATGAGTTGTCATATGGAAAATATGGAAGCGTGTCCATATTAGGAAGTAAATATTGAAAATCGATGACTAGATTAGAAACCTTTATGCAAAAGGATGTTCAAAGGAATGTACTTTGAGTGAGAGACATCGTATCTAAGGAATTGTCTTGTAACAATCTCCGATAGAGGACTTTGTAATATCATTGGCAATAGTCTTTGAGACTTTGGTGCAGTGACATTACAAAAGGATCGTTGAATAAAGTGTTAGAATCTAGTAGATTCTATAAGTAACAAGAATTTGATATTCTTACACTTAAGAAAATGGATTTGGAGTTGTAAAATGAGAATGATTGGAAACGTGTTCAATTTGTCTATTTCACAAAAGTAAGAACCATAGGTAAACATTGTGTGCATGCTAGGAGCATGAGACAAGTGTAATAATTCAAGTATAAAGTTGATTACCCGAAAGGACAAATAATGAGTAATCGATATGGTGATAAATAAAACGTGTTTTGTTTATACTTAAAGGTTTGAGGCCATATGGGATTAGTATTATTCTTGTGTTTCACCTTGCATGTTTTGACTTCCAGAATAATTGAGTTTATTAAGAATAATTGAATTATTCAAACGGGCCACAGTCGTTCATATGTTGGAAGTAGATATGAATGAAGACTGTCATGAATTGGTGTGTGGATTGTCTAGAAAAGTATTAGACATAAGCAAATGTTTGATGCAATGTTCATGAGTGCTTATGAATATGATTTGAGCATTGGATTAAACCCACGCTCACTTGGATCACTCCATGAATTGTATTACGAGTGATTAGTGAGAAGATAACATCTTATATTCTTGAAACCGAGATGTGTGAGTTGTATCTTGTGAATCGGTTGCACATTGATAATATGTAAACGCACCAGTAACTTGGTGTTATAAAACATATTGTTGTGTGTAATTCGGTGAGTGAGTGCAAGCGAGCATTGTATCAAAGTTTATCCGTTCGTCTTATCCAAAGTAGGATAAAAGCGATATCTTTGGGCCCCTCGATGGTTTAGTGATGACATACGTAAATGTTCGGCCGGGCTAGGGCTAATTTGATTTGTTCAATTAGTCTGTCGTCATAAATCGGAAATTGAGATATAGTACAAAGAGAATGATATGAAATCATATCTCATACGATATCTAGAATGGAGGAATATATGATCCCTTATCTAAGGACACGCGTATCTGATATGATCAGAGTTGACAGTGGCTTTGGAAAGCTACGATTGCAGATCAGGATCTGAAGTCATATTCCACGATTCGATCGAGGAACAAGAAATCATGCTTCACTTCCTCCTCCTCCTCCAATTATTCCCCCTAACCCACAAGATAGTAAAATTGAAAGGTTCAATATCACTCAAGCCCTTTTGGCAAGTAAACATAAAGAGGGCAAGTCGGTGTGTGCACACGTCTTAGGGATGAAGTCACACATTGATAGGTTAAGAATGATGGGATCCGTTGTCGGTGAAGAGATGGCTGTTGATTGGGTTCTTCAATCACTTCCTAACTCATATAGTGAGTTCGTAAGAAAGTACTATATGATGAACCGCGACGTGACCCTTATAGATTTCACCTATATGCTTATTGCTGCTGAATCAACAATGGTTTGGCGCAATAGAAAAGCAAAGTTGATTGGTGAATCTGCCTTCAAGACCTCTATGGATATAGACAATGGCAATGAAAGACATGCAATGATCGAAAAGTTTGATCGTAAGAGAAAGGCGATGTCTGAAGTAGTTCCATGTGTTGTTCCAAAGGAGTCAATTTGCTTTTATTGCCAAGAGAAAGGGCATTGGAGACGAAGTTTCCCTATTTACCTAAGAGATCTAAGAGATGGGAGAGTCAAAAGTATGACTACGCTTTAGGTAAGAATCCACTATCTAACTCCATTAAGTTCCTATTCATTGATTCTTAATACATGATGTGATAAGATTACATTTGAATGTTGTGTAGGATCGGTGAAAAGAAAGGAAGCTTGATAAGAGAGCAAGATGAATCTAATCACAAGAGATGGATCTCGATCTCATGGACTTGAAGATTGGATTTTGAGCTTAGATAGTTATGATAGAGTTGTTAGAAATTTTCTTTTTACATACTTTTCAATAGATTGTGCATTGTAAGGACAAATGCTTTTTCGCTGCTTTTATAAATAAAATAAATTTTGTTTGACTTATTTATTTATTTATTTACTTCCTTGCAATGAAATCGTTATGAAAATTGATGTTTGCATATTTCTACAACGAATGGATATGATTCTTAGTTATGTTATGGAAATGTCAAAAATTTACCAAATAGGGAGAGTTTCTCATCGCCCAAGTTTCAATTGGACAGAAACTTGGAATCATGCAACGTGGATGCACGATGAATGAGAAATTTCGTATTTGGAAATTGGACTAATTCATTGACAAAGTGTCAAGTGAAGGACTAGGAGATCGAGTACACAAAGTTGTGTGTTGATCAAGTTCACCATAAGAGTAACAAAGATATTCGTCATGATTTACTAAAGGCTTAGTAAATATGATTACACTTACAAGATTAAGTGTAATTTTGAATTGATTAAAGGGTTTAGATCAATAGCAAAACGAATAAGAAGAATCAAGTAGGCAGAAAGATAAGAGGTTCTCCATTCTAAGAAGAAGGGAGAGTAGCTTTTATGCTTTATGATAGGTCTTAATGATTAAGAACCATATCTCAATTGATCCTCTAAGTGAGTCTTGGTATAATTGTATGTCCAAGAAGAGGAATCAAAGATTGAAGAAATGGTCAAATCAATAAGTCAATCATACTTCATTCCAAAACAAGTCTTAAAGTCAAGACTGTGACATTGAGTGAATAGTATTAAGAAGGTTTATAACATTCATCAATTGGGGAAAGTTGTGATGTCTTGGATAAGACAAAGACCAAATAAGACCAAAACTATGGAGTGTTTTGTTTTGACAAAAGCTACACTAACTCTTGAATATTTGTTTGTCAAGAAATGTTTATTGACAAAAGAATCTTATATGTCAAGGAGTCAGTGGGAGTCTTAATGGTCTTGAAAGGTTTCAAGAACAAATCAAATAAACCTTATTGATCATCACTAGCACACGAGTTGAGGTTTACAACCTATCGTGAAGACATTATTTTGTTTATGTGCCAATCCAATCGAGTTAATTATGCATGTGAGTCCTATGAGTTCTCATTTGAATGCATAAAAGGCAAGGACCTTGATCAATGGAAAGTACATTGATAGGAAAAGGTGAGCTGCTTAAGCACTTGGAAGACGTGGTGGGCAGCTGTGCTACCATAAGGCAAGAAATCAAGATTAAGGAAGTTCGATCCATATGAGTTTGAATTTGTCGTAAACTTTGGTTTTAACAAATCCACATGGATAGGAACACATACACCGTTTAAATCTAAGTGTCATAAGATTTCCTCCTTCATGAAAATGATTGTGAGAAAAATGCTTTCACTAAGAAAGATTTTAAAAGATAGTGATTGTAAAATTGCATTCTCGAATTCGATCATGGTTACGGCATCCCTTTCCATAATTTGAATTGTGAGGTTTGGCAATTAGTCTTAATTGTTAAGACACACATATGAACTATCTAAGGCAAAATTGTATAAGTTCAAGAAGCCTTGATAAAAGATTATCAAAGCACTAAGTATTAGAAACATGAACTTAAGAAATTCAATAAGTATTGTTTTTCTGAAAGTTAAGATGTTTATAAATACATGTCGAAGGTAGTGCGAGCATAAGTGTTATGTTTTATAATAATCATCATGATAGTGGGAGCATAAATGTTATGATTGTATGATTATTAAGGCACGTATTGCATAGTTAGCAATATTAATTATAGAAAACAAGAGTCATACTTTGCAAAGTTGTAATGTTGTTTTGCTATAATTAAGGGAGAGAATATTATGCTTCATTTCAAATCTAAAGGATTAGGTTGAGAAATGTTAATAAACTTAGTCAAGGGTACATAGTGTGTTCTTAAAATTTCGATTATGATTACGGCATTCCTCTTCACAATTCGAATTTTGAGAACATAGCAAATAAAACATTGTGCATCGTGTCCCATACGCTATGGGTATAAGATCGATTGCAAATGCTTTAATGTTTGACCATTCTAAAATTTTCCAAATGTCTAGTGCATTTAGAGGGAAAAGGGACTAGAATTGGTTTTGACTAAAATAATTAAACAACTATCAAAGGACAATCCAAAGTTCGACGAGGATTGGTCGCTTGTGAGTAGTTGGAAGGATAGTATTGGAAATTATCGAAATGTTTCCATATTGGATGGACAATATCGACATCATTACGAATAGATAAGATTCTATTAAGAAATGAGTTGTCATATGGAAAATATGGAAGCGTGTCCATATTAGGAAGTAAATATTGAAAATCGATGACTAGATTAGAAACCTTTATGCAAAAGGATGTTCAAAGGAATGTACTTTGAGTGAGAGACATCGTATCTAAGGAATTGTCTTGTAACAATCTCCGATAGAGGACTTTGTAATATCATTGGCAATAGTCTTTGAGACTTTGGTGCAGTGACATTACAAAAGGATCGTTGAATAAAGTGTTAGAATCTAGTAGATTCTATAAGTAACAAGAATTTGATATTCTTACACTTAAGAAAATGGATTTGGAGTTGTAAAATGAGAATGATTGGAAACGTGTTCAATTTGTCTATTTCACAAAAGTAAGAACCATAGGTAAACATTGTGTGCATGCTAGGAGCATGGGACAAGTGTAATAATTCAAGTATAAAGTTGATTACCCGAAATGACAAATAATGAGTAATCGATATGTTGATAAATAAAACGTGTTTTGTTTATACTCAAAGGTTTGAGGCCATATGGGATTAGTATTATTCTTGTGTTTCACCTTGCATGTTTTAACTTCCAGAATAATTGAGTTTATTAAGAATAATTGAATTATTCAAACGGGCCACAGTCGTTCATATGTTGGAAGTAGATATGAATGGAGACTGTCATGAATTGGTGTGTGGATTGTCTAGAAAAGTATTAGACATAAGCAAATGTTTGCTGCAACGTTCATGAGTGCTTATGAATATGATTTGAGCATTGGATTAAACCCACGCTCACTTGGATCACTCCATGAATTGTATTACGAGTGATTAGTGAGAAGATAACATCTTATATTCTTGAAACCGAGATGTGTGAGTTGTATCTTGTGAATCGGTTGCACATTGATAATATGTAAACGCACCAGTAACTTGGTGTTATAAAACATATTGTTGTGTGTAATTCGGTGAGTGAGTGCAAGCGAGCATTGTATCAAAGTTTATCCGTTCGTCTTATCCAAAGTAGGATAAAAGCGATATCTTTGGGCCCCTCGATGGTTTAGTGATGACATACGTAAATGTTCGGCCGGGCTAGGGCTAATTTGATTTGTTCAATTAGTCTGTCCTCATAAATCGGAAATTGAGATATAGTACAAAGAGAATGATATGAAATCATATCTCATACGATATCTAGAATGGAGGAATATATGATCCCTTATCTAAGGACACGCGTATCTGATATGATCAGAGTTGACAGTGGCTTTGGAAAGCTACGATTGCAGATCAGGATCTGAAGTCATATTCCACGATTCGATCGAGGAACAAGAAATCATGCTTCACTTCCTCCTCCTCCTCCAATTATTCTCCCTAACCCACAAGATTGTAAAATTGAAAGGTTCAATATCACTCAAGCCCTTTTGGCAAGTAAACATAAAGAGGGCAAGTCGGTGTGTGCACACGTCTTAGGGATGAAGTCACACATTGATAGGTTAAGAATGATGGGATCCGTTGTCGGTGAAGAGATGGCTGTTGATTGGGTTCTTCAATCACTTCCTAACTCATATAGTGAGTTCGTAAGAAAGTACTATATGATGAACCGCGACGTGACCCTTATAGATTTCACCTATATGCTTATTGCTGCTGAATCAACAATGGTTTGGCGCAATAGAAAAGCAAAGTTGATTGGTGAATCTGCCTTCAAGACCTCTATGGATATAGACAATGGCAATGAAAGACATGCAATGATCGAAAAGTTTGATCGTAAGAGAAAGGCGATGTCTGAAGTAGTTCCATGTGTTGTTCCAAAGGAGTCAATTTTCTTTTATTGCCAAGAGAAGGGGCATTGGAGACGAAGTTGCCCTATTTACCTAAGAGATCTAAGAGATGGGAGAGTCAAAAGTATGACTACGCTTTAGGTAAGAATCCACTATCTAACTCCATTAAGTTCCTATTCATTGATTCTTAATACATGATGTGATAAGATTACATTTGAATGTTGTGTAGGATCGGTGAAAAGAAAGGAAGCTTGATAAGAGAGCAAGATGAATCTAATCACAAGAGATGGATCTCGATCTCATGGACTTGAAGATTGGATTTTGAGCTTAGATAGTTATGATAGAGTTGTTAGAAATTTTCTTTTTACATAGTTTTCAATAGATTGTGCATTGTAAGGACAAATGCTTTTTCGCTGCTTTTATAAATAAAATAAATTTTGTTTGACTTATTTATTTATTTATTTACTTCCTTGCAATGAAATCGTTATGAAAATTGATGTTTGCATATTTCTACAACGAATGGATATGATTCTTAGTTATGTTATGGAAATGTCAAAAATTTACCAAATAGGGAGAGTTTCTCATCGCCCAAGTTTCAATTGGACAGAAACTTGGAATCATGCAACGTGGATGCACGATGAATGAGAAATTTCGTATTTGGAAATTGGACTAATTCATTGACAAAGTGTCAAGTGAAGGACTAGGAGATCGAGTACACAAAGTTGTGTGTTGATCAAGTTCACCATAAGAGTAACAAAGATATTCGTCATGATTTACTAAAGGCTTAGTAAATATGATTACACTTACAAGATTAAGTGTAATTTTGAATTGATTAAAGGGTTTAGATCAATAGCAAAACGAATAAGAAGAATCAAGTAGGCAGAAAGATAAGAGGTTCTCCATTCTAAGAAGAAGGGAGAGTAGCTTTTATGCTTTATGATAGGTCTTAATGATTAAGAACCATATCTCAATTGATCCTCTAAGTGAGTCTTGGTATAATTGTATGTCCAAGAAGAGGAATCAAAGATTGAAGAAATGGTCAAATCAATAAGTCAATCATACTTCATTCCAAAACAAGTCTTAAAGTCAAGACTGTGACATTGAGTGAATAGTATTAAGAAGGTTTATAACATTCATCAATTGGGGAAAGTTGTGATGTCTTGGATAAGACAAAGACCAAATAAGACCAAAACTATGGAGTGTTTTGTTTTGACAAAAGCTACACTAACTCTTGAATATTTGTTTGTCAAGAAATGTTTATTGACAAAAGAATCTTATATGTCAAGGAGTCAGTGGGAGTCTTAATGGTCTTGAAAGGTTTCAAGAACAAATCAAATAAACCTTATTGATCATCACTAGCACACGAGTTGAGGTTTACAACCTATCGTGAAGACATTATTTTGTTTATGTGCCAATCCAATCGAGTTAATTATGCATGTGAGTCCTATGAGTTCTCATTTGAATGCATAAAAGGCAAGGACCTTGATCAATGGAAAGTACATTGATAGGAAAAGGTGAGCTGCTTAAGCACTTGGAAGACGTGGTGGGCAGCTGTGCTACCATAAGGCAAGAAATCAAGATTAAGGAAGTTCGATCCATATGAGTTTGAATTTGTCGTAAACTTTGGTTTTAACAAATCCACATGGATAGGAACACATACACCGTTTAAATCTAAGTGTCATAAGATTTCCTCCTTCATGAAAATGATTGTGAGAAAAATGCTTTCACTAAGAAAGATTTTAAAAGATAGTGATTGTAAAATTGCATTCTCGAATTCGATCATGGTTACGGCATCCCTTTCCATAATTTGAATTGTGAGGTTTGGCAATTAGTCTTAATTGTTAAGACACACATATGAACTATCTAAGGCAAAATTGTATAAGTTCAAGAAGCCTTGATAAAAGATTATCAAAGCACTAAGTATTAGAAACATGAACTTAAGAAATTCAATAAGTATTGTTTTTCTGAAAGTTAAGATGTTTATAAATACATGTCGAAGGTAGTGCGAGCATAAGTGTTATGTTTTATAATAATCATCATGATAGTGGGAGCATAAATGTTATGATTGTATGATTATTAAGGCACGTATTGCATAGTTGGCAATATTAATTATAGAAAACAAGAGTCATACTTTGCAAAGTTGTAAAGTTGTTTTGCTATAATTAAGGAAGAGAATATTATGCTTCATTTCAAATCTAAAGGATTAGGTTGAGAAATGTTAATAAACTTAGTCAAGGGTACATAGTGTGTTCTTAAAATTTCGATTATGATTACGGCATTCCTCTTCACAATTCGAATTTTGAGAACATAGCAAATAAAACATTGTGCATCGTGTCCCATACGCTATGGGTATAAGATCGATTGCAAATGCTTTAATGTTTGACCATTCTAAAATTTTCCAAATGTCTAGTGCATTTAGAGGGAAAAGGGACTAGAATTGGTTTTGACTAAAATAATTAAACAACTATCAAAGGACAATCCAAAGTTCGACGAGGATTGGTCGCTTGTGAGTAGTTGGAAGGATAGTATTGGAAATTATCGAAATGTTTCCATATTGGATGGACAATATCGACATCATTACGAATAGATAAGATTCTATTAAGAAATGAGTTGTCATATGGAAAATATGGAAGCGTGTCCATATTAGGAAGTAAATATTGAAAATCGATGACTAGATTAGAAACCTTTATGCAAAAGGATGTTCAAAGGAATGTACTTTGAGTGAGAGACATCGTATCTAAGGAATTGTCTTGTAACAATCTCCGATAGAGGACTTTGTAATATCATTGGCAATAGTCTTTGAGACTTTGGTGCAGTGACATTACAAAAGGATCGTTGCATAAAGTGTTAGAATCTAGTAGATTCTATAAGTAACAAGAATTTGATATTCTTACACTTAAGAAAATGGATTTGGAGTTGTAAAATGAGAATGATTGGAAACGTGTTCAATTTGTCTATTTCACAAAAGTAAGAACCATAGGTAAACATTGTGTGCATGCTAGGAGCATGGGAAAAGTGTAATAATTCAAGTATAAAGTTGATTACCCGAAACGACAAATAATGAGTAATCGATATGTTGATAAATAAAACGTGTTTTGTTTATACTCAAAGGTTTGAGGCCATATGGGATTAGTATTATTCTTGTGTTTCACCTTGCATGTTTTGACTTCCAGAATAATTGAGTTTATTAAGAATAATTGAATTATTCAAACGGGCCACAGTCGTTCATATGTTGGAAGTAGATATGAATGGAGACTGTCATGAATTGGTGTGTGGATTGTCTAGAAAAGTATTAGACATAAGCAAATGTTTGCTGCAACGTTCATGAGTGCTTATGAATATGATTTGAGTATTGGATTAAACCCACGCTCACTTAGATCACTCCATGAATTGTATTACGAGTGATTAGTGAGACGATAACATCTTATATTCTTGAAACCGAGATGTGTGAGTTGTATCTTGTGAATCGGTTGCACATTGATAATATGTAAACGCACCAGTAACTTGGTGTTATAAAACATATTGTTGTGTGTAATTCGGTGAGTGAGTGCAAGAGAGCATTGTATCAAAGTTTATCCGTTCCTCTTATCCAAAGTAGGATAAAAGCGATATCTTTGGACCCCTCGATGGTTTAGTGATGACATACGTAAATGCTCGGCCGGGCTAGGGCTAATTTGATTTGTTCAATTAGTGTGTCGTCATAAATCGGAAATCGAGATATAGTACAAAGAGAATGATCTGAAATCATATCTCATACGATATCTAGAATGGAGGAATATATGATCCCTTATCTAAGGACACGCGTATCTGATATGATCAGAGTTGACAGTGGCTTTGGAAAGCTACGATTACAGATCAGGATCTGAAGTCATACGCAGAATAGTTGTTAGACTTATCCAAGTGGGAGACTGTTGGATTAGTGTCTAAGTCCATAACTATTTTGGTATGTACTTGACCCGTTGGTGCATGGTCCTTTTGGGTTGCCTTCACCAAAGTAACTTGATTGGAGAAATGAATAAAGAGAGAGAGGATAATATGATTTATTAATATGTTATAAGAATAATATATTAAAGGAGAAATCATATTTGTTTAATTAATATTGGTCAATAATTAATTAAGAATTAGTTTTGTGATCAAATGTAATTAATTAAACTAGAGGGGCTGATTTGTAATTATGTGATAGTTACAAAATAAGGTAAGGATTATCTTATTTATATGGTGGACAAATTAAAGGTTGTAAAGCCTTAGAATTCGAGTATGATAAGGATTCAAGGATTATCTTATTGGTTGCTTAATGGATAATCAACTAGATAAGGATAATGACTGAAACCCTATCTCTATACCTATATAAACACCCCTAGGGTCATGAATTCGTGAATACCTTCCCAAGAGGTCCTAGATACGAATTCTAACCTCTCACCTCTCTCTTTATACCTTCTTCATTTGCTTATGGTGTTTGTGAGCCTTTAGAGGAGTGACACTTGTGACTCTAAGCCTTCCAAAGTCAATACAAGGAGGAATTAGGATTGTTATTGCTATATAACAATCAAGGTATGTTCTTAAACCTAATTATATGTTAATGTCGATTTCCATATGTTAGAATTAGGGTTTATAGTCTTGGATTCAAAGCATGTACAATAGAGAAACCTAGATCCAAGCATTAGGGTTTGTATGAGCACATAGGATGTCTTATGACCAAAAACCATCACTTTTGAGTGTGTGTAGAGAAAATAGAGCTATAACCTAGAGTCGTTTTACGTGATAATGGAGATTATTCGATGCCCGAATGCTGCTTGCTTTGTGCTTTGTGGAACTCTCGATGATGCGAGTCAGCTAGTAAGTGAATATGACGATATTCATGAGGTAGATTGCTGGCATCATAAGGAGTTCTTCAGTAGCTAATGATAGAGAAGTGTGAGAACCTAGGAAGAGCCTAGGGAGTGACCTTAGTCAGATGAGTATGTTGTTAGAGGAGAATATTCACTGGGGAGCGACCAAGTTTATCAGGGTTGGTGATCGAGAAGGTTGGGTAGCTACATAGGAAATATGGGACGATCCATGTAGAAATTATGGGTAGATGTGGCAGGTAGTATGGGCCCGTACTACTGAACGCAGAGGACCCATACTCAAAATAGGGAGAATTCTAGAGGTTCTAAGTAGTAGATTGAGAAGAGATAACATGGTTCGGGTACCATGATTTGCAGCAAATCGAGAGATGATCACATGGTTCGGGTACCATGATGCGCAACAGATCAAGAGGTGATCACATGGTTCGGGTACCACGATTCGTAGTAGATTGAGAAGAGATAACATGGTTCGGGTACCATGATTCACAGAAAATCGAGAGATGATCACATGGTTCGGGTACCATGATTCGCAGCAGATCGAGTGGTGATCACAGGGTTTGGGTACCATGATTCGTAGTAGATTGAGAGGAGATAACATGGTTCGAGTACCATGATTCGTAGCAGATCAAGAGATGATCACATGGTTCGATTACCATGATTCGTGGTGGTTAGTGCTTTGGGTTTTACCAGTTATCCAGTGGGATTGATTAGTCTGGGATCAGATGTTATAGAGTGTGAGGTCTGAGGGCCATATTGGAAGAGTCTCAATAGAGCATACCTTGAGAGGGAAATCGAGTCAGTTTCCGAGAGATTTTTGGTGAGACGCCAATTGGAGTCGCAAGACTCAAGGATGAGTAGAGATGGTGCTTTGTGGAGGATTAGGGTCTGACTTGAGCAATTGGCCGATAGTGGAGATGTCACCTTCTGTGATCAGAGTTGTGCTATTTTCATTTCACATCAGAAGCAGAAGAGATATTGAGCTTCTAGTTTATGAGCTTGGAGGTTAACCTTGTGGGGTAGCATTGGTTGCGATTTTTGACTAGAGTATATGGGCAGTATGCTTGCCACAAGGCAATATTATCGCATGAGAGGGTCATCAGTGGGGACTGAGATGGTCATACACAAGAATAAACCCTATTTGAGTATAGTAGTGCATATGTTAGCAACAATGTCGGGTGATCAAGAGGAGTACATTAGGGTGGTGGTTCTCATTATCTCTGATGGATATCGAGTGTGGGAGTGGGGTATCTTCTCTCATGATAATTCTCATGATGGGATGTTGGTTGGGGAGTCAAAGATGAGGAGTGTGATAGTTCATTATTTTCAGACTGAGAGTCATGGTTACTATGGGACAGTTAAGATGTCCGATAGTGCGTCAATGTGATTGGATGACACATTGGGAAGTTTTCGAGGATTTTATCTGAGATTCAGGATGTTTGGAGTTGCTTGTTCTCTATCAGGAAGGCAATTGAGTGTTATGTGTGTTGGATTAGTGTCTAAGTCCATAACTATTTTGGTATGTACTTGACCCAATTGTGAGCATCGTCCTTTTGGGTTGCCTTCACACTGGTGACTAGATAGGATGACTGTTGAGGAGAGAGGCTGGTTTATTATTAAGAACAATAAATTGGGGTATAAATATGATTTGTTAATATATTATATGAATAATATATTAATTTGGAATCATATTATTAATTAGTATTTAATCAGAAATTAATTAGTAATTAATTTTGGGATTAAAGGAATTAATTAAAAGTACAGAGGCTATTTTGTAATTATTTGATAGTTGAGACTTTGGGATATTGGATCACCTTTATTAAGGCTTGAATGAAAATCCTAGAAGGATCTAGGAATTTTCATCCAAGGGCTTAAGGAAAGGAGTCCATGGACTTGCGTAGGCCCTAAGATAAGGGATTATGGTTTCCACCTTGAAACCCTAGCTAGCCTCAAATATAAATAGCACCCTAAGGCACTAGAATTCGACCACTCCTTGGAAAAACCCTACTAGGGCCGAATTTTGGAGCTTTGTACCTTCCTCCTCTCTCTCATATTCATCCTCTCACCCAAAGTGTGTTTGCGAGCCATTAGAGGTACTACACTTGTGGTACTTGCTTTCAAGAGCTAAGGAAATTCAAGGAACTAGTTGTTAATGCTATATAACAACAAAAGGTATGTATTCTATTCTCCTTTGTGGATTTCAAAAATCATAGGAGCATCCCAAGTTTTTTTTTTGTGTTCATAAAGTTGTATGTCTAATAGTGAGAACATAGATCAATTTAGGGTTGCATGCACACATAGGATTGTTTGTATAAAACATATCTGTGGTATCAGAGCCTTAGGTTTTGTTTTCAATTAGATTTGATACAAATGTATGAATATGACAATTAGGGTTTATGGTTAATAAACCCTGTAGGCTTAATTTTCGAAATTAGGGTTTCTAAATCCTAGATTTCAAAATTTTGGTAGGGTTTCCTAAGCCTTTTTTCCTTTGGCCCCAAGATTTCGATTTTAGGGTTGTCTAACCCTAGAATTTCGAAATTTTCCTTGTTCCCTAGATATGATTCCCAGATTTTAGGGATTTGGATAATGCCATATCTTGTACTTATCCTTGATTCCTTAAATAGATAATTAAAGATCTTATGAATTATCCCATTCCATAAATTTTCAAATCTTTGGGGATATTAGATTAGATTAAATTAATTGTTTAATTTAATAGATAATCCTACAAGATTAAATAATTTTAAATTAATTGTTTAATTTTGGATAATTATTAAATCAATATTTTAATATTTAAGAGATTAAACTTAAAAAGTTTTAATTTTCGAAAAAGTTAAATATGATTAAAACCCTAGTATTTTGAAATGTTTAAAATACACCCTTATACTATTATAATATGATAAGATTAATGATTATATATATATATATATATATATATATATATATATATATATATATATATATATATATATATATATATGTATAAGATTAAGTCAGTCTTACCGTTAGTAGGCATCATTCATGAAGTTGGTCTATAAGGGGTGTTTAAGGAAATTACCTATAAAATGACGATTGAATGGGTATCCACTCTTACCCACTGCACTCTTGACTAGTGGAGGGTCGTTAGCCGAACGGGTAGGATAGGACGAAACCTTCCATTATAAGTATAATGAAGTACAAAGTAACTACATGTTTTCTCAAATTCCCAAATCATAGTTACTTTAGGAAAAATGTGAAATTGTATGCTAATCCATGGAATTACACTTCATACCCTTGTCAAACATTAGTGGAGCGTGCATGGTTAACCGGCAAACTAATTTGGGATTGACATTGGTGGCAAAGGGTGGCTCGATGTTTATCATAGATCAATGGAGCGTGTGTGGCTAACCGGCACATTGATTAGGTGATAGTAGCTTTTGGTGCACCATGTAGATTCGTATGGTTATTCACACCTTATTTGTGATCCTCGGCATCCCAGTCAGGAATACAAGGGCATAATTGAGATTAAACATGCCACTGAAAAGTTCAATGAATCTCAAAAGGATCTAGGAGTTTCAATTAATTTAAAACTTAAATTTCCTTTTTGTTTTTCATGGTGGAAATTGGTAAAACGTCATTTACCTACCTTCAAATATTCTGCAACTAGATTACAACATCCTTTTTCTAGGTTCCAGAGTATTGTATTGGATACTAGCCTTGATGTTTCATTTGGGTGTTACATCAAGGATTCTAATCAACTTAACTTGGATTTTCTCCCGTTTTGTAGATGTCTAGTTATTACAATCATGGTCTTCTCAAATTCCATGAAACAAGCTTTCCAAATGAAGATGACGTTCACGATATGATCGAGGAATAAGAAATCATGCTTCACGTCCTCCACCTCCTCTAATTAGTCTCCCTAAACCCACAAGTTCGAATGCTTGAAAAGTTCAAGATCACTCAAGCCCTGTTGGCAAGTAAACACGAAGATGGGAAACCTGTGTGTGCACACGTCTTAGAGATGAAGTCACACATTGATAGTTTAAGGATATTGGGTATCAAGATTTCAGGTGAGTTGGTTGTTGACTAGGTTCTTCAGTCACTTCCTGAATCATATAGTGAGGTCGTTAGAGAGTACTATATGATGGATCATGACATGACCCTCATTGATCTCACCTATTTGCTTATAGCTACTGAATCAACAATGATTTGGCGTGCTGGTCAAGCAAATTTGTCTGGTGAATCAAACTCTCAAACTTTAATGGACATTAAAAATGGTGACATTGGAAATCCAGAAAAGGTAAACTCTGAGACAGTTCCTTGTGCCATTCCAAACGAATCCATTTGCTTTTATTGCCAAAAGAAGGGGCATTAGAGACGAAGCTGCCCTATTTACCTGAGAGATCTAAGAGATGGGAGAGTCAAGACATATGACTCTACTTCAGGTAAAATCCATTAACTAACTCTTTTAAGTTCCTATTCTAGATTCTTAATACATGATGTGATAAGATTACATTTTGATGTTTTATAGGATCGAAGAAAATAGAGGAAGCTTAAGGGAAGAAGTGAGCTGAATCTAATCATGAAGAAATGAATTTCGATCACATTGCTTGAAGATTATATTCTTGAGCTACTACTTGGAGTTAGAATAGATTGCTAAGAAATATGAAATAACATAGTATTTCAATTGAATTGCATTGTAAGGACGAATTTTTCTGCAATAAAATAAATTTTGGTTTTATCTTATTTATTTATCTTTACAATGGCGTGTATGAAAAATTGATGTTTGTGTGCTTCTATTATTAGCAAAATGGATTTGATTCTTAATTAGGTTATTTGTGGAAGTGTTGAGAGTTTATCAAATATGGAGAGTTTCTCATCGCCCAAGTTTCAAGTGGATAGAAACTTGGAATCCTGCAACGAGTATTGTATGATGAATGAAAAAACTTTCACATTTAGGAAATTTAGACTAATTCTTTGACAAAGTGTCAATTGAAGGACTAGGAGATTGAGTACACTAGGTCGTACGTTGATCAAGTCTACCATAAGAGTGACAAAGATATTCGTCATGATTTACTAAAGTTTAGTAAATATGGTTATACTTATAAGGTTGAGTATAATTCCGAGTTGATTGAAAGAGTTTCAATCAATAGCAGAACGAATAAGAGGAATCAAGTAGGCAAAAAGATAAAAGTTTCTCTATTCTAAGAAGAAGGAGTCGAGATAAGTCTTAATGATTAAGAACCATGTCTCAATTGATCCTCTAAGCGAGTCTTAGTACAATTGCATGTCTAAGAAGAGGAGTCGAGAATTGTAGAAATGGTTAAATCAGGAAGTCAATCATACTGCGTTCCAATATCAAGTCTTAGAGTCAAGATTGTGACTTGAGTGAAAAGTCTTAAGTAGGTTTGTAACACTTATCAAATGTAGAAAGTTTCTTATTCTTGTACATTTGAAATTGGTAAGTTGTGATGTCTTGGATAAGACAAAGACCAACTAGGACCAATTGAGTGAAGTGTTAAACTTGATAAGAAGCTACACTAACTCTTGAATATTTGTTTTGTCAAGAAATGTTTCTTAACAAGAGAACCTTATATGTCAAAGGTTCAGTGGGAGTCTTACATGTCTTGAAAAAGTTCAAGAACAAATTCAAGAATAAACCTAGTTAATCATCACTAGCACTTGACTTGAGGTTTACAACCTATCATGTTGAAATAATTTTGTTTTCTATGCCATTCCATTTGAGTTAACTATGTATGTGAGTTCTATGAGTTCTCATTTGAATGCATAAAGGCAAGCACCCTGATCAATGGAATGTACATTGATAAGGTAAGGGTGAGTTGCTTAGCAATCTATAAGCAATGGTGGGCATTCGTGCTACCAAAATGAGAGAAATCAGGATTGAACAAGTTCAATCCATATGAGTTGGATTTGTCACAAACATTATCTTATGATTGTTGTTATGACAAATTCACATGGATAGGAACACATACGCTATAAAATCTAAGTGTCATAAGGTTTCCCTCCTTCATTAAAATGTTCGTGAGGAAATGCTTTCACTAAGAGAGATTTTAGAAGATAACAATTGTGAAAATTGTATTCTCAAATTCGACTATGGTTACGAAATCCCTTTCCATAGTTCGAAAATGAGATTTAGCAATTAGTCTGAACATTTGGGACTTAGTAACATAAGTTATGAATTTGTCTAGACACACGTGTGAGCTTTTTAAGGCAAATGTGTATAAGTTTAAGAAGCTTAGATAAAGGCTTATCAAAGCATCAAGTATTAGAAATATGTGTTGGATTAATGTCTAAGTCCATAACTATAATTGGTAAGGCTTGACTCGACCCGGCATGGTCCATTTGGGTTGCATGGCATCATGCACTTGGATAGCCTATAATGAGAGAAATAAGACAGTTATGGTTATTAATATATTATAAGTTCTAATATATTAATAATAAGAATAATAAGATTATTTAATTAGTATTGATCAAGAATTAATCTAAGATTAATTAAGTGATCAAAAGAAGACTAATTAAATATATGGGTTGATTGTGCAAATCATCCATACTCATATAGTGGGCTAATACTCCATGGATTATCAAGTTGGGCTAAAACCCATAGGATGGTCCATGGATGCTCCATGGTATATTTGAACCCATGGATCCAAGGAAATGGAAAGTCATGACAATTAGGGTTTACCCTAATTGTATAACTATATAAGCATCTTATTCTTGACCAAAATCGGCCACTAGAGAGAAAGAAAGGGCTAGCCGTTTTCATGAAGTGTAGAATTCTCTCGAAGTTGTTCCAAGTGCTTATGGTGTTGTGTGAACCATTTTAGGTGTCACACTTGGGGCACTAGGCACTCAAGCTTCATGAAGACAAGCACCAACAAAAGGTATGTTATTCTAACTTGTGTTATTCAAAGTTTAGTATTCTAGAATAGAACAATACCTTGGAAATTTGATATTTGCATGTATAATAGAGAAAACATAGATCCAAGGTATTTAGGGTTGCATGTACACTTAGGAGTGTTAGAATTCTCATAACCCAACAGTGGTATCAGAGCCTAGGCTTGTTTTCTTGCTATACTTGCAAATGGAGCTGAAAAATCGAGTTTTGATGCTGTCTGCCCATCAGACTCGCCGAGTCCATGAAGGGACTCGACGAGTCCAAGGCAAAAAGCATCCAACTCGCCGAGTTGGTTAGTGCACTCGACGAGTTGGAACCCCAGACAACATAAATTGAACTTTTTTGGCTGGAATTGGACTAGGAACATTACCCTAAGATGTTTTAGAACTTATAAACCTGTTTTTGATGTGGTAATGTTCATGCTAATCCAATTTCAAAGATAATTGTCAATAGATTCATGTTTTGTATTAGTTTAAAGTTTAGACTAATTACATGAAAAAGTTTGATTTGAATTATCTTGTTCTTATGAGTTGCTTACATTAATAGAAAAGTTGAGTGAAAAAGTTGTTTGCAATCCAAATTAATCTCAGAGTTGATTCTAAAATGTGTTTTTGTAACTTGTCCTCAAGTTATATGAAAAGTCACATTTAAGTTTCATAAAACTCATAAAAGTTGGCAAAGGTTACAAAATGAAGAGTCTAGTTCTAATTAATTGGTGTTATGACTCCATAATTTGTCCTCAAGTTATGGAGGACCAAGAGTCTCTTCATTAAATAATAAATAAATAAAAGTGTAACCTTAATTAATTCCATAAGTTGTAAAATAAAGAAAAATTAATTCTTTTATTAGTTTAAAGTCTTCCATAACTTGTCCTCAAGTTATGGAACGTGAAGAGTTTTTGGATTAAAACTACTTTAAACACATAAGTTATGGAATTAATTAGTTTTGAATAGTTCAAAACCTGCCCTCAAGTTTTGGAATTTGTAAAGTTTTCTCTTATGAATACTTTAATTCCAAGTTAGCCCTTAGAATTTTAAAAGTTAAAATTCAACCCTTATACATTATAATATTATAAGTTAATTATATATATATATATATATATATATATATATATATATATATATATATATATATATATATATATGTATAAGAGTAAAGTCAGTCTTACCGCTAGTACGCCTCATTCACGAAGCCGATCTATAAGGTGGGTATAAGGTTGTTGCCTATAAAATGACAACTTAATGGGTGTCCACTCTCACCCACCGCTTGCTTGACTGGTGGAGGGTCATTAGTCGAACGGGTTTGACAGGACTATAATTCTCCCTTCATTAAAAGTATTAATGATAAATACTAAGTAACTAAACTCTTAATAATACCCAATCTTAGTTACTTAGGAAAATGTGAATAAGGTGCTAATCCATGAAATTACACTTTGCACTTTGTTTAAGTCGGTTAGTGGAGCGTGTGTGGTTAACCGGAACACTAACTTGTATTTAACAAGGTAGGCAAAGGGTAACTTAATGTTTATCATAGTATCGATGGAGCTTGTGTGGTTAATTGACACATCGATTGAGGGGTAAACACTTAAGGGTACCAAGTAATTTGCATGGTTACTTCACACCTTGTTTTGTGATCCTCGGCATCCCAGTCACAAAACCTGAAGGGCACTCTCGAGATTGAAACATGTCATTGAGCAGTTCAATGAATCTCAAAGATCTAGGAGTTTCAAATCCAATTAAAACCTAATAACACATTTCATTTTTCATGGTGGAAATTGGTGAATCGTCATTCACCTACCTTCAAATATTTTATAACTTAGATTACGACATACCTATTCTAAGTTATAAAATAGTTTGTTGGGTCCTAGCCTTAATATTTCCGATTGGGTGTCATATTAAGGACTTTAGATCAACTATCTTGAATATCTCCCAAAACATGTCTGGTTTAGACATTTATGATCTTCCCAAATCTCTTGAAACAAGCTTTCCTAAATGAAGATGATGTCCCTTGGAAATCATACTTCTTTCACCTCCTCAAATTATTCTCCCTAACCCACAAGTTCTTGAAAAGTTTAAGGTCACTCAAGCCCTATTGGCAAGTAAAGGTCGAGGTGTGGTCACATCTTGGAGATGTAGTCACATATTGACAAGCCGGGAGAGTTGGGTGTCAAAGTCTTGAGAAAGTTGGTGGTTCAACTACTTTCTAAGTCACATAGTGAGTTCTTTTGGAACACCTATGAAACAGACTATGACAAGACCCTTAATGATCTTATTTATTTGTTAAGATCAACTTCCTCAAAACTTGATGGACATTGACAATAGTGACACAAGAAATCCAGAAAAGCATTCTCTTCCCAAGGTAAGGGATTGACCATAGTCAACTAGGTTGACCAAATGGTAAAGAGAAAAGCTAAGTCTGTGATAGTCTTGTGTACCATTATCAAGGGGTCCATATGTTTATATTGCCAAAGGAAGGGTCATTAGTTGCGAAGCTGCCAAAATTCACCTTAGGATGTTAAAGTCAATAAGTTTGACTCTACTTTAGGTAAAGTCCACTATCTAACTCTGCTAAGTTTCTATTCTGAGATTCTTGATACTTGATGTGACTGGGTCACATGGTGATGTTTTAAGAATCAAAGAAAAGGGAAGAAACATAAAGAAAGAGTATGCTGAATCTGATCGCGTAGATGGATTTCTATCGCATGGTTTGAAGATTGGATTCTTGAGCTACTTCTTAGGAGTTATGAGATCTTTCTTAGGAATAGATAACAACAAGTTTTCATATGGATTGTAAGGATACGTTTTTCCGCATAGTTTTAAAATAAAAGAAAATTTTTGATTTTATTTATAAATATCCTTACAATGGCATTTGAGGAAAAATTGTTGCTTATATGATTCCATTAATAGCAAGAGTGGAAATATGAAATTGATTCTTTCATTTGTGGTAATGTCTAAATTTACCAAATAAGGAAAGATTCTCATCACCCAAGTCTCAATTGGACCGGAACTTGGAATCATGCAAGTTGTATAACATGATGAAAGAGAACTTTCAAGTATTGGAAAATTAAGACTAATTACTTGTTCACATGGATGTGTGAGTCAAGTAAAGGACTAAGGGATCGAGTACACATTATTGTGCACTGGTCAAGTCCACCACAAAAGATCAATAAGATTATTCATCATAATTTACTAAAGTTCAGTAAATATGGTTATACTTACAAGCTTAAGTGTAATTATGAGACATTGGAAAAAGGTTCCAATGTAAGGCAGAGCGAATAAGAAGAATCAAATTAGGCAGAAGGATAGAAGTTTCTCAAATCTGAAAAGATAGGAGAGTACTTTAGTATCAGTTTTGTGATCATCTTAATGATTAAGAAACCATATCAAAGTTAGTTCTCTAAGGAAATCTTAGTGCATTCTTATGACTAAGAAGAGGAACTTGAATTGTTGAAATGGTTACATCAAGAAGATGAGTCATACTTCGTTCCAATACAAGTCTTAGAGTCATACTCCAAGATTGTAACTTGAGTGACATGTCTCAAAGATGGTTTAAAACACTTGTCAAATATAAGAGTAAAAGTTTTCTACTCTTGTACATTTGAAATTGGTAAGTTGTGATGTTTTGGATAAAACAAAGACCAACTTAGGCCAATTGTGTTAAGTATTTTTCTTGATTAGAATCCGCACTATCTCTTGGATGTTTGACAAGGGAGTCTTATAGGTCAAGAGGACAGTGGGAGTCTTAAAGGTCTTGAAAGTCTCAAGAACTAATCAAGAATAGAACCTGGAGTTCTTCTCTAGCACACGACTTGAGGTTTATAACCTATCGTGTTGACATATTCTGTGCCCATTCCAGTTAAAGTTGGCTTGGCATATAAGTTCTTAGAGTTCTCAATTTGTTGCACAACAACTTGGAAGCAATGGCAGGCCCTTAAGCTGCCAGGTGGCAAGAAGTTAAGATTGAGTTCAGTCCATATGAGTTTGGATTTGTCATTATCCTTGTCTTGTGACTATGGTTTCGACAATTCACATGGATAAGAACACATACACCATTAAATCTAAGTGTCATAAGGTTTCTCTCCGATTCATGAAAATGATGGTGAGGAAACACTTTCACTAAGTGGATTTTAGCTAGATAGCAATTGTGATATTTGCATTCTCAAAGTCGTTACTGGAGCGTGTGTGGTTTACCGGCACACTAACCTAGACTTGTGAGAAGTGGAAAAAAGGTCTAACCATTATGATTACGGCATCCCTCTTCATAATTGTTTAGACACACAAGTGTGCTATCTAAGGGAAGGTGTATGTTTTTTGATAAAGTTTTATCAAAACAATCTAGTATCAGAAATCTGAACTTTGGTAAGAAAGTCAGCTGATTTCTGAGTACATGTCAAAGCTAGTGGGAGCATAAGTGTTATGCTAATAATCATCATGGTAGTGGGAGCATGATAATTATGATAAAGTATTGCAATTTAGCAATGTTAATTATAGAAAACAAAATGTTTCAATTGGGAAAGAGTTGTTTTGCTATAATTAAGGAAGAGTAAACTATACTTCATCTCAAATCTATAAGCTTAGATCATGAGGCTTTAATCATTTAGTCAAGGATATATATATATATATATATATATATATATATATATATATATATATATGAATTTCATGTTGGAATGGCTCAACATAAGGAAATTATGTATATGGGTCCATTATTTGCGTTCTTAAATTCGAATATGATTACGACATCCCTTTTCATAATCTGAATTATGAGAACTTGGCAAATAGAAATGGAAATGTTATAGCAAAAGACTGGTTTAGTCTTTATGTGATACATCATGAATCGTGTCCCATATGCTTCGGATATAGGATCAATTACATGTGCTATATTCATCCTTTCTAAAATTTTCCAAATGCCTGGGGCATTAAGAAGGCAAAAGGTTTAGAACTGGATATGACTAAAAGGATTAAACAATTGTCGAGGATAATCTAAGGTTTACCAAAGATTGGTTGCTCAAAGACAGTTGGAAGTATAGTGATAATTCTGGAAGGACCATATTGACATAATCTGTAAGGAGGCAACTCTTGTTCAAAAGTGATAGCCAAAATGGAATTTGGAAATGTTTCAAAGTTAGAATTTTCAATCTATTTAATATTAGGAAACTTAATGCAAGAAGGATGTTTCTAAGGATCTGATCTCATTTGGAATGCTCTGTAATGGTTGTTGTCAAGTCTTTCTGACTTTATGCATAATCATTACAAGAGGATCAATGCATATAAGTTTAGAATCTAACAGATTTCAGTAAATGACATGAATTTGGAATTCTTGTATTTGCAGTAAGGATTTGGGAGTGTGAAAAGAGAATCATTGAAGTTATGTTCAATGGATCTAGTTCACAAAGTAAAGATCATAGACAAACATAGTATGCATACTTGGTGTATGGCATGACTAGTGTTTAGAAAACATAGTGTACATGCTTGGAGCATGGGACAAGTATTGTTTTAAATTCAAGAATAAAGTTGATAGCTGAAACAGTATACAATGAATAATGGGTAATCATATGGTGATAAATAAAAGGTGTTTTATTTATGTTCATAAGTTTTGATACCATATTGGATTCAATTATTATTGTGTTTCACTTTGCATGTTTTGACTTCCCGAATAAACTGGGTTATCCTTCCGGAATGACTAAGTTATTCAAACCATCCACAGTCGGTCATATGTTGGAGGTAGATATGAATTAAGACTGTCATGGGTTGGCATGTAGAGGTCTAAGGTGTTGGACAAAGGGCTACAACACTCATGAGTGCTCATAAGTTCAGAGTATTGGATTCAACCCGCGCTCATTGGAATCACTTCATGGATTTTATCACGAGTGATCATGAGACGATAATATCTTATATTCTTCAAACCTAGAGATATGAGTTGTTACTATGAGTTGATAGTACATTGATTGCATGAAACCGCATTTTGGTAACTCGGTGCTATAAAACGTGTCTTTGTGTATGATTCAACAAGTAGTAGAACAAGCCATATGAGTCGAAGTTTATCCATTCCTTTTACCTTCGGGATAAAAGCGATATCTGTGGGCCCCTCGATGGTTTGATGATGACAAATGGAAGTGCTCGGCCGAGCCAGGACTGATTTGATTTGTTTAATTAGTCAGTCATCATAAATCGGAAATCGGGAAACAACAAATGGACAGAGAGAATGATTATAATCCATGTCTCAGTCCATATGATATCTAGAATGGAGGAATATATGATCCCTTATCTAATGGACAAGTCATTGAAATAGGTCAGAGTTTATCGACAAGGTCAGAGTTCGACAGAAGCTTTTGAGAGCTACGATTGCCAGTTGGTTCCTGAAGTCATACGCAATAATAGTTTTAGACTTATATAAGTGGGAGACTGTTGGATTAATGTCTAAGTCCATAACTATAATTGGTAAGACTTGACCCGACCCGACATGGTCCATTTGGGTTGCATGGCATCATGCACTTGGATAGACTATAATGAGAGAAATAAGACACTTATGGTTATTAATATATTATAAGTTCTAGTATATTAATAATAAGAATAATAAGATTATTTAATTAGTATTGATCAAGAATTAATCTAGGATTAATTAAGTGATCAAAAGAAGACTAATTAAATATATGGGTTGATTGTGCAAATCATCCATACTCATATAGCGGGCTAATGCTCCATGGATTATCAAGTTGGGCTAAAACCCATAGGATGGTCCATGGATGCTCCATGGTGTATTTGAACCAATGGATCCAAGGAAATGGAAAGTCATGACAATTAGGGTTTACCCTAATTGTATAACTATATAAGCATCTTATTCTTGACCAAAATCGGCCACTAGAGAGAAAGAAAGGGCTAGCCGTTTTCATGAAGTGTAGAATTCTCTCTAAGTTGTTCCAAGTGCTTATGGTGTTGTGTGAACCATTTGAGGTGTCACACTTGGGGCACTAGGCACTCAAGCTTCATGAAGACAAGCACCAACAAAAGGTATGTTATTCTAACTTGTGTTATTCAAAGTTTAGTATGCTAGAATAGAACAATACCTTGGGAAGTTGATATTTGCATGTATAATAGAGAAAACATAGATCCAAGGTATTTAGGGTTGCATGTACACTTAGGAGTGTTATAATGCTCATAACCCAACAATATGAACTTAAGAAATTCAATAAGCATTGTTTTCTGGAAGTTTAGTTGTTTTCTGAATACATGTAAAAGCTAGTGGGAGCATAAGTGTTATGCTTATATGATAATAATCATCATAATAGTAGGATCATAAGTGTTATGCTTGTATGATTATTATGTTAAGTATTGCAAGTTAGCAATATTAATTAAAGAAAACAAAGATTCACTTTGCAAAGTTGTAGCGGTTGAAAAGTTGTTTTGCTATAAATAAGGGAGAGAATATTGTACTTCGTTTCAAAATCTAAAGCTTGGATTGAGAAATTTTAATAAATTTAGTCAAAGGATACATAATGTGTTCTCAAATTTCGATTATGATTACGTCATCCCTCTTCATAGTTCGACTAGTCAGAACGTGACACATAAAATATTATGGTAGAAGATTGATAAAGTATCATATCTTTGTGTAAGACATTATGCATCGTGTCCCACACGCTTCGGGTATAGGATCAATTGCAAATGATATAATATTTGATCGTTCTAAAATTTTCCAAATGCCAAGGGCATTAAGAGGGAAAAGGGACTAGAACCGGTTTTGACTAAAATAATTAAACAACTATCAAAGGACGATCCAAAGTTCGCTGATGATTCGTCGCTTGGGAGTAGTTGGAAGTATAGTAATGGATGGGCCATATCGACATTATTATGAATAGATAAGATTCTCGTTAGAATGAGTTGTCATATGGTAAATATGGAAATGTTTCAATAATTAGGAGTTGGAAATTAAGAATTTATGTCTAGATTAGAAATTTTTTAGCAAAAAGGATGTTCAAAGGAATGTACTTTGAGTGAGAGACATCACATCTATAGAATTGTTTTGTAATAATTTCTGATACAGTACCTTGTGATTTCATTGGCCAAGTCTTTGTGACTTTTGTGCCATGACTTCATGACAAGATCATTGCATAAAATATTAGAATCTGACATATTCTAAAAGTGACAAGAATTTGGTATTCTTACACTAATTATAAGGATTGGGGATTGTGAAATGAGTTTCATTAGAAAGGTTTTTCAATTGATCTATTTCACAAAGTATGGACCATAGGAAAACAAAGTGTGCATGCTTGGAGCATGGGACAATTGTGGTTATAATTCGAGTTATAAAGTTGATTATCTGAAACATTAAACAATGAATAATGAGTAATCAATATTGTGATTAAATAAAGGTGATTTATTTATACTCACAAGTTTCGGGTCATATAGGATTAAGTATTATCATTGTGTTTCTCTTTACATGTTTTGACTTCCAGAATAACTGGGTTATTTGAACCTCCACAGTCGGTCATACGTTGGGAGTAGGTATGAAGGAAGACTTTCATGAATCTGTTTGTAGATTGTCTAAAGAGTTTAGACATAACACAAGTTTGATGCAAAGTTCATGAGTGCTTTGATAATATTAGAGTATTGGATTAAACCCACGCTCACAAAAATCACTTCATGGATTTTATCACGAGTGATTGTGAGTCGATAATATTGTATATTCTTGAATCTGAGACGTGATAGTTGTTATTTGTTGGTCGGTTGCACATTGATGATAAGTAAACGCACCAGTATCTTGGTGTTATAAAACCTATTGTTGTGTGTGATTCGATGAGTGAGTAGAACCAAGCTATGAGTCGAAGTTTATCCATTCCTTTTTCCCAAAGTGGGATAAAAGCGATATTTGTGGGCCCCTCGATGATTTAGTGATGACACCCTAAGCGCTTGGCCAAGTCGGGACTAATTTGATGTGTTTAATTGTAGTCTGTTGTCAATCGTCATAAATTGGAAATCGGGAAACAACACATAGACTGAGATATTGATTTCAATCCATGTCTCATGTCTATGAGATATCAAGAATGGAGGAATATATGATCCCTTATCTAAAGGACACACTTCCGATACGATCAAAGTTGACAACGGCTTTTGAAAGCTACGATTGCTGATTAGGTTCTGAAGTCATACACATAATAGTTATTAGACTTATCCAAGTGGGAGATTATTGGATTAGTGTCTAAGTCCATAACTATTTTGGTATGTACTTGACTCGATTGTGAGCATGGTCCTTTTGGGTTGCCTTCACACTGGTGACTAGATAGGATGACTTTTGAGGAGAGAGGCTGGTTTATTATTAAGAATAATAATTTGGGGTATTAATATGATTTGTTAATATATTATATGAATAATATATTAATTTGGAATCATATTATTAATTAGTATTTAATCAGAAATTAATTAGGAATTAATTTTAGGATTAAAGGAATTAATTAAAAGTAAAGGGGCTGTTTTATAATTATTTGATAGTTGAGACTTTGGAATATTGGATCACCTTTATTAAGGCTTCAACGAAAATCCTAGAAGGATCTAGGGGTTTTCGTCCAAGGGCTTAAGGAAAGGAGTCCATGGACTTGCTTAGGCCCTAAGCTAAGGGATTAGGGTTTCCACCTTGAAACCCTAGCTAGCCTTAAGTATAAATAGCACCCTAAGGCACTAGAATTTGATCACTCCTTGGAAAAACCCTACTAGGGTCGAATTGTGGAGCTTTGTACCTTCCTCCTCTCTCTCATATTGATCCTCTCACCCAAAGTGTGTTTGTGAGCAATTAGAGGTACTACACTTATGGTACTTGCTTTTAAGAGCTAAGGAAATTCAAGGAACTAGTTGTTATTGCTATATAACAACAAAAGGTATGTATTCTATTCTCCTATGTGGATTTCGAAAATCATAGGAGCATCCCACGTTTCTTTTTGTGTTCATAAAGTTGTGTGTCTAATAGTGAGAACATAGATCCAATTAGGGTTGCATGAACACATAGGATTGTTTGTATAAAACCTATCAATGTGGTGCTTTCTTAGAGTAAGTGTGATATACCTGGTAAAATAGTCTATGGAATAGATTGTTGGTGTGCCAAATGGTGATAGTTTGAACCCTGAGTGGGGGAGAACCGTGTATTTTTTTGAGAATATTAGAGATTTGTTCAGGAGCGGTTAGAGGACTGGGTATAGTGACCTACGGTACAGATACATGAGACCAGGGTTATTGGTGGTCGAGGTGAGGTGCAAAGCGAGATAATGCATGTTGTACATGTTCAGGAAAGGATGAGTGTCTCCACGGCTGGTGGACGTTGGTTGGAGACTTTGTTTTGGTTAGGAATTCTTCAAGGTTGTAATGGTAAATTCAAGGTGGTTGGCTGTAAGGATAGTTTCGGCGATTGAGAATTCTTGGTTCAATGTATGGGTTGTTATATGCCCTTTGGGAAGGGTAGAACCTGATTGGCCAACCAACTCCAGCGAAGGTATGAGTATTCTTGCATGGGTTTTGAGCAATAGAGGAGAGAATTTTGGATTTTCAGCAACGTGTTCTGAGTCATTGACAATTCCTCCGTGTTTCAGTTGAGAGTTGGAATATTCCGAAGATGCAAGTTGTGTGAGAGGAAGATCAGTTGTGGGATTTTGAAAGGATGCATGGCGGTATCTGAGTACGATGCCGTAAGTAGAGATTAGTGGTTGAAACAAGACATTGTGAGGTTTTGTGATGGTGTACCAAGGTATCCGAGTATGATTCCCTGAATTTCGGAATATTTGAGAGTTGAGTTATGAGATGGCAAATGGAGTAGCAAGTGACTATGGTTCCAGCGGGAGCTCTTCATCTAGTTGTCATCAAATGGGAGTATCCGAGAATGTGAATTACAACAAGAAAAACTGTTGGTCACGACGGTTGTCGTTAGGAGTGGTGATGCTTAACCTGGGTGGGGTTGTGTACCTATGTAGGTTGAGCCGTGGAGTATTTGATAGTGAACTCAGTGCGGTGATGAATCGAGGAGGAGATTAAGGGGGATAAGAGGGTGAGTGGATCCGAGTGGGAGTAATCACTTCGGATTATTCGGGGAAAACCATGGAGTGAGCCCATGTCGAGTCAGTGAGAGAGAGTATTATGATACTATGAGGAGCCGTAGTGTTAACCAACCTGCAAGAGAGTGTTGTGATAGTACGGGGAGCCATAGTGTTCATCAGTCAACGAGAGATTATTGTGATACTGTAGGGAGCCGTAGTATTCATGAGTTAGTGAGAGAGTATTGTAGACCTGCGGGGAGCCGTAGCCTTCATGGGTTAGTGAGAGGGAATGATATGATCCTATGGGGAACCGTAGTGTTCGCTAGTCAGAGCATGATGTAGAAGATTTTTAGGCTTGGGTAGCCTTATTCTCTGAGTCTCGGGAACCTGGTGGTCGGACCAGGGGCGATACTGGGATCTCCATATTTGTCAGGGATCATTATATTCTGATTTAAGTTGTGGTTATCTCAATCAAGAGGAATTAGAGGAGTGATGTATGCGTGGGTTGCATGTCATGGGTCATGAGTTGAGTGCTTCATTGGGACGAGTGGTTCCAATTTTGTGTTGGACCAACCTCTCGAGTTTGAGTTTGGCTTTGGTGGTGTATTGAGTTGGTGAATGAGATTCCGGATATAGAGATGGGTTTCATTTTGAGTGGTATTGTGTGCATCTGATGTATTAGACATGAGTGGGTTGTTTGTATGGGAAGGACCATCGAACTAATTAGTAGTTAACGATAGAGGTTGAAGGTGAGACGATTTCAGTTGGTATCATAGTATTCGCTTGAGGTAAAGAGAACTTCATGAATTGTGTGTTAGAATGGTCTGAGATAGTTGTTGTGAGAAGGAAGTCAGTTAGACGTTGTGGGGCATGCAAAGGGTAACCTTTTGAGGTTCGATTGTGGGGTTGGAAGTTGACCTGGTTCTCAGTGTTGAGAGGGATATCTGAGAAAGAGCTGGGGCTTATGATTGTTAGATGTCAGAGGATACTTTTAAGCAAGCATGATCATTTGCTTGTGTTTGAGGTCAGGGTGTTGAGAGTTCTTTGTTCAGATGGGTTTCGATTGGAGTACAGTGGATGGGTCTCTGGTGTAATGTGACCCTTTCGTTCATTGGAGTATGTTATGGATCATTTAGTATGTTTGGTATGAGTGATCAGTAGCCAATTTTTGGGCTTTGACTTTTTCTATCAAGTTGCAACGAGGAAATCAGAGGGACAGTGATTTATCACGGTCTGTTATTCGAGGAGCGAATAACATGGTGATAGCTTGAGAGGGCGGTCTGGCAGTGAGGCAGACCACGAGAGTTTCCAGATGCTGGAGAGCCAGAAGGGGTATCGTAGCGGCAAAAGGTTATGTCCTTTTCTAGGTTTGGAAGTTCTTGTTCGGATTCAAGTGTCTAGGAAGAAATATATCTATGTGGTATGAGATCATTTCGGTGGTGCTTCTCGAGTTATTGGGTTCGATCTATGTGTTGTTGAGAAGCGATTTTGAGGGCAAAATCTAATTCAAGTGGGGGAGAATTCTAACATGTAGACTTTCAGGTGCATTATGGTGTTTAATTTTGAGATTTGTGAAGTGACTCGGCAAGTTGTGAGTCCAACATGTTGAGTAGAGTCGAGTTGTCAGCGTGATATTAATGAATGGACACGACGCGTCAGAGAGGCGAATCGTCGAGTAGGTGATGGGAAGAGAAACCCTAATTTCTCGGAGTTCGGTCCTATTTAAAGGACCTTAAGCTGCCCCATGAGCCTCCTTATTTTTAGAGAGATACCCTTATCGCATAGAGCGAGCTAAAAGAGAGAAGAGACATAATTTTGGGCATGTTGTGCCCCTTTGGAGGAAGAAGTGGAGAGCATCAATGTAACATACATGTTTAGTTATCGTGTATTGTAAGTTATAAAAGTGAATAATATTACGAAATATGATGTGAATTTGAATGTTGAGTTCTAACAGATGGTTTTTACTAGAAATGAAGTAAAACTATGCTTAGAATCATTCCGAACGTATTGGAAGTCTGATGAGATTCCTATCAAATGTCAAATAGTGAAATTTAACGAAAATATAAAATTTGAAATAAGTAAAATTTTATTATTGAAAGTTGTAGATAATCTCGTTAGAAGCATTTAGGCGAAAACCTCATCGAAATCCGGGTTATAACGAAGAAAGTTATGATTTTTCTAAGTTTCAGAATAGGAGTAAACAACTAAAATCTTAAAATAAAGATTGAACGATTTAGCCGACACAACCTAAACGAGAATCGAAGGTCTTGTCAATAGTAGTACGACGGTAAAAAGTCTGACAAAAACGGATGTCGGATAAAGAAGTTATGAATTTTTAACGGATTTTCCTATCCCAGTCTGTTGAAAATAATAATATTTAAAATAGATTCAAAATTATCCGACGAAGTATAAACAAAAGTTGTAGAGTATAAGTTTACCTACGCGTGCATATAAAGAATGTAAAAAACAGAGCTCATATGCGAAAGTTATGGATTTTAGAAGTTCGGGCACAAAAATCAAGAAAAGTCTGAAATCCGAGGAATTTCGCATGGCTGGTGTTTGGCCATATCACCCTCTTCCAGATCTCCCCCTGTGTCCACCTCGTGTCCGAAGCAGCTTAGTCATCGATGCGTTGTGCAGCCAAGACTCCGACGCATGCCCGGTGACTCCTCGCATCTGAGGCGTTGGACCAGTCCAAAGCCGACATGTGTTGTGCCGCTGTCCAAACCTCGCACCCTCCACCTGGACTTCATTGCTGCTACCACCTGCCCTCCTTTGGATCCTAGCTTCTCCTATAAAAGGGAGGATGCGAGATCTCCCGGGTAATTTTTAGGAAATTGCTACTTTTTACCCCAAAATCAATATTTTAGCTATTTTGACTTCCCCCGAAGCCCCGGTATCATTTTTAACACCCGATAATGGTTCTGATGTGGCCGAAGAGCACGAGAAATTTTCCTTTTCGGTTTGAAGCTCAACCCTCGCAGGGCCCGTTTTCAAGAAAGTTCCCAATTTTCAATGAAGAAAGTTGTTTATTATAACGAAGTGCTGCACAAATTACTATTTTAACCCCCAGTTATATCACGGTGAGTTTCAATACATAGGAACAATTGTATGTTATGTGCGATATGTGCTATATGCTTTTCATTTGTTATTATTACCGCTACTTATGATAGCAAAGTTGTACCTTTGATCATGTGATCAGTGAAAGGACGTAGATTCACGGTGGTACTGGTATGTAGCCTCTAACCATGTAGAGCATGTCTCCGTAAGAGAACGACTTATATTCTATGGTATTGGCAGATGGTTAGATAGGGCTATAAGCTTGAAATCTACTGAAATGCTAACCAGAATTTTTATCTATTATGTGCCATTTGGGCTGAAGCTTTATTGATGTATATCAAGTTTGGAAATTGTTATGTCTCATTGATTGTATATCTTTGAATCAAATCATTAATTAATATGGAAATCTTGTCACATGATTCACATACTCCTTTGTTGTTCCTTGTTCCTCTTTGCTTCTATCATATTGAAGTATACATATGGCATATGAGACATCCCCAATTTCACGGCCAGAAAAGACCGATTTCGTTTATGCTTTTTAAAATAAAATCAGAGTAATCATTTCATTAAAAGTGTTGCGAAATTTGTTCCCAAAGTCAAACATGATCAAAATTTATTCAAACCTTGCTTTAAGAAATATATATTTTTATTTCATAACAAAACCTCGGGATGTCATGTTCCGATACAGATCAAAAGCATAAACAAGACATTATAAGCCTTACAATAGTTATTTATAACTAATGGCCTATAATCCAAAATCACTCATCATCATCATTAGACTCTGCTCGGGGTCCACTACCTGTAATCATAAAAAGCTGAGTGGGTCAGGCTTAGAAGCCTGGTGAGCATATAGGGTTTTCAACCCACAATACATAAATTTATTATGTTTAAACATCAATCAGTCAACCAAATTACCCCAATTACCCATTCCCGTTATCCTCACCTTACGTCCCTAAAACAACTATCACAAGGGACCTAGCCTAAGGATTTTCATTAGGGGTGACAACATTGTTTTCCTACAACAATTTATGTCAAATAGGCACGAAGTCACATCGTCGCCAAGATTTATCTAATAGGCACTACGTCTCATAGTCGCCAGGGTTTACCTAATAGGCATGAAGTCATATCATCACCAAGGTTTACTTAACAGGAACTAACAACATTGATCCCCACATACTAACTTTATATAGTGATCTTACTAGATCTAGCCTAAAGGATCGATATGAACAACTAACTATGAAACTGCTTCAGAAATCCTCTAGCAGCAAACAAGGATCGATAAAGATATTGAATGAATGGACTAAGTTTAACTACGGACCTTTATTCATAAAAGAAAGAACCACAAGACAATTAAGTCAGGGGTAGTTATCAATGCCTAAGATGTGATCTGAATATCATGAGGTATATAACCCCCAGACACACCCTATCCAGCATCGAACATTTCCTAGGCTGTGGTATGAATATCATGAGGTATATAACCCCCAGACGCACCCTATCCGGCAATGGAAACACTAACTAATGCCTAGGTTGTGGTCTGAATATCGTGAGGTATATAACCCGCAGACTCACCCCTATCCGGCATCGAAAAGGAAAACACTGACTAATTCCTAGGTTGTGGTCTGAACCCTCAGACTCACCCCTATCCGGCATTGGAAATGAAAACACTGACTCATGAAGCTCGTCGGATCACTTCACAAAAGAAACGAAGATTCCAAATCTCCTCAAAATAAAAGCATAGGGAAAATACTAATAAAGTACTCCCGTACGCTCCCGTACCCTGATACGTAATAGTGTCAAAAAGAAGAATTAACGGATGAACACATAGTTCAAAAACACCTAAGGAACATATAGTTCAAGAACACTTTATGAACATATAGTTCAAACATACGTACCGATTACGATTCTACTAACGTTCCACTAGACTATCTAAAATAGTCAGTGGCCGTTGTCTATACTCTATTAGATGACTAGATCATCTTAAACATCGATACCTCTCATCACTATATTTTATCACACACCAACTATCTACCCATGTTCTACCCAACATATTTGTAGATAAAAATATATATACAGTTTAAAACTTGTATAGAATATCAACACAACAGTCACCTCAAATAAATAATTAATATATTTACACGTAACACATATTTTAAAGTAAATACTTCATACATATGTGTAAATTGAAAGTGAATATACACTCACTTGATTTGATGATAATCGGACAACAATTCGTTCCTTAAAATGATCGTTTCTGATAAAACCAGGAGTTTTATTAAGAAACCGGGGTCTGCGAGAGTTGGAGCTTCAAAACCGAAAATATAAAATTTTCTGGGTTTTCGGGCACTTCGGGATGTATTCCGGCCTTTAAAAATGATACCGGGGCTTCGAGGGAAGTCAAAATAGTCAAAATATAAGTTTAGGGGTGAAAAATGTCAAATTTCCAAAAGTAGTCGAAAGATCTCGCAGCCCCCCTATTTATAGGGTGCGAGGCCGAGGTCCTCGTGGCTGAGAAGCTTCCACGTAGTACCTGCGAGGTTCGGACACGAAGGGAAGAGGTGGCAGCGAAGGGACGAGGCGCGTGGCAGCAGCGAGGCGAGACACGGAGGCTGGCTACGAGGCTCGGATGTGGCCATGCGAGACTCGGACACGTGGCGGCTTCTGATTGGCCGAGGCTTCGGTTCGAGGGAATAGCGACACATGTCGGATCCGGATTCGGCCACATCCTCGGTGACGCAGTAGTTTCGGCGAGGTGACGTGTCCGGATACTGTTCATGCGAAATTTTTCGAATTTTGAGCCTCGAACTTCTAAAATCTATAATTTTCACATACGAGCTCCGTTTTTGACGTTCTTTATATGCACGCGTAGCTAAAATCATGCTCTACAACTTTCGTTTAGACTTCGTCGGCTAATTTTGACTTTAATTTTAATATTATTATTTTTAACAGACCGGGACAGGAAAATCCGTTACAAATTCATAACTTCTTCATCCGACGTCCGTTTTCATCAGCCTTTTTACCGTTGTACTACTATTGACGAGACCTTCGATTCTCGTTTAGGTTGTGTCGGCTAAATATCGCTCGATCTAAAATTCGAGTATTTAGCTGTCTACTGCTAAGCTAAAACTTAGAAAAATCATAATTGTCGGTTTAACGAATACTATGACTTTCGTTTAGATTGTTAAGGCTAAAAAGCACTTTATCGCAATATTCACTTTTTACGCTTCCCGGTGCTTTGCCGGTTTCATTGCGAAACTTCGACAGGTCATAACTTCTTCGTTATAACTCGGATTTCGGTATTCTTTATATCTCCGGAATCCTTGTTTCGGCTACTAAAACTTTCTTAAAAGATATAGGATTTTTATAATATTTATTTTAAAGGTTTATTTTCATTATTAATTAATTAAATCATAATAATTAAGCAAATAAGCATATAATTCACATAATATTCACATAATTCGTCTTTGTTACTTCAAAATGAGTTACAAAGGTTGACCTAGACTATTACAACTTTATTAATGCTTTTAGCCCAGAAACACGGGCGTTACAGCATAACATTATATTGTATCTATTGTTGAACTCACTAAGCATCACCGCTTAGCCTCTCAGTGTTTAATGAATTGCAAGAGACAAGTAATCAGTATAATCATATATACTGATAGAAGATTTTGAATAGTTTGGAATATTTTATTTGTATATTCGTATGTATAAAACTATAGTATCTTGGGTAGTTATGTAATATATAACATAGTCTTAATAGTCATTTTGTATCCCGTCGTTTGTAAATAAATTATCAATGTAAAATATTATTTGTGAATATGCATGTAGCATGTTTTGGAGTAACAACTGTTTCAGAAATATGAAAGTTTGAGTCTTTCAATCAAAGCTTGGATCAAGAGGAGGCTTTTGGATCTAGAGATTCTTCAGAGTTTTTCTTCAGTTGGAGGTAAAAAGATGCGAGCTTGACCATAACTTGATGAGATCTTGTTTTAGGGAATTTTTAGGGTTTTCTTCCATCTATCTTGTGTCATGGAGTGATTTGTGCATGGCTTGAGGTTGGAACCTTAGATCTGGACTATGAGTGGCTGTGTGAGTCCATAGACTCGAGCTTTAGTGAGCTGGAGGCAAGCACTTGTGCATCTAGCCCTTGTTGGTGCATGTACTAGCATTATGAGGCTTATATGCCATGTATGAACGTAATGCTTGTAGCTTTACGTGCTATTCGAGCCTTAGTAGGATACATCTAGAGTATGGGGTTGTAGATCTTCTTAGAATCGTCTGATTGAGAATTTAGTTTGAATGGACTCTGTGAGTCAATGAGCTAACTCGATGATTCGGTGAGGGTTGTCCCATTGAGCTTGATCATGCGATAACTCGGCGAGTTGGGGGTCACCTCGACGAGCTAAGTTAGACATTCATGAAATATCTGAATAAACGAGTGGACTCAACGAGTCACATGGGTGCACTTGGCGAGTCTGGTCAAACATGGACTGTTGACTCGAGTTTGACTTCTGTTGACTTTAATGTTTGGTCAACATGAGTATTGGAGACCATGGAGGGGTAAAATGGTCTTTCATCCAATTCAAGAGTTAAAGAGAGAATAATAACATTTAGTTACTTAGAGTCATGAATCAAGTATTAATTAGAGATATGTACCCTATGTGGCAGGCGATGGCTAGTTTGAGGTTCGAGTTCGAGGTGTAATTGATTGCGTGTTTCAAGGTGAGTCTTCTCACTATACTTACCATGAGTGGTATCTTTGTGTGACTAAGATGTCTTATATATTTATATTGAGTACTATGATATCCTGCATTATGTCTATGTGATTTATGTTGTGTATTATCATGTGCTTATTGAGATGGGACCAGAGGGTCTACCCGAGTTATGGGACCCAAGGGTCCCACTGAGACACATTGACCGGATGGTCTCACTGTGTTATGGCCTCGAGTTTCTAATGAATTTTGTGTGGTATTTTGGGGAACTCACTAAGGTTCATGCTTACCGTGTGACGTGTTATGTGTTTCAGGTTTTTCTCAGGATCGCAAGAAGGCACCGACTTGATTGTATACACCAGTGAAAGAGTTTTTTGTCAATTAAATAAATGAGATTTTTGTAAAATGTGTTACGAGAATTATACGATTTTAAATGCAAATTTTATTTGAAAATTTACGGTGTTACAATGTTGAATATAATATGACAAAAATTTAATGATTCAAATTATTTTTTAACTAAAAAAATTATTCAATTTGTTTATGATCCTTAATTTTTTATGATATAAAAATATTTAGACTCAAATATTTTATAATCCCTAGTTTTTTCTTTTATAATTCAAAACAAAATGATTAATAATACATAAAGATTAATAATTTTTTTGAATAAAAACTATATTTAACTGAATATATTATTGATCAAAAATCATTACAATTCAAAATAATTTGATTCAAATTTTTATGATCCAAAAATAATATGATTTAAGAAAAGCATGAACGGAAAATATTATGATCTTTAATATTCTTCTTATTTAAAATTTTATAATTATTAAACATTATAAACTCAAACCGATATTTAGTTTAAAAAACAAAAATAAAATAAAACAAAACAAAAAAAAATAAAAAAATAAAAACAAAAATAACGAACAACACTAGTACCTTCAAGTATGTAGTAAAAATATTTAAAAAGATAAAAAAAAAAAAAAAAAAAAAAAAAAAACCAAGAAAAAAGAGTAAATTACACGATTCGTCCAAGTGTCAAATTGCACATTTAGTCTCTATTTTGAAAAATTAACTTTGACAATCCCTAAAATGTTCTTTTCTCACCCGGACAATCCTTGACGAACTTAAAGTGACAATTTTATCCTTTTTATTTATTTTTTGATATAGTTTTTGATTTGTTTGTTATTAACAATTTAAAGGAAAAATAAAAAGTAAATTAAAACAAAAAGTGAACCTACCACCATAAACATTTATTCTATACCCTAACCCCACCCAAAAATGCTTCATCGGTTCATCTTCTAGAGTGATGGGTCGCCAGAAACCACACCTTTCAAATACCACCTGCACAAAAAATACGTAGTCAGAAAAGCTTATCTTCTCTGATCATACCATTATCTTCGCACCTTCGTTGCCGTCTCTACATGCATATCGCTACCCTCCTACACATACTAGTCGGGAACCACCCCCTTCGAACACCACCTGCTAACACCACCAATATTTTTTGACACAACCACCTTAAACACTGCTTTCTCCCTTGTCATCCAATGGTGAAACCTTCTTCTGTTTTCTCACTTTGATCGATACCAACATATCAAGAACACGAAGACCCTCATTGGTGGTGGACCAGTTCTTTCTCTCTGTATCTCTCATATCTAATGTCACGAACCTCTGGTGACCATCACTTTAGGCGGCCATATTCTCACCCTTGTCATCGTACTGCGCCGACCATCAAGAAACCCCTCAGAAGTCAAAGGTTCGACCTCAACAATCTATCTTTGATCTTAAAACAACCCTCAAAGAGAAGCCTATGTTGAAGTTTCAGGCATAGGTTCCTTTCCTCAAAGATCTCGTGATTCAAGTATCAGGTTCCTCGATCTGGTGATGGTGGACAAGATTATGTTTGATTTTTCATGTTCTTCGACAAAAAAAAAAAGATTCAGGGTGAGCACTAGAGGCATCGATCTGAATCTTGGTTTCTCTCCTATCACATGTGGGTTAGAGTTTGTAGATTTAGGATTTGGTTATGTTTGATTTGCATATATTGGATTTAATTTTTGAGGTGTAGGTTTGATTCAAATTTCAAGTTCATTAGTTTGGGGAGGAAATGGGTGAGAGGGGTTTAATGGTGGTTGAATATGAGCCAGAAGAGAGATGTGTGTATTTGTATGTGTGTGTAAGAGAGAGAGAGAGATGACAATGTGTTTATGATGGGGCTTACTATACTTTCATTAAATAAAAATATTTTTTAAATTTTAAAATTAATCAAACACACTGTTGAGTCTATTGGGTTGCATCATGGGCTCGGTCCATAGCCTAGTTTGAATGCCGGTATTGGCCTGTCCAGCCGTGCATTATTTTGTATTAGGGTTTAGTATATAAACTGCATGCATGCAGACTTAGATATTAGCGCTTTCATTGTTTTTATTTCATATCTATTGTAAACCCTAGCTCGCCTCTACAGCGGAAATTTTTCATCGAGCTCTACTGAGGCGTGAATCAGTTTTGAATCATAAGCATAAGTTTGATTATGTTTTGTGTTCTTTCTCATATTGATCTTAAACTGTTTGATTACTTTTATCGTACTTGTGAAAGATCTAATCGATCTAAGAGTTTTTGAACTCATCAATTGGTATCAGAGTAGGAGACTGTGTAATCCATACACACCTCTTCTGTCGAAGAAGCTCATAGGGTTTTAATTCTGCATTGATTGATATTTATTGAGCCGTCACTCATTATTGATATATCTCATTAATTGTTAATCTAACCCTAACAAAATATTACAAGTCTGATATTTTACAGGTTTTTGATCAAAAGTATTTACAATGTCCATGGACCTTTCACAAACCAATCCGATCAATATTTCCAATAGCATAGGTTCTACAACAAGAATACCAATCTTGTATACGCAAGACTATGAAGTTTGGACGCATCACTTTGAAGACTTGGTGATTGGATCGGAGGATAATAGATATCTAATCTGGGAAGCAATCACTTCAGGCACATTTGCTCACTCGAGCACGTCAAAGATTGTTAAAACACAGAAAGAATACAATCATCTTGTTAATGACATCAAAGACATTCCTCAGGATGAAAAAGAGAAGTTTCACTGCAACATCAAAGCTCTACGGATGATAAGGTTTGCTCTACAATAGGATACGTTTCGTTTAGTGAGTTCTTGTGCTACAGCTAAGGAGATCTGGGATAGATTGAAGGAATTATATTACACAGATGAAGATCTGGAACACTCTATCCAAACTCTTTTGTTATGTGAGTTCGGTGACTTTAAGCAGAAGCCTGAAGAAATACTTGTTCAAACTTTCAATCGATTCAATCATCTTTTTGAGTAAGATGATAAAGCATGGAATTGAAAGAAAGGTAATTGAACAAAAGGTCACTTTCATGAATGGCCTCAGATCTGAATGGATGGCTGTTGTATCAACAGTAAAGGCTCATGAACAGTTCAAGTCCTATTCTCTGGCAAAATTGGTGGGTATTTTAAAATCCCATGAGAATGCTTTATCAAAGGAAATGAATGTGGTCTCGGGTCTGGGTTCTTTAGATCTTGTCTCCAAAGGAAAGAGTTTGGTTGAAGAAGAAGAGGAATGTGATCTTGCTGATTTTGATCTAACCGGAGAAGAATACGCCATGATGGTGTCAAATCCCAGAAAATTCATTAAGAAGAAATTCCCAGCCAACAAGAACCGAAACTGGAAGGGAAGTTATAGCGCTGAAAGGATCAAGGAGGAACCGAAGATGGGGTCAAATTCAGAAGAGTCAAAGAAGGAAGCTAAAGTTAGAGGAGACTCAAGACCCAACTATCATTACTGTGGAGGCAAAAATCATTTTGCTAAAGATTGTATGCTGAGAAAGAAAGAAGAAAACACAAACAAACAAGATGAAGAAGCGAGCCTCCTAAGAAGATTTGAGGAAATAAAGAAAAGAAAGTCTGTTGTTAATAACTCTACCATGAATGATTTGATTGTGCATGGTACAAATAACAGTTATGAATTCGGTGGTGTGGAGGTCTGTTCCACTGATTCTGAGGATGACGAAGTAAGGAAGCCTACTCATGGAAAAGTTATGCTGGCAAAAGCAGAACATGCAACGGGAAGATGTTTTGTAGTGACCGAGGGTGTGTCCCAAATGAGAGAATACACAACTGATGGGAGAGTTGAAGAAGAGAGAGAGAGAGAGAGAGAGAGAGAGAGAGAGAGAGAGAGGACAGATGTTTTGCTGCCAAGCCTGTTAGTGCTCAGATCAACGAATGTGATGAGTTGATCAAAAAGGTACAAGATATTCTTACTTCTCTAAAAATACCTGCTAATAATTATGAAAAGGAATTAAATAATCTAAAGTCAAAATTCTCTAGCATAAGTAGCAGTCTCACCCAAACCCGTGTCACAAACTCTAACCTAACTGATCAAATCAGCAGGATTTCTTCAAAGAGTGAGGAACGAAGAATGTGGATCGAGTAGAAGGAAAAGGAGTTAATTAGATCTAAAGATGATTCTATTTATTTGCAGAGAGACAATCTTAAACTTCTTAAATAGAGAAATGTTTTTTGTTTAATTGCTAAGAGACTCTATTTTAACATCACCCAGTTGCATCTTGATTGTGAAATAGGGGAGAAGATACATTGTATGATTTTGCCTTTCCTTGAATTAAAGGAGGATGAAATTGATGTTGAAGCCTACAACTGTGAAAGTGTTGTATCTTCTGATGAAGTGTCCCCGGCATACAAAATAGGTTTGGACAAAATCGAATCCTACATAAAGTCCAAGGACCACAAGGACATGCTCAAAAATCTGTTAGATAAAAATGATAGATTGAAATTGAGAGCCGAAATTATACAAAAATTTGACTCCTTGAATGCCAATTTAAGTTCAGAAAACAAAATTGATGTTGAAAATACATCTGAACTTAATGAGGATGATGACATGAGTGAAATTTTTGTAGAAGATTTGGTAGACTGTTCTGAATTAGCCAAAATGAACCCAAGTCCCATAAGAACCTAATTTCTGAAAACTCTGTTGAGTTTGCTCATTCCTCCACTGACAAGTCCAAGGTTCTCAAAGCTAAAGTTGTTGTGTACCAAAAGGTTCAAACCACTCCAAACTAAGTCTACACAGTGCCGGGAATCACTCCACAACAAACTGCAGAGTTAACTACTATGGTAGAAGAAGATAATGCTGGTGGATGTGATGAATACTTTTGGTCGGCCCCAATAGACAATGCAGATGAGACGAAGGGTCTTTCTCAGAAAACCTCATGGAGGGTAAAAGGTAGATACATAACTGAACCGCGAAATGATCCTACAAAGTATGATGTGCCAAGCACAAGCGGAACTAAAACTCCTTTGGATGAACCTATGCAAACCAGTAGTGATACTTCTTCAGCAAAAAGCGCATGTTGTGCACATGCTTCAAAACGAAAGGCCAACATTCACAGAAATCCAAAACAGGTGGCTGATCGTAAGCATCAAAGAAATCTGAGATACAAGAAGAATCTCTCAGAGAGAAAACAGTTTTGGAATTCTCAAAATCCTGATTTTGTAAGGATTGAAAGGAAGCAAAAATCACAAGAAGACTCAAGGAACCGAAAGGATGGTTTGGATCCTTCGACCTACAGGAATTGAAAGGATGGTTTTGGTCCTTCAACCAACAGGAACCGAAAGGATGGTTTTGGTCCTTCAACCGACAGGAACCGAAAGGATGGTTTCGGTCCAACGACTGAAAACAACCGAAAGAGCGATTTCGGTCCCTGATCCTACAATAACCAAAATGAGAGTTTCGGTCCCTCATCCTAGAGTCATAAGGGGAGGGGGCTAAGTGTGTGTAAATCAAGGTGTTCTAGAGACAGAAAGTGAAAGAGAAGAAGAGTGTGTCTGTGTGTTTGTGTGTGAATCACATATGTATGGATCATCATTCATATTTTCGATTACATCATAGGTTCATATTCTTCTTCTCCTCCTACTATATTTGATCTTGCATTATCCACTTGGTACGGATTTCGCACCATCAAGTGGATCTGATTGATACATCAATCAAAATTTGGGACTTACAGTTGGTATCAGAGCTTGGACTGTATCAATCATTTTGGCAATATCTGCAGCGTTTTTTACTTTTTCTTGAAGGATTTTACGTTTTTGGATATCTATTGAAAAAATATTGCTGGTTTGTTCTTTGCATTTTTAATAAAAATGACTTTTTGATCGAGTTTTGGAGCTAAAAAGGTGAAAAATCGTGTTTTTTTTTTTGGCAAAACTGGGCGTTTTTGGCTTTAAACTGCTCATCAATTTTTGGATGTGAACATGTTCTCGACTGTAATCTCCTTGTATTTACGGCTGTAAACTCTTTTCGACTATAGAGCTCTATTTTTGGTTGTAAACTCGTTTACGGCTAGGGTTTCACGCTTGTTTACAGCTAGGGTTTCACATTTTCAGTCAGACCTCAGTCTTCACGACGGCCGCCGAAATCTCGGATTAGGTTTCCTTGGCGTTTTTGGATTCCAAAGATTTTTTGGCCTAACTCATTTGGGGTCTCTAATTATCGGCCCAGCATGTGTCTAGCCCACGTGTGCAGTCAACAATTCGCATGTGTGGTCTAGTTCAGTCAGCATCAAATATTCAAAAATCTTTGTGGGAGTAAGATTCGAACCCGGTTCTCTCACTCACACAACCCACACCTTACCAATTGATCTAGCAAGCCAAATATTAAACATCTTCCCTGATTAATTCAAATAGCTTCGAAATTTCGCTTCTATTTTCGGATTTTTAACAATTTTAACCCTAAAATAAGTTTTCTGAATTTTAAATTTCCTTTTTCAACCCAAACTTTTGACTTCTAATTTTTTATTATGATTTTTAACTTTTGAACTCAAAAATTGACTTTGACTTTCAAGTTTGAGCTTTGACTTTAAACTTTGACTTTCTCGTTTAACCTTCAATTTTTCACTTTTAGCTTTTTAGTTTGATTTTTTTAATTTCACTTTTAAGGTTAACTTTTCAGGTTTATAGTCAAAAGGCATTTTTGATAAACAATGAGTTCTTCAAACATTACCGTCAATGAAGTTTCATGCTCTCAATCTTGTGAAACTATGATTAAATTTCTTTGTGAACAAAATGATTTGCTAAAAATGGAAACTGAGAACTTGAAATATGAAGGATATACTCTTACGAAGGTCCAAAAACCCTTAAAAACACAACTAGAGGCCAAAACTAAGGATTTTAGAAAATTCAAGAGGAATATAGCAATAAATGTGAAAATTATGACTATGTTAAGAGACAGCTTGCCGAATTAACTGTCGAATTTGATGTGTCAAGTGAGGTAGTTGCTTCTATGATAGAAAAACAACTAAAATTTAGAGATAATCAAAATAAGGGTCTTGGTATAATAGTGTTCCACCTCCCTTTAATGACAACTATAACCCACCCCTTGAGATCAACAAGGAAGAAATGTAGGCTCAGTATGTCCATACCCCTGTGCCTTCTTCAGTTAAGACTAAATCATCTGGGCCAACTGAGAATATTAAGGTGAACGTTTTTGATGATTCTACTTCTTGTGCAGGTAAAGTAGTGGAAGATAAGAATAAGGAGAACTCTGTTGAACAAACAAATGACTCCTTAAACTCTGAATTTGTTGCTTCTAATCAACCTATTGTTGGTGAATACAGGCCACCAATTCAAGCTAAACAGAGTGCCTATTCCAAGTGTGCTTCTGGGAACAATCAAAGACAAGGCAAGGGTATGCCACCAGGGGTAGGCAGAAACAACACATACGTGAAGAAACAATCATGTTTTCACTGTGGAACACCAGGACACATTACCATAAATTATCCTAATCGCGCATACGCTCCTTGCTATGCACAAAGATGGCAGACCGCGCCAAAAGGAAGATTTTCCACAAGAAACTCTTCGAGGAATTGTTCAAACAATGGTGACTGGAACGCGCAGAAGGCCAAGAATCAAAATCCCAAAGTCAAGAAGGGAATACCGGCCAAGAAGTCCAATCCAAGAGATGATCCGGTGAAACCAATACCAGTTAAATCAAATTCAAAATCAAGTGTTGAGGCACCTATTCGCTCGAATAAGAAATGGGTTAAACCCAACTATAGATGGGTACCAAAGGTTCAATCTCCCAAATCATCTAATGATTCTAACATTTCTTCATATTTTTTTTGTGATAAGTAGAATATGTCATGGGAGATAGTACCTTACAAGGATGACAAAGGTTGACCCAGTTTCAAAATGGACTGGGTTCCAATGACCAACTGATCCATGTCTATATTGGCGTAGCTATGGATGCATATCATCAGCCTTTGGTTTGTTGATAGTGGCTGTTATAGGCACATGATAGGGGACATCTCTGAACTTTACAACATTCATAAATTTGTTTGAGAGTATGTGTCCTCTGTAGGAAGGGAAGAAAGGAAAGGATCACACATGGAGTTTTGTGCTTAACAGTGTAAAGAATTTTCTGTGACATCCCCAAAATCACGGCCAGAAAAGACCGATTTTCATTTATGCTTTTAGAATAAATTCAGAGTAAATCCTTTTGATTTGAAAGAGTTGCGGAATTTGTTCCCAAAAACAAAACATGATAAAACAATGTTTACCAAAGCATTTCATAAAAGAAATGTATTTTTGATTATATAATCAAAACTCGGGGTGTCATGTTCCGATACAGACCATTAAGCATAAACAATAACATTACAAGTCATTCAACAAATATATACATATACAGACTTGTAAACAAAACAACTTGATGGTTCATCCATTTTACGCCCTTGCGCCACTTCCTGTAATACAAATAAAACTGAGTGGGTCAGGCTTGGGAGCCTGGTGAGCATATAGGGTTTTCAACCCACAATAAATAAATTATATTTAATTTCACCAACCAATCACTATCCCGATTACCCATTCCCGTTATCCTCACTTTACGTCCCTAAAAGAACATCTATCTCAAGGGACCTAATCTAGGATTTTTATCGGGACAGACATTACTGCTAAGGGGTTTCCTCAACAATAGATATCCTAAGGCAACCATGAGGGGGATAGAGTACACCGGTGAACACATCGTTCACAACACCTACAGGTTATGAACCTGCTAGCGTTCCACGAGACTGTCTAGAAGGAGTCTGTGGTCGTTATCCACACTCCGCTGAATAACTAGGTCAACAACAACAACAACATCGAGGCCTCTCATCTGTTTATTACAGACCAACTATCTACCCATGTTCTACCCAACATATTAGTAGATAAAAATATACATTTTTATAGATAGTTTAAAACCTGTATATCATTTTCATTCAATATATATTCCACACAACAGATGAGGCATACCCACATAACACGTATTTCATAGAAAACAAATCAGATCTATGTGATTAAAGAGAGTGAATATACATTCACTTACATAACAACAAAACTATACACATAACACGTGTTTCGTATAAAATACTTCATAATTATGCGTTAGAAGAAAGTAACTACACACTCACTTGATCAGAAGATGATCAGAGAGCACTACGGCTTGTAGAAGTAGTAATCCTCAGCAGATCTGGAAGATCTCTACAAAAATCGAACTTCTCGCGGGCAGAGCTTCGGCTCGGAAACCGCACTTCTCGGGATCTTCGGGATCTCGAGACTTGCTTTGGGACTCGGGAATATTACCAGGGCTTCGGGGTGGCTTCGGGGGTAAAAATGCAGAGCTTTGGCACAAAGAGGAGAAGAAATGAGCAAGAATACTCGGACCCCTCCCATCCTATTTATAGGAGGCTGATGCCTCGGAGTACGCGGGGCGTACGCCTGTACGCGGGGCGTACGCCTGTACGCGGGGCGTACGGGCTCCGAAATGCGTCACTGCATGCGTCATCCGAAGTGTCGACACTCTGGCTGTACGCGGGGCGTACTCGAGTACGCTGGGCGTACTCCGGATGAGTCCGGTGACTCGTCTTCGGATAAGGCCAGATTTTATAATTAAATTTAATTATAAATTATTTAATAAACTTCGAAAATTCATATCTTCTTCATACGAACTCCGTTTTTGACGTTCTTTAGATCAACGCGAAGGTGAGACTACGCTCTACATCTTTCGTTTAGACCCCGTCGGCTAATTTTGACTTTATTTTTATTATTTATTTTTAATAGGCCGGGACAGAAAATTTCGTTATAAATTCATAACTTCTTCGTTTGACGTCCGTTCTCGCCTAGCTTTTTATCGCTTTGATACTAAAAACGAGATCTTCGATTCTCGTTTAGATCACTAAGGCTAAATATCGCTCTTACGTAAATTTCACTTTTTATGTTATTCAGCGGTGCCAGTTCTGTCGTGAAACTTCGACAGGTCATAACTTCCTCGTTATAACTCGGATTTCGGCATTCTTTATATCTTTGGAAACCTTGTTTCAACTACTACAACATTATCTAAAGATATCAAGTTTATTTGACACTTAAATTTTGATGCTTATTTTTATTCTTAATTAATCAAACCACATAATTAAGCAATTAAGCACAAAACACATAATACTCAAATAATACACTTATATTATTTCAAAACGGGTTACAAAGGTTAACCTAGACTATCACATTGCTAAAAATGGCAAGCCCAGAAACACAAGCGTTACATTTTCGGATCTTTTTTGAGATTATACGTGTTGTTCTCAGACCTTCTGGATGAAAATTCAATCAGTGACTTACGATTTGAGCTTTATTCTTGATACTCCTGAGTTTATATTAAACTGATTCGTTTTGAAGACAATCTTTTATTTTCTTATAGTTTTTTGTTTGAAAGTTTTATTAATTGGGAAATGATATGATGTATAGTGCTAAAGGAAAATTTATGATGTGTGTAATGCACTAAAGCCGAATTGTCTAGACTATGTGTTCAATGTGCTAGTAGGCATAAAGGATTCAAAAGTACTAGACTTAGCTTGACAATGAAAGGACTAGACAATATAAACTTAAATAGTTTCATTTGGACTGACCATACGATGCTCAGGTAGATTGAGCAGTGAGATAAACATGGGAACCTGCGAGATACACTAAAAGTTAATTATCTAGAACTATGGCTCAACATTTCCTTAATGTGTGGACTCATGTCCTTAATTCCGATACTAATAGGGTGACTGAGGGCTTCTGATAAAGTAGGTATGTAGGAAATTATTTTCTTGCTTTCTATCTGTTAGTCATATGTTGCCTCGTTTGCATGATTGGAACATATCCGACCTGGAATGCAACATATGCAACTCTATATCTATGCATCTTCTTATTTATGCAATTATTTATGTCTATTAGTCATATGTTGTCCCCTCTGTGTGATTAGAAGATCTGACCTGGGACACAGCATATACACTCTACTATCTCTCAAATCCTTTATCTATCTTAATCATATGTTTTTCCTTCTGCATGGATGGAAGACATCTGACCTGGGATACAACATATGCATTTCTATATCTAACTTCTCTATAAATGATTGAATATTCACCTAAAGTAAGGAGTTATTTGGAATTTCTTGATTATCGGGGTATATCGGGAAGTGGGAAACACGTTCTAGTGTATCTAAAATTAAACAAATTAAAAGATTGTCTGTTCATCTTGCTGCTGAATTTAAGTGGACAACAATATCATTGGTCATCATCAGCTAAATGTCTATTTAAGTATATAGGTACAACTTTCTTGTCACTTATAACCAGTCCAATTTGTCAACATACTTTGTGTTTAAGTGGACCACAATACCAGTGATTGACCAGATCTAGACATGCAGGCGTGTGCTGATAATCGAGATGGAATTGCTTGACAACTTTGATCCCTAATATTTTTGTTTTTATTAAATTTGTTCATAGGTTTCCTCTAAGCACAATTTTAGGGGGAGAATTAAAAATTAAAAAAATAATCAAACAAAAATTAGAAAACCAAAAAATCCTAAATTATTGTTATTTCTGATTTATTTTATTTTTTTCAGAAAAATCAAAATTCCAAAAATATTTTTGTTTCTGTTTTATTTTATTTTTTCAGAAAATATGAAAAAAAATCCAAAAATATTGTGTGCTAAGTTTTCTTTTAGTTTTGTTTTTATCTCATATTTTTCTTTGTCTTGAAAAAGTGAATTCAGATGAAGATGAGACTCATGGAGATTGTATCGAGATTGTCTAAGCCAATGCTTCATCTGTGATTGTCGAAGAATTATCATTCGAAGGAACAAGAAATGAAGATTATTCTTTCAACATTCAATCTTTTAACCCCAAGAGCAAGGTGAAGCTGTACTTGAAGATTATGTGACAGATTGCATTGAAGCCTCCTCAATCAGTTTGATGCTATCTATGTACCTTCTGAAGTGATCCAGAAGATTCGTTCTCTCTGAAGATTCTCAAGCTGAAAGCGCCATTTTCAAGAATCTCTACATGAAGCCTCCTCTCCCAATGTTCGTTCAAAGTTAAATTCTAAAGAAATGCCCATCCGTTCAAGATGAAGTCATTCAGCTAGAAGATTCAGTTGTTCTTCTTGATGTTGTGATGAAAATGAAGATTAAAGCTGAAGCCAAGCTCTAAATGAAGATTGACAAAAAAAGCCAGCTACATTTTTAGGGGGAGTTTGTTGGGTCAAAAGAAAAGAAAGCTATAAACCAAGCGGGAGATTTTTGGGTTTAAAAATACAGTCTATACTTTACTTTTCTAAGCTTTAATAGTTTTTGGTCTAGATTCAAAAACAACCTTGGATTTATCGTTCATGTAGTGTTTCCGGTTGGGTGTATTAGCGGCTATAAACACATTTACAGCTATAAACATGTTTGTAGCCACTGTTGCCTATATATATAGTGTCAGTAGATTCATAAGGGGATGGGGGCTAGGTGTGTGTAAATCAAGGTGTTCTAGAGAAGGAAAGTGAAACATAAGAAGAGTGTGTGTGTGTGTGTGTGAGAGAGAGAGAGAGAGAGAGAATCTCACATATATGGAGCATCATTCATATTATTGAATACATCATAGATTCATCTTCTTCTTCATCTGATTGATACATCAAGAAAAATGTGACACTTACACTGCGATGTGTAGGGAGCAGAGAAGTTGTGACTGATACCTTTGGAAACCAAGAAACTATTCAAGAGATGATTAGTGAACTCAATTTCGTTGTCACTTTGGACTTTGCGAACTGGTAGCTTGATTTGGAGTTTAATTTCTTTTATGAATTTTATCAGAACATATGGTGTTTCGGATTTGAGTCTCAAGAAGAAGACCCATGTGAAGCGAGTAAAATCATCAACTATAACCAGTATGTGCTTCTTGTGATAGAGATTGGCTACAGTAGATGGACCGCATAAATCATTATGTAGCAGCTATACGGGTTCAGAAATTGATGAATTAATAACCAGTGGATGACTTCCCTTTGATTGTTTTCCACACTCACATGCGGGAAAGAGTGTATCATTGTTTTACTTCAAAAGGGGAAGACCTTGGACAAGGTCTTCTATGAAAAGGTTGTTGATATACTAGAAGTTCAGATGAGCTAATTTATGATGCCATAACCAGCTAACTTCGGATACTGCTTTCGAAAAAAAGATTAACTGTGATTTCCCAATGATCAATGAGCATCCAAGGGGTACATGGTCCCTTCGAACTTGGATTTGATCAAACAAGTGCTTCTATTGCTTGTCATGATGTAGCAGCATTCATTATCGAACTCAACCCAATAACATGCTTTGCATAGTTGGCCTACACTGAAGAGATTATGCTTGAGGCCTTCTACATAACAAACCTTTTGTATTGAGAAGTTCCCTGTTATTAATACGATGTAACCTCGGATGATACCGTTCAAGTTGTTACCAAAGGTGACATGTCTTCCATTACATATAGGCTTGAAATCCCGAAGGTATTCTAACCTTTCGGTCATGTGCAAGGAGCAGACACTATCGATCAGCCACTCATCTTCTTGTTCCTCCTTGCACAATTCATATAAAAATCAATGGGTTAGTTTGGGCACCCAAACAAGTTTGTAGCCCGAAGACAAACCAGAACTTTTTGGACTAGATGCATCAGTACAATGTTCACGGACAGGTTTTGTGTCGATATTGAGACCTAGACCTAGGTGTTTATGAAATTTTGGAGTGTTACCAGGTTTTGAAGGATTACGAGGCTTCGGATGATCACTAGGTTTTGGAGGATTATGAGGTTTCAGATGATTATGAGGTTTTGGAGGATTACGAGGTTGGACTTGATATGGCCTTTTCTGATGATAAAATCATAAGGTAAGTTTTTTCTTATTTAGCCAGACACCGTACCTGGTCGGCGGTCCGGGGGGTGTGGTGTGAGGCTTGTGACCAGTCCGAGAGTGATACTTGACTTATTTTCCCTTGGGATTTGAAAAACTTTGAGCATTTAACTTCCTCCTAGGTTTTATCCTTTGGATGGACCGACATGAAATTTCTAAAGTGGGAGTCGACAAAATTCCTTACCTTTTTGGATCATCAAAGGAATAGTTTTGAAAGCTATATCTTTTAAATGATTTGACATTCCTTTGGGATTTGTCATAAGAGTTAGAAAAAGTTTTTACTGTATAATCCCTTTTCTCTAAAACTTTGACTGTAGTGCCTTTTGAAATACAATTAGAAGAAATAGATTTTTCATGACCTTTTGTTTTGAAATAGATTTATCAAGATTTTGTTTTGAAACATTGATTTGTGTGAGTGTTTTGTTTTTGAAATCATTTTCCCACTTTTTACCACGGGATCTAAGTTCCTAGTTGAAAACGTGTTTAGCATGAGTATTGGGAGAACCGTAGTCCAAAGCGTTCAGTTGCGGTTTCTTGGAAGACTTTCATTGTTTTTGAAAACGTGGACTTGAGTCATATGAAAAAGAGGATTCAGGACTCTGAGTGCATTGACCGAATTCAAATATTTCTATGGGCAACTCATGGATAATAGGTTGAATGGTCATGGTGCTCTTGACTATGGTATGTAGTAAAGAAGATTGAACTACAATAGAGTAAGTCAAGGATGATTCTTTAGTGGTACACCTTGTGGAAGGTAATTGAGAAGACGGTTATCCGAGACTGTAGTGAGAGGAACTGCGGCCTGAGGATAAATATAGACAGATCTCAAGAACATCGGGTCCTTCCATAAGGATTTCTTCATCACAAACTGAAAAGGCCTAAGAATTGGGATAAATTGTGCCAGTGATGGGATCTTAATCATATGGATGATCCGAGGTTTCAGGAAGAATTTCCTCGAGGACACTATTATTGATCTGGTTATGAAGTCTACCAAAGTGGACTCTAATGTCTTCGGGAAATGCTTTGTCAGTGACTAGAAAGTGAAACTCTCTATGAGGAGGGACATAGGAGCAGTCTTTGTTAAAGCGGGATGATGAGTCCTTTGCAATGGAATACCCATTGTACCAACCCCAATTGTACATATTGTCAACGGTTCCATTATTAACAAGGTTTTCAATGTCTTCGTTTTCAGTAAACAATTTTTCGATTACCATATTCAAACGTACAATTTCTTTTTGTGCTAGATCCCTCTGATTTAAAGCTATTCCTAGTTGGGTTTCACATAACATTCTTGCATCCTTTTCTAATGCTAAGTCTATTTCTAACACGGCCACTTTGAGTCTTTTGTCTTCTAGTCGTACTCCTACATGGAACATTTCTTGGGATGCAATGTTCTTCTCATCTACGGCCTTATTATAGTCTGAAAGGACGGTAGCACAAGTTTCATCAAGGTTGTATAACAAGGGTTGACAATCATTAATGCTATAATTAAGAGTTTGAATCATAAGTTTTACCTGCTCAACAATACTTAGAGTTCCATCTTTGTCCATGAAGCAGTAGTTTTTTTCCAGCTTTGTCGAACCATATTCATTAGCATTTTACAGCATACAAATTTTTCACTTGTCCTTGATGTCGAAGTCTTCATCCTCGTCCCCTAAATACCATACTTGATGATCTCTTTCACCTGGACCACATATGCCCTTCCATTTTCCTTATCATCCATCTCTTGTGCCATTATGAGATAAAAGGGTTTCTCATTCACCACATTGGCTTTACAATATTTAGCGAAGTGCTTTCTTTGTTGAGCTCGTGACAAATGACAACATCATCTTTAACTTCGGTTGAGGGACCAAAGTCAGTTGGCTTGATAGGTTGTGGTGCCTCCTTGGCTTGATGAGTGCTCAAAGGTTGCAGAGATTAGTGAGAGTGTTTGGGGTATCAAGGTTGATTCTTTTGTGAGTTGATGTTTCGGTTAAAGGGTGGTTTAGTGAACTACTGATTTGTGCGAAAGGAGGTTGGAGGTAGTCGGTTGAACTGTTGACTAACAAGAGAAATTGCATTCATGAATTCTTCTTCATCATCGTACTGTGTATCAACTTCGTAAGACTAAAGAAGGTTGTCATAATAAAGAGAGTAAGGTTGAGGAGTTATGCGTTGCGGAGTATGAGCAATAAGAGCAAGTGAACCTCCAAAGAATACAAAATCCTTGAGCACAGTTGATTCTTGTGCTTGGAGTTCTCCATACAGTTTGTAGAGAGAGTGTGAGTGAATCTTCCTATCACCTTGGACTATTATTTCCGCGGCAGTCCGGTGTTTCCCCAAACCATTAAGAAACTGAAGATTGGTTTCAATGTTGCTTTCGACAGTGCTAGCGTTCAACAACTTGGTGACAATGAGGTTGAATCTTTTGAAGGAGTCCTGAAGACTCTCACCAGGATGAGCTTTGAAGTTGTTAAACTTATTGAGTGTGGTGGTGAGCTTCTTGTCTTGAGCATGCTTAGAGCCTTCATATAAATTTTTGAGAACCTGTCAGATCTCTTTGGCTTATTTTCAGTTCATTATGATATCAAAGTTTTCTAGGGCCACTCCACATGAGATCTCATAGAAATTAATAGCATCACTTTCTATTTTGTCAATATCATCATTAGTGGGACGGTTCATTGCGGTTTGACCTCCACCAAGTATGGCTTGAGCACCATCAGCTTGAACTAGAGTGAGAATAGGGACATGAGGTCCTTCTTCTACGGATCTCCATACACCTCTTCGAAGTCTTCTGAGATATATCTCCATTCTTTGTGACAATTGGTCATACTTGCTTGCAACAAGTACTAGGGCTCGATTAGAACCACCAAAACTATTGGAAACGTTAAGAGATAAAGCTTGTGCCATATTTCCTTGTTTTAGTTTTTTTTAATAATTTTTTGAGAAAAATGAGCTTTAGTGGTATAAAAGGCTTTTCAAAATCAGAGTTTTTTTTTTAAAACACAACCTCTTTGGCTCTAATACGAATTGGTGAGAAAAACTTTTGAGAAACACACTTAAACAAACGTTAGAACAAGTTATATATTGCATAATAAAGTTAATCTCAAAGGATCATAAAGCTCAACAATAATAAGTTAGAAATGTTAGAGTTAGATGCGGAATATAAAGATACAGAAAAGTAAGGAAATATAAATGACAACAAGCAATATATCAAGTAAACACTAAATTGATTCTTAACAAGGATTGCAATCAAACCAAGTTAGTATATGTGATCAGTTTAAAGTGATGAAGTCGAAATGACTTGCTTCAAAGGAGATTTTGAGAGTTCGATCTTAATCTATGAGTTAAAGTTCAGTAAGATCTTAGAGAGAATATAATGATCAAAATAGAAGATAACTGAGAGGTAAGAGATGTGTATTTGCGGGGCACTTTATTTAAAGAGTTCCGAGAACATACAAGAAAAATAAAAAAAGTCTATAATTCAGAAAGAAGTGTCCATTCAAGGTACATTGTACAATACATTGTAAATAGAAAAGTTTAAAAAATGAGTCTTTGTTGCTGATGAAGTCATTGCGGATGACTTCCTCTCGTTGCGTTGTGGTAGCAAAAACGTCATTGCGGTAAAGAGGTAAACTTCAGACTGAGAGGTTTAAGAGGGTCACTTTCTTGATTCAACATAAGTCCACTATATAACTCTATTAAGTTCCTATTTTAGATTCTTATTCCATGACCTGATGAGATTATATTTTGATGTTTTGTAGGATCGAAGAAAACAAAGGAATCTTAAAGGAAAAGCATGTTGACACTGATCGCGAAGAGATGTATTTCGATCGCATGATTAGATGATCAGAGTTTTAAGCTAATGCTTAGGAGTTATGATATATTGCTTAGGAATATGTAGGAACATAGTTTTCATTTGTAATTGCATTGTAAGGACAAGTTTTTCTACTCAGTTTTATAAATAAAGAAAATTTTGATTTTATCTTATTTTATATTTCCTTGCAATGGCATTTGTGAAAATTGATGTTTCTATGTTTCTATTTTTAGCAATATGGATTCGATTCTTTCTTTTGCGGTAGTGTTTAAATTTACCAACTAAGGAAAGATTCTCATCATCAAATTTCAATTGAACAGAAATTAGGAATCATATGACTTGTACTATGTGATGAATGAGAACTTTCATATTTTAGAAATTAAGACTAATTCATTGTTCACATATAGATGTGAGTCAAGTGATGGACTAGGGGATCTATTACACCTTGTTATGCAATGATCAGGTCCGCCACAAAGAACAATAAGATTATTCGTCATGATTTACTAAGAATTTAGTGAGTTTATTATGCTTACCAGATTAAGTGTAATTCTGAATCATTGAAAAAGTTTCAATGTATAGCATAACGAATAAGAAGAATCAATTTGGTATAAAGATAAAAGTTTCTCCAATCCGTAAGGAAATGAGAGTACTAGAGTATCGTGTTTTATGATCATCCTACTGATTATGAAAACCATATCACAATTGATCATTTTAGGACATCTTAGTGCATTTGTATGGCTAAGAAGAGGAATCTGGAATTGTTGAAATGGTTAAATCAAAAAGGTGAATCATACTTCATTCCAAAATCAAGTCTTAGAGTCATACTCCAATATTGTGCCTTGAGTGACATATTTTAAGTAGGTTAATAACACATTATGAAATGTGGAGTAGAGAAATATTTTCTTACTCATGCATATTTCAAATTGGTAATTGTGATGTTTTGGTTAAGACAAAGACCAACTAAGACCAATTGTATGAAGTGTCTTTCTTGATAAGAATCCGCACTAACTCTTGAATTTTTATTTGTCAAGAAAAGTTTCTTAAGAAGAGAATCTTATATGTCAAGAGGTCAGCGAGAGTCTTAAAGACCTTGAAAAGCTTCAAGAACTGATCTAGAATAAACCTATCGTTTATCACTAGCACACGAATTGAGGTTTATAAACTATCGTGTTGACACATTCTTGTTTTTGTGCTCATTCTAGTTAAAGTTGACTATGCATGTGAGTTCTATGAGTTCTCAATTGTTTGTATATGGCAGAGCACCTTCATTAATGAAAGTTCATTGATCAATAAGGGTGATCTGCTCAACAACTTGGATGACATGGTAGGCCCTTGTGCTGCCAAGTGGCAAGAAATTAATATTGAACAAATTCAATCCATATGAGTTTGATTTTTTCATAGACCTTGTCTAATGATAATGACAGATTCACATGGATAGGAACATATACACCATAAAATCTAAGTAGCATAAGGTTTCTCTCCAATTCATGAAAATGATTGTGAGGAAACACCTTTAGTAGGAAGATTTGAGGAGATAGCAGTTGTGTTAATTATATTCTCAAATTTGATTATGATTACGGCATCCCTCTTCATAGTTCGAATTGTGAGAAATGGGAAATGGTCCGAACATTCAGAACTTATTGATGTAACTTTTGAAATAGTTTAGACACATGTATGAGCTTTCTAATAAAAGGTGTATGAGCTTAGATAAAGGCTTATCGAAGCATCTCGTATTAGAACTATGAACTTTGGTGAGAAAGTCAATAAGTATGGATTTCTAGAAGTCTAGCTGATTTTTGGGTACATGTCAAAGCTAGTGGGAGCACAAGTGTACTACTAGTAGGAATATAATTATCATGATAGTGGGAGCGTGATTTTATGTGAAATGTTTCAAGTTAGCAGTACTAGTTATAGGAAACAAAGGTTAAGAATTTTGCAAAATTTTAGAATTTGAAAAATTGTTTCGCTATAGTAAGGGAGAGGATACTTATACTTTATTTCAAATCTAAAAGATTAGATTGAAGTATTAATCAAGCTTAGTCATGAGCATATATGAATACCATGTTGAAGTGTTCCAACTTTGGAAATTCTATATATGGAAATATTATAGCAAAAGACTGGTCGAGCATCATGTTTTTATGTAAGACATTATGAATCGTATCCCATATGCTTCGGGTATAGGATCGATTACATGTGCTATAATATTCACCTGTTCTAATTTTCCAAATACCTAGGGCATTAAGAGGACTAGAACTAGATACTACTAAAGTTATTAAACAACTCTCAATGACGATTTGAGGATCGCTAAGGATTGATTGCTTGTAGTTGGAAGAATAGTAATGGAGGGACCATATTGACATCTTTATGAATAGATAGGATTCTATTAATAAAGAGTTGTCATATGGCATATACGGTAATGTTTCCATAATGGGAGATGGATATTCAGAATCTATTTATGGAAGAAGAATGTTTAAAGGAACATACTTTGAATTTGAGACTTTGCTTCCTTGGAATTGTTTTGTTATCAATCTCCAGTAGAAAGTTTTGTAATATCATTGACAAAGTCTCTATGACTTTGGTACCATGATGTTACAAAAGGAATCATGGCATGATAGTTTAGAATCTAACACACTCCTATAGTGGCAAGAATTAGGTATTCTTACACTAAGGATTTGGAATTGTGAAATGAGCATCATTGAAATGTTTTCAATTGATTTATTTCACAAAGTAAGGACCATACATAAACATAGTGTTCATGCTTGGAGCATGGGATAACTATTGTTTTAATTCAAGTATTAAGTTGAATAATCAAAACATTATACAATGAATAATATATAATCAATATGGTGATTAAATAATAAGTTTTTTATTTATATTCAAAAGTTTTGAAATCATATTTGATTAGATTATTCTTGTGTTTCATTTCACATTTTTTGACTTCCCGAATAATAAGATTATTCAAACATTCACAGTCAATCATACTTTCGAAGTAAGTAATGAGGTAAGACTATCAAGAATCCATCTATAGATTGTCTAAAGTGTGTAGGCATATCAAAAGTTTGTTTCATTATTTATGAGTACCCCTATAATAAGATTTGAGTATTGGATTAAACCCACGCTCATCTGAATCACTTCATGGATTTCATCACGGGTGATTGTGAGATGATAATATCTTATATTCTTAAAACGAAGACATATAGTTGTAGTTTACAAGTCGTTTGCACGTTGATGATATGTAACCGCACCAGTAACGGGTGTTATAAAACATATTGTTATGTGTGATTTGATGAGTAAATAGAGCAAGCATATGAGTCGAAGTTTATTCGTTTCTTTTACCCTAAGAGGGATAAAAGCAATATATGTGGGTCCCTGGATCATTTAGTGATGACAACCCTAAGCGCTTGGCCAAGCCTGGACTGATTTGATTTGTTTAATTAGTCAATCTTCATTAATCGAAAATCGGGAAACAACACATGAACGGAGAGAATGATTATAATCCATGTCTCAGTTAATACGATATCTTGTAACATGGAGGAATATATGATCCTTTATCTACTGGATGCATCATTGACTAGGTCTGAGTTCAACAACTGCTTTTTGAGAGCTACAATTGCTAGTCGGTTTTAAGTCGTTCTTGCGGTTATAGTTATTAGACATATCCAAGTGGGAGACTATTGGATTAGGTGTGTAAGCCCATAACTATAATTGGTATGTACTTGACCCGATAGTAGCATGGTCCATTTGGGTTGCGTTCACCAAAGCAATTTGATAGGAAGGATATTTGAGAAAGAGGTTATTTGTGATTTATTAATATATTATAAGTATAATATATTAATTGAGAAATCATATTATTTAATTAGTATTGATCAAGAATTAATTTGGAATTAATTTAGTGATCAAAAGAGACTAATTAAATTAAGGGGACTGATTATGTAAATCAGTGATACATATAGTTTGGGCCAATGATCCATGATTAATTAGTGATGGATTAAGTTTTTGTGAAAGTCCAAGAATATTTAGTTGAAAGGGATTATCATATAGATTATTGGATTAAAGGCCTACGGAAGTGGATTAGGGTTTACAAGTTGAAACTCTAGAATTCTACACTATATATGTAACCCTTTAGCTCCAAAATTGGTACCCCAAGAGTTCTAAGGGAACCCTAGCCAATTTTTTGTGTTCCTAGCCTTTCTCTCATTATCCTCCATTTTATTATGGTGTTTTGTGAACCATTTAGGCATCACACTTCAGGTGCTAAGCTCTTGAAAGGCCAACAACTAGAAGCTACAAATAAGAGATATTATTCTAACTAGTTTTATGATTCATGTACCAAATGTGTATGCTAGTTAGGCTTCATGCTTTGGAAAATTGTTTATTGCATGTATATTAACTGAGAAAACTTAGATCTAAATCATTTAGAGTTGTATGTGCACCATATGAGTGTTATAGTACATAAAACCCAACTATTAATGCTTGTCATGAGGAATAAGTAGTCATGACTAAAGAAATTCATAAAAGAACATCGGAATTTCTCCTTTTTAGTGTATTAGGAATCATAAACAAACTATTCCAACTTATTCTTCAAGTAATGTGCTATGTAGTTCTAATGTTGTTTTTTATGAAGACCGAAAGGAGATTGAAAAGACCCAAAAGGCAATACATGAGTCGTATTCTCATGAGACTTTAATAAATGATTCTATTTAATTTACTTCTTCGTGAATGAACAAACTAATCCATCATATTATAGTCTCCATAGTGAGGATAGTAAAGGAATGAATGATTTAAATGATGGGTATGAGGGCATTCAAGAAGGTTTGAAATATATACTCCCTGATGTTGAGAATGATGTGCTGAATTTGATACTTTGATCGAATTTTGGATTTCAAGAAAGCTATGCTTTGATTATTTATGAACATGGGTCTTTTTTAACTTTTTTTGGTGTTGACATTGATTAAGTTGATACTGATACATTCAAAAATGCAAGTAATTTGATATTTTCATACTTTCAATGTCATTTGTATCACAATATGCGTACAAAATATGTTATGTGGGTGCTTTTTGTTGTTGATGAATCAATCAATGAGGCATAAAAAGTTACAAATGAAGACGTTAAACTCTTACAGTTCAAGATGAAAAAAAATGTTACCTCATACATCAAGCAACATGAAGGTGGATTGATGCGATCATTAAAAGTGAAACCAAATACTGATTTAAGCAGCATAAGTGATATAATTGTTGTGTTAATGATTCTAGTGTAAAGGATTTAAAGGAGGATTTGAGGACTTACTTAAAAGACTTTTTGAGATTTTCTAGGGATAAAATTTTTGAAAGTAAAGGAGCATTCTGCAAATTTAGTAAAGAAATGAACAGTGAAGTTATAGAATTGAGGAAACAAGTTAACGAATTTATAACTGATAGAGATCCGAGGTTGGAGCTTACTCAAGAGAAATTCAAAACATTATAATAGAAAATTGACCACCAACAAGCAACTATAAACAAGAAATAAAACAATATTGAAGAACTTGAAAAGCTCCTTATGTCTCCTGTAATAGAAGGTCCTACAAAATCAATAGCTTTTTCTAATTTGTTTGAAGATTTATCCCAAACTACAGATGAAAAGTTAAAAATATGAAAGCCTAAATGGATGTTATCTAGGTTTTTAGGAAATCTAGTGAAGAGAAAATGGATGTCGTGGTTATCGAGGCCAATAAAATAAATACCTAAATTTTGCACACTAATATAGTGCATAGTGGTAAACGGATCATATCCACAATGATTAGTTGAATTTATAACTCTACACAAATATATTTGTTCCAATACTTGTGAAAAAAATAAAAATAAAAATGAGGGTGTTGATCTTTTGATAGTTTTAAAGAAACTAAAATAATACAAAACCTTAGAAATCACAATTCAACAAAAATAAAAGTTCGATGTGAATCAATGAGAGAAATATGGTTGGCTTTGGCTTTCATTACATGAACTCTTAGTTGATTATCATTAGACATTACGGTGCAAGGATTTTGCCTCAAATTAATTTAGCTATAGCAATCCAAGAAGCTTGAGATTACCTAGATTTTTCTTAGTTAGTAAAATTGCTAGAGGAGCGCATAACATATTTCCTTATTTAAAGTCATAATTTCCATTAAACATGTAATTAGTGAAAGTTAACTAGCATTAAGAATTAAAAAGTCACCATATCCAAGAGGAGTCGGTATGCTTTTAGTACCATGTTGGAGAAAGTGTTTTTATGATTTTATAAAGTGAAAACTAACATAATAACCATTTGTTGATTGCTAATTTGAAGATGCATTACTTGATCAAGAAATTAACCAACTAATCACTACATATACATCTAAACTCATGAAAAAAGACATATAGATAGAAATGAGTTCAAATGCAAAACACTTACATAAAAATCACTAAAATGTCATAATAGTCTTCAAAAAAAATACTCATCCATGGATTTCACCAAAATTAACCAATAGAAGTTTAGCCTAGCATGGCTAAACTCAAGAAACTAAAATAAAAGTTAGAAGTACCAAACATATATCAAGAATCAAGGATTAAAGGAGAAGTTCTTCAAGGTTTTCAAGTCTTCAAAACCTCTTAAATATTCATAGGAAATGGTTCAAACTTGGATCCAAAATATGGTGGAAAGTTCCCACCAAACTACCATTAAATAGCACAAAATGTGAAATTTTGGAAATACCCCGAGTAGAGCTTGCATGGGTAGCCTATTGAATGGGCTCCTTGTGTCTTGGGCTTTCATTTCTTTAGCCCACTGGCCCAATTTGCTTCCTATCAGTTTGTAACCTATTGTTCTCCAAGTTTTCTTCAATTTTGGCCCAATTTTCCTTCCCTAAATCACCCATTAGCTCATGCAAGTAACAAAATTGAAACAAAAACTAATAAAGTGTTGGAAAAATCAAAATCATTAGAAACCATAATGGAGGTTAATATAGCTCCTTCTGGTTAATAGATAATGAGCAATACAACGATATGTATTTCTGTAAGAAAGGTTGTGCAAAATGTAAAAAAGGAAAGAATCTAGTATGTTTAGAAGGAAAGAAATCAAAACATTATGTCCAAGTTATTTGGCGAAGTGAGGATAATATGTTGGGAGAAAATTTAAGAAGCATTTGTGAAAAAGTTTGAATTGATAGATACGTTGACTAGGCAAGACTAACAAATGAAACGATTACGAGTGTAGTTGATGAGATGATGTTGAAAATAAGAGCGGAACCTGATGTAGGTGACTTGTCTGCGCTTCATAATCATAGATTGAATTCATTTTCCTTACAAAAAATGTTGTTGTTGGAGGATCTTTAATTCCAGTTATTGCCTATGAGAAAATGTATTATCCTTTTGTAATCAATCATTCAACTACACCTTACAACGAAATTAGAATTCTTAAAATATGGCATATATCAGCTACTCCTAGAGTAAAAGGATTCAATATTTGGGTGTTGGGAGAGAATACTACTAGATATAAGGGATTTAAGTTGTCCATGAGGTAAAAAAATCTTTAAGAGCTTTACACTAAACCAAAAAATCAAGTATGGTACGACTACATAATTGCAAAGGTAAGGAATTTGACAATGAAACTACATCATGCCAAAGGCCTATTTTTAATTTGAGGTTGACATGTTAACTTCTAAGGCCTATTATTTCACTAATGATTATTTTCCATAAATGAATCAGAGTAATATTGTAGCTCTTATTTATTACATTGCTCGTAGTGATCAGATAATTCATCAGAATTGCTTCAAGAGATTATTATCCTATGCTATGGAGTTGGTAAGACACTTTTCCTCTTTCGATTTTGAATTAATCAAAGTTACACAAGTAAATATTCATGCTCATAGAATGTACAATTATGATATTGGTAACTTATCGGATGGATATCCTATCACAAAACCTGAAAAAGGTTTGGTTTATTCAAACAATGGGAAGAAGTAGTTTTTTAGAATGAACGGGAAACAAAAAATTTTCTTACTATCCTCCTCAAATATTTCCACAACACAATAACGACCATTTCTGATAATCATAATGACTTTAGAAATGAATCTTTTTCCTTGATAAAATGGCAAGTCATTTTCAAAGAACATGTTGAACATTTGCAGAAAAATGTTGAGTGTTCTGAGAATTACGTGAAGTTAATCAGACACTAGATTCTTTGTTTTTAGTTTTTTGTTTAATATTTCAACTAACTTATTAGAATGTAATAGTCAAGTGTGTTTATACCTCTTGAATTCTAGTTTTCTCACATTTTAGTTTTTTTATTTTATTTTGGTGTGTTTGAAGGTGATGGATTTCAAATTATGACCGAATATACTTTTAAATTATGACTAAACATAATTAAGATAAAATTAAAAATATAGAGGTGTGATACACCTTTAAAGAGCGCGATATAAGTCTTAATACCTTATGTGGCTATAAAAAGGAGTTTTAAGATAATATTTGGGTCGGTGTGCTTTTATTACTTTATAGTCATTTTATGCTGATTTTCAATAGCACTTTCTTATTAGTAACAAAAAACACTTTTCAAAAAGTACAAGGACTTCAACATTGTAATTAGTATTTGTTAAACAATTACATTTAAAATAAAAACGATTAATTTCATTAACTTGAAATAAAAGTATGTAGCATTAAATTAAAACATATTAAATATAACACCCAAAATTAAATAATACATTGCAATCAATTTTCCAAAATCTTTCACATCGTCTCAAAACTCTAAATACTTTGAAGGTTATCCATTTTATACACAAAAATGTGAAGAGCTTTCATTAAAATGATTTTAATCTGCATTATGTCATCATTACCTTCATCAATTTGTGAATTTCTTCTCAACTTATTAAAGAAAGAGTTGAACTGCAATATCATTTTTATTATGGACTTGCATTTTGAGTAAACTTCATATTTTGGTCGGTAATTACCTTCTTTCATATTGCTTAGAAAACATGTGGTTATTTTTATCCAAAAACTTACCCGATTGTAATCACTGTCAGCCATAAGGTCCTCTGATACATCGAGCCACGCATGGGAAAATTTTGTCTCTTCGGTTTGAGTCTATATGATGTCATAATGTTCGTTACATTTTTTGAAGAATACAATTTCGGAAGATGGTATGAAGAAAGGAAAGACTATAGCTAAAGATTTGAGTTAGGGTTGAAGGTTTAAGAGTTTAAAATATACGAAATAAAAGATGTTTGTTAATCTATTACGTTTCAAATACAATCTCTGTGATTAATATTCCTTGTGATTTCACATGATAACCATTAAAAAATTTCATCAATGTAGTGAAATCAATAACTATATTCCCATTTTATACTATTGTGATAATAAATTTAGAATACAATATATATATATATATATATATATATATATATATATATATATATATATATATATATCATTAAAAAATACTAAAAATGCAGCTTAATATTTACATACTTAGGTTAAATTCAGTTTGTAAACCCTAAGATGTGTCCCTTCCTACTTTAGTCATTAAAAATGAAATTCAAGAGAGCCGATAGGGTGGAGGTTTGGGGCAAAGAACCGGGTTTCAAAAAATCTTTATCCCTAGTAAACATTATTTCTTCTACAACAAAATCAAACTTCATTGTTCAATATCTCATTCTTTTCAATGGAAATGGTTTTTTGTCTTTAAGAGAGTTTGTCAAATCGACCAAATCTAACGGGTCCTTCCTCAAATTTTGATAAGTGATTTTTCAATTTCATATATTGATGATGCTTCACACATAGGTGGATGGTGGGTAGGGAAGATTATAAGGAAAATAGGTCAAACACATTTGTTATATTTTTATATAAAAAGAACATTTTTTTCCAATATAAACAAACTAAAGATTCATCATGATTGGGTTGATAATATTTCGGTTTGTGCAAAAACTAGGTTAGATTGTGTTTTTAAATATGTTTTCCGAATAATAGTTAAGTGACATATGTGTCTAATGGTTAAATAACATGCAAATAGCTCCATGGGTAAATCCTATATCTTTGTGTGCATGTTTAAGTTGAGCATTTTCGGATTTTTGATTTATATCTAAAAGACAAGTTCATGTTCATTCTCAGAGGCTAACACGACTAATTGGGATATAAATATCATATTGTAATGTTGTAACTGTCTTTTTAGAATGTTTTAATGAAGGAAGTGCTTGTTTTTGCTATGTGATTAAACTATTTTTAATATCTTTGCGTTTGTGCTTTCACAACTTAACTACGTATTTAGACTAATTTTTCTTTAGAAAAGAAAACCATATTAATGTATCATTTGTTATCTTATATTATATAGCTTGATTTATAGTTTTGGTTCTTAAGTTATAAATTTTTATTTATTTTATATGCTTGTGAACGGATCAATACTCATATTTCATGTTATTATTTTTTAATGTTTGAACCTATAATCATTTAAAATTTGAAGTTTAAGTTTGAACTTTTTATGAATTTAACTTACAAGTTAATATTTTAATATAAATTACAACTTGTAACATCCCGATTTTCAAATATCGATTAAATGACAATTTGTCGTTCCAACATCTCCCAAGATCAATTATGAATTTAATTATAAACTAAGCTATAGCGGAGGCAAAATAAAATAATATAAAGTCTTCAACCGAAGAGCTTCGGGTGTTACGTCTTCGTGGAATTCCTTTGTTGCATTCTTGATTAATCCTCTTTCTTGTCCTTTCCTCTGCCACTAGCTAAATAGTTTCCTGAGTTACGTACATTTAAAGTTTCTAAATGGATAAGCCTAGGATCTAGTGAGTTCATGTTGCATATAAATGACCATCAGTTAAAAAAATAGTTTTATCATATATGTTCAATAAATCATACAACAAGCATATCATCCGAGGACATTATTTAGGGGAACGATTAATTATCCAGAGAAAGAACCAAAAGTTTATTTTAAATATCTAAGGAAATGAGTATGATTCTCAATTCTCATCCCAACCAATCACACACGTTCGTCATGCTCACTACGATTAAACATCACACCCGTTCCCAGTAAACATGTCACCCTAAAAAAATACACACACAGTAGATAACAATTCAAAATAACATTTTCACACAATAATACTAATCATAAAACATATTGTCAATAATTAAATAAAAACCACATAATAAGCGCATGACAAACATTTATGTGCGAGGTACCACAGAAGATGAAAAACTCACCTTGCAACTGATAAGTCTTATCCGACGCTTTGTTGCTAACATGGGCCCTATATTCCACCAACAAATCTTCTAAGGTTGTAATCCTAGAAAACATCCTATTAGTTATTTTGATTCAGCTATCTACCTGTTTCGTTTGTCTAGTTAATAGCCATTTAACTACGTTAATTAAAATGTTCGAAATAATTTTTGTAAAATTTATATTTTTTCCCTTTACAACCTTAAATTTCCAAAATAAGGTTTTTGCCCTTAAAATTATTACTCATGTCAAAACAATGAAACCTTTAAAATACTGGGACATAAGGTCGTTAAAAAAATAATAATAAAACTAATATTAATATTAGAGAAAATTAGCAATTCGTTAAGATAGTACGGACCATCTTTGAAACTTAAGTTCTCAATTTCAACAATAAAAACGTTGAACTATTATTTAAAATAATATCAACAAGTTATCAAAATTATAGGTTGTACTACTTTTGAAAATTTTAATTTTGATATGAAATATTGAAATGGGTGTCCATCCAAAACCCCACTTTCAAAAATGAAATTTAAAGAATCCAGGTGGCAACCTGTATTTATTTATTTATTTATTTTCTTATTCAAATACCCGAAAAAACAAAATGACCCAAATATCTTCTTCTTTACCCGAATTCCGTTTGTTTGTTCTGCCTGTTATCATATATGCTGAAGCTTCACAAGCTATGCCAAATTAATATATAAAATTACCATTAAATATCTCCAATTCTTACTGGCATATCTCCACAAATAATTTCCAGCAATAAACTCACATTCAGATGTATTCAAACATTTATACCTAAAATTTTATTCATTTGATTTTCACAAAATTCGTTCATTTCTTGGTCGGACGGTACGTATAGCACGTATACAAACATAATTAACCAACGTATCCGAGCTTCAATCTGAGAATCATACCTTAATTCCATGCAAAAGACCAAAAATCCTCAGGAACTTCTAATCCCGATTTCTTCCTCGTTTCTCAACCTTTCTTTGTAATTTCAGTGGGGTTTCTAACAGAAATTCCGAGCTCTATATAATGTCTAAGTTTCTAACCTCTCTAGATCACTCAAAAGTCCGAATTTAAGCCTCAAACCAAAGTGACGGTTTTTTAGGTTTAATCCTCATTATTTTCCCCAATTAAACCTAATTAGACCTAGTTAATTCCTTAATCATTACTATAATATTACATTTAGACCATATATTTATATATTTATTTTATTTTGAGTTATCACACAACTCATACAAAGAAACTCATCATTATAGTATAATTGTTCGATGATAATTGATTTTACGGTCACAATTTTATAAAGTAGAAAACAATCATAATCATAAATAATGTCTCGATATCAACAATGTTGATTTTATTTATTTGGTACATGTTATTATCATTTGCTAATTAATATATATATATATATATATATATATATATATATATATATATATATATATATATATATATATATATATATATATATATATATATTCATGTTGAAGGATAGTTTTTAATGTTAATTTGATATAATATTTAGATAAGTGAAGTAGTTTTTTTTATGTTTATATTGCAAGTATTTGTATATGTTCATATTATTTTATTTATATCAATTTATATTAATATTATTATTTACTCATTTTCATTATGATGCTCGTCATATTTTAAGATATTCATCTTATATTATTTTCTTAAATAAAATCATTTTTCTTGCAAATTAGTGCATCTAACCACTTTTCCATGATTATATATAAAGGTTTTTTTTATATATGTTTGTTTTAACTCAAAAGTTAGATCTAACTAGATCTACATTGGATCTCACATGAATCGCCCCATCTATCTTCTTAATGAGAAGATTGGTTTCAAACCCTATTAGAACAGGAGTATGTCATGCTAACATGAAAAAATAGAATTGTTTTCATTTTGGAATGAAATATTTATGAAATCTCCATGAATATTCAGATAGAAGAAAATGTTTTCGATTGATTCAAGCACTCTATCTATGAGACTGAAGAAGAGGAAAAACCCGACTATTTCAGATAGTGCTTTTAATCAATCTGATTTATTTCCTACTCTTCATTCAATTAGAAAATGAGTTAAATTCTAAATGATCAAACATATAAGAATTAAGTAATAATATAAAAACAAAGATGCAAAGATATTGATATGAAATATAAATCAATAAAATAAGTAAATATAAATGAAAATAAAATAAGTAATAAAATGAAGTAGAAGAACTCAGATTCCAAATGAACAAATTTAAACATGAGAATAATCTTTGTGATTCTCGAAGAATGATGGGCAAGGGATTTGATCGAGAAATATATATTGTTATGATTATAAAATTATGATTGAATCCGCATATGTTTAGTAAAGAGAATAATAAAAAATGGAAAGTGTTCAATTGGAACATGAAAACGTGACTAAGTTTCTCAATTGAAAGATGAGTCATATAAGCCGAAAGTCTCATGTGCAGTTCCGTAGATTGGTAGTAAGGGTGACTAATTTATCAATTTTTCCACTATCACCCCAGAAAAACCCAACTCCGCGTTACGTAAAATTGTCGGAGTATGATTAACTTTTGTATGTATTCTAATAAATAAACACTTGAATTACCACAATGACATTTTTTGAACCCTATATTTTACATGTGTCTTCTTATTCTGCTTCCTTTGATTTGTTTTCCCGTTCAACCGATATATCTAACTTTTGTATGTATTCTAATAAATAATAATTGAATTACCACAATGACATTTTTTGAACCCTATATTTTACATGTGTCTTCTTATTATGCTTCTTTTGATTTGTTTTCCCGCTGAACCCATATATCTATCTTTTTTGATTTCTCTAAACGGTTTCCCTGAATATCTCCTTAATTTATACATAAATTTATGACTAATTTACTAATTTCTAACGTTAGCCTCATACTTCAAATTTTAATTTCAGACGATGTAGCATCCATAAAATTTTGAAAATTTTAAAACTTTTTAAATAAATCAAAACCCATCTTTCATTACAAATTGTTTTCAAAATAGCACAACAGTAGAGAAATCCCATAAATCATAAAACAAATATGAGGAGGTGCATGATCACATCTTCGCCTTCCTGTGATCCTCTGAAGTACTTGAAACATAATCCAAAACTGTAAGCCCGAAGCTTAGTGAGTTTCCCCAAAAATACCAATCATGATACCAAAACCAGAATAAAATCACAAACAACATGCATTCAGAGCCTTCAGCCTGACTGGAACGCCCCCACTAGCCTACAATCTATATGGTACGCTCAAAGAACCTACAACATGATTGGTATGTCACCTTGTCCTTTAGCCTATATGGAACTGTCTTTGGGCCTATGGCCTCTTTGGTATGTCCCACTGGCCTTCAGTCTATCTGGGACGCACTAGGTGTTTTGTCCTTTATCGCAAAGCAGGTCCGCCTCAACCCACCCTCACATAACATGTCGACATATAAGAATTAAACATATAACCAGACAATCATGCAAAAAGATAGATCTTACAGATCACTAAGTATAGCATCATCCTATTATTAGGATATAGATCTAACAGATCACTACAATATACAATCATATGATAAACCAGAATAACAATCTAAAGGGGTCGGCCTTGGTGCCTTCGACCCAACTAGTACAGTAAGGGACACTCGCCTCACAAGTAGCTAAAATGATAAGATCTAGCTCTGAATCTTAGCTCCTGACTCAAAGCCTACAACCATCATGACTAACCTTTCAAAACCTCAAATACCCAAAATGCCCTCAAAGTCAAACTTGGTCAACCATGGGCAAAGTCAAGGTCAATAGTCCATATTGACCCAACTCGTCGAGTACACCTACCATCTTGTCAAGTTCCTTTAGTACTTAGAGAAACGGGGAAAACCCGAGCCAACTCATTGAGTTATCAAAACAACTCGTCGAGTTCCTACAACATCCAGAATAGCAGGAAAACTCGATCCAACTCGCCAAGTTGTCAGGACAACTCGTCGAGTTTTCCCGACATAACTCATTCAGTCATTTTTCGACCCTTTCAACACCCAAGAATGCATATATGGAACCCAAGAGTTGGAAAATCATGTAAAGTTGCTAACTTTACGTCCATGCATGACACAAGGAGGCTAAAGCACTCAAAGAAAGCCTAACAAGGGTTATGCACCAAGAATGCAGATATGGAACCCTAAAAAATCATAGTTGTATTCTGTTGATGGTAAATTTGTTCGATCTTTTATCTTCATCTCTATTCCATTCACCATTTCAGTCTGCAAAAAAGACACAATCCAAAGCAGCTACAGTCATTAATGCTCTCAGCTTTGCTAACTTTAATGGTTATGCACCAACAGATGGTGCTCTTCAAGCAAGAAGGTATTAATTACTTTTATCCCTATCATCCTACTAATCCTTTTGGTACTTTGATTCAAAATCAAAACTCATATCAGTTACTGCAAATCAGCATCAAATGTTTGTTACTCCTGTGATGTAACCTTTGAATCACTGATTTATATTTCTTCATTTGCTAAATAATTTGTATCATATTTCAAAACTAAGAAAATAAATTGGTATACCATATAATTTATTTGTTGTATAAAAGTATGTCTATAAATGTTTGGAATCTATGGACGTGTATATGAGATTTTAAATGGTTGTAGTTATAACAAAAGATATGTAAGAAAAGAAAGTAGGAAACCATTCTAGTAGTTGTACAATGTATATTACTTTGGCACATACTCTGCTTATGAATGATGATTCCAACCATCTTTTTTCTTGGTTATGATTAGATTGGAATCTTTTTCCTCTTTACTTTGAATAATTATTTTGTTGATTGTTTAGCTTATGTATCAGATTCTTTTTTTTAGGAAAGATATTCATCTTGATTGATGAAAATTAAAGGTTATGATTTTCCTTTAACTCATGTGTTTTATGAGAAAATTACCCGATAACAAGAAAAGGCAAGATGTGAAAAAAGAGAGTTTGAGGGAGTTATATCTTTATTTGATATTTTTTGTATCCATGTTATATGTAACATCCCAGATCTGCATGTATTTTTTTAATCTTTTCCTTGATATTTCATTTGTGAAATTTTGGTCCATGGAGTTGTTTGGAGTTAGCCCTAAGGAGCCTTAGTGGCATTTTAGTAATTCAGAGGGCAGGAGATGTACGTTGCACGTACATGTGGGTACGGTAAGTGTATTAGGGTGTAACCTATTATGTTGGGTGTACACATATGTACACTGAGCGTACTAGTGTCCGAGTGAAACCTTAAATTTTAGGGTTTAAGGAGTATATAATCATCATTATGGACCAAGTTCCCTTATCCTTTCAGCCTCCAAGTCCCTCAGTTGTTCTTACAAAACCCTAGACCCCTTGAGTAAGAGTGAGAGTGAGAGCCTTAAAGTGTGTATTTGGTGTTTTAGAGTCAAAGGAATTACATCAAGAAGCTTGCGAATGTGAAGCAACGCTTCGATCTGGGTTTTGGCTTCCTTCTTCATCACCCAAAGGTATAAAGCTCATAACTTTATGGTTGTTTTACTAGATATCTTGTTGGGTTCTTTATTGCTTCTTATTTGGTCCCAAATGCTCCTTTTTGAACATGACATAATCTGGATGATTTGAGTTGTCCTTTTAAACCCTTAGAGGAGTCCTTAATCATAAAAATGAGGTCCCAATGACTAGAAGTGTCCCATGTATTTGTTAGAAAGGTCTTAACGGGCAAAGATCTTGTATTAGGAACTTTTGGAGGTCTAAAGTCATAAAGTTGGAAACTTTATGACTCTAAGGTGCATTTGGACCATGGCTCTGAAGTTTGGGCTTAAGTGCTTAAGGCATTAAGCACTTATACGAAGGTATGCCCAACATAGAGGGGAGCACGCCCACGTACATGGTCAACGCTCTCATTTCCAGTATAAGAAAGGCTCGTGTACGTACTACGTAACTTCGGGGTACGCCCAGTGTACGCCTTTTGTTGGGCTTTTGTGAGTTGGGCTTCAGATTTTGGCCATCTATGGGCCAGTTTTTCTCTTGGGCCCTTAATGGACTTTTTGAGTAAGAGTATTATGCGCCAGTTAGGGAATTGAGCCTTAGGATGAGGTCGATTAAGGAGTTGGGCCCAATTTAGAAAATTGAGCCAATTATGGACCTTGTATATTTGGACCTATTTGGATGAAGGTTTCGACTTGGACGTGGCGAGCTGTCCGGATAGGTTGTAGACCCTGTGACACGGTCCAGTCATACTTAAGGCTCGGGAGTGGTCCAAATAGACTGTAGGCCATGTGAGGCGGTCCTTTCATGCTGAAGGCTCATTTATGCATGATGTTGTTTGGTATGTTTATGTGATGGTATTTTGGGGAAGACTCATATTATCGTGGGAAGGCAAAGGCTTAATCGTGCACCTCCTCTTGTTTTGTGTTACGATTTCTGGGAAAAACTTTGATGTGAAACTTATTTTGAAAACAATTTTGTAATGAAGGATGGTTTGCGTTTGATTTAAAAAGTTTAAAATTTCAAAAAAATTTATAAGTGTTACAAGTTGGTATCAGAGCCTTTTTTGAGTAAATTGGAGAAACACTCGTGTGAATCCAGTCTAAAACTAAGGCAGAAGATTTTTATAATGAAAATTTTCAAATGGTTTTCAAAATACTCAAGGACGATGTGGTGTGTACGATCATCGGGAGTCAGTATGTAGACCCCAAAATACCATACTATTGTTTGTTATTGTGATATGTTAAAACGACATGCTAGTGATAGGCTAGGGATCTTTAAGAATTATGTCACACCCCCGAACCAGACGGCGGAAACGTTCGGGAGCTGTTGTGACTCAATTGAATACCATCACAATGAATATACATGAAACATAACATCTTTCGTCACCAACATTTGAATATTACAACTGATAGAGTTTACATCCATTACATTCTCTCAAAACATTACATTCCCAAAAATAAATTGTTCAGTTCGTTAATAGATAAACTGCAAGCCATCACTGAGTACATTTTCCTTTGATTCACTGGTTACCTGAGAATACAAGTATTTTGAAAAAACAACGTCAACATGTGAAATTTTGGTGAGTTCATAAGCGATATTTAGGAAAACAATGTTTTGTATCATTTTGAAAACCACCAGAAAATCCGATATTTTCTGAAAAGAAAAGCTTTTGAAAACATTTGTGAAGATCCATAGGTATGCTTGTTTGTTTCTATATTTGTAAAAATTGTTCATTAAACTTGTATACATTTCGAAACCGTATGTATTGAAAAACCCTAGGAAAACCCGATGTTTTCCTACTTCTTTGAATTTCATGAAGTTAAAATAAAACCATTGTAACGCGTGAAGTCATTAATTCCAGGCGACGTCGGATTATTTTTGCGCATGATTAATTGCTATAAACAAGCGTTACACAAACAACCAATTTATAACTATACTAACGATCCCGTAGGCGTCGTCCATACTAATCACGTTATCCAACCGCCCTGACTCCGAGTAATCCCACATCCGAAGAGAAAGAGGACACGAAGACCCCGATGTCTCCATTAACCGGTTGGGGATAAAAAAGAAAGGGTACCAGGGGCCCTTGACCCGCCTCGCATGAAATACCGACTTTACTAGCAATACCATAGGACCCTTGGGGACCAATGGTATAAAAGCCATTGAAAGTCCTTTTACGTTGTGTTAGATCATGTAAGACCCAACAACTCGTAAGGTAGAAGTCTTCGGGCCTTAAGATCAGGTCATTGGGCTAGCTAGGCCCAACAAACAAGATTTTACACTTTGGGGCCCAAAGATGGTGCGTAGACGTCTGTGCACTCTCACGTGTATATTGAATTACCAAATGTTTTCGTGTATGAATCGAGTTATTGTCGTGTTAGTATTTTCGGATTGTTATTGATTCGAGACCGAATCAATTCGTTTAACAACGATTTTTGGTATTGTTGTGTATGGTATTACGTAGGTAGTCGCGGTTCCAATATTTGATCAAGTTGCGTGCATTGAATTAGCCTTGATAGTTTTCTGTTTCCAGCCCCTCATTGTTTGTAAAATTTACTCTTTTCAACCCTCTAATTAAATAATTTTCCGGTTTGGTCCTTAAATCATTTTTCTTGACATTTTAACACCAAAAATTATTGAAATTAATATTTTTCAGCATATTTTTCATTGAAAATAGTTTAAGTCACTGAAATTGCAGTTTTCTCGGTTATAGCCCCTCTTTTTCACAGTTTCTACAATTTTGGCCCAAATTGGAAAATTTTTGCAACTTTGGTCCTTTTTAATTTGGAAAAGCATTTTAAACCTTTGAAAAGTACTTGGAACCTTAGTAGTCCACTGTTTTACAGAAAAACACAGTTTTGGCCCTCCAAAACAGAAAATTTCGCATAATGGGCCCTATTGGGCCGAAATTGTCATTTTTAGCCCATTAAGCTTGAAATTTATATTTTTAATCCTCCAAATGAGTATATTTTCAGAAAATATTTCATTGAAACTGTTTTGACACTCCTCATCCATCAGAATTCGTGATATGACATTTTGGGCCCTTTAACTTTATATTTTTATCATTTTATGTCCAAAAATTGAGTTTTTAGTCCAAATAAAATGTTATTAAGCCATTTAGCTATTTTTCTTGGAACACTTTGTATGTAGAAATATACTTGATGATAGTATCATTAATCATAAAGTATATCTCGGTTTTTAGGGGTTTTAAGGCTAGATCCAACATTATAACACACAAAAACACACATATAAGCATAGAAATCATACAAGGCATACAAAACATATATAGATCTACACTTTCACTTGTATTACCCCCCCCCCCCACAAAACTCATAAAAACAGAAAATAGGGGGTATGAAGCTCACCTTAGGGTGTGGTTTCGGTTTTGGAGGAGAAATGGAAGAAAGTTTGGTGATTTTTCGGCCCTAGCACCCTTTGATGAAGATCTCGGCCTTGAGGTGTTTCTAGGATACAAGATCATGATTTCTCATGAGTTAAGAAGAGATTTTTGATAGATCAAGGAACCTAGATCATAGAATTTAGTATAACCTTACCTTGGAGGGTGATTTTTGTGAAGAATCTCCTTGGATTGCCCTTATTTCTCGAAAATTTTATGAAGAGAGGGGAGGTGTTCTTGGAGAGTGTTTGATATGTAAGGAGTGATGAAAGTGTGTGTGTGTGTGGGTGCTTTCGGCCGAGGTCAAGAAGAAAGAGGAGAGAAATGGTTGAGTTGACATTCATAGATGTATGTTGGTCCATGCATGGAAGTATGTTGGACATAAGTGAGGTGGCATGAAGAAGTCAACTCCTTTCTTCTTGGATTTGGGCTTTAGGCCGAGAATTTGGAAAGAAAAGAGAGTATTGGGCTTTAATGCCCCTAAGCCCATTATTAGAGTTAGGTTTGATGATTGTAAGATATAAGCGTGATTTTTATACTTTGTTGGGCTAGTTTAAGTTAATTATGGTTCATAATGTTTAATTTATTTCATTCTAGGCCCAATATGGCCCAAAATGTTGAAATAAATGAATGTGGGTCCAATTAGAGCCCATTTAAGGTTCTAAGCCCATGATAGTCAAATTGGAAGCTTATTGGTCCATTGAGTCCAATAAGGAAATCCTAGTCCAAAATGGACCTAAACAAGAACTTCTAGGGTTTCCAATTGCTTGTCGACTATTTGTAGTACTTGTATGATATATTTGATTGAAAATTTTGATGTCATATAATAAGCATCACACATGCTCTTAAGTTTTTGATTCAACATTTTACTTGAGTATAGAGATTACACGACACAAAATTTCTAGTTGTGACAAATTGCATGATAGAATTGACTGATTATATGATGCATGGCAGCCTATGATATTTTCTTTTATGGAATTGACATCATTATTGTTGTTGCTTAGTGTATGCATCTTGATTATATATAACTAAGATTTTATAGCCTAAGAATGTTTGGTTTGGCTTTATTTATTGTTCTTGTTTGATGAAGGGCTTAGTGTAGGATCATGCTCATAGGATGTACAATTATGATATTGGTAACTTATCGGACGTATATCTTATCACAAAACCTGAAAAAGGTTTGCTTTATTCAAACAATGGGAAGAAGTAGTTTTTTAGAATGAACGGGAAACAAAAAAATTTCTTACTATCCTCCTCATATATTTCCACAACACAATAACGACCATTTCTGATAATCATAATCTCATATATTTCCACAACACAATAACGACCATTTCTGATAATCATAATGACTTTAGAAATGAATTTTTTTCCTTGATAAAATGGCAAGTCATTTTCAAAGAACAGGTTGAACATTTGAAGAAATGTTGAGTGTTATGAGAATTTCGTGAAGTTAATGAGACACTAAATTCTTTGTTTTTTTTTGTGTGTGTGTGTAATATTTCAACTAACTTATTAGAATGTAATAGTCAAGTGTGTTTATACCTCTTGAATTCTAGTTTTCTGACATTTTAGTTTTTTTATTTTATTTTGGTGTGTTTGAAGGTGATGGATTTCAAATTATGACCGAATATACTTTTAAATTATGACTAAACATAATTAACATAAAATTAAAAATCTAGAGGTGTGATACACCTTTAAAGAGCGCAATATAAGTCTTATTACCTTATGTGGCTACAAAAAAGAGTTTTAAGAAAATATTTGGGTCGGTGTGCTTTTATTACTTTATAGTCATTTTATGCTTATTTTCAATATCACTTTCTTATTAGTAACAAAAAACACTTTTCAAAAAGTACAAAGACTTCGACATTGTAATTAGTATTTGTTAAACAATTACATTTAAAATAAAAAAGATAAATTTCATTAACTTAAAATAAAAGTATGTAACATTAAATTAAAACATATTAAATATAACACCTAAAATTAAATAATGCATTGCAATCCATTTTCCAAAATCTTTCACATCGTCTCAAAACTCTAAATACTTTGAAGGTTATCAATTTTATGCACAAAAATGTGAAGAGCTTTCATTAAAATGATTTTAATTTGCACTATGTCATCATTATCTTCATCATTTTGTGAATTTCTTCTCAACTTATTAAAGAAAGAGTTGAACTACAATATCATTTTTATTATGGACTTTCATTTTGTGCAAACTTCATATTTTGGTTGGTAATTACCTTCGTTCATATTGCTTAGAAAACATGTGGTTATTTTTATCCAAAAACTTACCCGATTGTAATCACTGTCAGCCATAAGGTCCTCTGATACATCGAGCCATGCATGGGAAAATTTTGTCTCTTCAATTTGGTTCTATATGATGTCATAATGTACGTTACATTTTTTGAAGAATACAATTCCGGAACATGGTATGAAGAGAGGAAAGACTAGAGCTAAAGATTTGAGTTAGGGTTGAAGATTTAAGAGTTTAAAATATGTGAAGAGAAAAAGATGTTTGTTAATCTATTATGTTTCCAGTACAATCTCTATGATTAATATTCCTTGTGATTTCACATGATAACCATTAAAAAATTCATCGATGTAGTGAAATCATTAACTATATTCCCATTTTATACTATTCTGATAATAAATTTAGAATACAATATACATATATATATATATATATATATATATATATATATATATATATAGAATACAATATATATATATATATATATATGTGTGTGTGTGTGTGTGTGTGTATATACACATCATTAAAATCAAAACTAAAAATACGGCTTAATATTTACATACTTAGGTTAAATTCAAGTTTGTAAACCCTAATATCTCTCCCTTCCTACTTTAGTTATTAACAATGAAATTCAAGAGAGCTGATAGGGTGGAGGTTTTGGGCAAAGAACCGGGTTTCAAAAAATCTTTATCCCTAGTAAACATTATTTCTTCTACAACAAAATCAAACTTCATTGTTCAATATCACATTCTTCTCAATGGAAATGGCTTTTTGTCTTTAAGAGAGTTTGTCAAATCGATCAAATCTAATGGGTCCTTCCTCAAATTTTGATAAGTGATTTTTCAATTTCATATATTGATGATGCTTGACACTTAGGTGGATGGTGGGTAGGGAAGATTATAAGGAAAATAGGCCAAACACATTTGTTACATTTTTATATAAAAACGAAGATTTTTTTCCAATATAAATGAACTAAAGATTCATCATGATTGGGTTTATGATATTTGGGTTTGTGCAAAAACTAGGTTAGATTGTGTTTTTAAATATGTTTTCCAAATAATAGTTAAGTGACATATGTGTCTAATGGTTAAATAACATGTGAATAGCTCCATGGGTAAATCGTATATCTTTGTGTGCATGTTTAAGTTGAGCATTTTCGGATTTTTGATTTATTTCTAAAAGACAAGTTCATGTTCATTCTCAGAGGCTCAACACGACTAATTGGGATATAAATATCATATTGTAATGTTGTAACTATCTTTTTAGAATGTTTTAATGAAGGAAGTGCTTGTTTTTGCTATGTGATTGAAATAGTTTTAATATCCTTGCGTTTGTGCTCTCACAGACTTAACTACGTATTTAGACTAATTTTTCTTTAGAAAAGAAAACTATATTAATGTATAATTTGTTATCTTAGATTATATACCTTGATTTATAGTTTTGGTTCTTAGTTATCAGTTTTTTTTTAATTTTATATGCCGGATCAATACTCATATCTCATGTTATTATTTTTTAATGTTTGAAGTTTGAACCTATAATCATTTAAAATTTGAAGTTTACGTATGAACTTTTTATGAAGTTAACTTACAGTTAATATTTTAATATAAATTACAACTTGTAACATCCCGATTTTCAAATATCGATTAAATGAAGATTTGTCGTTCCAACATCTCCCAAGATCAATTATGAATTTATTTATAAACTAAACTATAGCGGAGGCAAAATAAAATAATATAAAGTCTTCAACCGAAGAACTTCGGATGTTGTCTTTGTGGAATTCCTTTGTTGCCTTCTTGATTAATCATCTTCCTTGTCCTTTCCTCTGCCACTAGCTAAATAGTTTCTTGAGTTACGTACATTTAAAGTTTTTAAATGGATAAGACTAGGGCCTAGTGAGTTCGTGTTTCACATAAATGACAATCACTTAAAAAAATAGTTTTATCATATATGTTCAATAAATCATACAACAAGCATATCACCCGATGACATTATTTAGGGGAACGATTAATTATCAAGTGAAATAACCAAAGGTTTGTTTCCCTTCTCCTTGAGACAACTCATCATCCATTGTACTCAAGTATTTTAAATATCCAAGGAAATAAGTATGATTCTCCATTCTCATCCCAGCCGATCACACACGTCTGTCATGCTCACTGCGATTAAACACCCCACCCGTTCGCACTAAACATGTCACCCAAAAAAAAACACACACACAGTAGATAACAAATCAAAATAACATTTGCACACAACAATACTTATCATAAAACATACTATCAATAATTAAATAAAAACCACATAATAAGTGCATAACAAACATTTATGTGCGAGCAACCACAGAACATGAAAAACTCACCTTGCAACTGATAAGTCTAATCCAACGCTTTGTTGCTAACCTGCGCTCTATATTCCACCAACAAATTTTCTAAGGTTGCAATTCTAGAAAACGTCCTATTGGTTATTTTGATTCAACTATTTACGTGTCTCGTTGGTCTAGTTAATAGACATTTAACTAGTTTAATTAAAGTGTTCGAAATATTTTTGGTCTAGTTAATAGACATTTAACTAGTTTAATTAAAATGTTCGAAATATTTTTTGTAAAATTTATATTTTTTCCCTTTACAACCTTAAATTTCCAAAATAAGGTTTTTGCCCTTAAAATTATTACTCACGTCAAAGCAATGAAACCTTTAAAATACTGAGACTTAAGGTCGTTAAAAAAAAAAGAGAAAAAAAAAACTATTATTAATATTAAAGAAAATTAGCAATTCGTTAAGACAGTAGGGACCATTTTTGTAAGTTCAGTTCTCAATTTCAACAATAAAAAACACTGAACTATTATTTAAAATAATACCAACAAGTTATCAAAATTATAGGTTGTACTACTTTTGAAAATTTTAATTTTGATATGAAACGGCTGTCCATCCAAAACCCCACTTTCATAAATGAAATTTAAAGAATCCAGGTGGCAACCTTTATTTATTTATTTTGTTATTCAAATACCCATAAAACAAAATGATCCAAATATATCTTTTTCTTTACCGAGATTCCGTTTGTTTGTTCCGCCCGTTATCATCACAAGTTATGCCAAATTAATATATAAAAGGGAAAATGACTTATATGGGTAAGTATCTTTCAAAATCGTTTAAAAAATACCATTGAAGTTTAGCGTGTCCAAAAAACACCATCCAAGTAAAGCATTTGTACAAAAAATACCAACGAAGTATATTCTTTGTTCAAATTTGACCTTTGGTAACCGGCAATTGCCGGTAAAAAATAAGTAAAGGAGAAAAACAATAGGAAAATGACTCAAAGGGGTAACTATGTTTCAAAATCGTTCAAAAATCACAATCCAAGTTTGGTATGTTCAAAAAACATCATCCAAGTAAACTTTTTGTACAAAAAACACCAACAAACTATATGTTTTATTCAAATATTACCCACTGGTAATTGGTTCTTACATGTTAAATTGTAACTTGGCTTAACTATTATGACATCGCATAATAATGATAGACAAAATAATAAATGATATATTTCTCCTTTAAAAACTGATTTAGGGTTTCTTCATGAACGAATGACTTCTTCTTCTCCTATGATTGCTTTTCTTCTTCTAAAGTGATGATCTTGAACTCAAGTCTAAAACCCTAACTCTTAACTTAAGGCAAAAAGGGCTCATTTACCCCTGCCTCAATGGGGCTCTCTCCCCTAAGGCCCAAATCCATAAAAAGCCCAAAAGGGCATCTAAGCCAAACTACAAGGCATCTAAGGCCTAATATGTCCTAAGAACCCCCAACATGGCCTGAAGCCCAAAAAATGATTAGCTACAATCAGGTGGGCCCAAGGCCTAACTTAAACAAGTCTGTACATAGTCCCATCATATGTTGAAGCCTCTGCGATCCGGATGTTGAGCTAGTATGCCCGATGATATGTGCATAATTAGTTAATTATTTAGTATACATTTTCAATCATTTTTAATTAATTATGTGAATAATGTGGACAAAAGGTACTTAAAATGGTTTGAATTTTGTTTTCAGTCCAGAAGACATGCTTGGGAGTAAAAGGGAGCATGGGAAAGCAATTGAAGACCAAAGGATGAAAATAAGAGACAAAAGACCATCTACTCGGCGAGTACACGCGGATGTTCCAGAAGATAGCTACAATTCCTGATTCAAGACGGATAACTATGCACCTACTCGGCAAGTTGGTCCTGCTACTCACCGAGTACACCCTGTTTTGAGATATCTATAAAAACCGAGTCTTTATCCAATGGGGCAACATTCCTGGCGATTTTCAAGTTCAAGCTGCGATTAAGAGCCCTAGAAGACGCTGAGGAACCCTAAGCTTCAAAGAATTCAAGCAACTAGGTTAATCCTACCACTTAGATTTACGAATTGAATATGTTTGATCTAGTTAAACTTGTTTTTATGTTTGTTTCTACTGCAACTATGAACTAAATACGTTTTTGTTTCTGTTTGGGGAATACCAAGGAACTCCCATGGTTTAATTATTAGTTTTTGTTTGATTGTTTATTGGTGATCTATTAAATTAAATTTGTTAAAGAACCTTATGCATTAATCACTACTATTTTCTGTTAATTGGAAGACAATTAGGCTGCATGAACATCTCTTAGTTGTTAACCTCATATGTCTATGTGAACACTAAACCATATGCTTAGGAGTAATGATTATGAAACTAAGATTAATAAGACAATAGGAAGATTAATGTGTGAGCTTGTTTGAGAAACCATCAAACAAGAGGTTAATTGAATTAGTAACTTAATTGACCACTACAAATCTTATTTAATCCAAATCATTAATCTAGGGAATTAATTAGTTTAAACACTTGATCACCGCTTAAATTAGTTAATTGTCTAAGGGTTAGGAGTAACGAACATGAACCTAACCACTATAATTGGTAGCCAATAACAATTAATCTATCATAAATACAAATAACCATAGGAGTGAATTGGTTGAACCTAAATAGAAACATCTTTATCAAATTTGGTGAATTAGTTGTTTGCTTTAGTTATTTAGTTAATTTAGTGTGCCTAAGTTTCTAGTCTTGCAAAACTAGAAGAAACCCCTTTTACTTTTATTAATTGTTTTAGTTAAAATTAGTTACTAGTTTAATTTTCCGTTCCCTGAGTTCGACACCTTACTTACTAATCTATACCACTAAAAGACAGGTTCACTGCCTTTGTGTGCTAAATTTATTAATAAAAAGTAGGGATAAAACAAGTGCATTTTACACACATCAAGTTTTTGGCGCCGTTGCCGGGGAACGGTTCTAAATAATTAATCTAATTCCTAATTTTTTCGATCCTTTGTGTGAGTTTACTTGCATAGAGTTCATTTATTGCAATTTAGTATTTAGTAATTAGGTTTTAGCATCTGTTTTAGTTTTAATATTAAGTTTAGAATTTTTCAAAATTTCACTGATACTCGCCGAGTGTAGTCGCAGCTACTCGGCGAGTACCAATCTATTTAGCAGTTAATTTTTATTTTTTTTTAGTACATTTTTTTGTTCTTTTTACTCTTTTATTCTATTTATTTCAGGACTTTCATGACTAGAGGATCAAACACCCCACTGGTACCCCGGTTTGAAGATCCCGAATCCGCATTGAAAAGGAACAAAGGAAAGGACGTGGAGAGTTCAAGTACACCAAAGAAGTCGCCTTTGTCCAACTTGAAGACCATTTTTGGGAAAAAGAAGAGCAGTAAATCAGGAGCATCCAATGCCTCTTTGATAATCGAAGATCCAATTCAAGAAGATATCGGGTACGAGACCGAGGAAGAAGAGGAGCTTACATACGAGCACGAAACCGAGTCCGAGGATGAGTTAGCTTTCACAATGGCTAACATTGATGAAATCCCCACGGGAGAATGGAAGAAGAGGATGCGCGACAACAATGGCCCGGGATTTGCGCAACCCGCTATTCCCGTGACTGCTACCTTCGAGCTAAAGGGTTATATCCTAGCTTCACTCAAAGAAATACCTTTTTATGGGAAAGATCATGAAGATGCCTACAAGCATTTGGATGAAGTCAATGATGTAGCTGATTACTTTAATATTCCAAATGTAACCCGCGAGACTCAATTACTTCGTATGCTTCCGGTAACATTCAAGGGTGCTGCCAAAGACTGGCTCAAGTCACTTCCCCCCGGATTAGTCACTACTTGGGCTAAGATGAAGGAAGAATTCATTGATCACTTTTTCCCACCTTCTAAGATAGCCAAGTTGAAGAAGGCCATTGCAAACTTTGAACAACAAGTTGGAGAGTCGCTATATGAAGCATGGGAGAGGTACAAGAGCTTGCTAAGAAATTGCCCACACCATGATCTAAACACCTAGAAGAAGTCTCCATCTTCTATGATGGAGTCAATGTCACAACTAGGTAGTTATTTTGATATGTGCATAATTAGTTAATTATTTAGTATACATTTTCAATCATTTTTAATTAATTATGTGAATAATGTGGACAAAAGGTACTTAAAATGGTTTGAATTTTGTTTTCAGTCCAGAAGACATGCTTGGGAGTAAAAGGGAGCAAGGGAAAGCAATTGAAGACCAAAGGATGAAAATAAGAGACAAAAGACCATCTACTCGGCGAGTAGACGACTCTACTCGGCGAGTACACGAGGATGTTCCAGAAGATAGCTATGATTCCTGATTCAAGATGGATAACTATGCACCTACTCGGCGAGTTGATCCTGCTACTCGCCGAGTACACCCTGTTTTGAGATATCTATAAAAAACTGAGTCTTTATCCAATGGGGCAACATTCCTGGCGATTTTTGAAGGTCAAGCTGCGATTAAGGGCCCTAGAGGACGTTGAGGAACCCTAAGCTTCAATCTTTTGAAGAATTCAAGCAACTAGGTTAATCCTACCACTTAGATTTAGGAATTGAATATGTTTGATCTAGTTAAACTTGTTTTTGTGTTTGTTTCTACTGCAACTATGAACTAAATACGTTTTTGTTTCTGTTTGGGGAATACCAAGGAACTCCTATGGTTTAATTATTAGTTTTTGTTTGATTGTTTATTGGTGATCTATTAAATTAAGTTAGTTAAAGAACCTTATGCATTAATCACTACTATTTTTTGTTAATTGGAAAAAAATTAGGCTACATGAACATCTCTTAGTTGTTAACCTCATATGTCTATGTGAACACTAAACCATATGCTTAGGAGTAATGATTATGAAACTAAGATTAATAAGACAATAGGAAGATTAATGTGTGAGCTTGTTTGAGAAACCATCAACCAAGAGGTTAATTGAATTAGTAACTTAATTGACCAATACAAATCTTATTTAATCCAAATCATTAATCTAGGGAATTAATTAGTTTAAACACTTGATCACCGCTTAAATTAGTTAATTGTCTAAGGGTTAGGAGTAATGAACATGAACCTAACCACTATAATTGGTAGCCAATAACAATTAATCTATCATAAATACAAATAACCATAGGCGTGAATTAGTTGAACCTAAATAGAAACATCTTTATCAAATTTGGTGAATTAGTTGTTTGCTTTAGTTATTTAGTTAATTTAGTGTGCCTAAGTTTCTAGTCTTGCAAAACTAGAAGAAACCCCTTTTACTTTTATTAATTGTTTTAGTTAAAATTAGTTATTAGTTTCATTTTCCGTTCCCTGAGTTCGACACCTTACTTACTAATCTATACCATTAAAAGACAGGTTCACTGCCTTTGTGTGCTAAATTTATTAATAAAAAGTAGGGATAAAACAAGTGCATTTTACACACATCACCCGACGTACTCCTAGTGTACACCCAACGTACTCGGCTAGGGTCAAGAACCACCAATCTTCCGAAGGCCATAACTTCTTCATTATAAGTGGGATTTTGTCATTCTTTATATCTACGGTAGCAAATTTAGGCATCAGACAGCCATACCGAGGGTTATGGCGTTCAGATTGCAAGTCTTAGTGTTACCTTAATGCTAAATTATATTTCATCATTCTAAAGTCCAACCGAGGGTAGGGACCGAGTGTTCTGTTTGTGTTTGAGCCCTAGGGCATACGAGTAAGTATTAGTTCGAACCTTTATGAAGTTTGGGTTGATATTAGAAAAGTTTTATGGCAAGGGAGAGTTGATAATATTGTAGAGCTTCTCGTTTCCTTCACGTGGATATAAAGAACGAAATTGGACTTAGAATGAAGAAGTTATGGCCTTCGGAAGATTGGCGATTCTTGAGCCTAACTGAGTATGATGGGCGTACGTAGGAGTACGCCGGGCGTACTTGCATAAAATCCAGATCGCAGAGGCTTCAGCATATGTTGGGCGTATGAATGGACTTGTTTAAGTTAGACATCAGGTCCACCTAATTGTAGCAGGTCATTTTTTGGGGTTAAGCCCATGTTGGGGGTTCTTGGGCCATATTAGGCCTTATATGCCTTGTATTTGGGCTTGGATGTCTTTTTGGGCTTTTTATGGATTTGGGCCTTAGGGGGAGGGAGTCCCATTGAGGCAGGGGTAAAGGAGTCCTTTTTTCCTCAAGTTAAGAGTTAGGGTTTTGAACTTGAGTTTGAGATCATCACTTTAGAAGAAGAAGAGCAATCATAGGAGAAGAATAATTCATTCGTTCATAAAGAAACCCTAAATCGGTTTTTAAAGGAGGAATATATCATTTATTGTTTTGTCAATCATTATTATGCCATGTCATAATAGTTAAGCCAAGTTATCATTTAACCTATAAGAACCAATTATTGGTGTGTAATATTTGAACAAAACATCTAGTTATTGGTGTTTTTGTACAAAAAGTTTACTTGGATGGTGTTTTTTGAACATACCAAACTTGGATGGTGTTTTTTGAACGATTTTGAAACATAGTTACCTCTTTCAGTCATTTTCCTACTGTTTTTTTTCGTTTACTTATTTTTTACCGGTAATTGCCGATTACCAAACATCAAATTTGAACAAAGAATTTACTTCGTTGGTGTTTTTTGTACAAATGTTTTACTTGGATGGTGTTTTTTGGACACACCAAACTTAAATGGTATTTTTTGAACGATTTTGAAACATGGTGACCCATATAAGTCATTTTCCCTATATAAAATTACCATTAAATATCTCCAATTCTTACTAGCATATCTCCACAAATAATTTCCAGCAATAAACTCACATTAAGATGTATTCAAACATTTTATACCTAAAATTTTATTCATTTGATTTTCACAAAATTCGTTCATTTCTTGGTCAGACGGCATGTATAGAAACATAGTTAACCAACGTATCCGAGCTTCAATTGGAGAATCATAGCTTAATTCCAAGCAAAAGACCGAAAATCCTCAGAAACTTTTAGCCTCGGTTTCTCCCTCGTTTCTCAACCTTTCTTTGTAATTCCAGTGGGGTTTCTACCAGAAATTTCGAGCTTTATATAATGTCTAAGTTTCTAACCTCTCTAGATCACTCAAAAGTAAGAATTTAAGCCTCAAAACAAAGTGACGGTTTCTTAGGTTTAATCCTCATTGTTTTCCATAATGAAACCTAATTACACCTAGTTAATTCCTTAATCATTAGTATAATATTACATTTAGACCATATATTTATATATTTATTTTATTTTGAGTTATCACACAACTCATACAAAGAAACTAGTCATTATAGTATAATCCTTCGATGATAATTGATTTTACGATCACAATTCTATAAAGTAGAAAACAATCATAATCATAAATAATGTCTCGATATCAACAATGTTGATTTTATTTATTTGGTACATGTTATTATCATTTGCTAATTAATTCACACACACATATATATATATATATATATATATATATATATATATATATATATATATATATATATATATATATTCATGTTGATGGATAATTTTTAATGTTAACTTGATATAATATTTATAGAAGTGAAAGTAGTTTTTTTTATGTTTATATTCCAAGTATTTGTATATGTTCATATTATTTTATTTATTAATATTATTATTTACTCATTTTCTTTATGATGCTCGTCTTAATTTATGATATTCATCTTATATTATTTTCTTAAATAAAATAAGTTTTCTTGCAAATTAGTGCATCTAGCCACTTTTCCATGATTATATATAAACGTTTTTTTATATATGTTTGTTTTAACTCAAAAGTTAGATCTAACTAGATCTACATTGGATCTCACCTGAATCGCCCCATTTATCTTCTTGATGAGAAGATTGGTTTCAAACCCTCTTAGAATAGAAGGAGTATGCCATGCTAACATGAAAAAATACAAGTGTTTTCATTTTTGGAATGAAATATTTATGAAATCTCCATGAATATTCAGATAGAAGAAAATGTTTTCGATTGATTCAAACACTGTGTCTATGAGATTGAAGAAGAGGAAAACCCTGACTATTTCAGATAGTGCTTTTAATCAATCTGATTTATTTCCTAGTCTTCGCTCAATTAGAAAATGAGACAAATTTTAAAGGATCAAACCTATAAGAATTAAGTAATAATATAAAAAGAAGGATGCAAAAATATTGATATCAAATAAAAATCAATAAAATAAGTAAATATAAATGAAAATAAAATAAGTAATTAAAATGAAGTAGAGCAACGTAGTTTCCAAATGAACAAATTTAAACATGAGAATAATCTTTGTGATTCTCAAAGAATGATGGGCAACGGATTTGTTCGAGAAATATATATTGTTATTATTATAAAATTGTGATTAGATCCGCATATGTTTAGTAAAGATAATAATTAAAAATGGAAAGTGTTCAATTGGAACATGAAAACGTGACTAAGTTGCTCAATTGAAAGATGAGTCATTTAAGCTGAAAGTCTCATGTGCAGTTCTGTAGACTGGTAGTAAGGGTGACTAATTTATCAATTTTTCCACTATCACCCCAGAAAAACCCAACTCCGCGTTACGTAAAATTGTCGGAGTATGATTAACTTTTGTATGTATTCTAATAAATAAAACTTGAATTACCACTATGACATTTTTTGAACCCTATATTTTACACGTGTCTTCTTATTATGCTTCCTTTGATTTGTTTTCCCGCTCAACCCATACATCTATCTCTTTTGATTTCTCTAAACGGTTTCCCTGAATATCTCCTTAATTTAATCCTAAATTTATGACTAATTTACTAATTTCTAACGTTAGCCTCATACTTCAAATTTCAATTTCAGATGATGTAGCATCCATAAAATTTTGAAAATTTTAAAACTTTTTAAATAAATAAGAACCCATCATTCATTACAAATTGTTTTCAAAATAGCTCAATAGTAGAGAAATCCCATAAGTCATACAACAAATATGAGGAGGTGCATGATCACGTCTTCGCAATCCCGTGATCCTCTGAAGTACCTGAAACATAATCCAAAACTGTAAGCCTGAAGCTTAGTTAGTTTCCCCCAAAATACTAATCATAATACCAAAACCAGAATAAAATCACAAACAACATGCATTCAGAGTCTCCAGCCTGACTGGAACGCCCCCACCAACCTAAAATCTATCTGGTACTCTCAAAGAACCTACAACATGATTGGTATGTCACCATGGCCTTTAGCCTATATGGAACTTTCTTTGGGCCTATGGCCTCTTTGGTACGTCCCACTGGCCTTCAGTCTATCCGGGACGCACTAGGTGTGTTGTCCTTTATCGCAAAGCAGGTCCGCCTCAACCCACCCTCACATAACATGTCGACATATAACAATTAAACATATAACCAGACAATCATGCAAAAAGATAGAACTTACAGACTAAGTATAGCATCATCCTATTATCAGGATACAGATCTAACAGATCACTACAATATACAATCATATGATAAACCAGGATAACAATCTAAAGGGGTCGACCTTGGTGCCTTCGACCCAACTAGTACAGTGAGGGACACTCGCCTCACAAGCAGCTAAAATGATAAGATCTAGCTTTGAAACCCAGCTCCCGACTCAAAGCCTACAACCAACATGACTAACCTATCAAAACCTCAAATACCCAAAATGCCCTCAAAGTCAAACTTGGTCAACCATGGGCAAAGTCAAGGTCAATAGTCCATGTTGACCCAAATTTTCGAGTGCACCTACCAACTTGTCAAGTTCCTTTAGTACTTATAGAAACAGGGAAAACCTGAGCCAACTCACCGAGTTATCAAAAGAACTAGTCGAGTTCCTACAACATCCAGAATATCAAGAAAACTCGATCCAACTCGCCAAGTTGTCAAGACAACTCGTCGAGTTTTCCCAACATAACTCACTCAGTCATTTTTCGACCCTTTCAACACCCAAGAATGCAGATATGGAACCCATGAGCTGGAAAACCACGTAAAGTTGCTAACTTTATGTCCATGCATGACACAAGGAGGCTAAAGCACTCAAAGAAGGCCTAACAAGGGTCTAAAGCATAAACGGGGCCTATAACATGATACATCTTGAAGCTTTAAGCCCAAATAGGAAACAAAGCATCCAGATCTGAAGTGGAAACTTCAATAAATGGATTAACCCGAGAATGACTCCAATATGAGCCAAAAATGACAATAAGCTTCCAAAGAGGAAGATCTAAGAAACAAATGACAATAAACCTCTTGAAACTCCAAGCTCCTTCAAAATATCACAAAAAATTCACTCTTCAAGCTCTCACACACACACACACACACAAAAGGGAGACTGTGCACGAATTAGGGTTTCTTTGGCCAAAGGGGTGGATAAAGAGGCCATCCAAAGGCCATAAGGTCATTAAATACGGTACAACACACTAATAGTTAAGGTTTCATAATCAGCCACCAAATTGTCGAGTTTTCCTTAATAACTCGTCGAGATGGTCCAAAAATATGTACAACCCAGCTTCTAACACGTCCCGTTGAGGCCATCAAGTCGACAAGTTTCAAAAGAGAAAGTTGTCATTTAAGCCATAAATCTCATACCTGGGAGTTGGGATGTTACAGGAGAATGCAACACATCTATTTTCAATTTTGGTCCATGGAGTTGTTTGGAGTTAGCCCTAAGGAGCCCTAGTGGCATTTTAGTAATTCAGAGGGCAGGAGATGTACGTTGCACGTACATGTGGGTACGCTAAGTGTATTAGGGTGTACCCTATTATGTTGGGTGTACACATATGTACGCTCAACGTACTAGTATCCGAGTGAAACCCTAAATTTTAGGGTTTGAGGACTATTTAATCATCATTATGGACCAAGTTCCCTTATCCTTTCAGCCTCCAAGTCCATCATTTGTTCTTGCAAAGCCCTAGACCCCTTGAGTAAGAGTGAGAGTGAGAGCCTTAAAGTGTGTATTTGGTGTTTTATAGTCAAAGGAATTACATAAAGAAGCTTGGGAACGTGAAGCAACGCTTCGATCTGGGTTTTGGCTTCCTTCTTCATCACCCAAAGGTATAAAGCTCATAACTTTATGGTTGTTTTGTAAGATATATTGTTAGGTTCTTTATTGCTTCTTATTTGGTCCCAAATGCTCCATTTTGAACATGGCATATTCTAGATGATTTGAGTTGTTCTTTCAAACCCTTAGAGGAGTCCTTAGTCATAAAAATGAGGTCCCAACGACTAGAAGTGTCCCATGCATTTGGTAGAAAGGTCTTAATGGGATAAGGTCTTGTATTAAGAACTTTTGGAGGTCTAAAGTCATAAAGTTGAAAACTTTTTGACTCTAAGGTGCATTTGGACCATGGCTCTGAAGTTTGGGCTTAAGTGCTTAAGGCATTAAGCACTTATTGAAGTTTGAACTCTATGAAGGTATGCCCCGCATAGAGGGGAGCACGCCCCACGTACGCGGTCAACGCTCCCATTTCTAGTCTAAGAAAGGCTCACATATGCATTACGTAACTTCGGGGTACGCCCAGTGTACGCCTTTTGTTGGGCTTTTGCGAGTTGGGCTTCAGATTTGGGCCATTTATGGGCTACTCTTTCTTGGGCCCTTAATGGACTTTTTGAGTAGGATTATTATGCGCCAATTAGGGAATTGGGCCTTCGGATGAGGTCTATTAAGGAGTTGGGCCCAGTTTAAAAAAATTGAGCCAATTATGGACCTTGTATATTTGGACCTATTTGGATGAAGGTTTGGACTTAGGCTTGGCCCACTTAAGGAAGAACTAATGGATAATTATGGGTTAAGAGATTTGAAGTGATAATCCAATTATTAATTGGAGGTTTACTTATTATGATAGTTCGAGGTTTTCGTGAGCTAGCGGCCGAAGGTTCTATTTGATATGTTAGTGTGAGATATGTTTTCCTCACTGTACTTATGGGTCGATGTCACCAATGCCGGACCATTTTGGATGGTTATCCTGGTAGATAGGTTGTTGATATGTTGTTATGATCTGTAGGATCTATATCCTAGTAGATAAGATGATGCTAAGCTTATTGATTTGTATGATTTGTGCGTGTCTATTAATTGACTATGTAGTTATGAGTTATGTATGTATCGATATGTGTGTGTGTGTGTGGTTGAGTTGATGCGGTCCTACTTTGTGTTGTAGGCCAACAGACCTAGGGCGGTCCGCATAGACTGAAGGCATGCTAGGTGGTCCAGTCAGGTCGAAGCCATGGTGAGCTATCCGGATAGGTTGTAGGCCCTGCGATGCGGTCCAGTCATACTTAAGGCTCGGTAGTGGTCCAGATAGACTATAGGCCATGTGAGGCGGTCCAATCAGGCTAAAGGCTCATTTATGCATGATGTTGTTTGGTATGTTTATGTGATGGTATTTTCTGGAAGACTCACTAAGCTTTAGGCTTACAGTTTTTGATTGTGTTTCAGGTACTTTATATTATTGTGGGAAGGCAAAGGCTTAATCATGCACCTCCTCTTGTTTTGTGTTATGATTTATGGGAAAAACTTTGATGTGAAACTTAGTTTGAAAACAAATTGTAATGAATGATGGTTTTGCGTTTATTTAAAATGTTTAAATTTTCAAAAAAAATTTATAAGTGTTACACGTTGGTATGAGAGCCTTTTTTGAGTGAATTGGAGAAACACTCATGTAAATTCAGTCTCAAACTAAGGAAGAAGATTTTTATAATGAAAATTTTCAAATGGTTTTCAAAATAATCAACAAGGATGTGGCGTGTACGATCATCGGGAGCCAATTTGTAGACCCCAAAATACCATACCATTGTTTGTTATTGTGATATGTTAGAACAACATGCTAGTGATAGGCTAGGGATCTTCAAGAATTGCATGATAGAATTGACTGATTATATGATGCCTGATAGCCTATGATCCTTATTTTATGGAATTGACATCATTATTTTTGTTGCTTAGTGTATGCATCATGGTTATATATAACTATGATTTTATAGTCTGAGAATGTATGGTTTGTCTTTACTTATTGTTCTTGTTTGATGAAGGGCTTAGGGTAGGATCAGATATTCGAATGTCGATAGGATCCAGTGTTATGTATGGCTAGCATATACGAGTGATGCAGGGTTGGTGGAAGTTTCATGGATAAGTCGTGTGGGGTCAGTCGGCTAGTCATGAGTTGTTTAGCCTTCCTCTAGGGAGTGAGGATCTAGTGTTCTTCCATGCCTATGAGTTTTGTTAGAGTGTTGTGATGATCCTTGATACAAACACAAGTAGGTGCAGAAGGTAGTATAGACCCGTACTACTGAAAGCACATGATCTGTGCATGTAGCAAGGAAGTGTGGTGACTACAAGATGAGTTGAGATTGGATCCGAGTCGGGATTAGGGACTGACAGGCAGATAGGATCAGATGATTTGGATGCCAGGATCAAGAGGATACTCCATGAGGAGGTGGTTGCTATTGTCTGGATCCATATTCCAGAGATGTTCAGGTCTTTCAAGACCGCGATGCTGGAGTTCTTTGATGACTGTTATGCAGCCATTGCTGAGATATTTGCTGCTGCAGTCTCCACAATCGTGGCGGCTGTAGGTGTTGGGACAAGGGGAGGCTTTCAGTACCGGGACTTCGATAATACAAAGCCCCCAACTTTCGATGGATCCAGGACCTGATTGTGGCCATGAGGTGGGTATCTGATGTGGAAGGATGCTTCTTCACTTATTTATGCCCTGCTGACTAGAAGGTCAAGTGCGCTCTGAAACTTTTGAGGTATGAAGTGAAGAATTGCTGGAGACATATTATTGGATCATACTCTGATGAGCATAGGGCTACAATATCTTAGGATCAATTCAGGGAGATGTTTCGTACTCACTACGTTCTCTGGGTCGAGCGGGAGAGGTTGTCTCATGAGTTTTTAGACCGGCAAGGATCATAATCGGTGACTGAGATCACTCGGATGGTTACTGAGAGGGCTATGTTTTGCCCTCAGTTTGCTTCAGAGCAGGCTCAGATGACCCATTATCTGAGCATGCTCAAGACGAACATCAGACAATTTTTTTTCTACTCAGCAGTGTGATACCTTGTTCGAGTTACAAGAGGCTGCCAGGAGATGTGAGCTTAAGAGAGAGTTTTTGTGGAGAGAGCAGATTCATGCCTTGGCATAGTCGCATCTCACACCGAAGCGGTTCAAGGCCGTCGATTCTAGGTCTGTAGGTCAGTGTGCTCGCACTTGAGGGAAGTGCAGGAAGGTCCATTGATGTGTGTTTAACCAACTAATTTTATTCCTACTTCTTAATTATAAATTAATCACACAAAAGGCAGTGGATCTGTCAATTGGTGATATAGATCTAGTAAGCAGAGTATGGAATTCAAGGAACGACACTTAAACTAATTACTACAATTATCTAAAAACAAAATGAAAAAGAATAAAAGAGGGATTTTCTCTAGTTTTAAAAGACTAGAAACTTACTTACAATTAAACTAAATAACTAACTAACAACTAAGCTAGCAAAGACCAACTAAATTCAATATCTAAAGGGACTTATGTTCAAGTTCGACTCAATTGATCCTATGGTTGATTTAATGGTAATAGTGCAATGGATTAATCTTTTATTGGCTACCGATTCAGGTGATTAGATTCACATTCACTATGCTAATCCTTAGAAAATAAACTAATTCAAGCAGTTCCTAGTTTTCTAAATTAATTAATTCTCTAGGTTATTTATTCGGGTTAAATAAGACTTGTAATGGTTAATCAAATTATTAATTCAATTAGCCTCTTGTTGTTGGTTTATCAAACAAGCTCACACATTAACTTAGCCATTCTCTAATTAATCCTAGTTTCACATTCACTAATCCTAGGAACATAATAAAGTGTTCACATAAATCATATGAGGTAAACAATTAAGAGATGTTCATGCAGCCTAATTTCCTTCCTATTAACAGAAAATAGTTATGGTTAATGCATAAGGATCTTTAACAAGCTTAATTCAACAAAATCACCAATTTAAAAGTTAATCCCACCATTAATCAAACCATAGTCTCAAAATTGTCTTACTCAAATAGAAACTAAAGAGTTTATCTCATGATTAAGGCAATAGAAAACTCAAAAATGAAATTCAATAACATAAACATGGTTTAAGTACTAAATCTAGTTAAGAGAAATCAAAGTATGCCTTAGTTATCCTTTAAAATTAGAATTGGGTTGGATCTTCACTCTTCCAGATGCCTCTCTTCGTTCTGAATCGCGACTCCTCTCTCTAGGGTTCTCAGAATCTTCGTGCATCGATCTGGAAAGCTCTTTTTATAGATTCGACTCGACTCATCGAGTCCCTCATTAAATTCTTGTGTACGGCAAGGTAAGGACTCTTCTGCTTCGCGAATCTTCATGGGAACTCGTCAAGTCAATGCCAGACTCACCGAGTCGTTTGTGGTTTTTGGTCCTCTCTTCTTTTGTTCACTCCAAAGTTTCCTGATAGCTGCTCTTATTTGCTTTTGCTTCTGAACACTTCCTGTGGACTAAAAATATAATTCAAACATAATTAAGTACCGTTTCTCCATAATATGCAATTAATTAGCTAATAAATGATAAAAATCTATACTAAATTTAGGGCTAAACATGCACATATCAAAATACCCCAAACTTGACTTTTGCTTGCCCCCAAGCAAAACTAAATTTTAAACATACTACCATCACATAAGTCAATCCCAATCGAATCCAGCCATTATGTCATGTAACGCCCGTAGATCAGGGCTAGTCAATTTAGAGACGATAGGCGTCAAAAATGAATTTTTGATGAAAGATTATTTATAATGAATAATCTTAACTAAGTTATCGTATATGTTACAAGGTTTCCATGCATATAAAGAACGCCGAAATCCGAGTTATAACGAAGAAGTTATGACCTGTCGAAGTTTTGCGACAGAACCGACACGACGCAGAATGACGTAAAAAGTGAATTTACGTTAGAGTGATATTCAGCCTTAGAAATCTAAACGAAAGTCATAGAGTTCGTTAAACCATGAGCGTGCATAAAAAAAACGTCCAAATCTGACTTCGTATGAGGAAGTTATGATTTTTCTAAGTTTCGTCTTAGCAGTATACAGCCCGAATGCTCGATTTGAGACCGAGCGGTTTTTAGCCGAAACAATCTAAATGAGAATCGAAGGTATCGTTAATAGGAGTAAAACGATAAAAAGATAGGCGAAAATGGACGTCGGATAAAGAAGTTATGATTTTATAACGGAGTTTTCCTATCCCGGCCTACTAAAAATAAATAATAAAAATAAATTCAAAATTAGCTGACGGAGTCTAAATGAAAGTTGTAGAGCGTAGTCTCACCTACGCGGGGATATAAATAACCTCGAAAACGGAGTTCGTATGAGGAAGATATGAATTTTTGAAGTTTATTAAGTATTTTCGATATTTAATTATATATATATATATATATATATATATATATATATATATATATATATATATATATATATATATATATATATATATATATATATATATATATATATATATATATTCCGATATTATCTGAAGGGGGGAGTCAGCGATCTTATCGCCATTACGCCCAGCGTAATTCGTGTTTTAGCCCCCTATAAAAGGGTGTCGAGGGCAACCGACTTCTTTGCTCATTTCTTCCCGTTTTCTCGCGTTTTTGCATCGTTTTTCGTGCAAGAAATATCCCGAAGCCCCGGTATCATTCCCGAGCCCCGAAGCAAGTCCCGAGGCCCCGAAGATCCCAAGAAGTGCGATTCCCGAGCCGAAGCTCTGCCCGCGAGGAGCCCGGTTTTTGTGAAGATCTTCCAGATCTACCGAAGAATACTACTTCTACAAGTCGTAGTGCTGTCCGATCATCTTCTAATCAAGTGAGTGGGTGGTTATTTTCTTCTAACGCATAATTATTAAGTATTTAATATAAAATACATGCTATGTGTATATTTTGTTGTTATATGCATGAATGTATACTCATTTTCTTCTATCTCATAGTTCTGATTTATTCTCTATGAAATACGTGTTATGTGGGTGTGCCTCATCTGTTATGTAGAATAGGTATTGAATGAGAATGCTATACATGTTTTAAACTATGTATAAAAATATATATTTTTATCTACTAATATGTTGGGTAGAACATGGGTAGATAGTTGATGTGTGATAAACAGATGAGAGGCCCCGATGTTGTTGTTGTTGATCTAGTTATTCGGCGAGTATGGATTAGAGCAAGAGGTTAGTTTTAGATCCGGGAGTATGGATCAGGTAAAGAGATAAAACTAGTTATTAGTTCGAAAGTATGTATTAAGACTAAGTTAATTGACCCTAGTCCGGGTGTATGGATTGGGTACAGTTATTGATCCGGGAGTGTGGATCAGATCAGGATTAGGGTATATTTAATTGTCCTTATTCCGGGAGTATGGATTGGGTACAATTATTGATCCGGGAGTATGGATCAGATCAGGAGGTTAGTTTTAGATCTGTGAGTATGGATCAGGTAGTTTTAGATCCGTGAGTATGGATCAGGTGAAAAAGGTTAGTTTTAGATCTGTGAGTAGGGATCATGTAAAGAGGAAAATTTTAGATACGAGAGTTTAGATTGTGTCGTTGTGAGGATCGATGGGGTGGAATAAGAGTTGCCTTTATATGGTGAAATTGTACAAGTTTGAATGTTCTATATTTATAAATATACGATATAACATTGTGGGATGAAAATCCTATATGCTCACTAGGCTCCCAAGCCTGACCCACTCAGTTTTCTTTGTATCACAGGTATTAATATGAAGACATATTTCACAGAGAGATTTAAAGGAGATATAAATCAATAGTGTACTTGAATGTAAGTGCTGTTTATGCTTATATGTTTGTATCGGAACATGACATCCCGAGGTTTTATTATTAAATGAAAATACATTCTCTTTGAGAAATGTTTTGATAAGTTATTATCATATCTTGTTTTGGTAACAAATTCCGCAACCGTTTTCTTTAAAAGAGTACTATGATTTTAAAAACAAGCGTAAACAAATCGGTCTTTTCTGGCCGTGAAAATGGGGATGTCACATGCTAGACCGCAACGCATGCATTTGTGTCTACAATTTTCCTTAAAGACCCCCCCCCCCCCTTAATTCTAAATACTCACAATCCTCATAAACACTCGCTCACTTCTTTTGAACAATGCTCATTTTATGCATCCCTCCGAATCCATCCGCAGAAAACCTCCTAACCTCAAGGTATTTTTGGTTGAGCAACCCAATCATACATAATCTAGAAAAAAATTATAACTTTTGATAACCTTATACAACTCTTTGGAATTCTTCACTTTTGATAACTTTGACTTTAATTTCCTCAAATTCACCATCTTTTGTTTTTTCGGTATCTTCAACTTTTGAACTTTTGGGATTTTGATCTTCGATCTTCATACTTTAATCATGATAGCTCCAAAAATTCTAACAACTGTTTATTGTAATTCTCTCTCTTTTTTTTTCACATGTAACTCACTTTTTTTGACTTAATTCGTACATGCTTAAGTAAGGGTGCTCAACTTCAACCCTTATTGGTTAAATATAATAATTTTCGTGGATACATTTCTGGTACACGATGCTAAACTTATAGCATCCCTCAAACTAAGAGAGGCTGTGTTTTTGTCCCATGATTTCACTAGAATAAAGGTGGCCACAAATGCATTATAACCTGTATAAGCTCAACTAAACATTTGGGTCTCCATAAAATCATCGAACACAATACTAACATGAAATCCTAATTGCTTTTACCAAAATTTTCTAATTTAGCCCTAGAAATTTTAATGCAAAAATTTCAAAATTTTAACTAATGTAATAACCAACCCCCTACCCCACACTTAAATTATGTAATGTCCCCATTGCATGCCATGCATGATAAAAAAACAAAAATAAAGAGGGAATTGGAACAAACTCCCCTAGGATAGTAGTTACGAGGTTGATATTCTTCATTGACAACTCCATCTTCAATTAACTTTCGACATGGGAACAACTCATCCATGTCGTGGGTGTCAAATCTCGTGTGGCAATAGCTTCAAAAATGCAGGAAAAACTCTCATAAATCTCCAGAAATTAATCTTCTCGATAAAAACCAATTGTTGTGGGAATATAATTGTGAAGCCTGAAGCTAATGGCTGAAATTCGTAGAAACTTGTCGAGTAAGTAATCAGACTTGCCGAGTTGAGTCGTGAAAGTGTAGAATTCGTGTTTTTTGTCTTGGACTCATCGAGTCAGTATATGCACTCGGCGAGTCAGTCACTTGGTGAAAATTTTCTGTTTTCTGCTCCAATTCTTTTTGATAAATCCTAACCACTTTAGAATTATATTAAATCTAATATTTTTCTCCAGTAATTAACTCATTTGAAGGCTCCTCATGACCGGACTCGATACTTGGACTTCATTCTCTCTTCCGCTTAGACTCGAAACTCCTATTACTCCTGAAACTCTTTGTAGGCAACCCATTTTCAACTTTTGAAAAGATACTAATCAACCCATGAGAAAGTAAAATCCTAATTACTAGAAGTTCCAACAAACAACTAAACAAAGAAAAACAAATTGTTCAACACAAAACACAAATAAAAACAAGTTAATCCTCATCTTCTTCCTCATCATTATCATCATGCATTGCCCCGCTCCCACCGGCTCCGCTTTGCCTTGCGTTCATCTTCTCCTCCTAAGTTGGTATATAAGGAAATTAGCCCCCGTCCACATGTTGGATGTTGAAGTGGTTAAACATTTGGATAAAGGACCGATTGGAAAAATTCACACCCCTTCCCAAATCATCTTGATATTGTCTTCCTTCAACATTAAACCATTCTGGGGGTATTTCATCTTCCACCGGAATAACCGGTGGTTCGGGATGTGCTTGCCTGTGTCTTTGCCTTACTCTCCTACCCGGCTCCTCGGGTCCGATCACATCATCATCATCATCATGTAGAATATCATAGTGTCCCCCTCCATAATCCCCAATAGTTCTAGCCCTTCGAAAAAGAATAGGATTAAAGGGAGGGGTCGGAACCATTGTCATTAAGTTCCAAACGTCACGAGACATCAACCCATAAGAGTGGGCTAAACATGTCACAAACATGCCACCATTAATTTTGGAAGTGTCGTGGTCCTTGACCACCCCTTCAGCTAAGTATGAAGCCACGCACCATGGAATATTGCAAAAGGTGTTGGGTGTAATGATGCTCCAAAGAAAAAAAACATCAAGGTTAGAAACCTTGTCATCATCTTTTCTTTGGTTAATGGCATTTGAAATAAAGCGGTGAAGAAGACAGTGTGTAAGTGATCTTATGCTCCCCTCTTGAGCTGATTTGGGAATGTAAACTTTGTTGGCAATAGTGTTCCACCAACTTGTGCTTGTGACACCATCCGACTAATTCCACCATAGAACAATGGTGAATCTTACCCCCAAGACAAAAAGTAATATTTTCGGGTTTATAGTAATCGTCTCCACCCCGAAAATGTATTGTGGAGAAAAATTCCAAGCACAACTCTTGATAGACCGACTCCTGGATACGAAAGATGCGACTTCATTCATCACACGTGGTGGACACCCCATTATACACAAACGTCTTGACAAAATAAGGAGCAAACTCCTCTTCGTAACAAACTCTCCCTGGCCATTCCCAATCAATCACATTGGGGACACAAATCTCCTTTTTCCGAATTTCTACAAGCTTCTTCTTCCACTTAGTTATCATAGATTTGGACTCGATTTGTGGAAAATTCAACGAAGGAAAATCCCCTTGGCTTCCTCTTGAGCTTTGACCTCGTAAAAACATGTTCCTGCATAAATAAGTAACACAAACAACCAGAAACAAACATAACAATTAGAACATAAAATCTGAAATGCTTCAGACATGACTTGCCGAGTCCGTAGACCGACTTGACGAGTCGTACGAACTGCGCGAGTCTGTTGACGAGTCTGTCAAATCTCATAAAACTCAAAATTTACTGCAAGGTTTTGTCTAGTGATGTATTTAGAGCATAGTAGTATAAGAAATTTCACCCATAGCATTCTAATTAGGTCAATTCTTCTTTCCTTTTCCTTGCAGCATCTTCTTCTGTAGTATAACTGATCCGTTTCCCAACCTTCTTCTTCTTCACCCCGTTCTTTGGACCCATCTTTTGTACTCCTTCTCTAACAATCTCGATTTCCCGTACAGTTTCCACTTCATCATCACTTGATATTAAGGAGTCCTCTTTACCTTCGTCACCTTCTAAAGAATCTGGTGGTTCAAATGTAATGTGACAATCCGAAAATTTTTCTGTCACGGCAACCCGTTCCCGTCAGTAAAACCTGTTTGTCTTTCAAATTTTCCGTTAACATTTTTGTATTAGATCATTTATATTAAGACTTTATTTTGACCTCGTAAGTGTCCAAACCCATTAGAAACACGTGAAAATGCCCCAAATGTTTATTTGGAAAATTTTTAGTTCCGACCATGCCGGGTTACGACAACTAAATCGGGTATAACCATAAGCCTCGTTTAACGTCAGTATCTGGTAGATTTCGACCGAGCCTCAAACTCAAACCCTATATAAGGGTGAGTGGACTTCATTTGAAGCTTTTTCACTCTCTCTCTCTTTACTCTCTCTCTCTCTAAAAACTCAATCTTTGATCCAAAATCACCCCTTTCAAGCTCCAATTTGGTATGTAATCCATCCTAGCTCATAGTATAACACGTTTGGCTTTCAAATTCATGTTTAAACCATGAAAAAGGACCAAGAACTTGTGTTTACGGCCCAGGAATAGCCCCAAACCGCAAACACACATAAATGGGGTTTTGGAGCCCCAAAACCCTTCCAAATCACTTCTAGTGCTTAGATATGACTTAGGAGATTACATGAATGGACTTACAACACCAAAATCTTAACATATAGGGAGTAAACATGAGTTTACGGCCCAAGAACATGCTTGGACCTTAAACACCCTTTCTAAGGCTGTAAACACCTTTTAAGGTGTTAAGATGCCCCTTAAACACCACCTAAGCCTTGGAACAATGTGTACAATCAACCACCATTGTGTTAGTGACCTTAAACATGAAATAAACCACCCCCTTAGGAGATTACGGCCGTAAACCCCACAAGGAATGGTTCCTGGGCTGTAAACTCCTTTATAGTGGTCAAATGGTGCCCTAACTTCCTTCCATGGCTTGTACTTTGGACTAGAAACACTTGTGCTTAACCTAGGAAAACCAAAACACATAAGGAAAGGGTACATGAGAGTTCACGGTCGTAAACTACCTTTTTACAGCCGTAAACTCCTTAAATGGTCCATACGTTGATCAAATCCCCTTCCATAGCCATACAACTAAACCTAGCATCATCCCACAAGTGTTGTAAGACCTTTAAGCAACCGAGAACACCCCACCCATGCGTTTACAATCGTAAACTCATGGGGATATGGTCATTATGCCGTAATTTCCATTAGGAGTTTACTCTTGAAGAGCAAACTCGATATCCAGGCCTTATACACCCTTAGATGCAACCCGGATCACTCCTAACACATGAATTGAAGTGTTTTCGCGCATCGGAGTGTATATTCTCAATTAATTAGAAGTTCAAAGCCTAATTAGATACAATTATGTATTTCCTCAAATTACATAGGAACCTCGCATGTATTCAATCCCTGAACAGACATATAGCATCCTAGCCGACACATTTCTCGATAGGTGAGTTCATACCCCAACACCTTTTTCCGTGTTTTCAATGTTTTCAGGGGGGGGGGGGGGGATAGAAGCAAAAGTACAAGAATATCTTATACTCAAAATTATTATTTCATTTGAAATGTTTCATATTTCGTAAGCTTTTAACACTGGAAACCGTACTAACCAACCGTTTAATTTGCAGGGTAAATTGTCAAACTCTTTGTGAAACTCATTATAAAATGCTATATCTTATATTTCACACTTGATTTTCCATATCATTACTATTAAAAGCATGAACCTTAGAACTTAGGCCGCGTCCTTGATAACACTCCCCCTAGATACGAGAGTGAAGGAGTAATAACATTAAACTTAGAACTTAGGCCACGTCCTTGATAGCACTCCCCCTAGGTACGAGAGTGAAGGACTAAGAACATTAAATTTAGAACTTTAGACACGTCCTTGATAACACTCCCCCTAGATACGAGAGTGAAGGACCAATAAAACAGAATTTCCTGTTTTATTATATTTTTATTTATTAATCTTAAGATTAGAGACACGTCCTTGTAACACTCCCCCTAGTTACGAGAGTGTATGACTACCCCCGTAACCAGAATCTCTTAGAGGGAGAACTTGACTTGAGTGTATAGATCTATATGAGATTGACTACCCCGCACCTGGCTACTAGTTACAGTCGGACCAAAAGTCCAAGGGTAACAAAAGTCATAAAACGATATTGGCTCCGTTCCGAGCCTTATCTAGTCTATTGTATTGTTATGGAACTCGCAATTTAGATTATGAAAACTTTTCTACTTACTTATTAGTTTTATATACGTGTTAAAATTTATGTACTTTCCAAGGATAACCAGGCTTTTAGAGCACTTATCTTAACACTACAAGTATGGTAGGCACTAGTACGCTGCATTCCGAACCGATAGCCAACCACCAACTTTTAAGGAAAATAAGGGTTTTTTTTCCTTGGATAACATAACTGTTCTTAACCAAACTGTGTAACAAATGGACAAACAAACTTTACTTATAAGAAAATATGAGTTTTTCTTGGATAATAACTTTTGCAGAAAACTAAAGGAAACTTGTTCATTTTCAGAAACAAACTGCTTATGAACTCACCAGCTTTATGCTGATATTTTTAAAACTGCTTGTATTCTAAAGTTCTCCTTAGACAGGTATCCCACGTTCTTTTGTAGAAGATGGAGCGTATGGAAGTCACGTCTTTACTTTTGTTTAAATTAATGTATCTATAAAACATGTATTATCTTACATTCAAACAAATGTAACGATTCTATGTAACGTAATGTTTTGTGTTTACTATGCTTACTTTGTACATTGGTTGTGATACTTTACATGTCGTCCTCCGCCCCGGAATGTTTCCACCATCGGTTTCGGAGTGTGACAGATTGGTATCAGAGCCGTTGTTTATACTGAACTAAGTATACCAAACCTTACATGATATAAGATTATAAACACTGAGGGGCCGAAGTGCTCTGAACTAAAAGTATACTTTAAAATATAAGTATTTTCCAAAAAGTATACAAGAATACGTAAAAGTCAGATACCGTAACTTCGAGTAGAACAAAAGATAAGTAATTGGGTGTTATGCACTGCGGTTAAACTTGAGCAGGTATGTAGCCGTGTCTAGGGTCAATATAGCCTGATCAACTATATTCACTCGAGACACGGCCGACATGTGCTTGGGAGTGACTGTGGTGTGCAGCATACCTAAAACTTACCAAGTATCCAAACAATGATTCATCGTTGCAGCGAAACCATAAAATACTATAGCAGTATTTAGACAAAGCCGAATACGTTGTAGAAAATTCATTCCAAGTGTTGCTACTCATTCTTTCCCTAGCGATAAATTCCCTTTTTTTCATAGTTTTCCTATATATTATCGCTTAGTAGAACACTTTATCTGTCATAATGAGATATCTTTTGTTTCATATCTCATTATTCAATTCAGTGGACTTACCATCCTCTCTTGACTAATCATTTAGATCATTATGCCTCCAAAGAAAGGACCCAACTCAAGGAACAACAACTCCCCGCCACCGCATCCTTCTCAATTCGACCCTATCCTATTTCAGGCAGCTGTTACTGCCGCAGTGACGGCTGCAATGGCGCACTTGAACCCGAGCAGGTCCAGTGGCCCAGGAAGTAACACCTATCCCCAAAACCATGAAGATGATCAGGAGCACCAGAACGAGTGTGATGAGAGTAAGATGATTTTCTAGAAAAAGCGAAAGGGTCAGAGTTCACAAGGACCCTCCAAGAAGCGCAAAATTGTGGTAGTCCAAGCTGCTACTACTCATGTCGTTGCGTCTACAGCTCAAGCACCTACCAATGGGTATGTTGGTAACCTCCCTTGGTGCAACAGGTGCAGTTACCACCATCGTATCCCTGGCCCATGCCGTGAGTTGATCTGCAACAGTTGTGGCAAGAAGGGTCACCTTACGCGAAACTGCAGAACACCAACTCAACTAATCAATCAAGCTTCCAGAGCGGGTATCGATCAGGCCTGCTACGAGTGCGGTTAAATCGGGCATTTCAAACGAAACTGCCCAAGAGCAACCACCACCAACAACGTCGGGATCGTTCTTGTTGGGTTTTGAGCATTCTAACACTCCTAAGTGTACATACAACCCTAAATACCTTGGATCTATGTTTTTTCTATTATACATGCAAATAAGATATTTCGAAGGCTTTAATCCTAACTAGCATATTATGAAGTTCTTATACTACAAAGTACTAGTTAGATAACATACCTTTTGATGTTGCTTGATTTATTCAAGCTTTAAGAGCTTAGCCCCAATAGTGTGGAAGCCTCAAGTGGAATCACAAATCACCAAAACACCTTGGAAGACTTTAGAGAATATGAATACTTGGTTCTCTTTAGTGAAATCGGCTAGCCCTTCTTAGTGTACCCACACTAGTGCCAATTTCACCAACCAAGGACATCTTTATATAGTATGGAGACTAGGGTTAAACCCATTACCTTTCATTTCATATGATCCATGGGTTAAAGACTCCATGGACTATCCATGAAAGCTTAGCCCAACCTAAATGAACTTGGCCCATTCCATATATATAAGAGTCCATATTTAATTAGTTCATTTTTGATCACTTAATTAATTCTAAATTAAGTCTTGATCAATACTAATTAAATAATATGATTCCTTATTACTATATTAGAACTTATAATATACTAATATAAATGATAAATATACTATTCTCAAAAGACTATCCATATAAATTGTGTCGGTGAAGTGCAACCCAAATGGACCATGTCGAGTCGGGTCAAGTATATACCAAATATAGTTATGGACTTAGACATTAATCCAACAGTCTCCCACTTGGATAAGTCTAAAACTACTATTGACTATGACTTCAAAACCTGACTGGAAATCGTAGCTCTTAAAGCCGCTGTCGAACTCTAATCTTGTCAACGAACTTGTCCATTCGATAAGGGATCATATATTCCTCCATTCTCGATATCACATGGACTGATACATGGATTATAATCATTATCTCTGTCGATTTGTTGTTTCCCGATTTCCGATTTATGACGACTGACTAATTGAACAAATCAAATCAGTCCTGGCCCGGCCGAGCACTTCCATTTGTCATCATCAAATCATCGAGGGGCCCACAGATATCTCTTTTATCCCGAAGGTAAAAGGAATGGATAAACTTCGACTCATATGACTTGTTCTACTACTTGTTGAATCATACACAAAGGCACGTTTTATAACACCGAGTAACCGAATGCGTTTTCGTGCAATCAATGTACAACCAACTCATAGTAACAACTCATATCTCCAGGTTTGAAGAATATAAGATATTATCGTCTCATGATCACTCGTGATAAAATCCATGAAGTGATTCCAGTGAGCGCGGGTTGAATCCAATACTCAGAACTTATGAGCACTCATGAGTGTTGTAGCCCTTTGTCCAACACCTTAGACCTCTACAAGCTAACCCATGACAATCTTAATTCATATCTACTTCCAACATATGACCGACTGTGGATGGTTTGAATAACTTAGTCATTCCGGAAGAATAACCTAGTTTATTCTGGAAGTCAAAACATGCAAAATGAAACACAATAGTAATCGAATCCAATATGGTCTCAGAACTTATGAATATAAATAAAACACCTTTTATTTATCACCATATGATTACACAATATTCATTGTATACTGTTTCAGCTATCAACTTTATTCTTGAATTTAAAACAATAGTTGTCCCATGCTCCAAGCATGTACAATATGTTTTCTAAACACTAGTCATGCCATATACCAAGTATGCATACTATGTTTTGTCTATGATCTTTACTTTGTGAAATAGATTAACTGAACATAACTCCAATGATCCTTTTTCACAATCCCAAATACTTACTGCAAATGCAAGAATTCTAAACTCATGCCATTTACTGAACTCTGTTAGATTCTAAACTTATATGCATTGATCTTCTTGTAATGATTAAGCACAAATTCACAAAGGCTTGGCACCAATCATTACAGAGTATTCCAAAGGAGATCAGCTCCTTGGAAACATCCTTCTTGCACTAAGTTTCCTAATCTTACACAGATTGAATAATTTCTAACTTTGAAACATTTCCAGATTCCATTTTGACTATCACTTCTGAACGAGAGTTGCCTCCTTATAGATTATGTTAATATGGTCCTTCCAGAATTATCACTATACTTCCAATTGTCCTTAAGCACCCAATTGTTGGTAAACCATAGATTGTCCTCGACAATTGTTTAATCCTTTTAGTCATATCCATTTCTAAACCGTTTCCCTTCTTAATGCCTCAGGCATTTGGAAAATTTTAGAACGGATGAATATAACACATGTAATCGATCCTATATCCGAAGCATATAGGACACGATTCATGATGTCTCACATAAAAACTAAACCAGTCTTTTGCTATAACATTTCCATTTCAGTTTGCCAAGTTCTCATAATTCAGATTATGAAAAGGGATGCCGTAATCATAATCGAATTTTAGAACGCAAATAATGGACCCATATACATAATTTCCTTATGTTGAGCCATTCCAACATGAAATTCATATATATATATATATATATATATATATATATATATATATATATATATCCTTGACTAAATACGAATAAAACCTCAATCTAAGCTTTTAGATTTGAGATGAAGTATGATTTCCTCTCCCTTAATTATAGCAAAACAACTCTTTCCCAATTGAAACTTTGTTTTCTATAATTAACATTGCTAACTTGCAATTTTTATCATAATTATCATGCTCCCACTAACATGATGATTATGAGCATAACACTTATGCTCCCACTAGCTTTGACATGTACTCAGAAATCAGCTAACTTTCTTACCAAAGATCAGATTTCTGATACTAGATTGTTTTGATAAAATTTTATCAAAATCATACACCTTGCCTTAGATAGCACACCTGTATGTCTAAACAATTTTAAGAACTATGAAAAGGGATGTCATAATCATAGTCTCGATTGTTTAGACATTTGCCACTTCTCACAAGTCCAGGTTAGTGTGCCGGTAAACCACACACGCTCCACTAACGACTTTGAGAATGCAAATATTACAGTTTCTATCTAGCTAAAATCTACTTAGTGAAAGAGTTTCCTCACCATCATTTTCATGAATTGGAGATAAACCTTATGACACTTAGATTTACTGGTGTATGTGTTCTTATCCATGTGAATTGTCAAAATCATAGTCACAAGACAAGAATAATGACAAATCCAAACTCATATGGACTGATACTAAAGTACTCTCCCATCTTTTTAGATTTGAGAAACATTTATCTTTCTGCCTAAGTTGTTTCTTCTTATTCGCTCTGTCATACATTGGAATCTTTTCCCAATGTCTCAGAGTTACACTTAAGCTTGTAAGTATAATCATATTTACTGAGCTTTTGTAAACTATGACGAATAATCTTATCGATCTTTTGTGGTGGACTTGACCAGTGCACAAGAATGTGTAGTCGATCCCTTAGTCCATTACTTGACTCACACATCCATGTGAACAAGTAATTATTCTTAATTTTCCAATACTTGAAAGTTCTCATTCATCATGCTATACAACTTGCATGATTCCAAGTTCCGGTCCAATTGAAACATGGGTGATGAGAATCTTTCCTTATTTGGTAAATTTAGACATCACCACAAATAAAGAATCAATTTCATATTTCCACTCTTGCTATTAATGGAATCATATAAGCAACAATTTTTCCTCAAATGCCATTGTAAAGATATTTTAAAATAAATAAAATCAAACAATTTTCTTTTATTTTAAAACTTTTTGGAAAACCGTATCCTTACAATCCATATGAAAAATTGTTGTTATCTATTCCTAAGAAATATCTCATAACTCCTAAGAAGTAGCTCAAGAATCCAATCTTCAAACTATGCGATAGAAACCCATCTACGCAATCAGATTCAACATATTGTTTCTTTAAGTTTCTTCACTTTTCTTTGATTCTTAAAACATCACCATGTGACCCAGTCACATCATGTATCAAGAATCTCAGAATAGAAACTTAGTAGAGTTAGATAGCTGACTTTTCCTGAAGTAGAGTCAAACTAATTGACTTTAACATCCTTAGGTATGTTTGGCAGCTTTGCAACTAATGCCCCTTTCTTTGCCAATATAAACATATGGACCCTTTGATAATGGTACACGGGACTATCTCATACTTGACCTTTCTCTTTACCATTTGGTCAACCGAGTAGACTATGGCCGATCCTTTTCCATTGGGAAGAGAGAGCTTTACTAGATATCCAATGTCATGATTGTCAATGTCCATAAAGTTTTAGGAAGTTGATCATAGCAAATAGATAAGATCATTAAGGGTCTTGTCATAGTCCATTTCATAGGTGTTCCAAAAGAACTCACTATGTGACCTAGAAAGTAGTTGAACCACCAATTTTCTCAAGACTTTGACACCCAACTCTCTCGGCTTCTCAATGTGTGACTACATCTCCAAGAAGTGATCACACCTAGACCTTTCCTTGCCAGTAGGGCTTGAGTGACCTTGAACTAGTGTGTTAGGAAGAATAATGTGAGGAGGTTAAAGAAGTATGATTTCTAAAGGACATCATCTTCATTTAGGAAAGCTTGTTTCAAGAGATTTGGGAAGATCATAAATGTCTAAACCATACATCTTTTGGGAGATATTCAAGATAGTTGATCTTAAGTCCTTAATATGACACCCAATATGAAATATTAAGGCTAGAACCCAACAAACTATTTTATAACTTAGAAGAGGGATGCCGTAATCCAAGCTATAAAATATTTGAAGGTAGGTGAATGACGATTCACCAATTTCCACCACGATAAACAAAATGTAGTATTAGGTTTTAATTGGTTTTGAAACTCCTAGATCTTTGAGATTCATTGAATTGTACAATGGCATGTTTCAATCTCGAGTGTTCCCTTCAAGTTTTGTGATTGGGATGCCGAGGATCACAAAACAAGGTGTGAAGTAACAATGCAAATTACTTGGTACCCTTAAGTGTTTACCCCTCAATCGATGTGTCGGTTAACCACACATGCTCCATCGATACTATGATAAACATTAAGTTACCCTTTGCCTACCTTGTTAAATACGAGTTAGTGTGTCGGTTAACCACACACGCTCCACTAACCGACATAAACAAAGTGCAAAGTGTAATTTCATGGATTAGCACCTTATTCACATTTTCCTAAGTAACTAAGATTGGGTATTATTAAGAGTTTAGTTACTTAGTATTTATCATTAATACTTTTAATGAATTGAGAATTATAGTCCTGTCAAACCCGTTCGGCTAACAACCCTCCACCGGTCAAGGAAGCGGTGGGTGAGAGTGGACACCCATTAAACTGCTATTTTATAAGCAGTAACCTTATACCCCCCCCCCCCCCTTATAGACCGGCTTCGTGAATGAGGCCTACTAACGGTAAGACACTCTTTACTCTTATACATACATACATATATATATATATATATATATATATATATATATATATATATATATATATATATATATATATATATAAATATTATTAGCTTATAATATTATAAAGTATAAGGGTTGAATTTTAACTTTTAATATTTTCAGGGCTAACTTGGCATTAAAGTATTCATAAGAGAACATTTTTCAAATTCCAAAACTTGAGGGCAAGTTTTGAAAATATTCAAAACTAATTAATTCCATAACTTATGTGTTTAAAGTAGTTTTAATTAAAAATTCTTCAAGTTCCATAACTTGAAGACAAGTTATGGAAGACTTTAAACTTAATAAAAGAATGTAACTTTTCTTTAATTTATAACTTATGAAATTATTAAGGTTACACACTTTATTCTTTAATGAGGTGACTCTTGAACCTCCATAACTTGAGGACAAGTTATGGAGTCATTAATCCAATTAATGATGACAAGACTCTTCATTTTTGTAACCATTGCCAACTTTTATGAGTTTTATGAATCTTAAATGTGTCTTTTAATATAACTTGAGGACAAGTTACAAAAATACATTTTAGCATCAACTCTTAGATTAAAATGGATCAAACACACATAATCAATCAGTATTTTCTATTAATCTAAGCAACTCATAAGAACAAGGTAATTCAAATCAAACTTTTTCATGTAATTAGTCTAAACTTTAAACTAATACAAAACATGAATCTATTGACAATTATCTTTGAAATTGGATTAGTATGAACATTACCAGATGAAAATCAAGTTTATAAGTCCAAAAACATCTTAGGGTAATGTTCCTAGGCCAATCCCAGACAAAAAAGTCGAATTTATGCTGTTTAGGGTCTAACTCGTCGAGTGCATGAACCAACTTGGAGAGTTGGATCGATTTGATCACTTTTTAGGCATGGACTCGTCGAGTCTCCTGATGGACTCGCCGAGTCTGATGATCAGATAGCAATAACTTCGATTTTTTAAGCAGTTTTGCAAGTATAACAAGAAAACAAGCCTAGGCTCTGATACCACTGTTGGGTTTTGAGCATTCTAACACTCCTAAGTGTACATGAAACCCTAAATACCTTGGATCTATGTTTTCTCTATTATACATGCAAATAAGATCTTTCCAAGGCTTTAATCCTAACTAGCATATTATGAAGTTCTTATACTACAAAGTACTAGTTAGATAACATACCTTTTGATGTAACTTGATGTCTTCAAGCTTTAAGAGCTTAGCCCTAATAGTGTGGAAGCCTCAAATGGCATCACAAACCAGCAAAACACCTTGGAAGACTTTAGAGAATATGAATACTTGGTTCTCTTTAGTGAAATCGGCTAGCCCTTCTTAGTGTAACCACAGTAGTGCCAATTTCACCAACCAAGGACATCTTTATATAGTATGGAGACTAGGGTTAAACCCATGACCTTTCATTTCATATGATCCATGGGTTAAAGACTCCATGGACTATCCATGAAAGCTTAGCCCAACCTAAATGAACTTGGCCCATTCCGTATATATAAGAGTCCATATTTAATTAGTTCATTTTTGATCACTTAATTAATTCCAAATTAAGTCTTGATCAATACTAATTAAATAATATGATTCCTTATTAATATATTAGAACTTATAATATACTAATATAAATGATAACTATACTATTCTCAAAAGACTATCCATATAAATTGTGTCGGTGAAGTGCAACCCAAATGGACCATGCCGAGTCGGGTCAAGTACATACCAAATATAGTTATGGGCTTAGACATGAATCCAACAGTTCTGACTATAAAGCAGGAGGAGGCAGTCGCCGATCCCACCGTCATCACAGATACGTTCCTTCTCGACAATTCTTATGCTCGCATCCTTTTCGAATCTAGCGCTAAAGAAATTTTATTAGCCATTAATTCAAAAATCTTCTTAAACATAGTCCTCGTCTAGTAACCGAAACATTTACCGTCGAAATGGCTAACGGTGAGAAAGAAAATGCCAACGACATATTCATAGGTTGTACCCTTACTCTGAATGATCATTCTTTCCCCATTGACGTAGTGTCAGTTTCAATAAAGAGCTTTGATGTTATCGTTGGAATGGATTGGTTGAGTCCCAATCATGCAGATATCCTTTGATACAAAAAAACCGTCCGTCTTAATCTCCGCTCTGATCAGACTCTTATGATCTATGGCGATAAACTCAGTTCCAATCTCCGCATCATTTCCTGCATCAAAGGTCGAAAGCTTCTGCGAAAGGAGTGTTATGCATTCCTAGCTCATGTAATCAACGAGAAACATGAAGTTAAAGACCTCAAGAGCATCCCCGAAGTCTGCAACTTTCCTGATGACTTTCCCAAAGAGCTCCCGGGAATTCCTCCCGAACGCCAAGTCGAGTTTCGCATCGATTTAATTCCTGGAGCCAATCTTGTAGCCAAGTCTCCATATCGCTTAGCTCCAGCAGAAATGCAGGAGTTATCCAGTCACCTTAATGACCTGCTCAACAAAGGGTTCATCAGACCGAGTTCATAACCTTGGGGAGCCCTGGTTTTATTTGTGAAGAAGAAAGATGGATCCTTTCGGATGTGTATAGACTACTGCGAGTTGGACAAGTTGACAGTCAAAAACTGTTATCCTCTACCTCGAATAGACAACCTTTTCGATCAACTTCAGGGAGCCAGTTACTTCTCGAAGACAAGCCTCAGATCAGGGTGCCGTCAGCTTCAAGTTCACGAGAATGATGTTTCCAAGACATCATTCAGGACATGATATGGTCACTACAAGTTCGTAGTGATGCCCTTCGGTCTAAACACTTTCCTTGGTCACGTGGTAAACGAGGAAGGCATACACGATGACCCGTCCAAAATCAAGGCGATAGAAAATTGGTCAACACCGAAGACACCCATAGAAATCAATCAATTCTTGGGTCTCACTAGCTACTATCGCAAGTTCATCCAGAATTTTTCCGGAATCGCCAAACCCCTAACTACTCTGACACAAAAAGGTGCACCCTTTCGTTGGAGTGAGAAACAAGACACCACATTCCAAACGTTGAAACGAGCCCTGTACAACGCACCTATTCTGTCCCTACCCGAAGGAACAGAGGACTTCGTTGTTTATTGCAATGCGTACAATCAGGGTTTAGGCTGTGTGCTTATACAAAGAGGAAAATTTATCGCTTATGCCTCGAGACAGTTGAAGGCACACGAAGTTAACTACATGACTCACGACCTGGAGTTAGGAGCAATGGTCTTCGCACTGAGGATTTGGAGACATTAGCTCTATGGAACTAAGTTCACGATCTTCACCGACCTTAAAAGCCTGCAACATATCTTCAATCAGAAAGATTTAAACATGAGGCAGCGGCGATGGGTAGAGCTACTTAGTGACTATGAGTGCGAAATCCGCTACCATCCCAGCATGGCCAATGTGGTAGCAGATGCCCTTAGCCGAAAGGAGAGTTCAAGTCGCAAGGCAAAGACACTGTCGATGACCATCCATTCCCATTTATTTGAACAGATCCGTGAAGCCCAGTTGGAAGCCCTAAAACCATAGAACGTGTTGAACGACGCCTTGAGAGAAATGGAGAAGAAACTTGAGATCAGAGGTGATGGAGTCTACTGTTTCATGGATCGAATCTGGACCCTAAAGTTCGAAGGTTTCAGAGAAGTTGTTATGAATGAGGCTCACAAGACCAGATACTCTGTTCACCCAGATTCGGATAAGATGGACCTGGATCTCAAGAAACTATATTGGTGGCCAAACATGAAAGTCGAAATCGCTACCTTTGTGGGAAAGTGTTTGACTTGCGCTAAAGTAAAGGTCGAGTATCAGAAGCCCTCGGGTCTGCTCCAGCAACCCGAGATACTTGAGTGGAAATGGGAGATGATTACCATGGATTTCATCACCAAGTTACCTAGATCTCCGAGTGGGTATGTTACCATTTGGGTAATTGTCGATCGTTTGACAAAATCCGCTCACTTCCTTCCGATCAAAGAATCATTCAAAATGGAAAGACTCACGTGAGTCTACATCCAAGAGATAGTCCGACTGCATGGTGTGCCTGTGTCCACTATCTCCAATCGAGATAGTAGGTTTACCTCAAGGTTTTGGCAATCCCTTCAGAAAGCTCTTGGAACTAAGCTGGATATGAGTACAACTTATCATTCTCAGACTGACGCAAAGAGTGAGAGAACAATCCAGACCCTGGAAGACATGCTGAGAGCATGTGTCATTGATTTCGGAAAGTCGTGGGATACCCATTTACCTTTGATTGAGTTCTCGTATAATAACAACTACCACACCAACATCAAGGTTGCCCCGTTCGAAGCCCTCTACGGTCGTAAGTACAGATCCCCACTGTGCTGGGCCGAGGTAGAGGACACGCAGCTAGCCAAGAGTCAAATCCCCGATAGTGCTCTCACTAGTACTGAAATCATCCGCGAAACCACCGAGAAGATCATCTAAATCTGAGAATGACTAAAAGCTTCACGAGACAGACAGAAGTGTACGCCGATAAACGATGGAAACCTTTGGAATTCCAGGTTGGAGATCGTGTCCTGTTGAAGGTCTCGCCCTGGAAAGGCATGATACACTTTGGAAAGTGCGGAAAACTTAACCCAAAGTACATAGGACCTTCCGAGATCCTCTCTAGGATCGATCCCGTAGCCTACAAACTCCGACTAGCTTCAGAACTTAGCAACATCCATCCTGTCTTCCACACCTATAATCTTAAGAAGTGCCTAGCTGATGAAACCCTAGTAATCCCTCTGAACTTCATGGAAGAACCAATCGAAATCAGGAATAGAGAGATTAAACGTACGAAACAAAGCCGTATCCCGATAGTGAAGGTTCATTGGAATGGCACGCGAGGACCCAAGTTCACTTGGGAGCGCGAAGACTCAATGAGACACAAATATCCACATCTTTTCAGTTATATGATTTGTCACTTAATTCTAAATTTCGGGACGAAATTCCCTCTAACGGGGGATAATGTGACAATCCGAAATTTTTTCAGTCACGATAGCCCGTTCCCATCAGTAAAACCCATTTGTCTTTCAATTTGTTTGTTAATGTTGGTCATTTAAATTAGGACTTTAGTTTGACATTGTCAATGTCCACACCCATTACAAACACGTGAAAACGCCCCAAATGTTTATTTGGAAAAATTTTAGTTTCAACCACGCCGGGTTACGACAACTAAATCGGGTACGACCATAAGCCTCGTTTAACGTCAGTATCAAATAGATTTCCACCGAGCCTCAAACTCAAACCCTATATAAGGGTGAGTGGACTTCATTTGAAGCTTTTTCACTCTCTCTCTACTCTCTTTACAAACTCAATCTGTGATCCAAAATCACCCCTTTCAAGCTCCAATTTGGAATGTAATCCATCCTAGCTCATAGTATAACATGTTTGGCTTTCTAATTCATGTCTAAACCATGAAAAAGGACCAAGAACTTATGTTTACAGCCCAGTAACCCTTCCAAATCACTTCTAGTGCTTAGATATGACTTAGGGGCTTACATTAATGGACTTAGAACACCAAAATCTAAACATATAGGGAGTAAACATGAGTATACGGCCCAAGAACATTCTTGGACCATAAACACCCTTTCTAAGGCCGTAAACACCTTTTAAGGTGTTAAGATGCCCCTTAAACACCAGCTAAGCCTTGAAACAATGTCTAGAATCAACCACCATTGCGTTAGGGACCTTAAACATGAAAGAAACCTCCCCCTTAGGAGATTATGGCTATAAACCCCCTAAGGAATGGTTCCTGGGCTATAAACTCCTTTATAGTGGTCAAATGGTGCCCTAACTTCCTTCTATGGCTTGTACTTTGGACTAGAAACACTTGTGCTTAACCTAGGGACACCAAAACACATAAGGAAAGGGTACATGAGAGTTTATGGCAGTAAACTCCTTGTCTACAGCCGTAAAATCCTTAAATGGTCCATATGTATATCAAATCCCCTTCCATAGCCTTAGAACTGAACCTAACATCATCCCACAAGTGTTGTAAGAGCTTTAAGCAACCAAGAACGCCCCACCCATGATTTTACGGTCATAAAATCATGGGGATATGGTCATTAGGCCGTAATCTCCATTAGGATCTTACTCTTGAAGAGCAAACTCCATATCTAGGCCTTATACACCCTTAGATGCAACCCGAATCACTACTAACACTTGAATTGAAGTGTTTTCGCGCCTCGGAGTGTATATTCTTAATTAATTAGTAGTTCAAAGCCTAATTAGATAAAATTATGTATTTCCTCATATTACATAGGAACCTCGCACATATTCAAGCCATGAACGGAAATTTAGAATCTTAGTCGACACATTTCTCGGCCGGTGAGTTCATACCCCTACACTTTTTTCCATGCTTTCAATGTTTTCAGGGGGGAATACAAGCAAAAGTACAAGAATATCTTGTACTCAAACTTATTATTTCATTTGAAATGTTTCATATTTTGTAAGCTTTTAACGTTGGAAACCGTACTAACCAACAGTTTAATTTGCAGAGTAAGTTGTCAGACTATTTGTGAAAGTCATTATAAAATGCTATATCTTATATTTCACAATAGATTTTCCGTATCATTACTGTTAAAAGCATGAACCTTAGAACTTAGGCTACGTCCTTGATAACACTCCCCCTAGATATGAGAGTCAAGGACTAATAACATTAAACTTAGAACTTAGGCCGCGTCCTTGATAACACTCCCCCTAGATACGAGAGTGAAGGAGTAATAACATTAAACTTAGAACTTAGGCCACGTCCTTGATAGCACTCCCCCTAGGTACGAGAGTGAAGGACTAAGAACATTAAATTTAGAACTTTAGACACGTCCTTGATAACACTCCCCCTAGATACGAGAGTGAAGGACCAATAAAACAGAATTTCCTGTTTTATTATATTTTTATTTATTAATCTTAAGATTAGAGACACGTCCTTGTAACACTCCCCCTAGTTACGAGAGTGTATGACTACCCCCGTAACCAGAATCTCTTAGAGGGAGAACTTGACTTGAGTGTATAGATCTATATGAGATTGACTACCCCGCACCTGGCTACTAGCTACAGTCGGACCAAAAGTCCAAGGGTAACAAAAGTCATAAAACGATATTGGCTCCGTTCCGAGCCTTATCTAGTCTATTGTATTGTTATGGAACTCGCAATTTAGATTATGAAAACTTTTCTACTTACTTATTAGTTTTATATACGTGTTAAAATTTATGTACTTTCCAAGGATAACCAGGCTTTTAGAGCACTTATCTTAACACTACAAGTATGGTAGGCACTAGTACGCTGCATTCCGAACCGATAGCCAACCGCCAACTTTTAAGGAAAATAAGGGTTTTTTTCCTAGGATAACATAACTGTTCATAACCAAACTGTGTAACAAATGGATAAACAAACTTTACTTATAAGAAAATATGGGATTTTCATGGATAATAACTTTTGTTGAAAACTAAACGAAGCTTGGTCATTTTTAGAAACAAACCGCTTATGAACTCACCAGCTTTATGCTGATATTTTTTAAACTGTTTGTATTCTCAGGTTCTCCTTAGAAAGGTATCCCACGTTCTTTTGCAGAAGACGGAGCGTGTGGAAGTCACGTCTTTACTTTTGTTTAAACTAATGTATCTATAAAACATGTATTATCTTACTTTCAAACAAATGTAATGATTCTATGTAATTTGATGTTTTGTGTTTAATATGCTTACTATGTACATTGGTTGTGATACTTTATATGACATCCTCCGCCCCAGAACGTTTCCGCCATCGGTTTCGGGGTGTGACATGTAAACACTTCATAATTAGTAGAAACTCGGGCCCGAGGGTTGGTTCTTTTGATTGTATTTGACTCAATCTCTCGATTAGCCATGAGTGACTCAATGGATGATTTATTCACATCATCATTCCAAGGCCTTACATTCTCCTTTTCTCCCATACTTACCCTCTTGTCAAGTTGAATTTCTTCTTTTTTTTATCATCGTGTCAAGGTAAGCCAGATGTGCATGTTGGAAGTTAAAATTTTCAACAATTTCAGTCTCTTCTATTGGATTTTCCAAAGGATCCAAAAAAGTGTGCATGTCAAGGCTAGAAAGGGAACTTGTAAATAACGGGATAAGATCTTCATAATTTTTGAGGTTCTCGATTGGACTCGTCGAGTCAGTCGATGCTACTCGGCGAGTCGATGAGGTTTCCATAATTTTTATTGTTTCTTTTGAATCAGCTTCCTCTAGCAACCTTTCTATCTCCTTTAAATCTTTTCCAGCCTTGAAATTCCCTTCAGAAGGTAACATAGAGTTTTTTGGATTTTCTTCTTGTGAAAGCGCAATCTCTCTTTCTAACACTTCATCATCCAAATCTACTAAGGAAACTTCTCCGTTTTTCATCCTTTCATTCTTTTTCTCTTGTTCTGCTTTAAACACCACTGAATCGTTCCCTGCCCTTAGTGTTAGTGTAGATTCGCACACATCGACTACTGCACAAGTGGTATTCAAAATGGTCTCCCAATAATGATTGGAACTTTAAGGTCTTCTTCCATGTCAAGCACTACAAAGTCCATGGGAAACACAAATTTATTGAATTTGATTAGAAGATCTTCACACACTCCTTTTGGATGTATTATTGTCTTATCGACTAGATGGATATTCATATGAATCGGCTTTGGCTCCTGTAAATTTAGCTTCTTGAAGAAACAATATGGAATTAGATTAATACTTGTACCCGAATCGGTCAACGCATGAGTAGCAATTATGTTCCCGAATTGACAAGGAATGGAGATGCCTCCCGGATCACCCCTCTTTTCTGGTAGTTCATTCAGCAATACCTCAGCAAACTCTTCCATATTTTGTCTAGTAGTGAAAAGGTTTTTAAGCAATGATTCATACTTAGGCGTTTGAAGTATCGTTTCAACAAATGGAATGTTCACTTGGAGGGTCCTCACTTGCTCCATAAATCTTCTATACCATTGAATCTGCTCATCTGGTATGGCTCGGATTGGAAATGGCAAAAGGGGCCTATAAGGTATCAAAAGAGAACAATTTTTCTCATCAGACCTCGAACTCGTCGACTCCATGATGCCGACTCGGCGAGTCGAGTTGGTTTACTTGATTTCCATTCATCTGTCTCTTCTATTTGCTCCTTATTGGGTTTCTTCTGAATAGAGGTCATAGGAGTGAAAATTTTGTTAGAATTAGTGGTTATCACATTTAGATGCGCAATTTTTGGATTTTGTTGGTTATTGCCGGGAAGTCCACCAATTGTTCTTTGATTGATTTGTTATGCAAGCTGACCTATCTGCTTTTCAATGTTATGAATGTAGGCTTGCTGATTCCTAAGAAAATTTTGTTAATCTTTCATCATAGTTTGATGATCTTTATGCATTACCGTTGCTCCTTCAATTCAATGTGGGTATCATTGTGCCGCTTCTCAGATGCAACTACAAACCTTGTGAACATCTCCTCCAAATCAGCTCTCTTTTCCATAACCGGTTCTTCGTTTTGATAGAAACCCCATTCTTTTTGCTTGTAGTTATCCTCCTTTTCCTTTTTGTACTCATCATACGGGAGCTATTCCTTCTTGGGTTTCCGCCAATTATCATCAAATCTATCGCCACTTGAATAGAACACTTGAGCTTTCTTGTTTCCATTCTCATCCAAATCACAATCTTTAGTAGAATGAGGTCTTTTACAATTCTCACATCCAACCCGAATAGCATGGATTGTTTTATCCATCTTAGTCATCCTCCAATCTAAACTATCTAGTTTAGCCATCATTGTCGCCATGCTATCGTTAACAATGTTCACCACCCCCCGACTTACTTCATTCCTTGGGTTATGATATTCTCTAGAGTGTTTAGAGAATTCCTCAATTAATTCCTTGACACTGGGGGTGGCTTTTTTGTGAGCGGTCCTTACGAGTCAAGAAGCTGCCTTGTAGTCACATTTACTCAATCATAAAAAATAGATACTTCTTGTTGGCTATTAAGATTGTGATGTGGGCAATTCCTTAGTAAGCCCTTGTATCTCTCCCATGCCTCGTATAAGGATTCTCTAGCTTGTTGTTTAAAATTGGAAATGACTTTCTTCAATTTGGCTATCTTTGAAGGGGGCAAAATTAATCAATGAACTCTTCCTTCATTTTAGCCCATGTAGTGATAGATCCTGGAGGTAATGATTTGAGCCAATCCTTTGCAGTACCTTTGAATGTAACTAGAAGCATACGAAGCAGTTGGGTCTCGCGAGGCACATTTGGAACATTAAAATAATCAGCTACATCGTTGACCTTGTCCAAGTGTTTATAAGCATCTTCGTGATCTTTTCCGTAAAAGGAAATTTCCTTGAGTTGAGCAAGTATGTGACCCTTAAGCTCAAAAGTGGCAGTTGTAGGAATTGCGGGTTGCACAAGTCTTGGCCTAGTATCTTCACGTATTCTGTTCTTCCATTCTCCCATGGGAACTTCATCGATGTTTGCCATGGGGTTAGCTAGTTCGCCTTCAAAATCGCTTTCTTCTTCGTATTCGGATTCGGAGTCGTATTCGAATTCGGCCCCTTTTGGATTATCTTCAATTTTCTCTAACTTTCTTTCTTCGCTCTTTTTACTGCTGGTCTCTCATGCCTTCTTGTTCTTGTTCTTTGTCTTCCCAAAAACCGTTTTCAAGTTCGTGAATGGTGATTTCTTCGGTGTATTAGAACTTTCAACCTCATTGCCTTTGTTTTTCCTTAAAGCGGATTCTAGGTCTTCAAATGGAGGAACCATGGGTGTGTTGGATCCTCTGGTCATGTAATGCCTGCAAACAAAACATGAAAAATGTGTAAAAGGAACAAAAATAAAAAACTAGAAACGAAAATAGTTGTTTAGCGATGGACTCGTTGAGTCTGATCGTAGGGACTCGACGAGTTCAATGCAAAAACAACAAAAATTTTAAACGAACTTTCTAAAAGCTAAAAACTAAAATTCAATTCTAATCCTAAATCTACTAAAGGCAGTAACTTTGTGCAAGAGAAATCTCACACAAAGGATCGATAACAATAGTAATCAATTTAAATTTAGAATCGTTCCCCGACAATGGCACCAAAAACTTGATGTGTGTTTAACCAACTAGTTTTCTTCCTACTTCTGAAATATTAATTAATCACAAAAAAGGCAGTGGACCTGTCAATTGGTGGTATAGATCTAGTAACCAGGGTATCGAACTCAGGGAACAACAATTAAACTAATTACTAAAATTATCTAGAAACAAAATAACAAAAAATAAAAGAGGGGTTTTCTCAAGTTTTAAAAGACTAGAAACTTACTAACAATTAAACTATATAACTAACTAACAACTAAGCAAGCAAAGACCAACTAAATTCAATATCTAAAGGGACTTTTGTTCAGGTTTTACTCAATTGATCCTATGGTTCATTTAATTGTAATAGTGCAATGGATTAATCTTTTATTGGCTACCGATTCAGGTGATTAGATTCACATTCACTCTGCTAATCCTTAGAAAACAAACTAATTCAAGTAGTGGCCAGTTGTGTAAATTACTTAATTCTCTAGGTTATTTATTTGGGTTAAATAAGACTTGTAATGGTTAGTCAAATTATTAATTCAATTAGCCTCTTGTTGTTGGTTTATCAAACAAGCTCACACATTAACTTACCCATTCTCTAATTAATCCTAGTTTCACATTCACTAATCCTAGGCCCCTAATAAAGTGTTCACATAAATCACATGAGGTAAACAATTAAGAGATGTTCATGCAGCCTAATTGACTTCCTATTAACAGAAAATAGTTATGGTTAATGCATAAGGATCTTTAACAAGCTTAATTCAACAAAATCGCATATTTAAAAGTTAATCCTACCATTAATCAAACCATAGTCACAAAATTGTCTTACCCAAACAGAAGCTAAAGAGTTTACCTCATGATTAAGGTAGTAGAAAACTCAAAAATGAAATTCAATAACATAAACATGGTTTAAGTACTACATCTAGTTAAGAGAAATCAAAGTATGCCTTAGTTATCCTTCAAAATTGGAATTAGGTTGGATCTTCACTCTTCCAGATGCCTCTCTTCATTCTGAATCGTAGCTCCTCTCTCTAGGGATCTCAGAATCTTCTTGCATCGATCTGGAAAGCTCTTTTTATAGATTCGACTCGACTAGTCGAGTCGCTCATTAAATTTCCATGTATGGCAAGGTAAGGACTCTTCTGCTTTGCGAATCTTCGTGGGAACTCGTCGAGTCAATGCCAGACTCGCCGAGTCCTTTGTGGTTTTTGGTCCTCTCTTCGTTTGTTCACTCCAAAGTTTCCCAATAGCTGCTCCTACTTCCTTTTGCTTTCGAGCACTTCTTTTGGACTGAAAATATAATTCAAACATAATTAAGTACGTTTTGTCCATAATATGCAATTAATTAGCTAATAAATCATAAAATTCTATAGTAAATATAGGGCTAAACATGCACATATCATCCATATCGGAGCATGTCGATCTAGTAGTGGGTTCCACAAATGTAGCAAGGAGGGGCATTATGCGAAGGACTGCTGCCAGTCTACCCCAGCTGAGGTTTTGAGGATTTACTATCATTGTGATCAAGTTGGCCATTTGAAGGTCAATTGTTTGTTTGCAGCGGCAGACTTCGAGGAAAATTTCTAGTTTGAGTGAAGGAGAGATGTAACATCCCGAATTTGCATGTATTAGCGAATCCTTTCATTATTATATCATATGTGACATTTTGGTCCTTAGAGTTGTTTAGAGTTATCCTTAATGAGCCCTAGTGGCATTTTGGTAATTTAGAGGGATGGAGATGTATGTTGCACGTACACATGGATATGCTAAGCGTACTAGGGCACGCCCTAGTACGCTGGGAGTACACATATGTATGCTGAGCGTACTAGTGTCTGAGTGAAACCCTAAATTTTAGGGTTTGAGGAGTATTTAATCATCATTATGGACCAAGTTCCCTTATCCTTTCAACCTCCAAGTCCCTCAGTTGTTCTTGCAAATCCCTAGTCCCCTTGAGTGAGAGTGAGAGCCTTTAAGTGTGTCTTTGGTGTTTTAGAGTCAAAGGAAGTGCATCAAGAAGCTTGGGAACGTGAAGTAAGTATTGGATCTGGGGTTGTGGCTTCCTTCTTCATCACCCAAAGGTATAAAGCTCATACATTTATGGTTGTTTTCCTAGAACTCTTATTGTCTTATTTATTGCTTCTTTTTTTGGTCCCAAATGTTGTATTTTGAACATTGCATGTTCTGGATAATTTGAGCTTTCCTTTCAGACCCTTAGAGGAGCCCTTTAATCATAAATATGAGGTCCAAATGACTAGAAGTGTCCTATACATTTGGTAAAAAGGTCTTAATGGGTTAAGATCTTGTATTAAGAACTTTTGGATGTCTAAAGTCATAACGTTGGAAACTTTATGACTCTAAGGTGCATTTGGAGCATGGATCAGAAGTTTGGGCTTACATAGTTAAGGCATTAAGTACTTATTGAAGTTTGAACTCTACGAGGGTACGCCCCGCATGGAGGGCAGTACGCCCCACGTACCTGGTGAACGGCCCCATTTCCAGTCAAAGTGAGACTCGAATACGTCCTATGTAACTTTGGGGTACGCCTAGTGTACACTTTCTGTTGGGCTTTTGCGAGTTGGGCTTCAAATTTGGGTTATTTATGGGCCAGTTTGTCTTGGGCCCTTAATGGACTTTCTGAGTAGGAGTATTATAGGTCAGTTAAGGAATTGGGCCTTACGATGAGGTCTATTAGGGAGTTGGACCCAATTTGGAAAATTGGGCCAGTTATAGGCCTTGTATATTTGGACATTTTTGGATCATGGTTTGGACTTGGGTTTGGCCCATTTAAGGAAGAATTAATGGACAAATATGGGTTTAGATATTTGAGGTGATAATATAATTATTAATTGGAGGTCTATTTATTATGATAGTTCGAGGTTTTCGTGACCTAGCGGCTGGAGGTTCTGTTTGATACGTAAGTGTCAGGTGAGTTTTCCTCACCGTACTTATGGGTCGAGGGCACCAATGTAGGACCTTTTTGGATGGTTATCCTGGTAGATAGGATGTTGCTATGTGTTTATGATCTGTTTTGTAACAGCCCGGAATTTCCAAGTATTTATTATTGGTGTATTTTTGAAAAATTGTGAGTGGACTCGGCGAGTTGGAGCTCAAACTCGCCGAGTAGGATCACGATTCTTGATGCGGGTTCACGTCTGGACTCGTCGAGTCCAGGTTGTGTAATGAAACCCTAATTCCCAGGGTTTAAGACCTATTTAAAGGGGCTGATGGCCATCATTTGCGGCCACCAACCCCTAGAGAGAAACCCTAAAGAGATTTGAGCGTTTTGGGAGAGAAAAGAGGCCATTATTTACCTTTGGAGCATGGTTTGGAAAGGAAAAGGAGATTCTAGCTAAGAAGAGGCAAGGGAAGTGGAAATTCTGCGATTTTGGAGCTCAGAGCATCATCTTGGAGGTATATATTGGCTTCCTTTTTCGGTTTTATGATGAACAATTTGTTGGCTAGATTTGATGTCCATTTCGTCCCTAATCATGATAAGGCTTGAGATGAGATCCATAGAGGTCTAGAAGAGCTGTATTCTTTAAGCTTTATAAGTGTTCATGAGAGTATTGGCCTAGAGTTATGAGATATGGGGCTAAAACATCATTTATGAGCAAATAGTTGTTGTTTGAGCCCCAAGGTTTGGACTTTACGTGATTATCATTCTTGGGGAGGCCAGATCTATGAATGTATGGAACTGATCTAACCTCAGGAGTGAGTTTGAGTCGTTGCATGGCATGGACTTGCCGAGTCTGAAGAACAGACTCGGCGAGTAGCATGAAGATTGCCCAGCACCACTCAGCGAGTGGTCTTGGCGAGTTGAGGGTGTGACTCAGTGAGTCAGGGAGAGTCAGAGTGGGTTGATAGGTGGACTGAGTCAAGCTGGGACTCGCCGAGTTGTTCTTGAGACTCGGTGAGTTGAGTCGTGGAGGCCCCACAACTCATGCCAGGTCGAACTCGTCGAGCTAGGAGAATACCCGTCGTCTCAAGAGAGGATCCTAGGGAAATCAGTGTATGCCATAGACTCGCCGAGTCGCTATAGTGCACTCGCCGAGTCCGGTTAAAGTTGACCTTTGACCATTCACCAGTGTTGACCCATGTTGACTTGTTAAGGGATAGTCAACCTTAGTTGTGAAGTGTTATTTAGAGATGTATTGTATTATAGGAGGACTATAGATCGGGAGATCGAGCACGAGTGATTTTAGGGACTTGCGAGTTACCGAGATACGCGAGGTGAGTCTTCTCACTATACATACCTTGAGTAGGTGACTAGAGCTATGTGATACAATGCTTGTATGCTATATTTGTGTTATGTGTTGCACTGCATTATTCTTTGTGATTTATGCTGTGCATGTTTACAGAGTTAGAACCTAAGGGTTCACAGAGTTTGGGTGCACGGACCCATAGAGTTATAGCCTCGAGTGGCTAATATGTGTTATATGTGGTATTTTGGGGAACTCTCTAAGCTTTGTGCTTACAGTGTTTGGTGTTATTTGTTTCAGGTAGTAGTGACGACCGTGGGAAGGCGTCGGCTTGATCAGTACACACGCATGGGATTTATGATTTTGAGATCTTAGGATTTTTGTATTACTTGGATTGAATTTCAATATGGTTGTTTTATGAATATTAAGTGAACTATGTTTTATAAAATTTGAAAATTTTGTTTTGAAATTTACGGTGTTACAAGTTGGTATCAGAGCCTTGGTTTGAGGGATTCGGGTACACCTTCTGGATACCATCAGGTGAGGGTGCGAGATGAGGACGTCCAGAAGACAGCGCTTAGGGCGCGTTATGGGCATTGTGAGTTTGTGGTGGTGCCTTTCGGACTTACCAATGCCCCGACAGTGTTCATGGATCTCATGAACCGGGTGTGCAGGCCGATTTTGGATCGGTCGATGATTGTATTCATTGATGGCATTTTGGTATATTCGAGATCTAAAGAGTTGCATGAGGAGCATTTGAGGGAGATCCTTGGAGTTTTGAGATCGGAGAGGCTTTATGCCAAATTCTCCAAGTGTGATTTCTGGTTGCGAGAGGTCTAGTTCCTAGGACATCTTGTTAACCAGGAAGGGATATTGGTCGATCCGGCCAAAGTTGAGGCGGTGATGAGTTGGGAGGTGCCGAGGTCACCCTCCGAGATCAGGAGTTTTCTAGGTTTGGCCGGCTATTATCGAAGATTTATCAGGGATTTCTATAAGATCGCAGTGCCACTCACTAGGATGACCCGGAAGGGTGTCGCTTTATCATGGGGCCCCGAGCAGCATGCCTCCTTTAAGACGCTTCACCAAAGGTTATGCGAGGCCCCGGTGTTAGCCCTCCCGGAGGGAATGGAGGACTTTGTTGTATAATGTGATGCATCGATCTTGGGGTTAGGAGCGGTGCTGATGCAGAGAGGGCGTGTGATAGCATATGCATCGAGGTAGTTGAAGCCTCATGAGACGAGGTATCCCACCCATGACCTAGAGTTGGTGGGAGTGGTGTTCGCCCTCAAGATTTGGCGCCACTATTTGTATGGGGTTCGGTGTACGATATACACGGACCATAAGAGTCTGAAGTATTTAATGGATTAGCCCAACCTAAATATGCGGCAGAGGAGGTGGTTGGATGTGTTTAAGGATTATGATTGTGAGATCCTGTACCATCCGGGCAAGGCTAATGTGGTAGCCGACACACTGAGTCGCAGGGCGGAGAGCGCCCCGTTGCGAGATGTATGTTTGCGATTGATCGTGATGACTCCGGTGTTGGACACCATTTGAGGAGCACAGGCTAAGGCAGTGAGGTCGGAAAATCAGAAGAGAGAGCGAGTTGTTGGGTTGGTATCGGAGTTCGTTATCGATGGTCGGGGGCTTATGACTTTTCAGGGGCGTATTTGGCTACCATTTGTGGGAGGAACGCGTACCATTTTGATGGAAGAGGCTCATCGGTCGAAATTCTCGATCCATCCTGGGGCCACTAAGATGTATTTGGATTTAAGGAAGGAGTATTGGTGGCCTTGTATGAAGAGGGATGTTGTGTGGTTTGTTGAGAGGTGCTTAACCTGTCGTAGGGTTAAGGCCGAACACCAGAGACCGCATGGTAAGTTGCAGCCGTTGGAGGTTCCTGAATGGAGGTGGGAATAGATCACCATGCATTTCATCACCAAATTGCCAAGGACTGCTCGGGGAGTTGATGCAATTTGGGTGATTGTGGACAGGTTAACGAAGAGCGCTCACTTCCTTATTATCAGCGAGAGTTCTTCCGCAGAGAAGTTAGCAGAGATGTATGTGAGGGAAGTGATATCTCGGCATGGGGTGCCGATCTCGATTGTCTCAGACCGGGATGTACGTTTCACTTCCAGATTCTAGAAGAAGTTTCATGAGGAGCTGGGTAGTAGGCTACATTTTAGTACCGTATATCACCCCCAGACAGACGGACAGAGTGAGCGGACGATTCAGACGCTCGAGGACATGCTCCGAGTATGTGTATTAGATTTCAGGGGAAGTTGGGATATGTATTTGCCCTTGGCCGAGTTTTCTTACAACAACAGCCATCATTCGAGAATCGGAATGCCACCCTTTGAGCTGTTGTATGGGAGGAGGTGTCGGACCCCCATTTGTTGGGGAGAAGTCGGACAACGCGTTATGGGAAACACTGAGATCGTATTTCAGATGACAGAGCAGATCCAGCAGGTCAGACAGAGGTTACTGACTGCACAAAGTCGACAGAAGAGTTATGCGGACAGACACTGGTCCGAACTTGAGTTCCAGGTCGGCGACTTTGTGCTCCTGAAGGTCTCTCCTTGGAAAGGAGTGATTCGATTCAGGAAGAGGGGCAAGTTAGGGCCCCGATATATCAGACCATTTCGGGTAGTCGCGAGGGTAGGCAGGGTAGCCTATCGTTTGGATTTGCCAGCAGAGTTGGGGTAGATTCACGACACTTTCAATGTGTCACAATTGCGGAAGTGTATAGCCGATGAGTCGGCAGTGGTTCCATTAGAGGATATTCAGGTGGATGCGAGCCTGAATTATGCTGAGAGACCAGTGGCAATCAGAGATCGGAAAATCAAAGTTCTGAGGAAAAAGGAGGTACCTTTGGTTTTGGTTCAGTGGCAGCATCGGAAGGGGTCCGAGATGACTTGGGAACCGGAGCGTGAAATGTGCGCGCAGCATCCGGAGTTATTTACAGAGCGAGACTTCGAGGGCGAAGTCTAGTTCTAGTGGGGGAGAATTGTAACAGCCCGTAATTTCCAGGTATTTATTATTGGTGTATTTTTGGAAAATTATGAGTGGACTCGGCGAGTTGGAGCTCAAACTCACCGAGTAGGATCGCGATTCTTGATGCGGGTTCGCATCTGCAGTCAGTGAGTCCACGCTGTGTAATGAAACCCTAATTCCCAGGGTTTGAGACCTATTTAAAGGGGCTTATGGCCATCATTTGCAGCCACCAACCCCTAGAGAGAAACCCTAAAGAGATTTGAGCGTTTTGGGAGAGAAAAAAAGCCACTATTGACCTTTAGAGCTTGGTTTGGAAAGGAAAAGGAGATTCTAGCTAAGAAGAGGCAAGGGAAGTGGACATTCTACGATTTTGGAGCTCAGAGCATCATCTTGGAGGTATATCTTGGCTTCCTTTTTCGTTTTTATGATGAACATGGGGGTTTAGGGTTTCTTGACCCCTTTGTTGGCTAGATTTGATGTCCATTTCGTCCCTAATCATGATAAGGCTTGAGATGAGATCCATAGAGGTCCAGAAGAGATGTATTCCTTAAGCTTTATGAGTGTTCATGAGAGTATTGGCCTAGAGTTATGAGATATGGGGCTAAAACATCCTTTATGAGAAAATAGTTGTTGTTTGAGCCCCAAGGTTTGGACTTTACGTGATTATCATGCTTGGGGAGGCCAGATCTATGAATGTATGGAACAGATCTAACCTCGGGAGTAAGTTTGAGTCGTTGCATGGCATGGACTCACCGAGTCCTAAGAACAGACTCGGCGAGTAGCATGAAGATTGCCCAGCACCACTCAGCGAGTGGTCTTGCTGAGTTGAGGGATTGACTCAGTGAGTCAGGGAGAGTCAGAGTAGGTTGACAGGTGGACTGAGTCAAGCTGGGACTCGCCGAGTTGTTCTTGAGACTCGGCGATTTGAGTCGTGGAGGCCCCACAACTCATGCCAGGTGGAACTCGTCGAGCTAGGAGAATACTCATCGTGTCAAGAAAGGATCCCAGGGAAATCAGTGTATGCGCATAGACTCGCCGAGTCGCTATAGTGCACTCGCCGAGTCCAGTCAAAGTTGACCTTTGACCATTGACCAGTGTTGACCCATGTTGACTTGTTAAGGGATAGTCAACCATAATTGTGAAGTGTTATTTAGAGATGTATTGTATTATAGGAGGACTATAGACCGGGAAATCGAGCACGAGTGATTTTAGGGACTCGCGAGTTACCGAGATACGCGAGGTGAGTCTTCTCACTATACATACCTTGAGTAGGTAACTAGAGTTATGTGATATAGTGCTTGTATGCTATATTTGTGTTATGTGTTGCGCTGCATTATTCTTTGTGATGTATGTTGTGCATGTTTACAGAGTTAAAACCTGAGGGTTCACAGAGTTTGGGTGCACGGACCCATAGAGTTATAGCCTCGAGTGGCTAATATGTGTTATATCTGGTATTTTGGGGAACTCTCTAAGCTTTGTGCTTACACTGTTTGGTGTTATTTGTTTCAGGTACTAGTTACGACCGTGGGAAGGTGCCGGCTTGATCAGTACACACGCATGGGATTTATGATTTTGAGATCTTGGGAATTTTGTATTACTTGGATTGAATTTCAATATGGTTGTTTTATGAATATTAAGTGAATTATGTTTTATAAAATTTGAAAATTTTGTTTTGAAATTTATGGTGTTACATGTTTGATCTATATCCTAGTAGATAGGATGATGTTATGCTTATTTATCTATATGATCTGTGCTTGCCTGTTAATTAACTATGTAGTTATGAGTTGTGTTGAGGTGGTCCTGCTTTATGATGTTATGCTTATATATCAACATGTGTGTGTGTGTGGTTAGGTTGAGGCGGTCCTGCTTTATGATGTAGGCCAAAAAACCTAGGGTGGTCCAGATAGACTGAAGGCCAGCAAGATAGTCCGGTCAGGCAGGAGGCCCGACGAGCGGTCCAGATAGCCTGTAAGCCCTGCGAGGCGGTCCGATCATGCCGAATGCTTGGGAGGGGTCCAAATAGATTATAGACCCTTTGAGGAGGTCAAGTCAGGCTGAAGACTTATTTATGCATGATTTTGTCTGCTATGTTTATGTGATGGTATTTTGGGGAATACTCACTAAGCTTTAGGCTTATAGTTTTTTTTATGTGTCAGGTACTTCAGATGATCACGGGAAGAACTCTAATATGAAACTTATTTTGAAAAAAAATTGTAATGAAGGATGTTTTTGTGTTTATTTAAAAAGTTCAAACTTTACAAAATTTTTATGAGTGTTACATTATATAAAAGAATAAGATGTTTATATAATTTTGCGCTTTGTATATTTTTGTTGATTTGCAATTCAGAAACTATTTTTGTTTATTTTTGTTTAATTTTAATGTAAGAAACTTAGTGAAGTTGTAGAACACAAATAAACCAAATGTCTAATTTTTTTAATATCTTGATTCTATACTAATTAGTAATCCTCATCTTTCTCATATGCTATAATGAGAACTTTTATGTTTATTTAAATTATATCAAATATGTTATTGAAACACAGAACACCAAAAATGAAGAAAAATGTGCACATCGAAATATTAACTTATTAATAAGTACTAGTTGTGAAACTCGTATATTATACGGGTTAATTAAAACATAATATTAAATAAGAGTGATTAAATGAGAAGTTTATTTGAATTTGAAATAAGTGACAATTATGAAAAAAAAACATGCAGAAAATAAATTAATTAAAATTATGTGTTTAATTGTTAGACCCGTGTACTACACGAAATTGAAATTTCAAATTTCAAATTTGAAATTAATAATCATTATAGTAAGTTTAATATATGGAAACTAAATTAATGATATAGTAGAAATGAATAATGAAGTAATTGACAAGTGGAAAATAAATATATTTTAAAATTATGACAAAATGACATGTGGCCAATTAAATGAAAGAATGACAAGTGGCAATAACATTTTCACTTATTATGGTAGATAATAAGTTTTACATTTTGGTGGGTTAACTGCAGGATATTTTTATACAATAACATCGGTTGTTACTTTGTAAAATTTAGAGTCGTTTTAAAATAAACTTTACATTAATATATACTTTAACAAATATGCTTAACCTTTTAAGTAAATATATATTTGTAGGCTTATACTTCTTATGAAAGCCTCTAACATACATTGAGTACACAACTATAAAAATGAACAAATAAATGTTTAATGATGATTATATGATTAAACGAATGTGTCAATCGATTAATTACATTTCTAATTTTGTGGGGGCCCTTTCTTTGGGGACTTTCAATGACTACTTGCTTCATTACCAATCATGTTTGGTGGTTTGGGGTTATACTGAGCGGTAGAGGCTTCGTCCTATGCTTTTGTGGCCTCACAAGCTCAATCATGGTTGTTACAAGACCACGTCTTATGATATTGTAACATCTCGAGTTCAGGTATACCTTGAAACCCTTGATGTTTTAGGAACTTGTCCATTTTAGCCATTTATTGAGAAAATGTGGTAAATGAGTACGCAGGGCGTATGCCAGTGTACGTTCAGTGTACTCATATGCATACATTTGATGCGGAAGCCACCTAGTACGGTGGGCAGACTAGGCACAAAGTGAAAAACCTAATTTAGGGTGACTCCCCTATATAAAGGATATGATGGCCGTATTCCTGGCCACCATTCTCAGACAAAGAACTCTCTTGTGCCCTTAAACTTCGTTCTTAGAGCCTGTGAGTGCATTTGAGAGCCTTTAAGAGTCTATATTTGTTCTTGAAGTGAATTAGAAGCTTTGGAGAAGAAAAAGTAAGAGTCTAGGCCCTTGGATCTGAGCATATTTGTGTTGGGAGCTTCATATAGAGGTATAAGGCTTCAAGATTTCTTACACTTTTGATTTGTGCATCATAATAGAGTATTTTAGGTTTTTTGTCCCAAAAGTTGGAGACTTTATGACATTGAGCTCCAGAGGCTATGATCAACCCCTTTGAGTGTATTTAGTGGTGTAATGTCATAAAAATCTAATCTTGGACGTTGGAATCAAGCCATGCATGAGTTATGAGATTTTTTAGATAAGAGAGTGAGTGTTTTGTGTGTTTGTGACTATATCATCCATGCAAAGGCTTAAAGTCACTGACTTTATGGAGTAAGATCTATTAGGGAGTCCAGATCTGTGATATGAGCCAAGGTCTTAACTGATTAAGACCAAATGAGTGAGAGGAGTGAAACTACGATGTACGATGGGGTTTATCCAAGTATGCGCAACGTAGGGGTCGAGCATCCCCGATGCCTGCATGGCTGCTGAGTACGTCCAGTGTAAAGAGCTGGTACGCACAACATACTCCCTGTCGTTGACTTTTTTAATTGACTTTTAAGGTTTGGTAAATTTGTGGACTATTAATACCATGGAGGGGTACAATGGTCTTTTACCCTTCTATGACTTATAGAAGGGTAAGTCTAGCTTCATTAGAGTCGATATTAATTAATGATAATTATCGTATGTGTTAGGCAGAGGCTACACCGATGATTCGAGTTCGAGATTATCCAAGTTCTTACGAGGTGAGTCTTCTCACTATACTTTACCATGAGTGGTATCTATGTGTGACCAGAGGGTCTTATATGTTTAATGAGTTATGTGATATTATGCATTTTGTCTGTGTGCTATGTATGCTATATTTTCTGTTTATTGATATCAGATTGGAGGTTCCAAACCGAGTTGTGGGACCGGAGGGTTCCACTGAGACAGGACCAGAGCATCCAAACCAAGCTTTGAAATCGGAGGGTCCCACTGAGACACATTGACCGGAGGGTCTTACTGAGTTATAGCCTCGAATGTCTAAAGAGTTGTGTGTGGTATTTTGGGGAACTCACTAAGCTTCGTGTTTACCATGTTATGTGTTATGTGTTTCAGGTACTTCCGAGGATCGCAGGAAGGCACCGGCTTGATTGTACACTCACCTAAGCTGGAGATATATTTTTTGGACGATCCTGGATTTGTGATGAACAATTTTTTTTTGAAATATGTGTTGATAATTGATACTTGAGATTTTTGAGAAAATACGATATGTGTTTTATTGTGTTTGAAAATGAAAATTTTGGTTTGAAAATTTACGTTGTTACTAGTTGGTATCAGAGCCTTGGTTTGAGGGATTCGAATGCACCTCCGGGTGTGTTTTGATTCAAACTGAGGATTTGAGAAAAAATTTCAAAACAGATAATTTTTCTTAAATGAGAAAAAAATTTTAAGAGAAAAGAAGTTGGAGCAATGTATACAATTAACCAGAGCCCAAACGGTGATTTCCCAAAATACCCTTACTTTTGTGTTATGGGATACCTATGAGATATTCTATTAGAAATCCATGCTAGAGAGTAGGCTAGGTAGTTCATATTCAAGGGCTAGAGTTGCCTGATTTGTGATGCCTTAGCCTAGGAGATGCTTTTGATCAGTGTTATTTGTTATTTGCTCCAACTATGCGCTGAGTTCTAAGTCGAGAGATAATCTAGGAAGAGATTCCTAGATGAGCATATGAGTAGTATACTGAGAGAGTAGTCTGATATTGTGAGCGATAGAGTACTAGTGAATTAGAATCCTAGGAGGAGGACTTAGAATGACTATAGGACGGTGTGGAAGGTAGTATTGGGCCCGTACTACTGGAAACACCGGATCTATAGGCAGTCTAAGTAAGAATCCTTAGGATGCTAAGGAGCATGTAGGAGCCAGTGATCGAGTGTGAGTATGCTCGAGTGAGTCTCTGATGATTTTATGATGTGTTTCAGAGACATCATGGTGGGTACACGCCACAAGCCAGAGAGCAGTGGAGTTAGCGATGATGAGATTCGCAGGATGATTCATAACGAGGAAGCCATAGCCATACGAGAGGCTATTCTGGAGATGTTTGGTTCTATTAAGACCACTTTGATCGAGGCGTTTGATCGATATGCTGCAGTTACTGAGGCGGCTTCTGCTGTAGCCACCGCAGCTGTCGCTACTACCAGGCCACAGGGAGGTGACTTATTGCTGTATTGGGAGTTCAGTAACACGAAGCCACCAAAATTTGATGGGACTCAGGATCTGATTGTCACGATGAGACGAATCTCTGATATCAAGGGATGTTTCTACACTTGTTCTTATCTAGAACACTTGACGGTACAGTTCACACTGAACCAGCTTCGCTTAGGAGCGAAGGACTGGTTAAAGTTTGTGACAGCTTGTTTTACTCCTTCAGAGCACACTGCATTGACTTAGGATAGGTTTACTTTGACGTTCCGAGATGAGTATGTTCCCATGGTGGAGAGGAAACGGTTAGCCCAGGAGTTTTTATCTCTTAAGCAGAAAACAAAGTTAGTGACAGAGATACGATGATGTTCCACGAGAGGGCGTTATTTTGACCTAAGCACGTGTCTACTAACCAGGCACGTATGAGCTGGTATTTGATCATTCCGAGGAGGGATATTCGAGAGTTCGTAGAAAAATCTTCTTATCGCACATTTCCTAAGCTTTAGGAAAATGCCCAAAGTAGGGAGATTGGGCTGGAAACTTAGGCCAGGGAGGAGGCGCAATCTCAGGGGAGAGACAGACAGTCGGCACAGTTGCAGCCGACAGCCAAGTGAACTAAGCCCGCTGACATGAGGACTGGGGGCCAAAAGGGTCGCACTTGTGGTAAGTGCGGAAACAGTCATGATGGATCATGTCGAGTGGGTATTTGCTACCAATATGGCAAGGAAGGGCATATGAAGAGGGATTGCCTCAATGGGTTTGTAGCCTACTTGCACTTCAATCAGACCAGCCATCGGAAGGCTGAGTGCCCCCAGCTACTTCACGGATTAGCATAGGGATCTGCATCTGTTGTTATACGAGCTACCGAGAGTCGGTCTGCAAAAACCTAGACGCCGGAGTTTGTGGGAGAGACTTTCAGCTGACTGCAAAGGAGGTTAGCATAGCACCAGATCTTGCGGCCAGTATGTGTTCTTTTACTTATTCTATTTTGAGTTATATTGTGCTTATATTGTGTAGTGTATAGGTATTTTGAGTTCTATACCTTCCTTGGTGTTATTTGACTCAGGTGCGAGTCGATCCTTCGTGTCATTAGCATTTAGTCACCACATCAGTATCCGAAGCGAGACATTGAGTCAACCTCTGCGAGTTTCTATAGCCGATGAGCATGTAGTGTTTGCTACTGATGTGATCCGGGGATGAGTGTTCGATATCTTTGGTGTGGAGTTTCCGATAGATCTGGTGCCGATCGCGATAGGTGATGTCTGTATCATTATGGGCATGGACTAGCTAAGTCGGTTCGGAGCTGTGATCGACTGCGAGCGTCAGTTGGTGACCATACGAGACCATAGTGGGGGAGTGCTTATAGTGTATGGCGAGGTTACCAGATCTAGGTCAGCTTTCTACTCGGCTGCTAGAGCGAGACAGATTCTACAATAGGGTTGTAGCAGTTTTTTAGCATATGTGATGGATACGAGGGTTACTACTAAGAGACCAATTTCTATCACTAAGGTTCCGATAGTGAGTGTGTTTTTGGATGTTTTTCCCAAGGAGTTACCAGGTGTGCCTCCCGAGAGGCAAGTGGAGTTCCGGATTGATTTGGTTCTGGGAGTGGCACCTTATCACCTTGCGCCACCAGAGATGCAGGAGTTATCCTCACAGCTCCAAGAGCTGTTGGGAAAAGGATCAAACCAATTAGCTCTTTGTGGGGAGCACCGATCCTTTTTGTCAAGATAAAGGATGGTTCACACAGAATGTGTATTGATTACAAGGAGTTCAACAAGCTGAAGGTCAAGAACCATTATCCACTTCCAAGGATCAAGGATTTGTTTGATCAACTTTATGGGCTATCTTGGTATTCCAAGATTGATTTGAGGTCTGGATATCATCAGATGAGCGTCTGCGAGGAGGATATCCAGAATACGACCTTTAGGACTTGTTATGGGAACTACGAGTTCGTGGTGATGCCTTTTGGGCTCACCAACGCATCGGCAGCGTTCATGGACCTCATGAATCGGATGTGCATGCCTATACTAGATCGATCGGTGATCATGCTCATCAATAATATCTTGGAGTATTCAAGATCCAGAGAGAAGCACGAGGAGCATCTAAGAGAGATTCTTGGAGTTTTGAGGTCAGAGAGGCTTTATGTCAACTTCTCCAAGTATGACTTATGGTTATGAGTGGTCCGGTTTCTGGGGCACCTCATTAACCAGAATGGGATATTGGTCGAACCGACCAAGATCGAGGCGGTGATGAGAGGGGAGGTACTAAGATCCCCCACCAAGATCAGGAGTTTTCTGGGTTTGGTTGGATACTATCAGAGATTTCTCCAAGATTGTCGTCCCTCTCACCAGGTTGACCCGGAAGGGTGTTACTTTTACTTGTGGTCCCAAGAAGCAGGCCTCATTTGAGACTATTCACTAGAGATTGTGCGAAAACCTAGTGTTAGCCTTCCGTGAGGGAGTAGAGGACTTTGTGGTTTACTGCGATGCATCTATATCAGGGATAGGTGCGGTGCTAATGCAAAGGGGGCACATGATAGCATACGCATCGAGGCAGTTGAAGCCTCATGAGATGAGATATCCCACCCACGTTCTACAGTTGGGAGTAGTGGTCTTTGCCCTCCAGATTTGGTGTCACTATTTGTATGGAGTTCGGTGTACCATATACACGGACCATAAGAGCCTGAAGTATCTCATTGATCAACCCAACCTAGATATGAGACAGAGGAGATGGTTATATGTAGTAAAAGACTATGGCTGTGAGATCCTATATCATCCAGGAAAGGCTAATGTGGTAGCGGATGCCCTAAGGCGTAGAGCAGAGAGTGTTCCCATCTGAGATGTGTGTATGAGCATGACGGTGATGACTCCAGTATTATATACCATTTGAGAGGCCCAAGTGGAGGTCGTGAGACCGGAGAACCGCAAGAGGGAGCGGGTGATTGGACAGGTATCTGAGTTTGTGATAGATAGTAGAGGGCTTATCACTTTCCGAGGGTGGATTTGGGTGCCCTATACGGGAGGAGGTTGGCGTATACTGATGGAAGAGGCATATAGATCGACATTCTCGGTCCATCCCAGGGCCACTAAGATGTATTTGGACCTGAAAATAGATTATTGGTGGCCCTGTATGAAGAGGGATGTGGCGTGGGTAGTTGAGAGGTGCTTGACCTGGCGTCGAGTTAAGGCATAGCACCAGCATCCACATGGTCCATTGTAGCCACTGGAGATTCCCCAGTAGATGTGGGAACATATCTCTATGGACTTTATCACCAAGTTATCGAGGGTTGCGCGTGGAGTTGATGCAATTTGGGTGATTGTGGACCTGCTGACGAAGAGTGCTCACTTCCGCGCTATTAGTGAGAGCATTTCTGCAGAGTCTGGCTGAGATTTATCTGAGAGAGGTGGTAGTACAACATGGAGTGCCGACCTCGATAGTGTCAGATCGAGATGTGCATTTTACTTCTAGATTTTGGAAGAAATTTCATGAGGAGTTGGGCACACGTTTGGATTTCAGTACTGCATACCACCCGCAAACGAACGGATAGAGCGAGTGGACAATTCAGACGCTTGACGACATGCTGCATGCATGTGTTAGTAACTTCGGGGGAAATTGGGACACTTATTTACCCCTAGCTGAGTTTTCTCTCAACAACAGCCATCATTCGAGTATTGGTTTGCCTCCCTTTAAGCTTCTATACGGGAGTAGGTGTTAGACTCCCATTTGTTGGAGAGAAGTGGGGCAGAGAGTGATAGGTGGCACTGAGATAGTGTTGAAGATGACTGAGCAGATTCAGCAGGTCAGACAAAGGTTATTGACGGCCTAGAGTCACCAGCAGAGTTATGCAGACAGGTGATGATCCGAGCTAGAGTTTCAGGTTGGAGATTTTGTCCTCCAGAAGATATCCCCATGGAAAGGGGAGATCCGATTCAGGAAACGGGGAAATATGGGGCCCCGATACATCGGTCCCTTCAGAGTGACTTCTAGAGTGGGTAGGGCAGTGTACCGGTTAGAGATACCTGCAGAGTTGAGTCAGATCCATAACACCTTCCATGTGTCCCAGTTGAGGAAGTGTGCAACAGATGAGATAGTAGTGGTACCTCTAGAGGACATTCATGTGGATGCAAGGCTAAACTACATTAAGAGACTGATTGCCATCAAGAATCGAAATGTGAAAGTTCCGAGAAACAAAGAGGTTCCCCTGGTTTAGGTTCAGTGGCAGCATCGGAGAGGGTCCGAGTTGACTTAGCAATCGGAGTCTGAGATGTAGGAGCAGCATCCAGAGTTATTTGCAGAGCATGAATGCGAGGGCGAATTTTGATTCTAGTAGGGGAGAATTGTAACATCCGAGTTCAGGTATACCTTGATACGCTTGATCTTTTGAGTCCTTGTCCATTTTAGCCCTTTATTTAGAAAAAGTCGTAAAAAAGTATGTGAGGCATACGCGAATGTATGCTTAGTGTACTCATATGCCTGCATTTGACACAGAAGCCACCTAGTACGATGGGTGTACCAGAGGATACGCTAGGCATACTAGGCCCAGAGTGAAAACCCTATTTTAGGGTGAGTCCCCTATATAAAGGATATGATGGACTCATTCCTGGCCACCATTCTCAGACAACAAATCCTCTTGTTCCCTAAACCTTCATTCTTAAAGCTTGTGAGTACATTTGAGAGCCTTTGAGAATCTTTGTGCGTTCCTGAAGTGAAGGAGAAGCTTTGGAGAAGAAGGAGTGAGTATCCACGCCCTTGGATTTGAGAATATCTGTTTTGGGAGTTTCAAATAGAGGTATAAAGCTTCAAACTTTCTTACTCTTTTGATTTGTGCATCATAGTAGAGTATTTTAGGGTTCTTGTCCCAAAAGTTGGAGACTTTATGAAATATTGAGCTCCAGAGACTATGATCAACCCCTATGAGTGTGTTTAGTGGTATAATGTCATAAAAATCTAAAATTGGATGTTGGAATCAAGCCATGCATGAGTTATGAGATTTTTGAGATAAGAGAGTGAGTGTTTTGTGTGTTTGTGACTATACCATTCATGCAAAGGCTTAAAGTCACTGACTTTACAGAGTAAGAGCTATTAGGGAGTCCAGATTTGTGATATGAGCTAAGGTCTTAACTGATTAAGACCAAATGAGTGAGAAGAGTGAAACTAGGATGTACAATTGGGGTAATCCTGGTATGCGCATCGTAGGGGTCGAGCATCCCCAATGCCTGAGTATGCCCAACGTAGAGAGCTAGTACGCACAGCATACTCCCTGCCGTTAACTTTTTGGGTTCACTTTTAGGGATTGGTAAATTTGTGGACTATTAAGAGCATAGAGGGGTAAAATGGTCCTTTACCCTTCTATGAATTATAGAAGGGTAAGTCTAGCTTCATGAGAGTCGTTATTAATTAAGGATAATTATCATATTTGTTAGGCAGAGGCTAGACCTTTGATTCAACTTCGAGATTATCCGAGTTCTTACAAGGTGAGTCTTCTCACTATACTTTACCATGAGTGATATCTATGTGTGACCAGAGGGTCTTATGTGTTTATTAAGTTATGTGATATTATACATTTTGTCTGTGTGCTATGTATGTTATATTTTGTGTATACTGATATCAGACTGGAGGGTCCAAACCGAGTTGTGGGACCGGAGGGTCTAAACCGAGCTGTGAGATTGGAGCGTCCCACTAAGACACATTGATCGGATGCTCTTATTGAGTTATAGCCTCGAATGTCTAATGAGTTGTGTGTGGTATATTGGGGAACTCACTAACTTCGTTCTTACCATGTTATGTGTTATGTGTTTTAGGTACTTCCGAGGATCGCAGGAAGGCACCAGCTTGATTGTACACACACCTGAGCTGGAGATATATTTTTTTGAACGATCCTGCATTTGTGATGAACAATTTTTTTGAAATATGTGTTGATAATTGATACTTGAGATTTTTTAGAAATGTGATATGTGTTTTATTGTGATTGAAAATGAAAATTTTGGTTTGAAAATTTACGTTGTTACAGAGATATTGTCATATTTGGTATGGATTGTGATTATTTTTGTGTTTTAGCTTGTCTTCATGATACCATTCCGGGATTTGACTTCAATGGTTTCATTAATAAAATACATTACCCGTACAAAAGCCCAACATTCATTGGCGAGTGCCATATTTAGTATAATTGTCCAAGACGTGGAAGTTCATTTCGATATGACGATTCAATAGAAAACAGTATTTGAGTGTTTGGGCACACCACATGCTCAAGATTTTCTTTTGACTATTCCCATTGACAGCTTTGGTGTGACAACCGTCAACTTCTGGTCAAGTCAAATTCAAACTATGGCAACAAGTCAAACGATTCAACTCAACTAGTACTTGGACGATGCTACTTACTCTACGTTTACTAGTGTACAACTATTCATCTTAATACAAAGAAGTTTCATAAGTTCAAAAATTCTAAACAATAAGTGGGGTGAGTTATGCATCGACTCAATAAAGAACTATTACATACTCTTTGGGCGGCGAGGGGGGGGGGGTATAACACTCATAACGAGTCATAGTGGGGTCTACAAACCTTGCACTACGGGGCCCAACACTAATTAAGCCCATCGAAAAAGTCTCTCTCAATCTCTCTCACTCTATCCCTCTCTCTCCCACATCTCTACCAAATCTCTCTCAATGTTTTTTCATAAATATCCATGCCATCCTGACCCTCTAATTAGTTTAATATCACTCAATCAAGAAGATAATATGAAAAGCAGGCCAATGGGTGTGAAACCCTCTCAAGAAACGAAACCCACCTGATGCGAAACCCTTCTGATACGAACCCTCCCTCGTAGCTAAGCTAGTTAACTACCTTCACATTCATCTGGGGTCGTTCGCAAGTACTCAACAAGGCTCGCACAGAACCTCATATTCGTAGGGGGGACTCTCCCGCATCTGGCCACTCCACTTTCGCATATAGAAGCCTCTCGCGGCGGAATCATGCCCCTCTCACACTGAACCTCTTACCTTCGCAGGATTCGCACCTTCTTTCCCGGTTTTTGACCACTTCACATTTTTAGCCGTTTCTTATGCTTTTAACGTGGGAATTTCACCCAATTCATATTTTTATCATTTTAAACCCTCCAAACTTATATTTTATCAACATCTTGTAGATTTATCATATATAAATCTTACAATTGTTTATAATCATATCAAAAGGACATAAAGGTACTCTTTGACTTTTCCCATAAAGTTGTGACACCAAGCCATCCCCACATCAACTTTATGTCACTATTCACACGCTACCTAGTCAAATAATTGTCCTTTTCAACCCACCCCAACACTCCATCAGATTATTTTGAACAAATTCATCTAAAAAGTCCATTCTTCTTATCCAAGATTTCACCTTCTCTCACCAAAAGCAAACTTCTCTTTCACACACTCTCTCTCTCTCTCTCTCAGTCACGACTTCTCCAATAAGTTCTTGAACTTTCCTCCCTTGGCTTGGTAAGTATATTTTCTAAACTTCTACTCAATCTTCATACAAATCGTGATCATTTACACAAATATTCACATATTTGTTCTTAGGATCTTTAAATCTTCAAGCAACTTTCAAATGTTCTTGACTTGAACCACTTCATATTCAACCTTCCATTCTTCAACAAATCGTAGAAATTGAGTTCATACCCCTACATTTTTATGTTTTCTTTATGTTTTAAGGGGGGGGGGGGGGGGGGGGGAATACAAGTTACAACACCCAAAATATATTCTAAAATAAACCAACAGCTTTCAACGGAAAAGTTATGGTCTATTCATGAACTATTTTGACCATCTTAAACTTAATATTTTCATCAATTTTTAAGATGAAAATAGTTCAGGTTTATACCTTTTTAATTACTACTTACACACATTCATACAATTTTTCTACAATTTATGGTGATTTTTGCAAGAATATCTATGATGTTAACAATGATTTCGGACCAGGCAGTGAAGATGGATGTTTTCGCACTAGTTAGAAATCTTTAAAAATCATAATAAAAATTACGAACAAACTAGAAACATTTTCTAAACTCCCAGAGTTTACGGATTTAGTTTTCAACCTATAGTGATTTTTCTATGATTCTTCTAAAAACAGTGACAGAAAAGTAAAACTATAAAATAGTAGAGATGTTCATTAACACTTTGTAACATGTTGAGCAAAATGTATAACAATAAATAGTTGCATATTGATTTTATTTCATGTTAGTTTACCTGCATGAAATAGAAATAGACACTCACCTAAGGGCCCTTCATCATTACAAACATTAATGATAAACTATAATAGGTAGTGTTTACAGTAGATTAATACTACAAACATACTAAGGAAAGTATACAAACGGTAAACTATAATAAGTATAGTTTATGGTACATTAACACTATGAACATACTAAGGAAAGCTTCACTCACTCTACACATAAACTCATTCAATCCGGTTGTCAGACACTACTTTATTGTACTCTTACAGTACTGGTTAAATCATGTATTATAACCATAATCTCTTGTAGGGAGAGCGTGATACTTGTGTATAGATATTTATTGAGACTGACAACCGCGCACCCTAAGTGGCTTATAGTAGCTAGACTGACAGGTCTAGGGTGATGTCACACCCCCAGACTAGACGGGGAAAACGTCCGGAGGTGGGTGACTTCATTGTGCAGTATCATAATGTTTGAATATAAATGAAATAGAGTAACCCAAACATCATAAATTGGGATAACAAACTTACATGGTTTACATATTGTATGTGTTATTTAAGTTACACAAAAGATACATAAATAGAAAAGAATCCAAACTACAGCTAAATGGTCTTGGATCAACGTCCCTTGTTACTTGCTTACTAGATCCCTGAGAATACAGGTCGTTTTGAAAAGCGTCAACTAAAAAGTGGGTGAGTTCAAAATCATTTTTTTATAAAATCGTTTACACTTGTTTAGAGTCGTTCTCGTTGTACTTTCAGAAAATCCGATATTTTCAATGAAATCGTTTGACGTCTTGCCTTGAAAATCATGGATATATGTGTGTATGTCATCAATTTTGTTCATCCTTATAATAAGTGATTTTGAAAAAGTAGTGTGATTTGTAAAATCGAGTTGTGTATGAGAATAGTTCTTTTGAATAGTAATAGTCAACCGTTTCAATAAAAATCCCTTATTTTCAAAAGGAAAATATGGTTGAGAATCTTGTTCCTCCTATCGAGTAAAATTGAGTGTGCGTTCTAGTTTTTCGTTATCAAAATCTTAGAAAAATCATTTTCTCCAGAAAATCCTATATTTTCTGCTATAAAATGTTCGAAATTCTAGTTCCAACTATGTATATGTGTAGGTAGTTTATCATTTTCAAAATCGTTTACAAACATTTCCCATAGAGACCTATGCTTTTTAATTTGTAAAATAGCAGTATTTCGACTCTATACTTGTTATGAGAAAGAATCAACATGGCAATTGTGGACATTCTACGCGATGAAAAAGGACAATCAACACAATAAATGTGGACCATCACCTATCACATGTAGGACAGTCAACACAACGGGCCAAAATTTATTTATGAGGTTTTCCTTGCATAAATTTCTAGTTAATAAAACATATTCTAGTGAGTCGTTATAACAATACTAATCATGACGGAGGCCTGTGTTGGCATTTCTCAAGCGCCCTCGGTTTGGAAAAGATATTTGTCACCCTAAGACTGACATGTCTAGTTGTAGTGAACAGCGAAGGTGAGGGGTGTCAACCCCTATAGATCTATACACAAATTCCCGCTCTCCCTTTAGGAAACTCTGGCTATAACTCCTTATAGGACTTTAGGCGTACCCTAATATTTTTATATTTAGGTACTTTTGAGATTTGTCTGACTAGAATATTAACAACCTTTTGAACAATCGTTAGAGGTCCATTATTTGTTAGATAAATAATGAAATTCGTACTTATTGAATAGAAATATCATTCTCGCTCCATATCCTTGATTGTGCTCATCAAATAGATATATCATTCTCGTTCTGTATCGTCATTTATACTTATTAACTGGGTGCTCGTGTTTGTTCCATTTCGTTTATTGAGAAAATAAGTCATTTTAGTGAAGAGAAAAAGTGTCAGGTTATAATTTGTATAAATTTATAACTGCTGTTATGACACGCATTTTCTGTTTTATGACATATAGAACATTACTTATGTTCTTAGAGGTTTTTACGACAACAATTTATTACATGCAAATATTTTTGCCATGAAAAACTCTATTTTCATATATTATTATTCATAAAGCTAATCATATTAAAATATTTGTAAATAAACTCAACTAATCAGTTGATCTGGTGAAAGTCATGAACATAAATTAATACTCCATGAAACCTTTATATTTATGTTTGACCAACAGTAATTTCAAAATATTATTACTTTCATATTTTAATCACTTTCCAAAATTTTTATCTAACAACTTGTTTAAGTGAAGCTTAAAGCAATTCCTTATAGTTGTTGTAGAAAAATTCATGACTTATACTTGGCATATATTAGTTCTTGATTATAAACATGTTTTGTGATTAATAATCCAAACTCTTGAGACTTAACCAAAAATCTTGAGGTTTTGGACTAAGAGTAAGAAATATCATACTTAAGCACATGTAAGATGGCATGCATACACAATAAGAAATTAGCTCATGATTTACACAAGACTTTGACTTATACTCTCCTCCAAAAACAATAAAAACTTGGAAAAAGTGGGGTATGAAGCTCACCTTGAGTTGGTTGAGGAGATTTTTGGAGTGGTGGAGTGGAGATTCCAAGCCTAAACCTTGGTTGAGATGAGGAACTTCTCTGGGGAAAATGTTTTCTTTAAGGTGATTATCACATATTATTATGAATAAAATAATATGGATTTATCTTGAAAAATTATAAAATATTAGATGAGTGGAGGAATTTACCTTACAATTTCCTAGGAAGAAGTTAAGAAACTTCCTTTCAGCAAGATTCCTTGTTCTTGCTTAAGAGATGAGTATGTGAGAGGAGATGAGAGGAAATATGAAAAACACAATATTTCTACTGTCGTTGCTTAAGAGTATAAGAAAAAGAAAGGGAATCTTTGGTGCATGGGGATTTGGTGGTCCATGCATGGATATTTGGTGGGTAAAGCATGTGATACTGTGATTTGCATAGGAAATGAGAATTTCATCAAATCACAAAGTCAACCTTCCTTATCCTTTTCTTAATTTAGGATAAGATTTTCCAAAATCCTAAACCTTTATTTTTATGTAAATATGCTTCAAATAGTTCATTTTAGCATAAAATAGGGGTTTTAGATGTCTTAGTTATGAAAAACACGAGTTTGGTGGGATTCCCGACCTCAAAATACCCCAAAATGGAGAAAAGGTCCGAAATAGTCCAAAATCTAGAGCTAAAGGATGAATTCCGGAGTCATAAGGTGAAATCCGTAGCTCCTCTTAGAATTCCGGAGTGGAGGTTTAGATATGAGAGGGTCCAAAGTGACAGCATGGGAGTTCTGGAGTCACATGCGAGTTCCGAAGCTCTTCTATTTCCGGAGTACTCCCTTCGGATGCGAGGCCAACTGATCCGGAACAAAGATGTGATGCAGGTTAACGATTCCGAGGAAACTGAAGTGTCTGGATTAGAGGCTTATTCTAGAGTGAATCATTCCGAAGTGAGGGAGGCTTCGAAGGTGATAACCTTCCTGGTTCCTTAGGACGTGTCTAGACAAAGAGGGTTTAGGAGCAAGAGGGTTCCAGACCAAGAGGGTTCAGGAGCAAGAGTGTTCCGGACCAAGAGGGTCCTTTCAGGCTTTCTACTCCGGTTTTGAGTTGTTTTCGACTGAGAAAGGTACTTAGGGAGATTTGAGAGTGATTTGAGATACGTGCAGAGATTTGGGAGAGATTTCACATACTTGGAGAGATTTCACATACTCGGAGAGATTTGGGAGAGATTTAAGAGATTCATCGACCCATCCGAATGATCTGTTTTAAATTTAAAATATTTCTATAAGTCGTTTTCCTATTCCGTCTATGTCGTAGGGTTAAAACCAAAAAAGATTTATTGTTTTCTCGATGTTTTCTCACGTTTTCGATAAAATCCTCTCGTAAAAGTATTTTAACAATACTTTGGCTGATATTAGTAGATGCTACTCGAACCATGATTTTTCTATACATATCAGCATTTCGTATAGAGGTTATTATGTCAGCAATAGTATCAATACCCATGATTAATTAAAATTATTAGTGCCTCCAAATTTGGATATAATCAACATGTTTTTTTTACGTGAGACAAAATCTACTAAATGAATCTTAATGTATTTCTTTTAGATACCCTACTATAACCATATCATGCTCTGACTTTCTAATACCTATAATACTTGGAGAGATTTCGCATACTTGGAGAGATTTGGGAGAGATTTCACATACTTGGAGAGATTTGGGAGAGATTTCACATACTTGGAGAGATTTGGGAGAGATTTCACATACTTAGAGAGATTTGGGAGAGATTTCACATACTTGGAGAGATTTGGGACATATTCAATATTCTTGGAGAGATTTCACATACTTGGAGAGATTTGGGGGGAGATTCACTATACTTGAAGAGATTTCGCATACTTACACTTCATGGCTCCTTAGGAACACATATTGTACACTTAGGTGTGCTAGCACAAGTCACACAATAGTCCTTGCTTACTTGAGGACGGAGTTTCCTTAGTCAAAAAGGCTAGTTGTAACAGGCGACAAATGTCAAAACATTCTGACGCCTAAAGAACGTCGTAACAGGCTTACTATGTCAATTGCACGGTTATAATAACTCACATAGGGAAACAATGGCACATATAGTTTACAAGGATTCTTACATTTCAAAAAGGGTTTTCATTTACACTACACGTAAACTCGTTGGATCAAATTTATGAGACACTACTTCATTGTACTCTTAGAGTACATGTTAAAGTCCAGTATTATAACCATTATCTCTTGTAGGGAGAGCATGATACTTGTGTATAGATCTATACTGGGACTGACAACCCCGCACCCTAAGTGGCTTACAATAGTTAGACTGGCAGGTTTGGGGTGACAAATATGAAAACATTCCAACGCTTGAAGAACGTCGTAACAGGCTTACTTTGTCAATTACACTGTTATAATAACTCACATCGGGAAACAACGACACATATAGTTTACGGGAACTCCTACATCTATAAGGGTTTTATTTATTTAAAACCACATTTACAATCATAAGTATGGAAGATACGTGTATAATTCGGTCTTTGAGTTCTAAGACTATAGCTCATTCTATAATGGAAATACTGGATTTTTCTTGAACATAAAATACATTTACAAAGAAAAGAAGTTCTAATTATGTACTAATTAAGTATACTATTTCCAAGAATAAACATTCACTTTTATCAGTCTTAGGATAGTTAAGACTACATATCGTTTAGAATGGTTAGATTCCATCCATAATTGCTATGTGTATACGGCAGGGTGACATAAAATTTAGACATGATCGACTTGGAAATGGCTTGGTTTTCCTTAGATCCTATTGCTTGTGTGGTTGTGGGCTTAGGCAGACCCATTATATCCGATGGTTTATTCGATCTCGATTTTTATATAACTTTATACACTAGAAGATTATAGAAGGAAGCTATAGTTTTTTTTCTAGGAGTACACTATTTTATAACATAGAAACTTGCATAGTTGGGCTAACATTTACCCAAAAGCATTCATACATAAGGGCTGTATCATCATAAAACTACATTGCACTATTTTCAAATATAGAACAACTTTCATTTTTGGAATCATGCATCAAAATGGGTTTTATATAGATTAAAATCTAAGTAATATTACTACTTAAGAATACGATAACATTTATACATTTTGGTCCGAAGGGACTAAGACTACATTCCATTCTACTAGGAAAATACAAGATTTTCTGGAGGAGCGCGAACATTTTCAAAGAACAAAGAACTTATTTTCTAAACAAATGTTTATGAACTCACCAACTTAAATGTTGATATACTTTCAAATTTTCTTGTATTCGCAGGAAACTAGTAGGAAGGTACACATGCAGGTTTTGAAGAAGACGGAGCATGATAGCCTCTAGTCTTAGTTTTTACTATATGCATTAGAGTCATTCAAGCTATGTTTCGAATATAGTGTAAACACTATATATTCAATACAATGGTTGTTGTTGCTTTGATTAATATTATTCATTTGTGATGATATTGTACATGACATCCTCCGCCCCCGAATGTTTCCGCCATCTTGGTTCGGCGGTGTGATAGATTGGAATCAGAGCATTGTTTATAGTGAGCTCAATATATCAAATCATAAGAAGATATACAACTATAAATACAAAGGGGCCAAAGTGATCTAACTAAAAGTATACTTTTAAAATATAAGTATTTTATGAGAGGTATACAAACATGCATACATACTAGAACAAGTATTACAAGAAGAACAAAACAAAAGTATTTAGAGGTTGGACACTGCAGTTAAATCTAGATAGTGATGTAATCACACCTAGGATAAATATAACCTGATCAACTATATTTATTTGAGATACAAGAACATGTGTTAGGAGTGATAATGGTATTGCAACAAGTCTAAAACCTTATCAACTTCGTATATCAAGAAGTTCTAGAATCAAACATTAAATTAAAATACTATATGAGTATTTTAGGGCGTATAACTAACTTATGAGAAAACTAAAACACCTTTATTGGTAGTTCTATAATTACCAAGTGTATACGTTGAGATTATATATAATTGAGATTCTATAGACTTAGAATTTGTGATTCTCGCTCTACATCATGTTCCTTGTTTGGTTGTGGTCGTAGAGTAGGATCACTTATTTGAATGTTTATCTAATCTTGGTTATATATAATCTGTATACACTATGTGATTATAGGAAGACCCAGTAAGGATCATCATAAAATTTTTAATAGAAATACTCTTATTAATCTCATAGATTCTTTATACATCCCTAATTCTCGTACAAACGATATATCTAGACATGGTAACCCCACTACCACAGCCAATAGAGGAGCTGGGGAAGAACCAAAAGAGGATTCATGAGGAGAATTTCGATAAAAGATCGGATGAAGAGAAAGGTACTAGAGAGATCACTAACCTTACCCTATCAGAAACAAACTGGGGAGTCCGCTCGGGCATTTGGGTCTAGTCTAGGGCAACCATAACAAGGACAGAGATCAAAATAGACTATTCTTGAATCATGTAAGGATGCCAGGCTCCTTATGCATCACACTAATAACTAATAACAAATATAACTAGTAAGTTAATGATTATACCACTCACACTATGTGTTGGGCTTGTTGCCTTTTTTATCGCAATTAGTAACAGTGAATCAAGTCACAGAATTTCATTTGAGGGTGGTTACTATTAAAAATTCATAAGTCTATTGTCATAGACCTCTGTTATGAATTGTTTTCAAAACACTATGAAAGTCGGAACATGATACACACGAAACTAAGATAACATAGTTCAAACGGAACTCGACCTATAACCACTACTAAGGCCTTACCACCATTCCATATTTTAAAACCTCGCGGTGGAAGGGTGCGTCACCATATACTTATAAGGTGCGCCCTCAACAACACGTCAACAAATCCTCCATGGTACAACACTACTACCTTTCAATCCGCTGTAACAGCCGCCATTATTCAAATCTATGCAAGTTGTACCAGTGGGTTGGATAATGGTGCTAACCATACTAACCACGAAGAAAGCCATGGGCACCCATAGTTTATCTTAGTAAACCTAAGACTTGTAAAATACCTACTTCTACTCCCTGCCATAAGTAGATCTTAGGGATGTTGGTAGGAACGTTGAGAAGAGTTCAACAAACCAAAAAAATTATATATTTAAATATATAAATAGATGGAATATGACTAGAAACGGCCATAATTACTAATGAGCTCGTTTCTCTACATGCAACAGAATCATGCCTTCACAAGGAAGTAACCAGCCAATCGACGAAACACCAATTCTGCAGATAGACTCTGCTACTTTTCAAGTTGCAGTCACAGCCGCCATGATAGCTGTCATGGCACAACCCAATACTGACAACACAAGCAGCCACGAAAACTGTATCGATAATGCTAATCGCAATAGCAACCAAGGACACCGGTTAATGTCTGCTAAAAAGGACATTCCAAACCACAAAGCTAAGGATAAGAAACGGAAATTGTAGAATAAGAAAGGGAGCAGTTCGACTCAAGGTCCTCCTAAGAGACCGCAACTTGTGGCAGTCCCTACAACCACAACATCTACCACTCCAACACCCCCCCCCCCCCCAATTGATATGCTAGAAACCGTCCAAGGTGTACCAAGTGCAACTTCCATGACAATGGAGTTTACCGAGCAATGCACTGTAAACACTGCAACAAGAAGGGGAACATTATCCGTTTCGGTAGGTCAACGGCACAACCAATCACCCAGATCCCCGTCATTGGGGTAAGCCAGGTTTGTTACAGGTGTGGCGAAATTGGACACTTCAAGAAGGACTGTCTAACAACATGGAACTCGAACAAAGATGGAAGAGTGATGATGATCACCACAGGAGAAACTCTTCCAGAACCACTTGCGGGTAGTGGTACGTCTCCCAAATGAAATTATGCTAAAACATCAAATTTTTACAAAAACTACCACCAACTAAATCTTAATCATAAATTACTTCAATGTCCGTACAAAACACCACATTAATATAAAACTAATGGTCCTTGCAGCTAACCCATGATGACTTAGTGTAAACATTAGGGATCATAATATGAAAAATCATTACTAGTTATCAGGATCCTCGTATTGCTAGTACTCATTCAATACGGTACTAAATGTCCGCAATAATAATAACAAAGATAAAACTAAAAGCACTAAAAACATACTTGTGTAACGCACTATCACTCTAATAAATCACTCCTTATTAATCGACTTAACACCTATTGTAATAAGAAGTTCCGACGCCATCGTCCGATGTAATGCATGTGTTTCTAAGCTAGGTACTAATGATGATGTAATAGTCTAGGCCAACCTGTGTAATTTGTTTTGAAATAATAAATATGTATTATTTGATTATTGTGTTTACTGCTTAGTTATTATGATTTAATAAGCTAAAATAAAAATAACCGTAAAAAATAAACGTTAGATAAACCCGTTATCTATGAAGAAAGTTGTAGTGGTTGAAATAAGGATTCTGGAGATATAAAGAAAAACCGAAGTCCAACTTATAACTAAGAAGTTATGACCTGTCGAAATTTCGCGATAGACTCGGCACAACGCGGTATGACATAAAAAGTGAATTTACAACAAAGTACTTTTTAGCATTAGTGATATAAACAAAAGTTGTAGTATTCGTTAAACCGAGAGCGTGTATAAAAAGAATGTCCAAATGTGACGTCGTATGAGGAAGTTATGAGTTTTCTAAGATTTGGCATAGCAGTATGTAGCTCGAAACTCGAATTTTAGATCGAGTGATTTTTAGCCAAACAACCTAAACGAGAATTGAAGATCCTGTTAATAGTAGTTTAACGGTAAAAAGACAGATGAAAAAAGACTTCGGATGAAGACGTTATGAATTTTTAACGGCGTTTTCCTGTTCCGGCCTGTAAAAAATAATTTTAAAACTAAAGTCAAAATTAGCCGACGGAGTCTAAAAGAAAGTTGTAGAGCTTAAATTCACCTACATGTGGATATAAATAACATCAAAAACGGAGTTCCTATGCAAAAGATATGAATTTATGAAGTCCGGAAGACAAACTTCGAGGTCTGACCAACTCACGACGTGAACAAAGCATGGTTCACGACGTGAGGTGGTTGATCAACACTCTCAAGCCTAAGAACACACGCGGAAAACGTACAATCTGATCCGAACAAGCTCACGACATGAGCTTATAAGGCTCACGGCGTAAAGGTCGACCTATAAATAGAGGGCCAACCCTTTTGTTTCGGTTTACAGAAAACCACATCCTCTCTCCCGTATTGCTGAATTTGAGCTATTTTCCCGATGCCTCGGTTACATATCGAACATCCGAAGGAAGCTCTGAGCCCTGAAGATCTCGAGAAAAATAGTTTTCCACCTGAAACTCTGCCCACGTAAAGCCCTGTTTTTGAGAAAACATCCCAATTTCATAAGAAAATATTATTTTAAGAAACGAGATGCTGTCCAGTTTTCGTTAAACCAAGTGAGTGTGTAGTCACTTTCATCTTACACATAGATATTAAGTATTTTCTATAAAATATGTACTATGTGTAATATTTATTGTTTGTCTATTTGGATGGGTGTTGAATGAATGTTTTATACAGGTTTTAAAATGATTTAAATTGTATATGTATTTTTATCTATAAATATGTTGGGTATAAAATGGGTAGACAAAATACTTGATGTGTGTTAAAATGATGAGAGGCCTCGATGTTGTTGTTGTTTCATTCATCTAACGGAGTATAGATGACGACCACAGACTTTTCTAGACAGACCAGTGGAACGCTAGCAGGCTCGCAACCTGTAGGTGTTTGTGAACTTAGTGTTCAATGGTATACTCCATCCCCCACATGGTTGCCTTATTTGACCTAAATTGTTGAGGAATTCCCTAAAGCAGTGTTGTCACTCCAATGAAAATCCTTAGACTAGGTGCCTTGTGATAGGTGTTTAGGGACGTAAAGTGAGGTCATGAGTGTATTCCGCCGACATTTGTTAGGTTCTTTGATTCTGTAAGTTTGTCTTGTTTAGATTGCATTGCACGAGAGCGCCTTCCCATTGTAATTGCCATTGTAGCACGTGTGTGGCCCAGCCCATAAAGGCCATGCGGACTTGACGTCATCCCCACCTTCCTCCAGTATATCACTGGCAGTCCTTCGTGAGTGCGGCACGCACCTTTTTGTTTGTTTCGGATTGATGTCAGCTACTCTCTTCCTACTTTACCTTCTAGAGAGCCCAGTACATAGTCTAATGGCATGGGCACTCGAAGGAAAGGTATAAATTTCATTGTGGGTAATCAGGGTTATTGTTGGTTTATAAAATTAATAATTTATTTTGGATTGCTAAATTTATTGTTGGGTGATGAAATTAATAAATTTATTTTTGTTGATGAAATTAATAAATTTATTTATTTGTGGGTTGAAAACCCTAAATGCTCACCAGGCTCCAAGCCTGACCCACTCAATTTTATGTATTACAAGTAGTGGACCCCGAGCATAGTTTGGAGGTTGAAAAGGGATTTTTGAGTTATAAGCCAGTAGTTGTAAATATATGTTATAAGGCCTATAATTTACTGATTATGCTTTTGGTCTGTATCGGAACATGACATCCCGAGGTTTTTGTTATATAATGAAAATCTATTTTTTAAGAAATGTTTTGATAAATCTTTATTATATTTTGTTTTAGGAACAAATTCCGAAACATCTTTTGGAAAATTACTCTGATTTTATTTTAAAATCATAAACTAAATCGTTCTTTTCTGGCCGAGAAAAATAGGGATGTCACATCCGACATGGATTGGCTTGGCCCTCACCATACCAATTACATGTGCTACGACATGACCGTTCGATTTTACCGACCAACTAACGAGACCCTCTTCACTCATAAAGAAAAACCTGACACAAACCCCCGAATCACTTCTGGCTTCAAAACCCAGAAGTACTCATGTGAGGAGTATTATATCTTTCGAAACCTTCTGAAGTGTACCCAACATGTTAAGTTCAAGCTTAGAGGATAAGAACAAATATGGCTAACCAATCACCACTAAGTGTATACGATGTTGGGTTTTGAGCATGCTAACACTCCTAAGTGTACATGCAACCCTAAATACCTTGGATCTATGTTTTCTCTATTATACATGCAAATAAGAACATCCAAGGTATTATCCTAATCTAGCATACAAAACGATGAGTGTAACAAGGTAGAATACATACCTCTTTGATGTAGAAAGTGTTCATGAAGCTTGAGTGCCTAGCCCCAATAGTGTGGAAGCCTCAAATGGAATCACAATCATCAAAACACTTAGAATAACTTGAGAGAGTTCTACACTTCATGAAATCGGCTAGCCCTCTTCTTCACTTTCTAATGTGATTCTAGTGGCCGATTTTTATCAAGAATAAGATCTTTATATAGTGTTACAATTAGGTTAAATCCTTAATTGTCATGGCTTTCCATTTCCTTGGATCCATGGGTTCAAATACACCATGGAGCATCCATGGACCATCCTATGGGTTTTAGCCCAACTTGATTATCCATGGAGCATTAGCCCACTATATAAGTATGGATGATTTACACAATCAACCCATATATTTAATTAGTCTTCTTTTGATCACTTAATTAATCCTAGATTAACTCTTGATCAATACTAATTAAATAATATTATTATTCTTATTATTAATATACTAGAACTTATAATATATTAATAACCATAAGTGTCTTATTTCTCTCATTATAGTCTATCCAAGTGCATGATGGTATGCAACCCAAATGGACCATGCCGGGTCGGGTCAAGTCTTACCAATTATAGTTATGGACTTAGACATTAATCCAACAGTCTCCCACTTGGATAAGTCTAAAACTATTATTGCGTATGACTTCAGGAACCAACTAGCAATCGTAGCTCTCAAAAGCTTCTGTCGAACTCTGACCTTGTAGATGAACTCTGACCTTGTCAATGACTTGTCCATTAGATAAGGGATCATATAATCCTCTGTTCTCATGATATCAGTCGGACAAATACATGGAACAACGTCGTACTTATTGTCCAGCAGTTTGTTTCCCGATTTTTGATTTGTTTGACAAAGAACGTAATCGAACACATCAATTCAGTTCTGACCGGCCGGTACATAGGTCACAACAAAATCATCGAGGGCCCAGATATCGCTTCTATTTCTAGAAGGAACAGATAAACTTCGACTCATATGCTTGTTCTACTACTTGTTGAATTGTACACAAAGGCACGTTTTATAACATCAAGTTACTGATGCGTTTACGTGCAATCAATGCACAACCAACTCATAGGTAACAACTCATAGTTCTAGGTTTGAAGATTTATATGATATTACCGTCTCACGATCACTCGAGATAAATTCCATGAAGTGATACAAGTGAGTGTGGGTTTATTCCAATACTCATAACTTATGAGCACTCATGAATGTTGTAGCAACCATTGCCATGACTAAACCCATTTAGCCATCTACAAACCCGATTCATGACAGTCTTGATTCATACCTACTTCCAACATATGAACGACTGTGGAGTGTTTAAATAACTTAGTCATTCGAAAAAGAATAACCTAGCTATTTTGGAAGTCAAAACATGCAAAGTGAAACACAATAATAATCGAATCTAATATGGTCTCAGAACCCTTTTGAATATAAATAAAACCACTTTTTATTTATCACCATATTGATTACACATTATTCAATGTTTCAAATAATCAACTTAAGACTTGAATAAAAAACAACAGTCGTCCCATGCTCCTAGCATGTACACTTTGTTTTCTAAACAATAGTTATGCCATACCCCAAGTATGCACACTATGTTTGTCTATGATCCTTACATTGTGATGTAGATCAATTGAACATGATTCCAATGATACTCATTTCACAATCCCAAATCCTTATGTAAATGCAAGAATTCCAAATTCATGTCATTTACTGAAATCTGTTAGATTCTAAACTTATATGCATTGATCCTCTTGTAATGATTATTCACAAAGTCACCAAAACTTTGTCACCAGTCATTACAGGGTATTCCAAAGAAGGTCATCTTCTATGGAATGGAAGTCTCATATTCAAAGTACATTGCTTTGAACATCCTTCTTGCATTAAGGTTTTCTAATCTTACATAGATTGAATAATTTCTAACTTTGAAACATTTCCAGATCCCATTTTGACTATCACTTCCGAACAAGAGTTACTTTTTTTTTCAGAATATGTCAATACGGTCCTGCCAAAATTAACATTATACTTCCAAATGTCCTTGAGCAACCAATCTTTGGCAAACCTCAGATTTTCCTCGACAATTGCTTAATCACTTTTAGTCATATCCAGTTCTAGACTTTTCCCTTCTTAATGCCTTAAGCATTTGGAAAATTTAGAAAGGATGAATATTATAGCACATGCAATCGATCCTATATCCGAAGCATATGGGACACGATTCATGATGTTTGACATAAAGACATGATACTAGACAAGTCTTTTGCTACAATATTTTTTATTTGCCATGTTTTCAAAATTTAACTATGAAGAGGGATGCCGTAATCATAATCGAATTTTGAAAACGCAATATATATAGAATTTCTTCAAGTTGAACCATTCCAACACAAAATTCATATATATTCTTGACTAAAGATGATTAAAATCTCAATCTAAGCTTTAGAATTGAAATGAAGTATAATTTCCTCTCCCTTAATTATAGCAAAACAACTTTTCAACCCCTGAAACTTCACGAATTGAAACTTCTGTTTTCTATAATTAACATTGCTAACTTGCAACACTAAACGTAATAATCATGCTCCCACTAACATGATGATTATCATCATAAAACTTATGCTCCCACTATCTCTGACATATTTCCAGAAATGTGCTGGACTTCTGAAATTTAGATTCATACATCCTTTCTTAGATAGCTTACATGTGTGTCTAAACAATTTTCAGAACTATGAAAAGGGATGTCGTAATCATAGTCTCAATTGCTTAGGCATTTGCCATTTCTCAGAAGTCCATGTTAGCATGCCGGTTAACCACACGCGCTCCACTAACGACTTTTGAAAATGCAAATAACACAATTGATATCTACGTAAAATCTACTTAGTGAAAGCGTTTCCTCACCATCATTTTCATGAATCGGAGAGAAACCTTATGACACTTAGATTTTAAAGTGTATGAGTTCCTATCCATGTGAATTTGTCAAAACCATAATCACAAGACAAGGTTAGTGACAAATTCAAACTCATATGGATTGAACTAGTTCAATCTTAATTTCTTGTCACCTTGGTAGCACAAGGCCCACCAATGCTTCCAAGTTGAACTCTGATAACTCACATGCAAATTCAACTTATTTGAAGTAGGTACAGAAATAAGAATTATGTCAACACGATAGGTTTCAAACCTTAAGTCGTGTGCTAGTGATAAATTACAGGTTTCACTCTTGATTAAATCTTGAAACTCTTTCAGGATCTTTAAGGCTCCCACTGTCCCCTTGACATATAAGTTTTTCCTAGTCAAGAACCATTCCTTGACAAAACAAATATTCAAGGAATAGTGCGGATTCTTATCAAGACTAACACTTCACACAATTGGTCTTAGTTGGTCTTTGTCTCATCCAAGACATCACAACGTACCAATCTCAAATGTACAAGAGTAGAAACATTTCACACTACATTTGATAAGTGTTTTAAACCTTACTTTATGTCACTCAAGGTTACAATCTTGGAGTATGACTCTAAGAATTGTTTTGGAACGAAGTATGACTCATCTCCTTGATCTTAACCAATCCAACAATTCATGACCTCTCTTCTTAGCGATAACAATGCACTAAGACGTCCTTAGAGTATGAATTTGTGATATGGTTTCTAAATCATTAAGATGATCATAAAACTGATACTAAAGTACTCTCCCATCTTTTCAGATTTGAGAAACTTTTATCCTTCTACCTAATTTGATTCTTCTTATTCGCTCTGCCATACATTGTAACCTTTCCAATGTTATAGAATTATACTTAACCTTATAAGTATAATCATATTTACTAATCTTTAGTAAATCATGACAAATCAATCTTTGTGGTGGACCTTGACCAGTGCACACCCAGTGTACCTAATTCCTTAGTCCTTCAATTGACTCACATATACATGTGATCAAAGAATTAGTCTTGATTTTTCAAAGATGAAAATTCTCATTCATCATACAATACAACTTGTATGATTCCAAGTTTCTGTCCAATTGAAACTTGGGTGATGAAAAACTTTCTTCATTTGGTAAATTCAGACACTACCACAAATGAAAGAATCAAATCCACTTTCCAATATTGCTATTACTGGAAACATATAAGCAACAATTTTCCACAGATGCCATTGTAAGGATATTTTTTTAAATAAATAAAATTAAAACCCTTTTTTTCTTTTATTTTAAAACTTTGCGGAAAAACTTATCCTTACAATCCACATGAAAACCTTGTTGTTATCTATTCACAAGCAATATATTATAACTCCTAAGAAGTAGTTCAAGAATCCGATCTTCAAACTACGCGATAGAAATCCATCTACGCGATCAGATTCAGCATATTCCTTTTTTAAGTTTCTTTACCTTTTCTTTGATTCTTAAAACATCACCATGTGACCCAGTCACATCATGTATCAAGAATCTCAGAATAGAAACTTAGCAGAGTTAGATAGTGGACTTTACCTGAAGTAGAGTCAAACTTATCGACTTTAACATCCTTAGGTAAATTATGGCAGCTTTGCAACCAATGCCCCTTTCTTTGGCAATATAAACATATGGACCCTTTGATAATGGTACACGGGACTATCACGGACTTAGTTTTTCTCTTTACCATTTGGTCAACCGAGTTGACTATGGCCGATCCCTTTCCAATGGGAAGAGAATGCTTTTCTGGATTTCCTGTGTCACTATTGTCAATGTCCATCAAGTTTTGAGGAAGTTGATCTTAACAAAAAAAAATCATTAAGGGTCTTGTCATAGTCTTTTTCATAGGTGTTCCAAAAGAACTCACTATGTGACTTAGAAAGTGATTGAACCACCAACTTTCTCAAGACTTTGACACCCAACTCTCCCGGCTTGTCAATATGTGACTACATCTCCAAGATGTGACCACACCAAGACCTTTACTTGCCAATAGGGCTTGAGTGACCTTAAACTTTTCAAGAACTTGTGGGGTAGGGAGAATAATTGGAGGAGATAGAGGAAGTGAAGCATGATGTTGAGGAACATCATCTTCAAGAGATTTGGGAAGATCATAAATGTCTAAACCAGACATGTTTTGGGAGATATTCAAGATAGTTGATTCAAAGTCCTTAATATGACACCCAATATGAAATATTAAGGCTAGGACCCAACACAATATTTTATAATTTGGAAGAGGGATGCCGTAATCCAAGCTATAAAATATTTGAAGGTAGGTGAATGACGATTCACCAATTTCTACCATGAAAAACGAAATAATTTATTAGGTTTTAATTGGATTTGAAATTCCTAGATCTTTTGAGATTCATTGAACTTTTCAATGGCATGTTTCAATCTCGAGTGTGCCCTCTCAAATTTTGTGACTGGGATGCCGAGGATCACAAAACAAGGTGTGAATAACCATACCAATTCACTTGGTACCCTTAATATTATCACCTAATCAATGTGCTGGTTAACCACACACGCTCCATTGATCTATGACAAACATTAAGTCACCCTTCGTGGTCCTTACTAGTCCAAGTTAGTGTGCTGGTTAACCACACACGCTCCACCAACGACTTGGTAAGGTACAAAGTGTGAATTCCATGGGCTAGCACCAAATTCACATTTTTCCTAAAGTAACTAAGATTGGGAATTATTAAGATTTTAGTTACTTTAGTATTTATCATTAATACTTTTAATGAAGGTAGAATTTAAAGTCATTGTCCTACCCGTTCGGCTAACGACCCTCCACTAGTCAAGCAAGCGGTGGGTGAGAGTATACACCCATTAAGTCTCCATTTTATAGGCAACAACCTTATACCCACCTTATAGACCGGTTTCGTGAATGAGGCCTACTAACGGTAAAACGACTTGTTCTTATACATATATATCATAATTAACCATTAATGTTATAAATAGTATAAGTGTTGAATTTTAACTCTTTAGAATTATAAGGGCTAATTTGGAATTAAAGTATTAATAAGTGAAAACTTTTCAAATTCCAAAACTTGAGGGCAAGTTTTGAAACTATTCAAAACTAATTAATTCCATAACTTATGTGTTTAAAGTAGTTTTAATCCAAAAAACTCTTCAAGTTCCATAACTTATGGAAGACTTTAAACTAATAAAAGAATTAACTTTTCTTTATTTTTATAACTTATGGAATTAATTAAGGTTACACTTTATTTATTTATTTATTTATTTATTAATGAAGTGACTCTTGAATTTCCATAACTTGAGGACAAGTTATGGAGTCATAAAAAAAAATATTCAATGACACAAGACTCTTCATTTTGTAACCATTACCAACTTTTATGAGTTTTATGAGTCTTTAATGTGACTCTTCATGTAACTTGAGGACAAGTTACACAAACACATTTTATACTCAACTCTTAGATTAAAATGGATTGAAAGCAACTATTTCAATTAACTTTTCTATTAATCTAAGCAACTCATAAGAACAAGATAATTCATATCAAACTTCTTCATGTAATTAGTCTAAACCTTAAACTAATACAAAACATGAATCTATTGACAATTATCTTTGAAAATGGATTAGCATGAACATTACCACATTAAAAACAAGTTTATATGTTCAAAAACAACTTAGGGTAATGTTCCTAGTCCATTTCTAGCCAAAAACCTCGAAAATATGCTGTCTGGGGTCCAACTCGTCGAGTGCATGAACAAAACTCGGCGAGTTGGATGCATTTTGCCTTGGACTCGTCGAGTCCCTTCATGGACTCGGCAAGTCTACTGGGCTGACAGCATCAAAACTCGATTTTTCAGCTCCATTTGCAAGTATAACAAGAAAACAAGCCTAGGATCTGATACCACTGTTGGGTTTTGAGCATTCTAACACTCCTAAGTGTACATGCAACCCTAAATACCTTGGATCTATGTTTTCTCTATTATACATGCAAATAAGAACATCCAAGGTATTATCCTAATCTAGCATACAAAACGATGAGTGTAACAAGGTAGAATACATACCTCTTTGATGTAGAAAGTGTTCATGAAGCTTGAGTGCCTAGCCCCAATAGTGTGGAAGCCTCAAATGGAATCACAATCATCAAAACACTTAGAATAACTTGAGAGAGTTCTACACTTCATGAAATCGGCTAGCCCTCTTCTTCACTTTCTAATGTGATTCTAGTGGCCGATTTTTATCAAGAATAAGATCTTTATATAGTGTTACAATTAGGTTAAATCCTTAATTGTCATGGCTTTCCATTTCCTTGGATCCATGGGTTCAAATACACCATGGAGCATCCATGGACCATCCTATGGGTTTTAGCCCAACTTGATTATCCATGGAGCATTAGCCCACTATATAAGTATGGATAATTTACACAATCAACCCATATATTTAATTAGTCTTCTTTTGATCACTTAATTAATCCTAGATTAACTCTTGATCAATACTAATTAAATAATCTTATTATTCTTATTATTAATATACTAGAACTTATAATATATTAATAACCATAAGTGTCTTATTTCTCTCATTATAGTCTATCCAAGTGCATGATGGTATGCAACCCAAATGGACCATGCCGGGTCGGGTCAAGTCTTACCAATTATAGTTATGGACTTAGACATTAATCCAACATACGTGAGAGTGGTGTATAATTAAGACTCTACGAACTTAGGATGTGTATTTCCGCCTACCCTCCTGTTCCTTGTCTAGTTGTGGACTTAAGGTAGAGTAACACATCTAACAGTCTAATCAATCTTAATTATATTCGACTTGTATACGTGAATCAATCATAGAAGAATCGGGTGGGAGTCCTAGTATGAACTTCATGGACAAAGTTGCCCAAGCCTACAAGTGGACATCCTACCTTTTGGACAAACTTAGACAAGTAAACCCAAACCCACACACTCTGTGTCGATCAAAACAGTAGACGTAATAGTGAAGATCCGTTGGAATGTCAAGCGATGACTGTAAATTCACTTGAGATCGAGAAGATCAGGCAAAACAAAAATTCCCATAACTTTTACCCCAACCCTCGAAGTCCCATTCAAAATGTTAATTTTTGTATGAAATTCATTCTAACGGGGGGATGATGTGACAACGGTCAACTTCTTGTCAAGTTAAAGTCAAACTAAGGCAACAAGTCAAACCAGTCAACTCAACCAGTACTTGGATGATGGGACTACTCTATGTTTACTAGTGTAAAACTCTTCATCTTAATACAAAGAATCATTTGAAAGTTTCATAAGTTTAGAAATTCTAAACACTAAGCGGGGTGAGTGATGCTTTGACTCAATAAAGCACTATTACATACCCTTTGGGGCGTATAACACTCATAACAAGTCATAGTGGGGTCTACAAACCTTGCACTATGGGGCCAAACACTAATAAAGGCCACCGGAGAAGTCTCTCTCAATCTCGATCACTCTATCCCTCTTTCTCCCAAATCTCTGTCTAAATTTCTCTCAACTTTTTCACAAATATCTATGCCATCTCAGGCCTCCAATTAGTTGAAAATCACTCGAAACAAGAACATAATATGAAAAATAGCCCCATGGGTGTGAAACCTTCCTGATGCAAAACCCTTTTGATACGAACCCTCCCTCGCAGCGAACCTACTCTCAGACCCGACAACATTCGCACCCAAGGCTCGCATTCAGACCGAGAGCTTTCGCATTCCAGCCGAGTAAGTTCGCTTCTGACCTTCACATTCACCCGGGATCGTTCGCATGTACTCGACAGGGCGTGCACCAAACCTCATCTTCGCAGGGAGGGACTCTCTCGCATCTGGCCACTCCACTTTCGCATCCAGAAGCCTCTTGCAGCAGAATCTTTCCCCTATCGCACCGAAAGTCTTACCTTCGCAGTATACACACCTTCTTTCCCGGTTTTTTACCACTTCGCATTTTTATCCGTTTTCGATGATTTTAACGTAGGAATTTCACCCAATTCATACTTTTATCATTGTAAGCCCTCCAAACTTATATTTTATCCACATCCTATTCATTTATCATATATAAATCTTACAATTGTTTAGAATAAGATCAAAATAACATAAATGTACTCTTTGACTTTTCCCATAAAGTTGTTGTTGGGTTTTGAGCATTCTAACACTCCTATGGTGTACATGCAACCCTATAAACCTTGGATCTATGTTTTCTCTAAAATACATGAAAATAAGAATTTCCAAGGTTTACATCCTAACTAGCATGGCATGGGGAACTTGAATCATAAAAGTACTAGTAGAATGACATACCTTTTAGTAATGGTTGATTCCTTGGAGTTTGAGAGCCTAGCACCAATAGTATGGATGCCTCAAATGGAAATCACAAATCACCACAAACTTTGGAAAACTCTTGAGATAATAATGCACACTCTTGAATTTGGCCACCACTCTTGTACACACACAACTAGTGTCAAATCAAGTGTCAAGGAATACTTTATATAGTGTGGAGGATTAGGGTTACATCCATGTAAACCCTAATACCTATGAATCTTCTAAAAATCCATGGGTTAAAAGCTCCATGGACCATCCATGAACTCCCATGCAAGCCTAGCCCATTCCAAATGAGTATTAGCCCACACTATATAAACACAAGAGCCCATATTTAATTAGTCACCTTTTTTATCACTAAATTAGTTCTAAATTAATTTATGATCAATACTAAATAAATAATATGATTTCATATTAATATATTATAACTTATAATATATTAACAAATCATAAGCATACTATTTTCAAAAGGTTCTCTAAATCGTTCGGGTGAAGTGCAACCCAAATGGACCATGGCGGGTCGGGTCAAGTGCATCTCAGATATTGTTATGGACTTAGACACCTTATCCAACAGTCTCCCATTTGGATAAATCTAATAACTATATTTGTTGATATGACTTCAGGAACCAACCGTCAATCGTAGCTCTTAAAACTCTGTTGAACTATGAAGCGCCATTTTAGATAAGTGATCATATAATCCTCTGTTCCAGATATCAGCCGGACAAATACATGGAACAATGTCTTACATATTGTCCAGCAGTTTGTTTCTCAATTTCGAATTTTTTTTTGACATAGAACTTAAGTGAACAGATCAACCTAGTTCTGACCGGGCCCAGTACATGGGTCAACACAAAATCATCGAGGGGCCCAAATATCGCTTCTAATCCAAGAAGGAACAGATAGACTTTGACTCATATGCTTGTTCTACTACTTGTTGAATTATACATAAAGGCACGATTTATAACATCGAGTTATCAATGCGTTTACATACAATCAATGTATAATCAACTCATAGGCAACAAGTCATATCTCTAGGTTTGAAGACTTATATGATATTACCGTCTCACGATCACTCGAGATAAATTCCATGAAGTGATGCAAGTGAGCGTGGGTTTATTCCAATACTCAGAACTTATGAGCACTCATGAATGTTGTAGCAACCATTGCTATGGCTAAACACCTTTAGTCATCTACAAGCCCAATTCATGACAATCTTAATTCATACCTACTTCTTATGTATGACCGACTGTGGAAGTTTGAAAAACTTAGTCATTCAGAAGGAATAACCTAGTTATTATGGAAGTCAAAACATGCAATGTGACACACAAGAATAATTGAATCCAATATGGTCTCAGCACTTATGAATATAAATAAAACACCTTTTATTCATCACCATATTGATTACACATTATTCTGTTCCGATTTATCAACTTAATACTTAAATTAAAACAATAGTTGTCCCATGCTCCAAGCATGTACACTATGTTTTTCTAAACAACGGTTATGCCATACTCCAAGTATGCAAACTATGTTTGTCTATGATCTTTACTTTGTGAAATAGATCAATTGAACATGATTTCAATGATTCTCATTTCATAATCCCAAATCCTTACTGTAAATGTAAGAATATCAAATTCTTGTTATTTACTGTAATTTGTTAGATTTTAAACTCATATGCATTGATCCTCTTGCAATGACTATGCACGAAAGTCACAAAGACCTGGTAACAAGCATTACAAAGTATTCTAGTGGAGATCAATTCCATGGAAACGAAGTCTCACATTCAAAGTACATTCTTTTGAATATCCTTCTTGCATAAAAGTTTCTAACTTTCTCATAGATTCTTAAAATCCAACTCCCAATATGGAAAACATTTCCATATTCCCATTTTGACTATCACTTCTGAACAAGAGCTACCTCTTTTCAGAATATGTCAATATGACCCTTTCCAAAATTTAGCATCATACTTCCAACTGTCCATAAGAAACCAATCTTAGGTAAACCTTAGATTGTTCTCGACAATTGCTTAATCATTTCAGTCATATCCGGTTCTATTCCTTTTTTCCTCTTAACGCTCTAGGCATTTTTGGAGAATTTAGAACAGATAGATATTGTAGCACATGTGATCGATCCTATACCCGAAGTATATGGGACACGATTCATGATGTCTCACATAAAGACATGATACTAGATCAGTCTTTTGCTACAATATTTTTATTTGCCATGTTTTTCAAAAATCAACTATGAAGAGGGATGTCGTCATCATAATCGAAATTTGAGAATGCAATGTATATAGAATTCCCTCATTTTGAACCATTCCAACATAAAAATCATATATATATATATATATATATATATATATATATATATATATATATATATTGTTGACTAAAGATGATTAAAATCTCAATCTAAACTTTTAGGATTGAAATGAAGTATAATCTCCTCTCCCTTATTTATAGCAAAACAACCTTTTTCCAAGCGAAACTGTTGTTTTCTATAATTAACAATACTGATCATTAGGCTCCCACTAGTATGATAATTATTTAGCATAAAAATTATGCTATCACTAGCTTTGACATATACTCAGAAATCAACTTCTATAAATCAATACTTTATTGATTTTCATCACCAAAGTTCAAACTTCTGATACGAGATGCTTCGACAAAACTTTACCTAAGCTTCTCATACTCATACATCTTTCCTTAGATAGCTCACATGTGTGTCTAAACAATTATGAAGATGGATTCCATAATCATAATGTTTAGACCTATTTTCCAATTCTCACAAGTCCATGTTAGTGTGCCGATTAACCACACACGCTCCACTAACGACTTTGAGAATGAAAATATCACAATTGCTATCTACTTAACATCTACTTAGTGAAAGTGTTTCCTCACCATCATTTTCATGAATCGGAAAGAAACCTTATGACACTTAGATTTTATGGTGTATGTGTTCCCATTCATACGGATCTGTCACAACCGTAATTACAAGACAAGGTTAGTGACAAACTCAAAATCATATGGATTGAACTTGTTCAATGGTGACTCCTTGCCTCTTGGCAGCACAAGGACCCACCATTGCTTCCAAGTTGTTATGCATACAATTGAGAACTCACATAACTCACATACATTGTCAACTTTACCGGAATAGGCACAGAAACAAGAATTATGTTAGCACGATAGGTTACAACTTCAAGTGGTGTGCTAGCGATAAACTATAGGTTTTATCCATGATTAGCATTTGAGACTTTCAAGACCTTTAAGACTCCCACTGTCCTCTTGACATATAAGTTTCTCTTTGTCAAGAACCATTCCTTGACAACCAAACAAATATTCAAGAGTGAGTGCGGATTCTTATCAAGATAAATACTTCACACAATTGGCCTTAGTTGGTCTTTGTTTTATCCAAAACATCACAACTTACCAATTTCAAATGTACAAGAGTAGAAAAAAATTTACTCTTACATTTGACAAGTGTTATAAACCTTCTTTAAGATGTGTCACTCAAATTACAATCTTGGAGTATGAATTTAAGACTTGTTTTAGAACAAAGTATGTATCACCTTCTTGATTTAACCATTTCAATAATTCATAACTCCTCTTCTTAGCCATAAGAATGCACTAAGATGTCCCCAGAGGACGAATTATGATATGGTCTCACAATCATTAAGATGATCATAAAACATGATATTAAAGTATTATCCCATCTTTTCAGATTTGAGAAACTTTTATCTTTCTGCTAAATTTGATTCTTCCCATTCGTTCTGCCATACATCAAAACTTTTCCAATGTTTCAGAATTATACTAAAACTATTAAGTATAACCATATTTACTAAACTTTAGTAAATTATGACGAATAGTCTTATTGATCTTTTTGTGGTGGACTTGACCAGTGCACACGAATGTGTACTCGATCCCTTAGTCCTTCACTTGACTCATATATATATATATATATATATATATATATATATATATATATGTATATATGTGAACAAGGAATTAGTCTTAATTTTCCAAATAAGAAAGTTTTTCGTTCATCATGCAATACAACCTGCATGATTCCAAGTTTCAGTCCAATTGAAACTTGGGTGATGAGAATGTTTCCTTATTTGGTAAATTTAGACACTACCACAGATGAAAGAATCAAATTCATTATTGCTAGAAACATACACACATTAACTTTCCATAAATGCCTTCGCAAGGAAATATAAAATGAAGTAAAACAAAATTTTTATTCATTTATAAAATGCGGAAAAAACTTTTTCCTTACAATGCAACTTTAAATGGAAACTATGTTATTATATATTTCCTAGCAATATATCATAACTCCTAAGAAGTAGCTCACGGATCTGATCTTCGAACCATGCGATTGAAATCCATCTTCGCGATCAGATTCAACATCCTCTTGTTTTACGCTTCCTTCCCTTTGCTTGATCCTACAAAACATCAAAATGCAACCCAGTCACATCATGAATTAAGAATCAACAATTAGGAACTTAACAGAGTTAGATAATGGACTTACCTGAAGCACAACCATACATTCTGACTAAAGATCTCAGGTAGTCAGGGCAACTTCGATTCCAATGTCCCTTTCCTTGGTAATAGAAACATACAGGCTCATCTGAGCCAGCACATAGAGCTGGCTCAAAAATGGCTTTTCTCTTATGATCATCACTTTTGACCACAGCCAATTCCTTCCCTTTAGGAGAACGAATCATTTCTGGGATGTCCATGTCAGCTTGGGAGGCAAACCTTCCAATCAAAGTTGCTTGACCATTGCGCCAAATCATTGCTGATTCAGCAGCAATTAGCAAATAGGTAAGATCTATTAGGGTCATGTCGAGATCTGTCACATAGTAGTGTTTAACAATCTCACTATATGACTCAGGAAGTGACTGAAGAACCCAGTCAATAGCCAACTTCTTTGGGAACCCGACACCCATCATCCTTACCATGTCAATGTGTGCCTTCATCTTCAAGACATATGCACACACTGGCTTTCCATTCTTGTGTTTCCTATCCAATAGGACTTGAGTGAGTTTGAACTTTTCAAGTCTTCGAGCTTGTGGGTCGGGGAGAATAATTGGAGGAAGTGGAGGAAGTGAAGCATGATGTTGTGGGACATCATGTACAAGAAATTTGAGAAGATCATACTTATCTGAACCAGACATCTATAATGGGAGAGATTCAAGTCAGTGGATTTAAAAAATCCTTAATATAACACACAATATGAAATATTAAGGCTAGGACCCACCACAATATTTTATAACTTGGAAAAGGGGTGTCGTAATCCAAGCTATAGAATATTTGAAGGTAAGTGAATGACGATTCACCAATTTCCACCATGAAAAATGAAATAAAATTAGGTTTTAATTGGATTTGAAACTCCTAGATCTTTTGAGATTCATTGAACTTTTCAATGGCATGTTTCAATCTCGATTGTGCCCTTCAGATTTTGTGACTGGGATGCCGAGGATCACAAAACAAGGTGTAAATAACCATGTAAATTCACTTAGTATCCTTAATATTATCACCTAATCGATGTGCCGGTTAACCACACACGCTCCACTGATCTATGATAAACATTAAGTCACCCTTTTTCCATCCTTACTAGTCTAAGTTAGTGTGTCGGTTAACCACACACGCTCCACCAACGACTTGGTAAGCTACAAAGTGTAAATTTCAATGGTTAGCACCAAATTCACATTTTCCTAAAGTAACTAAGATTGGGATTTATATAAGGTTTAGTTACTTTATTTCGTCGTTATACTTTTAATGAGAATTATATTCCTTGTCCTACCCGTTCGGCTAACGACCCTCCACCGGTCAAGGAAGTTATGGGTGAGAGTGGACACCCATTAAGTTGCCATTTTATAGGCAACAACCTTATACCCCCCTTATAGACCGGCTTTGTGAATGAGGCCTACTAGCGGTAAGACTGACTTGCTCTTATATATATATATATATATATATATATATATATATATATATATATATATATATATATATATATATATATATATATATATATATATATATATATATATTAACCTATAATACTATAAATTATAAGGGTTGAATTTTAACTTTTAAAACTCTAAGTGTTGGAAATAAAGTGTGTGTAAGACTTTACAAATTCCAAAACTTGAGGGCAAGTTTTGAACAATTCAAAAACTTTTGTATTTTCATAACTTATGAGTTTAACGAAGGTTTAAAAAACTTTTAATGAAGAGACTCTTGGACATCCATATCAACAATTTTAAGAATCATATTAACACACAAAACTTAAAATTTTGATAATAGCCTTTGAAATTGGATTAGCATAATCATTACAACATCAAAAACATGTTTTATAAGTCCAAAACAGTTTAGTGTAATGATTCTAGTCCAATTCCAACTTAAAAACTCGAAAAACTACACTCTTGGCCTCCTACTCGTCGAGTGCATGAACATACTCGACGAGTAGGATGAAGATGTACATGGACTCATCGAGTCCCCCCATGGACTCGGCGAGTTCTCTATCTAGTCGGAAGAAAATCAAATTTTTCTAGCATTTTGCATCAAGCATTCAAGAAAACAAGCCTAGGCTCTGATACCACTGTTGGGTTTTGAGCATTCTAACTCTCTTATGGTGTACATTCAATCAAGAAAACAAGCCTAGGCTCTGATACCATTGTTGGATTTTGAGCATTCTAACACTCTTATGGTGTACATTCAACCCTATAAACCTTGGATCTATGTTTTCTCTATAATACATGCAAATAAGAATTTCCAAGGTTTACATCCTAACTATAATGGCATGGGGAACTTGAATCATAAAAGTACTAGTAGAATTACATACCTTTTAGTAGTGGTTGATTCCTTGGAGTTTGAGAGCCTAGCACCAATAGTGTGGATGCCTCAAATGGAAATCACAAATCACCATAAACTTTGGAAAACTCTTGAGAGAATAATGCACACTCTTGAATTTGGCCACCATTCTTGTACGCAAACAACTAGTGTCAAATCAAGTGCCAAGGACTCCTTTATATAGTGTGGAGGATTAGGGTTACATCCATGTAAACCCTAATATCCATGAATCTTCCAATGATCCATGGGTTAAAAGCTCTATAGCCATCCATGAACTCCCATGCAAGCCTAGCCTATTCCAAATGAGTATTAGCCCACACTATAAAAATACAAGAGCCTGTATTTAATTAGTTACCTTTTTTATCACTAAATTAATTCTAAATTAATTTATGATCAATACTAATTAAATAATATGATTTCATATTAATATATTATAACTTATAATATATTAACAAATCATAAGCATATTATTCTCAAAAGGTTATCTAAATCGTTCGGGTGAAGTGCAACCCAAATGAACCATGTCGGGTCTACAAGTGCATCTCAAATATTATTATGGACTTAGACACCTTATCCAACAGCTGTGACACCAAGCCATCTCCACATCAAGTTTATATCACTATTCACACTCTACGTAGTCAAATAATTATCCTTCTCAACCCACCCCAACACTCCATTATATTATTTTGAACAAATCCATCCAAGAAGTCTTCATTCTTCTTATCCAAGATTTCACCTTCTTTCACCAAAAGCAAACTTCTATTTCTCTCTCTCTCTCTCTCTCTCTCTCTCTCTCTCTCTCTCTCTCCCATTTACACGAATTTTCCAAGAAGTTCTTGAACTTTCCTCACTTGGATTGGTAAGTATATTCTCTAAGCTTCTACACAATCTTCATACAAATTGTGATCATTTACACAAATATTCACATATTTGTTCTTAGGATCTTCAAATCTTCAAGCAACTTTCAAGTGTTCTTGACTTAAATCACTTCATCTTCAACCTTCCATTCTTCAACAAATCACAAAAGGTGAGTTGATACCCCTACATTTTTATGGTTTCTTCAACTTTTAGGCCAGAGGGGGGGGGGGGGGTACAAGTTACAACACCCAAAATATATTTTAAACTAAACCAACAGCTTTCAATAGAAAAGTTATGGTCTATTCACGAACTATTTTGGCCATCTTAAACTTAATATTTTTCAAAACTGTTTAAGATGCATCTAGTTCAGGTTTATACATTTCTAATGAACACTTGTACTTGCTCATACGATTTTTCTACAATTTTTTTGCAAAACTGTATATCATGTTAGCAATGATTTCGGACCAGGTTGTGAAGATGGATGTTTCCACACTGGTTAGAAACCTCTACAAAACATAATAAAAATTATGAACAAACTAGACACATTTTTTGAACTCCCAGAGTTTGCGTATTTAGTTTTCGACTTACAGTGATTTTTCTATGATTTTTCTAAAAACAGTGACAGAAAAGTAAAACTAGTAAAATAGTTTAGATGTTCATTAACACTTTGTAACATGTTGAGCAAAATGTATAACAATAAATAGCTTCATATTGATTTTATTTCATGTTAATTTACCTCCATGAAACAGAAATAGACACTCACCTAAGGACCCTTCATCATTACTAACACATGATAAACTATAATAGGTATAGTTTATGATACATTAATACTACGAAAATACTAAGGAAAGTATGCATACGATAAACTATAATAAACATAGTTTATGGTACATTAACACTATGAACATACTAAGGAAAGTTTCACTCACTGTACTCGTAAACTCATTAAATCCGGTTGTGAGACACTACTTCATTGTACTGTTAGAGTACTGGTTAAAGTCCTGTATTGCAACCATAATCTCTTGTAGGGAGAGCGTGATATTTGTGTATGATTTTATATATTGGGACTGATAACCCCACACCCTAAGTGGCTTACAATAGCTAGACCGGTAGGTCTGGGGTGACAAATGTCAAAACATTCTGACACCTGAATAATGTCGTAACAGGCTAACTATGTCAATTTCATGGTTATAATAACTCACATAGGGAAACAACGACACATATAGTTTACGAGGATTCTTACATTTTAAAAAGGGTTTTCATTTACACTACACGTAAAGTTGTTGGATCAAATTTGTGAGACACTACATCATTGTACTCTTAGAGTGCTGGTTAAAGTCTTGTATTATAACCATAATCTCTTGTAGGGAGAGCGTAATACTTGTGTATAGATCTATATTGGGACTGACAACCCCGCACCCTAAGTGGCTTACAATAGTTAGACTAGCAGGTCTAGGGTGACAAATATCAAAACACTTTGACGCTTGAACGTCATAACAAGCTTACTATGTCAATTGTACGGTTATAATAACTCACATCGGAAAACAACGACACATATAGTTTCGGGAACTCCTATATCCATAAGGGTTTTCTGTATTTAAAACTGTACCTACTATCATAAGTATGAAAAATACTTGTACAATTCGGTCTTTGAGCTCTAAGACTACAACTCATTCTATAAGGAAAATAATGGATTTTTCTTGAGCATACAATACCTTTAGAAAGAAAAGAAGTTCTAATTATGTACTACTGAAGTATACTATTTCCAAGAATAAACATCCACTCTTATCGGTCTTAGGATAGCTAAGACTACATATAGTTTTGAATGTTTAGATTTCATCCATAATTGCTATGTGTATATAACAGGGTGATATAAAATTTAGACACGATCGACTTGGAAATGGCTGGGTCCGCCTTAGATCCTATTCCTTGTATGGTTATAGGCTTAGGGCAGACCCATTATATCTGATGGTTTATTCAATCTTGATTTTTATATAACTTTATACACTAGGGGATTATAGAAGGAAGCTATAGGTTTTTTTTTCTAGGAGTACACTATTTTTTGACATAAAAACATACATAGCTGGAGTAACTTTTACCCGAGAGCATGCATACATAAAGGTTGTATCATCATAAAACTACATTGCACTATTTTCAAGTATAGAACAACTTTCATTTTGGGAATGATGCATCTAAATGGTTTTTATACACATTAAAAATCTACGTAATATTACTACTTAAGAATATGATAACATTTATTCATTTTGGTCCAAAGGGACTAAGACTACATTCCATTCTACTAGGAAAATATAGGATTTTTTGGAGGACCACGAACATTTTCAAAGAACAAAGAACTTATTTTCTAAACAAATGCTTATGATCTCACCAACTTAAATGTTGATACACTTTCAAATTTTCTTTCATTCTCAGGAAACCAATAGGCAGGTACACACACAAGTTTTCAAGAAGACGGAGCATGATAGCTTCTATTCTTAGTTTTTACTATATGCATTAGAGTCATTCAAGCTATGTTTCGAATATAATGTAAACACTATATATTAGATACAATGGTTGTTGTTGCTTTGATTAGTATTATTCTTTTGTGATGATATTGTATATGACGTACCCCGCCCCCGAACGTTTCCGTCATCTCGGTTTGGGGTGTGACATTTGGTCAGCATATGTCGCTAGTGGAGTATCGTGTTATCCTCAAGTATTCTATTATATTCACTTTATTTCCGATTGATGAGACATGCCATGTTTGTTGCAAAGCATGCTTGGACTCCTGTGATGAGCATACATTTCATTGTAGAGAGCTCTCGGGTTTCAAGTACCGAAACGATCTGCTTAGGGATGTTCTTTTTGACATATTTAGGCGTACTAGGGTTTCTACTAAGAAAGAGGCATATGTGAACTTTCTGACTAACCCATTGGAAGGAAGTTCGATACTTAGACTGACTGATGTTTTAGATTTTAGATGGGATGGAGGGAAGCATACATGTATGGGTCAAACAGTGGTTTCCCTTTTTATGGGCTTAAGGAGCGGTGTTTTCACTATGTGACAAGCTGCTTTAAAAGATGCATTATGGAAAGTGACAAAACATGAGAAAGCATGCATGGACAATTAACACACGTTTATACCTTTTTATTTGAAACTTTCGGTTTCCTTGCCATATATAATGTGGAGTTCCTCAAAAGAGTCCAAATAGTCCAAAGAGTCATGTCTAGTAATGTTATGACCCTAAGATCTGTGGATGTTGTTTTTAAAATGATTAGTTTTGTCATCCAAAAAACCGGTTGCAACATAGTTTGTTGCACGTTTACTCAATATATCTATTTAAACTTTTATGTTTAATCTAATACAAATATCTATTTTTAATAAAATATATATTACATTTTGATGTTTATTGGAGTACTAAATGTTACCAAAATAAGAAATCTAAGAAAGCAAACATAATAATGTAATTTCTTTGATTACTTATTTTGGAAACATTTCATACTTAAATAAACATCAAAACGTAATAAATTTTTTTTTTAGTAAAAGTGAATAAATATTAAAAATTTTATTCACCATGCTAATAAAATTTTTACTTTATAGGTTGATTTATAATAAAAATATTTATAATGTGTTTAAAGGATATCAATTTAGCAATACTCAAAATAAAATAAAATAAAAAACTAAGCAAAAACTAAAGAACACGTTCAAAGCCTATGTAGTTGATTCAAAGCCTATGTATCCTAATAAAAAACTAATAAAAAGCCTATGTAGTAGATTCTATTGATTATAAGATAGAGGAACACTTTTCCAACCATTCACCCACTACATGTCCAACTTGTAACATAAAGTAACAATTCTCTTATTTAATAAAATGTTTATCATGTGTCACAAGCACATACCGTTGACACACAAATGCGTGAAGGGAATATCGCTTTACAAGAAAAATATATGCTTCCTTAAACATGCATAATAAAACTTACCTTTAATATAATCTCTTCGGAGTATATATATATGCATGAACATGTACCAATGAAGCCCCCTTTTAATTGATTACCGGTTTCTCATGAAACTGCCTAGATCCCGCATAATCTTCAGGTACGGGAAGATCAAGTTCCGAGCAAACAAACCGGATTACCTCCGCGGTGGTGAAAGCCATGAAAGACATCTTGTTTACAGTCACAGAAATAGAAAACCGATTGTTGATGTCACCGTATCCCGTCGAACCACCTAAACCCGCATGACCAAACCCGATCATCAAACCCTCGGTTGATTTAATCCTCTTAAACCCAAGCCCAAATTTCCCATCCGGTAATGCTAAATCCTTATAATCTCCAGTTCCCAAAAACGCGTCATGAATTTTCGATTTAGGGTTGTTAAAGATTTTTGTCACGGTGGTTGTATGGCTGTTGGTGGTTGAGGAATAGGGTGAAGGGATGGTGCCACCGTCCACAAGGGCGGCATAGTAGCGAGCCAAAGCACGAGCCGAGCAGTTTCCATTCGCAGCAGGTACTATGGCACGACGGCCTTCAACTATGTTGCATAAGTTAACAAGGGCAGGAAGCACCGCCGGCACGAGGGAGGATGGCATGGCGGCGTAAGGTTGTTTATCGACAGGGGGTGCGGCGGTTGGAGGAGGAGGGCTGATAAATTCACTTGTATCGATCGAAGAAGTTGCCAGACGCGATTCCACATCTGGATTGCACATATAAATGGAAGTTTCTTATCAACTATCAAACAAATTCAAGGGGATAATACATAAAAGCACTTATTAAAAAGTATAATATCGGGTAACCGGGAAAATGAGTTTTTCTTAGAATGGACAAAAAAATAAAAAATTTAAAATAATAATAATAATAATAATGGTTTAATCGTTATAGAAAATTAAATTAAATGGTTAAAGTGGAGAAATTGTGTAATTAAATACTAATTTAATTAATGAGTTTTGAAAGTCAATCTCACTTGAAGGGATCCCTATAAAAAGCTCTCCCTCCACATTAAGTGGTCGTACAAAAGCTTCTTCAAGAACATCCTTAAACTTCTTCCCCGATGCATGCTGCACATTCAAGAACATATGCATCAATGAAAATAAAGAAATATATGAAACTAAGTAACCATTCCCTTTAAGAAGTCAACCAAATAAGTCAACAAAGAGGCACTAAGACACATCCGAACACACGATATACCCAAAAAGGACAAAACAGCTAGACTGTGTTTAGTATGCATTGGATTCAGACTATAACTAATTTCAATTGTTTTTTGAAAAACTTGGAAAAAGGTGAGAGACAGACTCGGGTTCGATCTCGTTAGTGTAAAAGACGAAAATGGCTTCATTCTCATTAGCAATATAAAGCTTTTTCACAATCCTAACCAATTAAAGTATTTGGAGAGAGAAAAATAGAAGATGCAAGTTATAATGGTACCTCAATAATCCCACCACATAGCCAGCCATAGGACAGATAATGATAGAACTGTTCACTACCAGGCTCAGTCTCGGGTGTGGCCATTGCAATGCGTTTTAAGCACTCATCCCAATCACAAAATGACACGTGGTCCTCAGTAATGCCAGCAAGAGCATTGTGTAGGCCAGATGTATGATCAAGTACATGATGAACCTGAGGGAGAAAGGAAAAGTGATGTTGTCCTTCTATTGGGATGTATAATTATTACAAAGTTTAAAGAAAATGTACGATGAACCTATGTGAGATATAAATGAGGTAGTTGTGACATAACATACATAAAACCACATAAAGACTACACGTTAATTAGGACGTCCACAACCAATAAAGTTTAAATGATTGCTACACATTTTTTTTCATATCATTTTTAACCAACATATCTAAAAATAAAATTATATATTTGTTTAAAATTTTATATTCATAATGTTTCATTTTTCCAATTAAATAATTCAATAACTATATATTGAATACCAATATGACATCCTAACATGATTGAGTTTAGTCATTAAATGTCAATTAGTTGTTCCACCAAATTAGTTCAACAATTACATTAAACTATGTAATATATATGGATGCTCTTAAACTAATTTTAAGTTTTATGTTTGAAGATATAGTGTTAGGGTAAACAATTTGCGTACCTTTAACTTATCTTTTCCATTTACACCAAACTCGGGCCAAAAGTTTGCGATATTTTCGTCAAGTTTCAATATCCTAAAATGAAAGTACACATTACTTTTATTTCCATCCATTTAATGAGATACCACGTATAGCTCCCCTTATGGGTGTTAAAACTATCAAAATGACGAAAATACCCCTTATCCGCCAGCCAATGTATCATTCCTGCCGTGACACCCTTAGTTGCAGAGAAAACAGGAAACAAGGTATCAAGCTGAACTGGACGATGATCATCTTTTCCCATAACTCCAGCTGCAGTATCAATGATCACTTTCCCATCTTTGTATGCACAAACCTAACAAACATAATAATCAAAGTTTTTGTAAAATACAATCCCAAAACGTATAATTCAAATGCGTTTGTAGTACAATGAATCAGGTAATTAAAACAAACACTAATTAAATCTGTAAGTTCAAGTCACTGTTATAAACTCTTAAAGGGGCAGTTTTTTATAGTTGACATGACTCGACAAGCTTCGTAGGTTTATTTTCAACGTTTCAACGATAAGGATATGGAGAGCTTTAATTAATGTCCATTATTTCACGGATGAAAGATTGAAAGTCTGTCTTTATACTATAATGCACACCAAAATTAAGTCAAACTAATATACTAAACCGATCATATTTGAGAAAAGGTATATGCACCTGGATTCCAAGTATTCTATCAGAATTCGCTAATTCAACCAAGAAGCCCCGAAGCTTTGCCTCTACATCAGAATGGATTGGAGTTTCACATAACCATTTTGTATCTGTGGATGTTGCGTTATTCATGTTTCTGAAACAAAAATAGCTAGTAAACTAAGGTATATGACTATATGAGAAAGTGTGATAAAAGGATTAATACCCAATGGGAACAGAACAAAATCATACCTTTAGAGAACAGGTTCAGGAAAAGGACTGATGCTATTTAGATAGCTTATGATATAGCTGATCGAGGATATAAAGTCCGAAACGATGAATAGTACTTATAGAGAATCTTTCCTACAAAGTTGGGAAAAAAAAAAAATGAACTTTGGGATTAAAACGTTGAACTTCTTTCTTGTAAGTTCCATATTTTTTTGTAGAACTTTGGGATATTTTGCTTTTTGCTCTATGCCAAATATTTAATGCTTTCCTAAAACGGTTATTGCACAACTTATGTTTTCATTCTATTTTGTACTTCATATAATTGTAATTGTTAGTATAATTTATATATATAACATAAAGATTTGACATAATAAAACTAAATAAGATATATATATATATATATATATATATATATATATATATATATATATATATATATATATATATATATATATATATATATATATATATATAATTTCTTTTCAAAAATAAAATTTAATTGTAATAGTACACTTTCAGCTGCAAAACCAAAAAGTCAGGATAATGTTATAAAACAATGTGATTGGGGTCGCGATGTTGATAGAAATATATCGGAGGTGGACTAAAAGGTAATAATTTTGAATTAAATGGTGCCTGCAGATTAACAAATATTATTAAAAAAAAAAAAAAACAATTGTATTAGGTAACTTACAATTCATGTAATTTTTTCATCAGTTATTTTAATTTTTTTATTTGTTTGTTTCTTATTAATTTTATTCTTGTACTATTGTTATTAAGATGCAAAAACTAAAAGAGAAGAAAAAAAAACACGTGTACCATTTATCTTTTTTGGTTTATTGAAAATTGGACCACAACCATCCACCACTTTTTCTTCAACTTTATGAGTTGTGACTAAACCACATGAGTGAACACTACCTTCCCCTGATTAGATTCCTTTGTACCTTTTTCAAAGGTAGAAAACAATTAGAAATAAGTTTGCTTTTCATATTTAACATTCTTGGAGAAAACAAAATATCCCTTAGTTGTAATTTGGGGTAATGTTATAAAAGTAATTAAGTTTCAAAAAATTATCGGTTTTACTTTTTGGGGTCTTTTGTATTCATTAAGTTCCTTCAGTATTTTTAACGTTTTGTTTAATTTTTGCGTTTATGACCTTTTAGCATGCTTTCTGGTCATATGCAGTTTACATGAGTAGGAGGTATACCACATACCGCATCACTCTATGTTGACGTGGAAACGTTCTATCTTTTGCATAAAAAGTCCATGTCATTAGGAAACGAAGGGTATGAGCGGGTCTTGAATGCATGACCTACCATTCCTAATGGCTAATGATGAGCTTTTGACATCAAAGATATGATTTTCTATATGTATTTGGTGAATAATTGAATACAACTCATATTCAACATCTTTTTTTCTACCAAACTGACTTTTATTAAAAATCAACTTATAATAAATGTTTATAATTAACTATACAAAATTAACCAATAAAAAAACCTTAAAAAATCAAATAGAATATCTAAATAGAAAATTAAAATGTCTTTTTTTAGCCAACCTTTGCATTTCTTAATAAAAAAAATTAGTTCTCTAACACAAGTGTCACTTCCTTACTCTTTACTCCATATATTGCCGCGTTTCTTTCTTGGGCAAATGTCATATTAACCCATCAAATTTTTCCTGTTTATTTTAAAGGGCCATCCAATTTTTTTGGATTAAGGGAATAAACTATCGTTTAACCTGTTAAAAAAATCACTTGACTTATTATAACAGGTTTCCCCTCTCTAAACTTATCCCCAAAACTAAATTCAAGTACTTCAAGTTTTAGAATCATTTGTGGTGAATCGGAACAATCCAATACATCTTCTTCGTGAATCGGCGTACCAAAAACGCGAATCGGAGCACCAGAAACGTGAATCGGAACAATCCAATTCATCTTCTTCGTTGTTAATCCGAGCTTCGATTGTTGATTTCAGATTCTATGTACATCAATTTCATTGTAATGATACTTGAGATTAAAACCTATTATACATAAGTTTCATATTTTGTTTCAGATTTCAGATTTTGAATAAATTTCTATCCTCGAGGACTTGAAATCGAATGAAAATCGGGTTTTGTCGATTTGAAGAAAATAGAGCTTTGCCACCGATCCAAACCTAACAACAGGTGCCCTCGTCATCCCATCGTTTAACAGAATTGTCGTGGCTTTGCTAAATGCAAATATGGCTTTTCTATCTGTGCTTGCAACCAAACATCCATCCGTCGTAGCCATGGGCACCATATACTCGCCGCCATTCAACAACAAAGGTCCTGCGATTTCGATAGGTACCTGAACAAATAGGCATCTCACAGCACTGCCCCAATATCGAATTGTAATCGAATCCGCCAAGCGGTAACCCTAATAACGGCCTCTCCATTTTTTATAACACCTCGCGTCGAATAGAAGCTGCTCTCCGGTAGTCCCCAAGTTGTCCTCGTCCACACGTGAGGCATCGACGAAGGATTGAACGAAATCGATGCAAAGAACCCTAGAAGGTAGATGAAGGATGCAATGAGAGAGACGATGATGGTGAGTTCGGAGAGGGTAACAGCGTGAAGAAGGGTAGAGGACTGGATTTTTTCCCGCAAATGATGGACGAGGAAGTAGGTGACGTAGAATAACAGAGTGAAGAAAATAACGTTTGTAGGTATAGAGTTGGTAGGTTGATGAAAGTTGGAAGCTTTAAATGTTAACCCTATTTATCAAACATACATCACTACATTTTACCTGGTTATCCGGTATCAAGTCAAATAAGGATCTTTTAAAATGGTAAACTCAAACACCATTCCCTTAATGTAAAAATTAAAAAAAAATAAAAATAAATAAAAATAAATAATAAATAAAATAAATAAATAAAATAAGTGGACTTTTAAAACAAACACAATAAGTTGATGGGCTAATATTAGATTTGCCCTTTCTTTCTTATATACATTTTCTCACTTCCTTACTCTTTACTCAATATATTGTCAGGTGTCTTTCTTATATACATTTTCTGTGTTGAAATTGAATACATATTGATTACATTTAATTAATTACAAAAATTGAATAACTGAATTATATAAAATGTAAATAAAATACGTTAAATACAAACCAGTAATATAGCTTGGCCGTTGTTTCATTCCCTGCATTTTGGAAATTTGTTGGACATATTATCACGTTAATCACGGTAAAATGTATTTCTTCAATATTTATCATTATCCTCCAGTTTTAAATCACCAATTTTACCTTAACTTGCAGTATATCATGTTAAATCCGTTCTTTATTTAGAAAAGATTTTGATGATCTTTAATTAATTATTCAAAGATCATTTGATTGCATAGATCTATATATTTTGTTTTCTGCAATATATTCTACAATCTACAATAACGATAATAATATGAATCATCTAACCTTTAAATTGTAGATTAAAACGGCCATCATTACCTTCATGTAGCCTTCTCATTTTCAATAAGTAATCATTATACACTGTTAAGGATTTGTTTTTCTTTCATCTACTCAGGTGTGTGAAACGTGTTAAAATATATGTAATCATTGCAATTTGATAAAGGTATGTACAAAATTCTCTTTAACCTTTTGTTCACATCTTCTTTTCAATATGTACGGTTTATTAATTCTTGATTGATTTTTTTTTTGAAACTGTTATTGAAAAAAATATAAATTTTGAAAAATAGTTATTGATGTTATTGAAAAGAATATAAATTTTGAAATATTGAAAGGACTTTGTAACATGTATTATTTATAATATGTTTTTCAATAACATCACAGTTTTTCAAAAAAACGAATTACCAATACCTAAAGAGTACATCATAAAAAGTATTTCAAAAAAAATTGTTTTCATCTTGGTACTTTTCTAGAAATAAAAAAAAATGAAAAAGGGCATTTTAGTCATATTTAAAAAAACAAGGGATATCATGCTTTAATAGCAATGCCTGGTACAAAGAAGTAAGTTATGATATATTTAACTATTTATTTAAATTATAATAAATCTAATTTTTAATGTTAACTAGGACATCATTCCAATCGAAGCATTTCGTAAGGCGAAAACTAATCATCAAGGGGTATTTAGTAGTCCTGCAGTCGAGCAATAATACGTAAGTAGTTAATTTGTAATCTCATATAAGTGTTTATATCGTCAAGGAGTATTTAGTAATCTAATCTTTATGATGTTTATTATTTTTGAAAATACAAAATGTTTTACTCTATGAGGTCAGTCAACAAACTTAAGCTTCTTCTGAAGCCAATAGTCTAACACTAAAGGATATACAAAATTGTATCGAAAGAATATTGGGTGTTCGTTGAGTCCATATCAGAGGGATCGTGTAACACCAAAGGATATACAAAATTGTATCAAAAGAATATTGGGTGTTCGTCGAGGCCATATCAGAGGCATCGTCTAACATCACAATGATGAGCTACTTCTAATTTTTACCTTAGGTATGAAGATTATTTGCATTGTAGCCTTGTTCATGTAAAAGGTTATAAAATGGCCCATAATGGCATTTTTGTAAAAATTAAGCAAATGGTATTTACGTTGGGTGTACAAGCTTGGTACGCTGGGCATAAGTCCCTCTAATGGGAAACAACATCATTTGGCGTACGTTGCGCGTACCATGCGTACGCAGGGCATAATTCGTCTGGATAGAAACCCTAATCCAAAGGTTTTGGACCCTATATATTCAACCTTAAGTCCCATCCCCTCACCCCACTTCCAGCCTCCATTATTTGAGACGTTTCCTTGCAAACCCTATCCCTCTTTATTGCATTTTGAGACCTTTGAGTGTGTTTTTATGTGTTCCAAAGGAGGAAGAAGGTGGTGGCGAACCTTAGAAGCTAGAAACAAGCTTGGATCTAGAAGTCTTGCATCATTCTCCATCTCCAAAAGGTAAAAAGTTCCCACCTTGATGATTAAGTTTCTAGATCTAGCTTCCATGATGAAAATATGAGCTTTTGTCCCCAAATATGGCATTTCTTGTGTATGGCATGCGGGTTGTTGTTTGAGATGTATTTCCATGTCTTGAGTCATAAAAATATTATCTTGGCCCCTTAGATTATTTTTTGTAAGCCATTACGAGCTTTAGTGGTTAAGATAAGTTAGGGTTTTGTTGTTGGGCTTGATTTAGACATGTAGAACTATAAACTTGGAAACTCATGGTTTGGGATACCATATGAGGCTAATACTGGAAGTTGGACGTAGTGACTTAAGTAAATAAGCCCTTAAAATGAAGTTGTTAAGTCATCGTGTACGTTGGGTGTAATCTGTCAAACGTCGAGCGTACACCTAAGGGACCCGATCTGGATCGCGAGTTCGCGGGGCGTACGAGCCAAGTACGCAGGGTGTACTCAGTCTAGGTTGAATTTTGTTGACCCGTTGACTTTGAATTTAACAAAGGTTAACCAAGTTTGACTTCGGGGTATTTTGGGTATTTTGAGCAATAGTTAAGTCTTGGTCTCTATCTGTTGAATATGTGACCTATAGAGCCAGTATTTGGAGTAGTTTACCGTTCACCTTTTCATTAGACTATGAGGTGAGTTTCCTCACTGTACTTTTGGGTCGAAGGTACCAAGGCCGACCCATTAGATTGATATCCTGGTTTACTATATGTTGTTATGCTGTTGTGATATGTTAGATTTGTATCCTAGTTTATAGGATGTTGTTATATGGTAGTGATCTGTAGATCTTGTTGTTGTCTGCTGATTGAGTGTATGTTTATCTGTTATGTATATGTCAACATATTGTGATGGGTTGAGGTTGTACTATTTTGTACTGTAGCAAGAAACCCAGGAGCATTCCACATATGAGCTGAGGTCGATTGGCATGTCAGACTCATACTGAGGGCTCGAAAGTATTCTAGATACTAGCTGATGGCTGGTTGGTATACCAGAATCGTACTGAGAGCATGAGGGTATTCCGGTCTGATGATTTAGTGGACCCATTGTATATTGGCGTTCCAATCCGATGACTAATTAGGCCAAGGTTAATCCAGACCGATGGCTATGCACCCGAGGTATCCCAGTCCGACGAATTTTTGGACCCATCATGTTTGTTCGTTTATGTTTTGTATTGTGTGTGGTGGTACTTTGGGGGAAACTCACTAAGCGTTGGCTTACAGTTTTGGTTATAGTTCCAGGTACTTTCGAGAATTGTGCAAAGGCAAAGGCATGATCGTACACATCCTAGTTTTATATTATTGATCTTGGGTGACTCTGTTTTGAAAACAATGGTTTTGTGAACACTTTTATTACTAAATGGGTTGATTTGAAAAGTTAAAATTGGTTGTGGTTTTTGAGGCGTTACAAGTTGATATCAGAGCCTTGGTTTGAGCGAATTGGAGGAACACCCATGTGAATCCAATCTTAAATTAAGGCACTGTAAGGACCTTAGTCTCCATGGGGTAAAACCTTCATGGACTATCCATGGATTATCACATTCGTTTAGCCCATCCTAAATAACTATGGATCATTGGCCCACACTATAAGAATCATTAATTTACATAATCAATCCCCATATATTTAATTAGTCTCTTTTCACCAAAAATTGATTCCAAATTAATTCTTGATCAATACTAATTAAATAATATGATTTCTCAATCATTATATTATATTTATAATATATTAATAAATCACAAATAACCTTATTCTCAAAAGTCCATCCTATCAAATTGCACTGATGAAGGCAACCTAAAAGGACCATGCTACAATCGGGTCAAGTACATCCCAGTAATAGTTATGGGCTTAGACACCAAATCCAACAATCTCCCACTTAGATAAGTCTAATAACTATAGCTTCCAATGCGAATTCAAGATCCGACTTAGCAATCGTAACTTTCAAAAGCCGCTGTCTACTCTGACCGAGTCCATGACGCGTCCTTTAGATAAGAGATCATATACTCCTCTATTCTCAAAATATTAATGCGGAAAAAAACATGGAACATAGTCATACTTATTGTCCTGCAATTTGTTTTCCGATTTCTGATTCGTCTGACATAGAACATAATTGAACACGTCAATTTAGTTCTGACCGGGCCCGACACATACTCAAAATATAATCATCAAGGGGCCCAAGATATCTCTTTTAATCCTCCAAGAATTAAAAGGAACAGATAAACTTCGACATTATATGCTTGTACTAACTACTCATCAAACCATGTACAACGACATGTTTATAACACCAAGCTACTGATGCGTTTTCATTCCATCAATGCACTATCGAGTCGTAGTTAACAACTCATATATCTTAGATTGAAGATTATATGATATTATCGTCTCACAATTACTCGTGATAAATTCCATGAAGTAATTCAAGTGAGCGCGGGTTGAATCCAATACTCAAATCTTATTTGAGGAGCACTCATGAATGGTGTAGAAAACTTTTGCTATGTATAATGCCTTAGACAATATACAAGCCAACTCATGACGGTCTAGCCTCATTACCTACTTCTAAAGTGTGACAACCCGAAATTTCTTTCTGGTACAAGAGACCAATTGAATCCAAGTTAGACTCATTTTGTTAGCTTTCAACACCGTTTGGGGTCTATTGGAGCGTTCTAAAAGTAATATAAATAAGGTAGGAACCTAGAAACAAGATAACACAATGCATATAAAGCAAAATCGGGCCAAGAACTCCAAAACATGGACTGTGCGGCCGCACACTCGTTTACAGCCACACACTCACCTCTACATATAGGGGAGGACCCCCTTCATTCATTCTTTCCTCCTTTGGCTGCACTCTACTTCTCTCTCTAAAAATCTCGTTTAAAGAACACTCTAAGGGCCTCAAGAACGTGAACCACCCAATCAATCAGCTTGTTATATTGGTAAAACATCAGACGCTAAGCTTAAAACTCATAGTGTTCTTAGTGTTCTTCATGTGTTCTTCATCCTTTAAAGGAGTGTGGCCGCACACCTTCATATGGTGGCCGCACACACCTTAAAAACTCTCCAAAGTGAAGAGTTTGGCCTTCATTTACTCATAAGACTTAAGAACACCTCAAAAATCGACATTTTGGCCACAAATTAGGAGTGTACGGCCGCACACTCCTGTGTACGGCCGCACACATACACTATACGGCTGCACACTCATGTGTGCAACTGCGTACACACAATTGATGTGCATTTTGACCATACACTCCTTTGTGTAGTCATATACCACTCATGTACAATCTTATATGATTGCGACACTTCATAATAAGTGTTTACTAGTCCCTAAAGCAATCTCAATGAAATAAATAGTTATTCCAAACACTAATTACACACATATATATGTCATTATATGGTTAATAGGATTCGTTTGTGCTCAAGTCCACAATTGACACTCAACCTCCTAAACTGATCCCACCGTCGCATCACTCACTACAGGTGAGTTCATACCCCTAAATCAACCTTTCTAGATGATTTTAAATGCTTTTATTGGGGGGGGGGGGATACAAGTTGAACTAAACAATTTGTAGTATAAATTTTCATGTGAGTTATAACTTGTTACCAAAAGGATTTTCTATACTCTCAAACTACCTTGGCAACAAAATTGTTTTTAAGCGTTTATCAAACTCATTTTCATGTTTAACTGTTCTAAAACTATTTCCAATGCTTTCAAACTTATTTTATTTCCAAATCATATCTACACCAATATATTTATATAAGTAAGGATTAAAGGACTTATAATTGATAACTCACCTTATTTCTTGTTCTTGTTTAATTGTGGACTTAGGGTATTCGGTTATCTGTCTGACTGTCGTTGAATTCTTAGTTATATATCATATATATTTGTTTTAGATATAAAAGTCTTCAATTCAGTTCAACACCTTTGTGTATCAAAAGCATTCAACCAACCTCTCTATTTAGCTATAATAGGTATAGTTAAGGATCACCACTCATTACTATTGTTACTATGATACTCACTATGGTCAGTACAGTTACGAGTCTGTACATGCTAAGTACTATAAGAAGAGAACATTATACACTATAAGAAGAGAACATTATATACTATAAAGAGATAACACTATACACTATATGTAGAGAACACTATATACTATACGAGAGAATACACTAAAACAGAATGAGACACACTACTTCTGGATACGACACTTCACTATACGATCGTCGTGTAACCAGAGCCTCCTAGAGGGAGAATGAACACTATGTGTATAGATCTATACGGGATGGACACTCCCACATCTCGACTGCTAGCTACAGTCCGAGCCGACTAGGCCCATGGATGACAAAACATCACTAAACTACATGTGACCTGGAGGGTCAACTATTACAGTACTATCACTCAGCATGGTTACATACGAGTTCACATTCAAACCTTAATTAACACGTTAAGAATTAAAGGTAAAACAGACTTCCCAAGGTGTATATACATTTAATACTATCTGGAGTTTATATCTCTACTACATTTAGCCAGCAGTGACACTGCTGGGGTAAAACTCTATTTTTCCAATTTATTTATATGAACGAAATTTAAAACTATATTTTCACACTGATAGTTTCACTGGGAAAACTTTTACATTTTTCAAAGAATCAAACATACAAATAACCGAGTCTTGGTAAAACACTACTTTTACTAAAAAATATAGGATTTTCTAAGGATCACACTATTTTCAAAACTTGATAACAAATATTGTATTACTTAGTTTTTAAACACTTTTTATACAAGCAATAACACTAAATACTTTTGAACTCACCAGCTTTATATTGATACGCATTTTCAAAATCACTTGTATTCTTAGGTCATCAGTAGACAGGTACAGATGCAGCTTTTGAGAAGATGGAGCATATACAAGACTCATCTTTTATTTTGATTATACTTTTGGTGTCTATCAAACTGTATAGAACATGCTTGTATTACAATTATTATATTAATGAAATGGATGTTGTTGCTTGTCTTTACTATTATGAATTGTTATGATACTGTACATGACGTCCTCCACCCCAGAACATATTCCGCCGTTCTCGGTTTTGGGGTGTGACAGATTCGTATCAGAACAAAAGTATTAAGATTGTTGAACATCATAATTAGGCTTAGAGACATATAGCTAAACCTAGGTGGATGTAGCCTGATCAACTACATCTCCCTAGGAGAGACTAGCATGTGCCCAAGGATGGTTGTAGTGTTGCAACAAGTTTGAAAACTTACCGACACTACTACAAGAACATTAGAACAAGAATACTCTAGGAGTATTCTGTGAGAACTAAAAAGGTCGTTATTAGTAGGGTAATAGTTGCTAAGTGGATACTCTATGGTTACATGTAACTAAGACATTATAGACTTAGATTTTGTGATCCTTGCTTTACTTCCTGTTCCTTGTTTGGTTGTGGATTTAGAGTTAGGGTCACTTATTCGAAGGCGTATCTTGTTTCGGTCACATGTAATTCGTATACAATATGCAAGTATTGGTTTGACTAATAACGATCCTCTTATAAGTATCTTAGATTAGTACGTCTGTTAACTATTCTTCCCTTTTCTCGCATAGATATCATGGCTGGATTTCATCATGGTGACCCGTACTTCCCAAATAACGGTAATGCGGAATGGCTTGAAGAAGAGCCCATTGAAGAACATCAAATCTATTTGGATGACCACCAAGTAGAAGGCTTCTTGGATGGGTCGGACTCCAAACCCGAAGTCAACAACCTGCCTCCTGTGGCTCCGGTCCTAAACCCTAACCCCCGCCAGACCTTCCCAGGCCCAACGCCTGCATGGGTGGAATGCATAGAGACGTGGAGTGAAGAGAAAAATCAACCCATGCCATTCAATTGAGATCGAAGCTTTTATGACACGAGTGAAGGAGGATCAGCGGACAGAGTCTTGCCCATCCTGTTTCGAAGAGTTGCCCGCAATGAAATCCAAGGCAGGACAACCCTCCAACATATCGCAGAGGTTGATATAAATGGAGGACTGCACTCCATTCGCACCAGCTGCCTGGTGCATGCTAGGGAGAGGTCCGCAGCGGACCACGAGGCCTTGCTTCAAGCATTAGCTGAGACTCGGGCTGAATTAATAGAGCTTCGGGTTCGCCAGAGAGTCTATGAGCGACACCTCCTCGACATGGAATGCCAAATGGCAGACCTTAGGGTTCGCCCGAGAAACATCTGTCGCCGCCAATAAAAGATGACTAGCACATCTTTTCTTTTGACTTAGGAATAGCCTTTAGCGTCTGCGCTTGAATGATATAATATTCCTATCTTTCAGTATGCTATGTTGTCTTCTAAACTGTCAATCATTTTCCCTCATATGGTTTGATGTAAGGCCTAGTGTTAGGCCGTTTTTTTCCCGAACTTATTTACATCAGTAATACTAGTAGTATTGACAATTATCTAACATATTGGGAAAAGTCTATACTCTTATGTCTCCCTACTCGGTATATGACTATGTCTGAAAACTTATCTATGGTGATTTAATTCATGAAACACTCTCATCATACTCACAATTGTTTCTCACTATTCTCATCATCCTTATAAATTTTCAGTAAAAGATGCTGCCTCGCAAGCATCCGATCAGAGGCATGCCTACGAATCAAACTCCACCTCCACCACCTCCTCCTCCACAGTTCGATCCGGTGATGTTTCAGACAACTGTGACTGCAGCTATGGCCCAAATAAATTATGGAGATACAAGTGGAGCCGGAATGGGCACCAACTCTAGACATGGTGAAATCCACTCTCGTACACAGGGGTGTACCTATAAGGATTTCTTGAGCTGCAAACCCACATTCTTCAATGGAACCGAAGGGATCATTGCACTATCTTAATGGATCGAAAGAATGGAAGCCGTCTTCGAGATGTGCTCGTGCCCCGAGGAAAGCAAGATTAAGTTTGTTGCTTGCAGCTTCACTGAAAGGGATTTAACATGGTGGAATGGCCATGTCAAATCACTCTCCTTGGTAACAGCCAACGCCATGGGTTGGGACACGCTAAAGGACCTTCTGACAAGGGAGTACTGCCCTAGGGGAGAAATCTAGAAACTCGAGGAGGAACTCTGGAACCTCAGGATGAAAGGGATCGACGTGGTGGCTTATACAGCCAGGTTCTGCGACCTGGCAACTATGTGTCCTAACATGATCCCCACTGAGGGCAAGAAGATTGAACGATACATCTGGGGTTTAGTACCCCCGTATCGAGGGAACGTTTTAGCATCACGCCCTACAACCTTTGACAGTGCCAAGGAATTGGCCCAAAGGTTGATTGATCATGAAGCTCCTTCCACTCCATCAACGACAACAACGATTGCTACTGCACCAATCAAGACCTTCGACAACAAGAGGAAACGGTGGGACCGGAAGAAGGGAAATCAACCCAATCCTCTTCAAAGAACCAACAAGTAGTAGCTGTCCATGCTGACACTACTCCTGCTGCCCCTATACCAGCCAATACGTATGCAGGGAACCTACCCAAGTGCACCAAGTGCCCTTTTCATCATAACGGCCCCTGCCTTGAATTGCACTGCACTAACTACGACCGGAAGGGCCATACCGTCCGGTTTTACAGGTGTCAACCCAAACCCATTTCTTAGGTCCCCAACACGGGAGTAAGTCAGGCCTGTTATGGCTGTGGTGAAGTAGGGCATTTTAAAAGAAACTATCCGAAAGCTGGGAATACTGGAAGAACAGGAAGACTACTTGCTATTGGTCATAATGAAGCAGTAGCAGACCCCACAGTAGTCACGGGTACGTTCCTTCTTGATAACTCTTATGATTATATCCTATTTGATAGTGGGGCAGAAAGAAGCTTCGTAAAGCAAAACTTTAAACACTTACTTAAACAATCCTCACAACCGTTAAAAGAAACCTTTGTCATAGAAATAGCTAACGGAAAGACAGAGAACTCTAACGAGATCTACATGGGTTGCACCCTCACACTTGATAATCACTCATTCCCAATTGACCTCATACCAATATCGATCAAAAGTTTTGATGTCATCGTGGGCATGGACTGGTTGAGTCTCCAATACCCGATGCTTCGACAAACCCATCCGTCTAAATCTACCGAATAACAAAACCTTGATGATCTATGGAGACAAGCCCAGTACGAGCCTTCGTATCATCTCAAGTATTCAAACCCGAAAATACCTGTGTAAAGAATATCGTGCATTCCTTGCACACATCGTCGATACGAGCCAGAAAGCGAAAGATCTAAAAGACTTCCCCGTAGTATGCGACTTCCACAATGTCTTTCCAGAAGAACTACCAGGTTTACCTCCCCAGCGTCAGGTTGAGTTCCGGATCGACTTGATTCTAAGAGCTACCCTCGTAGACAAATCGCCCTATCGTCTAGTGCCTGCTGAGATGCAAGAACTATCCGATCAACTTAACGAGCTGCTCAACAAGGGCTTTATAAGACCAAGCTTCTCACCCTGGGGAGCACTGGTCTTGTTCGTAAAGAAGAAAGGTGGATCATTCCGCACGTGCATCGATTACAGAGAACTCAATAAACTGATGGTCAAGAATCGTTACCCTCTTCCGCGTATAGACAATTTATTTGACCAACTGCAAGGGGCGAGTTATTTCTCCAAGATTGATCTGAGGTCCGGGTATCACCAGTTATGAGTGCTGGAGGAGGATGTCCCGAAAACAGCCTTCCAAACTCGTTACAGACATTTCGAGTTCGTAGTGATGCCATTCGGACTGACCAACGCACCAGCAGTATTCATGGACTTAATGAATAGGGTGTGCCGTCCTTACTTGGATCAGTTCGTTATCATCTTCATTGATGACATACTTATCTACTCTCGAAGTAAGGAGGAGCATAGCGACCATCTACAACAAGTACTGGAAACCCTATGATCGGAGAAGCTCTACGCGAAGTTCTCTAAGTGCGAATTTTGGATCCGAAGAGTCGAATTCTTAGGACACGTGGTTAGCGAAGAAGGAATCCATGTGGACCCATCCAATATTAAAGCTATCGAGAACTGTTCATCACTAAAGGCGCCTACAGAAATTCACCAATTTCTAGGTCTCACTGGCTACTATCGCAGATTCATACAAAACTTCTCTCGAATCGCGAAACCCCTTACAACATTGACCTAAAAAAGCATGACCTTTAACTGTGGAGAGAAGAAAGAGAAGGCATTCCAAACCATGAAATGAGCCTTATGCACCGCACCGATACTATCCCTCCCCGAAGGGATAGAAGATTTTGTGGTATACTGCGATGCATCAAATCAGGGGCTCGGTTGTGTTCTGATGCAACGAGGTAGGGTTATCGCATATGCCTCAAGATAGCTAAAGACACAAAAAGTCAACTACACCACACATGACCTCAAACTCGGAGTGGTTGTGTTCACCCTAAAGATCTGGAGACACTACCTGTATGGTACGAAGAGCATGATATACACCGACCACAAAAGCCTCCAACACATATTCAACTAGAAGGAGCTCAATATGAGACAACGACGGTGGATCGAGCTACTCAATGACTACGAATGCAAAATTCGTTATCACCTGGGTAAAGCCAATGTAGTAGCAGACGCCCTAATCCGAAAAGAATATTCTGGACAAAGGGTCAAGTCATTAACAATGACTATCCATTCGCATCTATCCGCACATATTAAGGAGGCTCAGCTCGAAGCCTTGAAACCTAAAAATGTGACAGGAGAATCCTTGTGAGGAATGGATAAGAACTTAGAAGTCAAGGGTGACGGAGCCTTATATCTCATAGAACGGATTTGGACGTCGTGACACGGTGGCTTCAGAGACTTGGTGATGAAGGAAGCCCACAACACTCGATACTACGTTCATCCAGGTTCAGATAAGATGTATCCGGATCTTAAAAATTTATACTGGTGGCCTAACATGAAAGCAGAGTTCGCTACCTTCATGAGTAAATGCCTTACTTACGCCAAGGTCAAGGTGGAATACCAGAAACCATCAGGTCTACTACAACAACCGGAGATACCTGAATGGGATTGGGAGTGGATCATTATGGATTTCATTACCAAGCTACCCAAGACAACAGGTGGGCTTGATACCATATGGGTCATCGTCGACAGATTGACCAAGTCCGCGTACTTTCTACCCATCAAGGAAACAGACAAGCTGGAGAAGCTCACAAGAACATACATTAGGGAGATCGTATGGCTGCATGGTGTTCCCATATCTATTATCTCTTATAAGGATAGCATATTTACTTCGAGATTTTTGCAGTCATTGCAAAACTCCATGGGAACGAGGTTGTACATGAGTACAGCCTACCATTCGCAGACCGACGGACAAAGTGAGAGAACTATCGAAACCTTGGAAGATATGCTACGAGCCTGCGTGATTGACTTTGGTAAGGCATGGGATACCCACTTACCCTTTTTCGAGTTTTCCTACAACAACAGTTATCATACGAGCATCAAGGTTGCTCCATTCAAAGCCCTCTACGACTGAAAGTGCAGGTCCCCTCTATCCTGGGCTGAAGTGGGTGACACTCAATTAGCTAGAGGACGAGTTCATGAAGCACTCTCACGGGTCCGGAGATCATCTGAGAAACGACAGAGAAGATCGTTTAGATTCGTGAACGATTGAAAGCCGCTAGAGACCGATAGAAAAGCTACACAAACAAACGAAGAAAACCCTTGGAGTTCCAGGTGGGAGACCGAGTCCTTTTGAAAGTCTCACCCTGGAAAGATTCGATACTATTTGGAAAGCGTGGAAAGCTGAATTCAAGATACATAGGGCCTTTCGAGATTCTCGATAGAATCGGCCCCGTAGCTTACAAACTCAATCTACCTCGCGAGCTCAGCAATATACATCCTACTTTCCACGTCTCGAACTTGAAAAAGTACCTATCCGATGAGACTCTTGTAATTCCACTCGACGAGATTGAGATTAATGAGAGCCTCAACTTCGTGGAAAAACCTGTGGAGATTATTGTGACATTCCCATTTTCACGGCCAGAAAAGACCGATTTTTTTATGCTTTATAAAAATCAGAGTTCTTCTTTTAATAAAAATGTTGCGGAATTTGTTCCCAGAAAAACATGATAAATACGTTATTAAAACATTTTCGAAGAAAACATATTTATTCGTTTCAAAACGTTTGGGATGTCATCGTTAATACAGAAACATAAGCATAAACAGAACTTACATTTATTTACACTAATGGTCTACATCTCTTTAACTCTCTCAATGTAATGTGACTTCATATCAACACATGTGATATAAATAAACTGAGTGGGTCAGGTTGGGAAACCTGGTGAGTACATAGGGTTTTCAACCCACAATAATATAATTATTATGTTTAAATAATCAAACAATCAACCCAATTACCCATCCCCATTATCTTTTATATTCTTAAGGATCTACCCTAAGAATCAGCTATTTCTCATTCATTCATTCCTAAGGAAATAACATGAAGTCCATTGTTGCCAATGACACATTGGTCAAGCGCAGCTGCTAATCTGGTCACTTAGGCGCAGCTGCCAAAATTGGGACATTTTCTATAAGGCGCTTCTGCCGGTATTGACCTTTAAACGCAACTGTCATGGTTATAAGGCTCCATATTAGGCGCATCTGCCTATACTGTCCTTAGAGCGCATCTGATAGGACGTTTACCATAGATCTTAAACATCTACGGGTTGTCGCGCAGCTGCCAGTGCTCATCTATAGGGTACTAGGTCCACTGCTGCCAATGTATACCTATATGGCACTAGGTCCATGCTACTAATGTGCTTCTATTTCAGCTTTTATCCCTCATCATTCATCTACCCATGTTTTACCCAACATATTTTGTAGATATAAAATACTTTATACAGTTTACATCATTTAAAACATGTATAAAAATCTTTCACCAGCATAGACAACAAGTATTCAGACAATATGCGCACATAGCATGTAATTTATAATAAAATACTTCATATCTATGTGTAAGATGAAAGTGACCATGCACTCACTTGAAAGGTGGTGACTTCGTACTCGAATAGCGCTTTGATACTCTCAAAACAATTTCCTTCGATAAAACCTAGTACCAATACCACTAGGGTTTAGTCTAACGATAACCACGAAAAATTAATTAGTCTGACTATTATTATTATTATTATTATTATTATTATTATTATTATTATTATTATTATTATTATTATTATTATTATATAAGTGTTAATAACACTCAATATAACTCATAATAATAGCCCAAATAATTATTTTAAGGACCTAATAACATTCCTATAATTATTTGAAAGCTATATTAAAAATTGTGTAACCGTAGCACACTTACAACGAATTTTATCGAAAACCGAAACTTAATTGGAGTAGCATTTCGAGATCGAGAGACACTTTTTCTTGGGACTCCGGGAGCCTCGGGGCTTCCCTCGGGGGCTAGGGGTTTTATCTAGGGCTTAAGGGGGTTTGGGATACTTAGAGAGAGAAAGAAAGAGTTGATTTTTGGTGTGAAAAACCGGCTGCCTTTGGACCCCTTTTATAGGCGTGAAGCCTCAGTCTACGCTGGGCGTCCAGCAGTGCTACGTTGGGCATAGCTCGGATGTGGTTGCCAGCTTGCACTAGTTGGCTCGCACTCGGACTCGGAAGGATAAGGCCGGAGGTATGCGGGGCATACCGAACCTCGTACGCGGGGCTTAATGCGAAGGGAGGCGTGTCCGAATCCGAAGCGTCCTTTGATCAGCGATGGATGGCCCACAACACGCCACATCATCAACTTCGCAATCAGCTTCGCAAATTCAAGTTACAACTTCAAAAATTCGTAACTTTCGCGTACGACCTCCATTTTCGACATTCTTTATATCCGAGAGAAGGTGGGAACGTACTCTACAACTTTCGTTTAGACTCCGTCAGCTAATTTTTACTCGATTTTAAATTTTATAGTATTAATAGACCGGGACAGGATTGATCCGTTAAATTCTCATAACTTCTTCATCCGATGTCCGTTTTCGCCCATCTTTTTCTCGTTATGCTACTCTTATTGAGATCTTCGATTCTCATTTAGGTTGTGTCGGCTAAAAATCGCCCGATCTAATATTCGAATTTCGGGTTGTACACTAATAATCCGAAACTTCGAAAAATCATAACTTCTTCATACGAAGTCAGATTTGGGCGTTCTTTTTATCGATGTTCTTAGTTTAACATATTCTACGACTTTTGTTTAGATTACTAAGACTAAATCTCGCTCTATCGTAAATTCACTATTTACGCTCCCCGGTGTCGTACCGGTTCCGTCGCGAAACTTCGACGGGTCATAACTTCTTCGTTATAACTCAGATTTCGGCGTTCTTTATATGCACGAAAACCTTGTGACATATTCTAAAACTTGGTTAAGATTATTTATTCTAAATAATCTTTGGTCGAAAAGTCGTTTTCGACCCTTATTGCCTCTAATTTGACTAGCCCGGATCTACGGGCGTTACAATTATCCCCCCCTAAGGATGATTGTGTCCTGGAATCATCAATGAAACAGGGCTCGTATAATGACTCTATACGTCATTTATTCATCCTAGGTAATATTTTATAACTTCTATATTCCTTCAAGTCTATCTCTTAGACTCATTGACTATAAGCAGTACTTAATCGTGCACCTGCTCTCTACCTCAGGTTAGACTCCAAATTATGATCTATCATCATGTGTTTCACGTTTAGAATCAGGTCTCTTAGAGTTAAATTCTAAAACAGACTATGCCTTCCTTCATGTTCTAATGTGATATAATCACACTTTAACATGTAGCATTTCTAGCTACCACCTTCTTTAACAACGAGCGCGATACTTCTATTGATCGCTTTGAGTTCAGTCGTTTGGTTTAAGTCAGACACTACATCAAACTTGGTTCTCTGAACCACGTAACATACTCATCTTAGTCGGACTCAATTTGATATGACCACTGGGGTCGGAATATCAACAATTTTTTTTAGTCATTACCGAAACGATGGTAACGACATACTTGAATAAAACGAAATCAATTACTAGCTTCTTGGTAACCTTGTGACTCTCACTGATCCAAGTGTGAGTCCTGTGCTTCCGGTAGTATAGGCCTCTACTACCATTCACACCTACTCATACTCGTCCCAAGTATTGTCCCGCAGTTTCCCAAGTCACCATGCAACAAATCACACAATCATTCAACACATCAGATAACAAAATGAAGGTTTTACTTTATTACTTGAAACGATTACATGGGTGTTCAAGTTCACCCTAGATTATGCCTCTAATAGGCTACATCATGTGACACTATCTATATGGCTTCTTCATAACTCGATCTCTATATATCCATCCTTACTCCTGATTCTTTGCATCGTCAGTTGCTTCGTCAAGGATCATTTGAAATGCTCTTGCCTTTGGTTTTGGCGGCACATTTGGCTTTGTAGCCCCTTCTCTCTTTGGGCAATCTTGCTTGAAGTGCCCTTCATCGTTACATTCGTAACACACCCTTTTGTTGAATTTACACTCGTTGGTATAATGCCCATGCTTCCCACACTTGAAACAAGTCACCTCCTCACCGCATTTTCCAGAGTGTTTCTTTTTGGACTTCTCGCACCATCTTTCTTCACTCCTTCCTCCTCTAAAATTCCTTGTACTGGACTTGCTTTTCTCATCGGGCTTCGCAGACCCCTCAAACCTTCTCTTTTCGCCAACCTTGGTCTTGTTGGCAGCTCTTCCTTTGATCATCTCCTCAACCGACTTGGCAGCCCAAATAGCTGCCTCCAAGGTAGGTGCCTGACGCACTGGCACCACGTACTCTTATGGAAGTCCTTTTGCATACTTGTCAACTTTCGTCAGCTCATCCGGAACAAGACGTAATGCGAACTCCATCTTCTCTGTGAAGTTATTGGTGTATTCATCAACAGACATGCTTCCTTTCTTCAAGGTAAGGAATTGGTTTTCTAGCTCAAGCAAATTTTGGGCTGAGTAGTACTTACGTTTGAACTGCACCAAAAACTCTGCCCATGTCAGTTGCAGGGGCTCATTGGGGCTTAGAGTCTTCCCCAGAGTGTTCCACCAACGAACCGCGCCTCCTCTGAACTGGCGTATCGCAAACGTTGTTTGTAGTTTGCCTCTGCAACCACACGTCATGAAAGCTAACTCCATCTATGAGATCCAATCCATGACCCCAATCGGATCTTCCTTTCCAGTGAAAGTCGATGGCTTGCAGGTCTAAAAATCCTTGTACTTGCATCCATTCCTCTCGACTTCATCATCTTGATTGTTCCTTCTAATCATCGGTGGATCAGCTTTACCAACGGTCCTGCTGTCGTTCCCTTCCTCAGACTGCCCGTCATGCAGCTCGGGCTGCTCAATAGGCATCATAAGTTCGTCTCGAGCTTGTTGAAGTAAACGCCTTGTTTCCTCCATTTGACGATCCAATATCACTTGGATCATCGCTTGCACTCTGGCCATCGTTATTGGCTCAGCAGCGGCTACCACAACCGGTATCTGCTCAATCACTGGGGGTTGGTTTCTGTTCCTATTTGCGTTCACGTTTCCACTACGGGTTCTTGCCATCTTGATCTATACACCGAATAAGGTGAATCTAGACCTTTACTTAGGATTGATGGTTAAATTATCCTTATCACTCCGAAACGTTTATATGCTAGTTCTAATATCGTAGTTAAACGCTTAGAATCCTAAACAGATAAGGTTTCCAGATCCGGTCGGCAACAGACCATAGATCCGAACAAATAACAGCATATCAGGCACAAGTATTTAGCACATCAAAGCATTTCAGGCACAATTCCTAAAATAATCTAGTGCTCACACCTCACAATCATAGCTTAGCATTCTATGTTTAAGTCTAGAAATCAATCCATATTCCTAGTTCGCTTAAACTAATGCTCTGATACCAACTGTGACGTCCCCATTTTCACGGCCAGAAAAGACCGATTTTGTTTATGCTTTATAAAAATCAGAGTTCTTCTTTTAATAAAAATGTTGTGGAATTTGTTCCCAGAAAAGCATGATAAATACGTTATTAAAACATTTTCGAAGAAACATATTTATTCGTTTCAAACGTTTGGGATGTCATCGTTAATACAAAAACATAAGCATAAACAAAACTTAAATTTATTTACACTAGTGATCTACATCTCTTTAAATATCTCAGTGTAATGTGACTTCATATCAACATCTGTGATATAAATAAACAGAGTGGGTCAGGTTGGGAAACCTGGTAAGTACATAGGGTTTTCAACCCACAATAATATAATTATTATGTTTAAACAATCAAACAATCAACCCAATTACCCATCCCCATTATCTTCTTTATTCTTAAGGATCTACCCTAAGAATCAACTATTTCTCATTCATTCATTCCTAAGGATCATCCTAAGGAAATAACATGAAGTCCATTGTTGCCAATGACACATTGGTCAAGCGCAGCTGCTAATCTGGTCACTTAGGTGCAACTGCCAGAATTGGGACATTTTCTATGAGACGCTTCTGCCGGTATTGACCTTTAAACGCTACTATCATGGTCATAAGGCTCCCTATTAGGCGCAACTGCCTATATTGTCCTTAGCGCGTAGCTTCTAGGTAGTTTACTGTAGATCTGAAACATCTACGGGTTGTGGCGCAGCTGCCAGTGCTCATCTATAAGGTACTAGGTCCACTGTTGCCAATGTATACCTATAGGGCACTAGGTCCATGCTACTAATGTTCCTCTATTTCAGCTTTTATCCCTCATCATTCATCTACCAATGTTTTACCCAACATACTTTGTAGATATAAAATACTTAATACAGTTTACATCATTTAAAACATGTATAAAAATCTTTCACCAGCATAGACAACAAGTATTCAGAGAATATGCACACATAGCACGTAATTTATAATAAAATACTTCATATCTATGTGTAAGATGAAAGGGACCATGCACTCACTTGAAAGGTGGTAACTTAGTACTCGAACAATGCTTCGATACTCTCAAAACAATTTCCTTCGATAAAACCTAGTACCAATACCACTAGGGTTTAGTCTAACAATAACCGCAACAAATTAATTAGTCTGACTATTATTATTATTATATAAGCGTTAATAACACTCAATATAACTCATAATAATAGACCAAATAATTATTTTAAGGACCTAATAACATTCCTATAATTATTTGAAAGCTATATTAAAAATTGCGTAACCGTAGCACACTTATAGCGAATTTTATCGAAAACCGGAACTTAATTGGAGCAGCGTTTCGAAACCGAAAGACACTTTTTTTCGGGACTCCGGGAGCCTCGGGGCTTCCCTCGGGGGCTAGAGGTTTTATCTAGGGCTTAGGGGGGTTTGGGATAGTTAGAGAGAGAAAGCAGTGAGAGAAAGAGTTGATCTTTGGTGTGAAAAACTGGCTGCCTTCGGACCCCTTTTATAGGCGTGAAGCCTCGGTCTACGCTGGGCATCCAGCAGCGCTACGCTAGGCGTAGCTTGGATGTGGTTGCCAGCTTGCACCAGCTGGCTCGCACTCGTACTCGAAAGGATAAGGCCGGAGGTACGCGGGGCGTACCGTACCTCGTACGCGGCGCATAATGCGAAGGGAGGCGTGTCCGAATCCGAAACGTCCTTTGATCAGCGATGGACGGCCCACAACGCGCCACGTCATCAACTTCGCAATCAGCTTCGCAAATTCAAGTTACAACTTCAAAAATTCGTAACTTTTGCGTACGACCTTCGTTTTCGACGTTCTTTATATCCACGCGAAGGTGGGAACGTACTCTACAACTTTCGTTTAGACTCCGTCAGCTAATTTTGACTTGATTTTAAGTTTTATATTATTAACAGACCGGGACAGGATTGATATGTTAAATTCTCATAACTTCTTCATCCGGTGTCCGTTTTTGCCCATCTTTTTCTCGTTACGCTACTCTTATTGAGATCTTCGATTCTCATTTAGGTCGTGTTGGCTAAAAATCGTCCGATCTAATATTCGAATTTCGGGTTGTACACTACTAATCCGAAACTTCGAAAAATCATAACTTTTTCATACGAAGTCAGATTTGGGCGTTCTTTTTATCGATGTTCTTAGTGTAACATATTCTACGACTTTTGTTTAGATCACTAAGGCTAAATCTCACTCTATCGTAAATTCACTATTTACGTTCCTCGGTACCGTGCCGGTTCCGTCGCGAAACTTCGACGGGTCATAACTTCTTCGCTATAACTCGGATTTCGGCGTTCTTTATATGTACGGAAACCTTGTGACATATTCTAAAACTTGGTTAAGATTATTTATTCTAAATAACCTTTTGTAAAAAAGTCGTTTTCGACCCCTATTGCCTGTAATTTGACTAGCCCAGATCTACGGGCGTTACAATTAATGATCGGGAGGTTAAACGAACGAAATAAAGCCGCATCCCAATCGTGAATGTTTGTTGGAACACCAAACGTGGACCAGAGTTCACTTGACAGCGCGAGGATCAAATGAAACTTAAATACCCTCATCTTTTTGCTTAATTATGATGTAATAACTCCCTCTAATGAGGGGATGATGTGACAACCCGAAATTTCTTTCTTGTACAAGAGACCAATTGAATCCAAGTTAGACTCATTTTGTTAGCTTTCATCACCGTTTGGGGTCTATTGGAGCGTTCTAAAAGTAATACAAATAAGGTAGGAACCTAGAAAAAGGATAACACAACGCATATCAAGAAAAATCGGGCCAAGCACTCCAAAACATGGAGTGTGCGGCCACACACTTGAGTGTACAGCCACACACAAGTGCGTGTGGCGACATACCCGTTTCCAGCCACACACTCACCTCTATATGTATGGGAGGACCCCCTTCATTCATTCTTTCCTCCTTTGGCTGCACTTTACTTCTCTCTCTACTTTCTCTCTCTAAAAATCTCGTTCAAAGAACACTCTAAAGGCCTCAAGAACATGAACCACCCAATCAATCAGCATGTTATACTAGTAAAACATCTGAATCTAAGCTTAAAACACATAGTGTTCTTAGTGTTCTTCATGTGTTCTTCATCCTTTGAAGGAGTGTGGCCGCACACACCTTAAAAACTCTCCAAAGTGAAGAGTTTGGCCTTCATTTACTCATAAGACTTAAGAAAACCTCAAAAATCGACATTTCGGGCAAAATTAGGAGTTTACAGCCGCACACACACACTGTACAACCGCACACTCATGTGTGCAACCGCACACACACAATTGATGTGGATTTTGACCATACACTCCGTTGTGTAGTCATATACCACTCATGTACAATCTTATATGATTGCAACACTTCATAATAAGTGTTTACTAGTCCCTAAAGCAATCCCAATGCAATAAATAGTTATTCCAAACACTAATTACACACATATATATGTCATTATATGGTTAATAGGATCCGTTTGTGCTCAAGTCCACAATTGACACTCAACCTCCTAAACTGATCCTACCGCCGCATCACTCACTACAGGTGAGTTCAGACCCCTAAATCAACCTTTCTAGATGATTTTAAATGCTATTATTGGGGGGGGGGGGGGGGGAATACATGTTGAACCAAACAATTTATAGTATAAATTTTCATGTGAGTTATAACTTGTTACCAAAAGGATTTTCTATACTCTCAAACTACCTTGCCAACAAAATTGTTTTTAAACGTTTATCAAACTCATTTTCATGTTTAATTGTTTTAAAACTATTTCCAAAGTTATTTTATTTTGCAAATCATATCTACACTAATATATTTATATAAGTAAGGATTAAAGGACTTAGAACTGATAACTCACCTTATTTCCTGTTCTTGTTTGATTGTGGACTTAGGGTATTCGGTTATCTGTCCGAATGTCGTTGAATTCTTAGTTATATATCATATATATTTGTGTTAGATATAAAAGTCTTCAATTTATTTCAACATCTTTGTGTATCAAAGGCATTCAACCAACCTCTCTATTTAGCTATAATAGGTATAGTTAAGGATCACCACTCATTACTATCGTTACTATGATACTCACTATGGTTAGCACAGTTACGAGTCTAGACATGCTAAGTACTATAAGAAGAGAACATTATACACTATAAGAAGATAACACTATATACTATAAGGAGAGAACACTACACACTATACGTAGAGAATACTATATACTATACGAGAGAATACACTAAAATAGAATGAAATGCACTACTTCTCGATACGACAATTCACTGTACGATCGTCGTGTACCCAGAGCCTCCTGGAGGGAGAGCGAACACTATGTGTATAGATCTATACGGGACAGACACTCCCACATCCCGACTGCTAGGTACAGTCCGAGCCGAATAGGCCCAGGGATGACAAAACATCACTACACTACATGTGACCTGGAGGGTCAACTGTTACACTACTGTCACTCAGCATGGTTACATACGAGTTCACATTCAAACCTTAATTAAAATGTTAAGAATTAAAGGTAAAACAGACTTCCCGAGGTGTATACACATTTAATACTATCTGGAGTTTACATCTCTATTACATTTAGCCGGCAGTGACAGTGCTGGGGTAAAACTCTATTTTTCCAATTTATTTATATGAACGAAATTTAAAACTATATTTTCACACTGATAGTTTCACTGGGAAAACTTTTACATTTTTCAAAGAATCAAACATACAAATAACCGAGTCTTGGTAAAAGACTACTTTTACTAGAAAATATAGGATTTTCTAGGGATCACACTATTTTCAAAACTTGATAACAAATATTGTATTACTTAGTTTTTAAACACTTTTTATACAAGCAATGACAGTAAATACTTTTGAACTCACCAGCTTTATGTTGATATGCGTTTTCAAAATAACTTGTATTCTTAGGTCATCAGTAGACAGGTACATATGCAACTTTTGAGAAGATGGAGCATATACAAGACTCATCTTTTATTTTGATTATACTTTTGGTGTCTATCAAACTGTATAGAACATGCTTGTATTACAATTATTATATTAATGAAATGGATGTTGTTGCTTGTCTTTACTATTATGCATTGTTATGATACTGTACATGACATCCTCCACCCTAGAACATATTCTGCCGTTCTCAGTTTTGGGGTGTGACAGATTGGTATCAGAGCATTATTTATAGTGAATCAAGTATATCAACCCATAAAAGATATACAAACTATAAATACTTTGGGATTAAAACACTCTGAACAAGAATATATACTTTTAAGTAATAAAAAATTTGACTAAGTATATATAAACATCCACTCAATACACAGGGTTAGTATCATACTAGAACATAAAAAATGTATTAAGATTGTTGAAAAACAAAATTAGGCTTAGAGACATATAGTCAAACCTGGGTGGATGTAGCCTGATCAACTACATCTCCCTAGGAGAGACTAGCATGTGCCTAAGGATGGTTGTGGTGTTGCAACAAGTCTAAAAAGTTACCGACACTACTACAAGAACATTAGAACAAGAATACTATAAGAGTATTATGTGAGAACTAAAAAGGTTGTTATTAGTAGGGTAATAGTTGCTAAGTGGATACTCTACGGTTGCTAAGTAGATACTCTACGGTCGTTATTAGTAAGGTAATACTTTTGGTGTCTATCAAACTATACAGAAAACGCTTGTATTACAATTATTATATTAATGTAATGGATGTTGTTGCTTGTCTTTACTATTATGCATTGTTATGATACTGTACATGACGTCCTCCACCCAGAACGTATTCCGCCATTCTCAGTTTTAGGGTGTGACATAAAGTATGATCGATTGTGGATGGTTTGAATAATCTTATTATACTGGAAGATAAAACATGCAAAGTGAAACAATAGTAAATAATTAACACAAGACAGTAACTTTACTTATAAATAAAACTCCTTTTTTTTAATCATCAAATGTCAATTACAATTTAGCTATTACAAGTTTCTATTTATCTAATCACTAAAACTAATATTATCCATTAGCCCAATGCCCCTTGCATGTTGTAAGTGATTAACCTTAGTCAGTGCCTTCGTAAGGGGATCTGTTGGGTTGTCCTCTGATGATATCCTCTTCACCACGAGGTATCCTTCTTCTACTTGATGTCTTATGAAGTGGTACTTTTTGTCGATATGCCTGGATCTACCATGATCTCTCGATTCCTTGGTTAAGGAAACCGCTCCTTCATTATCGTAGAAGATCTCCACAGGCTCCATTATGGATGATATAACTCCAAGGTCTCCGGTGAAGTTGTTCAACCATATCCCCTCCTTTGATGCTTCACTTGTTGTTATGTACTCTGATTCGCACATTAAATCAGCTATAGTTTCCTGCTTGGAACTTTTCCATGTTATTTCCCCTCCATTAAGGGTAAACATCCAGCCCAACTGAGAGAGAAAGTTATCTCTGTCGGTATGAAAGTTGGCGTCACTATACCTTATCAGGCTCAAGTCATCACTCCCACTGAGCGTAAGGACCCAGTCCTTAGTCCTCTGCAGGTACTTAAGAATGCTCTTAACCGTAGTTAAGTGAGCTTTACCGGGATTCCCTTGATATCTGCTGACCATGCTCATAGCAAAGGTCACATTAGAGCGAGTACAAGTCATAACATACATGATGGAGCCAACCGCGGAAGCATATGGCACTCGACTCATCTCTAATATCTTATCCTTTGTACTCAGACTCTAAGTCTTACTCAGTTTAGTATTGCTTTGGATAGGTAAGTCGCCTTTCTTGGTGTTCTCCATGCTGAAACGCTTCAACACCTTTGTGACAATCCGAAAACTTTCCGTCATTGTAACCAGTTTCCGTCAATAAAACCCGTTTGTACTTCAATTTTCCCTGTAAACTTTTGGATTATTTTAATTAAATTGAGACCTTTATTATGACTTCATGAGTGTCCAAACACATTAGAAACACGAGAAAACACCCTCGATATTCAATTGGAAAATTTTTAGTTACGACCACGTCGGGCTACGACAACTTAATCGGGTACGAGCATAAACCTCGTTTAAAGTCAGTATCGGGTAGATTTCCACCTGGCCTCAAACTCAAACCCTATATAAGGGTGAGTGGACTTCATTTGAAGCATTTTCACTCTCTCTCTACTCTCTCTCTACAATCAAAGTTTTGATCCAAAACCATCCCTTTCAAACTCCAATTTGGTAAGTGGTCCATCCTAGCTTATAGATTAACTTGGTCAGCATACAAATTTGTGTTTAAATCATCCATAAGTAGCAAAATCTTGTGTTTATGGCCCTAGAACAGCCCCAAACTGTAAACACCCTTAAATGGGGTTTTGGATCCCCAAAACCCTCCCAAATCACTTCTAGTGCTTAGCTATGACTTAGGGGCTTGCATGAATGGACTTAGAACACCAAAAACTTGTCATTTGGGGAGTAAACATGAGTTTACTGCCCAAGATCATTCTTGGACCGTAAACACCCCTTCAAAGGCCGTAAACACCTTTTAAGGAGTTAAAATGCCCCTTAAACACCTCCTATGACTTGGATTAATGTCTAGAACCAACCACCATTGTGTTAGGGACCTTAAACTTGAAGGAAACCATGACCATAAGTGGATTACAGCCATAAACCCCCCAAGGAATGGTTCCCTGGCTGTAAACTCCCATAAGGTGGTCAAATGGTGCCCTAACTTCCTTCCATGGCTAGTACGTTGGACTAGAACCACTTATTCTTAACCTAGGACCGTCAAAACACAAAAGGAAAAGGCATGTAAGAGTTTACGGTTGTAAAATCCCTGTTTACAGCCGTAAACTCCCCATAATGGTCCATTTGATGGTTTAATCCCTTCCATTTCCTTAGAACTGAACCTAGCCTAATTCCACTAATGTTGTGAGACCTTTAAGCATCCAAGAACATACCACCCATGAGTTTACGGCCGTAAACTCATGGGGATATGGTCATTGGGCTGAAAACTCCCTTAGGAGTTTACTCTTGAAGAGCAAACTCCATATCTAGGCCTTACACCCCCTTAGATGCCACCCAGATCACTCCTAACATTTGAAATAAAGTGTTTCCGTCTCTCAGAGTGTATTATGTCACAAAATTAGTAGTTCAAAGTCTAATTAGATACAATTATGTATCTTCTTATGTTACATAGGAAACTCACGTGTATTTAAGCCCTGAACTGACACTTAGCATCCTAACCGGCACATTTCTCGTCTGGTGAGTTCATACCCCTACTCCATTTTCTGTGTTTTTCATGTTTTCAGAGGGGGGGGGGGGGGGAATACAAGCAAATTATAAAGGTTTTCGAAACTTAAAATTGATATAATTATACAATTTTCTGACAAACTTTTAAATACTTAATCCCTTTTGTAATATGCGGATGATAAGGGAGATTTTCGAAATGTAATTACATAGTTTTCAAACAATGTGGGAACTTATCAAATCATCCAATTTATAACTTATCTAATCACTCAAATTATTATGGGAATAATTTGGAATCGTCATTACTTGTTTTATGGATTCAAACTTCGTGCAAAGTCAATAATATAAACTATGTCTGATTTAGTTTATCCATGTTTAATCTAGAGTATCTTATTAAATAATTATCTCGTATTTGATTATTTATACTTTACCTTTTACCAAACTATTTCGAAACTCAAGAACGATCAATTATACCATGAATTAGAAATACTATCTTGTGAGATTTATCTTCGTTATACCCTTCGGGGTACCAGTAAATCCTCTCCATAAGTATAACTAGAGTCTCCTGGAAGGAGAGCGTGAAATTTGTGGATAGATGTATTCGGGACTGACAATCCCACGCCTTAACTGCTAGCTACAGTTAGGCGGACACGCCTGGGGTGATAAATTTTGGAATCGAACGACGCCTGAAGAACATCAAGGAGGTCACGGGTCAAATTAGTATGGTTATACGACTCACAATACGTATTAAACTAACTTACTTTATTCACGAATTCTTTTCTTTCTTCTATAGTTTTATGTATTAAAACTACCTACTTGTTAGTCTTATATATGTGTTAAAACTAATGTACTTTTTAAAGATAACCAGGCTTTCAGGATATTCCACTTAAACACTACAAGTATGGTAGATACTTGTACACTGCATTCAGAACCAATAACCAACCACCAACTTTTAAGGAAAATAAGGGTTTTTCCTGGGATGACGTAACTGTTCTTAACAAAGCTGTGTAACAAATGGATAATTAAGCTTTTCTTATAAGAAAATATGGGATTTTCTTGGATAACAACTTTTTCAGAAAACCAAAGGAAACTTATTCTTTTACTGAAACAAACCGCTTATGAACTTACCAGCTTTATGCTGATATTTTTAAAACTGCTTGTATTCTCAGGTTCTCGTTAGACATGTATCCCGCAATATTTTGGAGCAAGACGGAGCGTATAGAAGTCTCGTCTCTATTTTGTTGTACTAATGTACATGTAAAACTGTATTACCTTGCTTTCAAACAAATGTAAACATCCTTATGTAATGTAATGTTTTGTATTTACTATGCTTGCTATGTACATTGGATGTGATACTTTACATGACGTCCTCCGCCCCGAAATGTTTCCGCCTTCGGTTTTGGGGTGTGACAACCTTGTCCAAGTAGCTACTCTGACTAAGTCTTATTAGTACGTTACTTCTGTTTCTCAATATCCTTATCCCTAGGATGTAAGCAGCCTCCCCAAGGTCCTTTATAGCGAAACACTTACCAAGCCATGACTTAACCTCATGCAAGGTTGGGATGTAGTTCCTTATGTTGGATTAGTGTCTAAGTCCATAACTATTTTGGTATGTACTTGACCCGATGGTGCATGGTCCTTTTGGATTGTCTTCACCAAAGCAACTTGATAGGATGAATTATGGAGAGAGAGGATTAATTATGATTTATTAATATCTTATGAGAATAGTATATTAAAGGAGAAATCATATTGTTTAATTAATATTAGTCAAGAATTAATAAGAATTAAGTTTGTGGGTAAAAGAGATTAATTAAACTTAAGGGACTGGACTGTAATTATAAGATAATTGCATTTGGGCTAGGATTACTTAATAATATATAAGTTGGACTAATTCTATGGGGAAGCCCATCAGAAGTCGTCCAAGGCCTTTAAGAAAGGAATCCATGGGCTGCTTAGGGCTTAAGCAGTCAGATTAGGGTTTCCTAGTTTAAAACCCTAATAGCCTACATGTATAAATAGCACCCTTAGGCCCCAAAAACGTGGTGATGAGATACTCTAGGGTTTTGGATGATTTTGGGCAGCCTCCACTCTCCTTGTTCTTCATCCTCTTGCTCTTGGTGTTTGTGAACCATTAGAGGAGTGACATTTGTGACTCTATGCTTTCTAAAGTCATTACAAGGAGGAATTGAGATAGTTATTGCTACATAACAATCAAGGTAATATCTTAAACCCATTATTATGTTAATATTGATTATCATATGCTAGAATTAGGGTTTATAGTCTTGGATGAATTGCATGTATAATAGAGAAACCTAGATCCAAGCATTAGGGTTTGTATGAGTACATAGGATGTTCTTATGATCATAACCATTAGTGGTATCAGAGCCTTGATTGGTTTCTATTGTATTGATGCATTATGTAGCTGAAAATCGAAATCTGGATTACTGTTCGACCTGACTCGACGAGTCACTACTTGGACTCGGCAAGTCAGCCCTAGTTGGCGATTTCCGGAGTGTGATTCGGCGAGTCGGAGCGTCAGACAGAGGAAATTTTGGATTTTGTTGTTGTTTTGCTTAAGAATAATTACCGTATTCGTTTTAAACCTATAAAATACGAATTTTATTATTTCTTAAAGAATATCCTTGCCATAACACAAGATAAATACCAATTGATTAGATAATAACTTCCTTATATGATAAAGATTGGATTATTTGTATTAATTGGGTAACTTATTTTGCAAGAAATTGAAATTAGGTCAAATATAGATAATCATGAAATTAATTGTTTAATTTATATTTGATCCTTGTGTTATGAAAAGTTTCAATTTTCCCCTTTAGGTTTTATAGTTTAAATTTGAACTGAAAGGTTTAGTTTTGAAATTTAAATAGTTGAAACCCTAATGTTTTGAAAAGCTTTCAAAACTAGCCCTAAAGTTTTGGAATTTAAATTTTGATTAAAAGTTTAATTTTGATGTATATTTAAATTTTAAACCCAAATGTTTTGAAATGCTTCAAAACTTGTCTTCAAGTTTTGGAATTTAAGAGTTGATTAAAAGTTTAATCTAGGAATGTTAAATTCTAAAACCCTAGTATTGTTTTGAAAAGTTCATATCACACCCTTATGGTTTTATTAATTAATTAAGGCATATAATTAAAAGAGGTTTAATAAATCCATAAAAGTTTTGGTTTACATTTAATTGAATTAAAAGTATAATCGTTAAATTTAACCACCTAATATTTTAAAAGTGTAAAATACACCCTATACTATATATAACATTAAAAGTCTAAAATTATATATATATATATATATATATATATATATATATATATATATATATATATATATATATATATATATATATATATATATGTATGTATGTATGTATGAGTAAAAGTCAGTCTTACCGTTAGTAGGCCTCATTCACGAAGCTGGTCTATAAAGAGTGTTAAAGGAAATTGCCTTTAAAATGGAGATCGAATAGGTATCCACTCTTACCCACCGCACTCTTGACTAGTGGAGGTTCGTTAACCGAACGGGTAGGATAGGACAAAACCTTCCATTATAAGTATAATGAAGTACAAAAGTAACTAAATGTTTTTACAAATTCCCAATCTTAGTTACTTTAGGCAAAAGTGAATTGATGCAATTCCATGAAATTACACTTTGTGCCCTTGCGAAGACGTTAGTGGAGCTTGTGTGGTTTACCGACACACTAATTGGTTCTAAGAAAAGGTAGCAAAGGGTGACTCAATGTTTTTCATAGTTCGGTGGAGCGTGTATGGTTTACCGACACATCGAATAGGTGACCGTAACATGTGATGGCACCATGTAAGTTTGCATGGTTATTCACACCCGCTTTGTGATCATCGGCATCCCAGTCACAAACAAGAGGGGCATATCGAGATTTAAACATGCCATTGAAAAAGTTCAATGAATCTCAAAGGATCTAGGAGTTTTCATAGATTTAAAACTTAAATTTCTTTTTCATTTTTCATGGTGGAAATTAGTGAATCGTCATTCACTTACCTTCAAATATTCTGCAACTAGATTACAACATCCCTTTTTTAGGTTGTACCGTATTGTGTTGGGTCCTAGCCTTAATATCTCATTTAGGTGATTTATTAAGGACTCAATCTATCAACTAACCTGAATTTATGTTTAATCCCGGTTTGTAGATGTCAAAGTTCGACAACTATGGTCTTCCCAAATCCCTTGGAACAAGCTTTCCACATGAAGATGATATTCCACGATTCGATCGAGGAACAAGAAATCATGCTTCACTTCCTCCTCCTCCTCCCGTTGTTCTCCCTTACCCACAAGATCGAAGAATTGAAAGGTCCAATGTCACTAAAGCCCTATTGGAAATGAAACATGAAGATGGTAAACCCGTGTGTGCCCACGTTCTAGGAATGAAATCACACATTGATAGGCTGAGAATGTTGGGTGTGTCATTCCTGGATAAGTTGGCTGTGAACTGGGTTCTGCAGTTACTTCCCGAATCATATAATGAGTTCAAAAGAAAGTATTATATGATGGATCATGACGAAAACCTCAATGACCCAACTGACATGCTCATTGCTACTGAATCAGAAATGATTTGGCAAAGCAATGGAGCGTATTTTTTGGGAAAGTCAACCAACCATGCTTCCGAGGACGTTCTAGGAGAGCCGAACTGCGTTTGCTGCCAAGAGAAAGGGCGTTGGATACAAGTCTGCCCTAAGATCCTGAAGAGTCCAGAAGATGGGAGAGTCAAAGAGTATGGTTGTACTTCAGGTAAAATCCACTATCTAACTCAATTAAGTTCCTATTCGTTGATTCTTAATATATAATGTGATAAGATTGCATTTGAATGTTTTGCAGGATCGATGAAAAGAGAGGAAGCTTGATGAAATAGGAAGATGAATCTAATCACGAAGACATAGATTAGATTTTGAGCTTAGATAGAGTTGTTAGGAATATTTATTACATAGTTTTTCAGTTGATTTTGCATTGTAAGGACAAATGTTTTCGGCTGCTTTTATAAATAAAATAAATTTTGTTTGACGTGTTTATTTATTTATTTCCTTGCAATGAAATCGTTATGAAAAATTGATGTTCGTATATTTACAACAAATGGATGTGATTCTTAATTATGTTGTTTGTGGAAATGTCGAGAATTTAACAAATAAGGAAAGTTTCTCATCGCCCAAGTTTCTATTGGATAGAGATTTGGAATCGTACAACAATAATTGTATGATGAATGAATAAACTTTCACATTTGGAAATTAGACTAATTCGTTGACAAAGTGTCAAGTGAAGGACTAGGAGATCAAGTACACAAGGTTATGTGTTGATCAAGTCCACCACAAGAGTAACAAAGATATTCGTCATGATTTACTAAAGGTTTAGTAAATATGATTATACTTATAAGATTAAGTGTAATTCTGAATTGATTGAAAAAGGTTTAAATCGATAGCAGAATGAATAAGAAGAATAAAGTGGGCAGAAAGATAAAAGTTTCTCTATTCTAAGAAGAAGGGAGAGTACCTTTTACGCTTTATGATATGTATTAATGATTAAGAATCATATCTCAATTGATCCTCTAAGTGAGTCTTAGTACAATTGTATGTCTAAGAAGAGGAATCAAGAATTGAAGAAATGGTTAAATCAAGAAGTCAATCATACTTCATTCCAAAACAAGTCTCAGAGTTAAGATTGTGACATTGAGTAATAAGAAGGTTTATAACATTCATCAAATGAGGAAAGTTGTGATGTCTTAGATAAGACAAAGACCAACTAGGACCTATTTATGAAGTGGTTTGATAAAAACTACACTAACACTTGAATATTTGTCAAGAAATGTTTAGTGACAAGAGAATCTTATATGTCGAAGAGTCAGTGGGAGTCTTAATGGTCTTGAAAGGTTTCAAGAACAAATCAAAATAGACCTTATTGATCATCACTAGCACACAACTTGAGGTTTATAACCTATCGTGTTAACATTATTTTGTTTCTGTGCCATTCCAATTGAGTTAATTATGCATGTGAGTTCTATGAGTTCTCATTTGAGTGCATAAAAGGCAAGGAACTTAATCAATGAAAAGTACATTGAAAGGAAATGCTGCTTAACTGCTTGGAAGACATGGTGGGCAGTCGTGTTAAAATAAGGCAAGAAATCAAGATTAAGAAAGTTCGGTCCATATGAGTTTGAATTTGTCGTAAACTTTGTTTTTGACAAATTCACATGGATAGGAACACATACACCATTAAAATCTAAGTGTCATAAGATTCCCTCCTTCATGAAAATGACTGTGAGGAAATGCTTTCACTAATAGAGATTTTAAGAAGATAGTGATTGTGAAATTGTATTCTCAAATTCGATTATGGTTACGGTATCCCTTTCCAAGATTCGAATTGTGAGATTTGGAAAATGGTCTTAATTGTTTAGACACACATATGAGCTATCTAAAGGCAAGGTGTATCAGCTTAGATAAAGGATTATCAAAGCATTAGGTATTAGAAACATGAACTTAAGAAATTCAACAAGTATTGTTTTTCTGGAAGTTAAGATGGTTTCTGAATACATGTCAAAGCTAGTGGGAGCATAAGTGTTATGTTTATCGAATGATTATTATGGAAAGTATTTCAAGTTAAGAATATTAATTGTAGAAAACAAGAGTTATACTTTGCAAAGTCGTAATAGTTGAAAAGTTGTTTTGCTATAATTAAGGGAGAGAATATTATGCTTCAATTCAAATCTAAAGGCTTAGGTTGTGGAATGTTAATAATCTAGTCAAGGATACATAGTGTGTTCTCAAATTTCGATTATGATTACGACATTCCTCTTCATATTTTGAATGTGGAGAACGTAGCACATAGAATATTATGGCAGAAGATTAATAAAGTATTAAATCTTCATGTAAGACATTATGCATCGTGTCCAATACGCTTCGGGTATGGGATCGATTGCAAATGCTATAATATTTTACCATTCTAAAATTTTCCAAATGTCTAGCGCATTTAGAGGGAAAAAGGACAAGAATCGGTTTTGACTAAGATAATTAAACAACTATCAAAGGACAATCCAAGGTTCGCCGATGATTGGTCGCTTGTGAGTAGTTGGAAGTATAGTATTAGATGGAGTATATCGACATTATTATCAATAGATAAGATTCTATTAAGAATGAGTTATCATATATGGAAACGTGTCCATATTGGGAATTGAATATTGAAAATCTATGTCTAGATTAGAAACATTTATGCAAAAGGATGTTCAAACGAATGTACTTTGAGTGAGAGACATCATATCTAAGGAATTGTATTGTAACAATCTCCGATAGAGGACTTTGTAATATTTTTGGCAATAGTCTTTGTGACTTTTGTGCTATGAGATTACGAAATGATCAATGCATAAAATGTTAGAATCTAGCATATTCTATAAGTGGCAAGAATTTGATATTCTTTCACTTATGATAAAAAGGATTTGGAGTTGTGAAATGAGTATGATTGGAAATGTGTTCATTTGATCTTTTCACAAAGTAAGAACCATATATAAACATTGTGTGCATGATAAGAGCATGGGACAAGTGTAATAATTCAAGTAAGAAGTTGATTACCCGAAACAACAAATAATGAGTAATCGAGATGGTGATAAATAAAAGGTGTTTTATTTATGCTCAAAGGTTTGAGGCCATATAGGATTAGAATTATTCTTGTGTTTCACTTTGCATGTTTTGACTTCCTGAATAATCTAATTGGTTTAGAACAGTCAAATTATTCGAACGGGGCACAGTCGTCCATATGTTGGATGTAGGTATGAATAAAGACTGTCATGAATTGGTGTGTGGATTGTCTAAAGAGTATTAGACATAAGCAAATGTTTGCTGCAACGTTCATGAGTGCTTATGAATATGATTTGAGGATTGGATTACACCCACGCTCACTTGGATCACTTCATGAATTGTATCATAAGTGATTGGTGAGACGATAATATCTTATATTCTTGAAATCGAGATGTGTGAGTTGTATCTTGCAAATCGGTTTCACATTGATAATATGTAAACGCACCAGTAACTTGGTGTCATAAAACATATTATTGTGTGTGATTCGGTGAGTGAGTGCAAGCGAGCATTAAATCAAAGTTTATCCGTTCCTTTTATCCAAAGTAGGATAAAAGCGATATCTTTGGGCCCCTCGATGATTTAGTGATGAAAAACATAAATGCTCGGCCGGGCTAGGGCTAATTTGATTTCTTCAATTAGTCAGTCGTCATAAATCGGAAGTCGAGAAATGGTACAGAGAGAATGATTAGAAATCATGTCTTATATGATATCTAGAATGGAGGAATATATGATCCCTTATCTAAAGGACACACGTATCTGATAAGATCAGAGTAGACAGCGGCTTTAGAAAGCTACGATTGCAGACCAGGATCTGAAGTCATACGCAGAATAGTTATTAGACTTATCAAAGTGGGAGACTGTTGGATTAGTGTCTAAGTCCATAACTATTTTGGTATGTACTTGACCCGATGGTGCATGGTCCTTTTGGGTTGCCTTCACCAAAGCAACTTGATAGGATGAATTATGGAGAGAGAGGATTAATTATGATTTATTAATATATTATGAGAATAATATATTAAAGGAGAAATTATATTGTTTAATTAATATTAGTCAAGAATTAATAAGAATTAAGTTTGTGGGTAAAAGAGATTAATTAAACTTAAGGGATTGGAACTGTAATTATATGATAATTGCATTTGGGCTATGGATTACTTAATAATATATAAGTTGGACTAATTCTATGGGTAAGCCCATTAGAATTCGTCCAAGGCCTTTAAGAAAGGAATCCATGGGCTGCTTAGGGCTTAAGCAGTCAGATTAGGGTTTCCTAGTTGAAAACCCTAATAGCCTGCATGAATAAATAGCACCCTTAGGCCCCAAAAACGTGGTGATGAGATCCTCTAGGGTTTTGGATGATTTTGGGCAGCCTCCACTCTCCTTGTTCTTCATCCTCTTGCTCTTGGTGTTTGTGAACCATTAGAGGAGTGACATTTGTGACTCTAAGCTTTCTAAAGTCATTACAAGGAGGAATTGAGATTGTTATTGCTACATAACAATCAAGGTAATATCTTAAACCCATTATTATGTTAATATTGATTATCATATGCTAGAATTAGGGTTTATAGTCTTGGATGAATTGCATGTACAATAGAGAAACCTAGATCCAAACATTAGGGTATGTATGAGCACATAGGATGTACTTATGATCATAACCCATCACCTTATAAGTAGTATGTCGTCTACATACAACACCAAAAAGCTAACTATACTCTTATTGCCTTTGACATATACACATGACTCATCCTCGCTTCTCGAAAATCCAAACTCTTTGATTTTCTCATCAAAACAAAGATTCCATCTACGGGATGCTTGTTTCAATCTATATATGGATTTATCAAGCTTACACACTCTATTAGGGTACTTTGCATTGACAAAAACCTCTGGCTGGCTCATGTAAACATCTTCAGCCAACTTTCCATTAAGCAAAATGGTTTTAACATCCATTTTCCATATTTCATAGTAATGAAATGCAACTATGGCTAGCATAACCATTATAGATTTAATCTTCGTTACTGGTGAAAATGTATCATCATAGTCCACTCTATGAGTTTAAGTAAAGCCCTTCGCAACCAGTCACGCCTTTTATGTGTGTACTTTCCCATGCACGTCGGTCTTCTTCTTGAAGATCCATTTGCACCTGACTGTATTATGACCTGGTATATTGTCAACCAATTTCCAAACTTGATTTTCATACATCGACTGAATCTCGCTGTCCATAGCCTTTTTCAATTTTGCAAACTCAGGGCATACCATGGCTTCCTTGTAGTTGTTAGATTCATCCAAATTTATCAGTGTGATATCACTGATAAAAGTATCACCTTTAGCTATTATATGATAACAAAATAACACAGGTGGAACACTAACTCTACTGGAACGCCTCAGAGCTACAGACTCGTCAATTGGTTCAACCAGAGTTTCCTCCTCTGGTTGAGTGCTAGTGTTTGAGGTTCCTTCATCACTTAACTCTTGAAGCTCTTAAAGGTCAATTTGCCTCCCACTGTCCTCTTGGTAGATGATTTCTCTCTCTCACTCTCTCTCTCTCTCTCTCTTGAAAGACTCCTCTCCTTGTAACGAAGACAACATTGTCACTCAGTCTATAGAAGAGATACCTAAAGGATTTATGTGGGTAGCCGATGAAAATACATCACTCACTCCAAGGTTTGAGCTTGTCGTGAGTTTCTTTTCTCACAAAAACCTCACAACCCCAAACTTTGATGTGATCCAACGAGGGAACTTTCCCTGTCCACATCTGACGAGGTGTTTTGGAAACCTTCTTATTAGGGACTAGATTAAGGACATGTGTGTCAGTCACTAAGGCCTACCCCCAGAATGGGATAGTTAATGAAGCTCGAATCATCGTGGAATGAACCATGTCCAACAATGTTCGTTTGCACCTCTCAGCTACACCATTAAGCAATGGTATCCTAGGCAGCATTAACTGTGAAAAAATTCCACATTCCTTAAGATAATCAAGGAACTCAATATTAAGATACTCTCCTCCTAGATTGAATCACAACATCTTTATCTTCCTGCCCAATTGATTCTCCACTTCCTTCTTAAACTCTTTGAACTTTTCAAAGGTTTCTGACTTATGCTTGATTAAGTAGATAAATCAATATCTACTGTAATCATCAGTAAAAGTCACATAGAAGGGGTTGGCATCCATTGTGGAGGTTCTGAAGGGTCCACACACATCAGTGTGTTTGAGATCCAACAAACTTTCACCCCTTTCACAAGTACCAGTGAAGGCTGAATTGGTTATCTTTCCAAGTAAACAAGATTCGCAAGTGTCATCCAACTTCAATTCAAATGACTCCAAGACTCCATCCCCTTAGATTTGGGTTATGAGCTTCTTGTTGACATGTCTAAGTCGATAATACCATAAGCATGCCTTGTCCAAAACATTGGACGAATCAATATTCAACACATTATTTCCTAGGTTATCTACAACCATCACAATTTCATGTATACCATTGCAAGGTAATTGTTCAAAGTAAAATACACCATCATAATAAGCATTAATACCACTAATTTCATTATTAAAAGAAAAGGTAAAACCTTTTTTATACAAACTGTGAAAGGAAACAATATTACTCACCATATCGGCTGAGTAACAACAATTATTCAAATCTAAATTTAAACCATTACTAATCAAAAAAGAATAAACTTCAATCTTGGTCACATGCGACACTTTCCTATTTCCCATGATTTAGTTTATCTTCTCGTGCTCCGCATCCATACTTTCTTTTAGTCCATGCACATCAAAACAAATGTGAAATCCACAACCTGTATCAAGGACCCAAGAATTAGCATGTGATGGGTTATTAGATTGAATAGTGTAAATACCAGCAAAGGAGGGCTTGATCTTGCCATCCTTTATGTCCTGCAAGTACTTGGGCTATCTTCATTTCCAGTGCCATTTTTTCATGACAATGGAAGCACTCTACATCCTTCGGATTGGTAGAGGGATTAGCAGAACCAACTTTGGTCCCACTTGAAGAGGATCCATCAAGAGACTTTCCCTTGCGAATCTTATATGGAGCCTTCCTCTTCGTTCTCTTCCCATGTCTGATTCCCAAAACATGAGCAGAAGTAGTAGTACTAGGAGTAAACACAACCAACTTGCCTTTCAAGTTGCTTTCTGCAGTTCTTAGAAGGCCTTGAAACTTGCAAAGAGTGATCTCCTCCTTGTTCATATGATAGGTCATACAAAACTGATAAGAACAAGAAGGTAAAGAGTGTATAACTATATCTATGGCCAACTCTTCATCAAAATTGACATTCAATTTTAGCAAGTGATCCACATATTTATGCATCTTCAGCAAGTTGGTCGTGATGGACTCTACATCCTTCATTTTTTTTGTGTTCATGGAGGTAATGATCTCATACCACTCCTGTGGAGCACTTTGATGGTATCTTTCCATCAAATCTTGATACATTTCAAAAGGATAGTAGTCCTCATACGACTTTTGTAGCTCAGTGGACATGGTAGAAATCATTAGACATGACACCTTTGTCGCATCCTTCTCATAAGTAGTGTGTTCAGCGATTTGTTCAGGAGTAGTAGTGGTTACATCAATCTCCTTATGCTCTTTATCTAGGGCATATTCTTTGTCCTCATAGCGAATAGCCATTCGGATGTTTCGAATCCAATCATTGAAGTTCAAACCATAAAAAATAACCCCCCACATAAGTTCATGAAGGAGAAAGAGCCTAAAGGGATTGGGTTGGAAGCATTGTTTGGGATAGACATCTGAAAAATATGAACAAAGTCCTTAATATAACACCCAAATGAAATATTAAGGCTAGGCCCCAACAAAATATTCTACAATTGCGAAAAGGGATGTCGTAATCCAATTGTAAAATATTTGAAGGTAGGTAAATGACGATTTACCAATTTTCACCATTAAAATCGAAATAGATTATTAAGTACTAATTGGATTTGAAATTCCTAGATCCTTTGAGATTCATTGAACTTTTCAATGGCATGTTTACATCCCGATTGTGCCCTTCAAATTTGTGACTGGGATGCTAATGATCACAAACAAGCTCTAAATAACCATGCAAATTAGCTTGGTACAACCAATGTTAGAAATCACCTAATCGATGTGTCGGTTAACCACACACGTTCCATTGATCTATGATTAACATCAAGCTACCTTTTGCCACACATTATCAGTCTCATATTAGTGTGTCGGTTAACCATACATGTTCCACTAACGACTTAACAATGTGCAAAATGTAATTTAATAGATTAGCACCTTTTTCACATTTTTTGTAAAGTAACTAAGATTGGGAATTTAATAAAAAATTATTTACCTTATATTTATCATTATACTTTTAATGAGAATTAAGGTCCTATCCTACCCATTAGGCTAACGACCCTTCACCAGTCAAGGATGCGTTGGGTGAGAGTGCACACCTATTCAACCACCATTTTATAGGCAGTAACCTTATACCCTCCCCCTTATAGATCGGCTTCGCGAATGAGGCCTACTAACGGTAAATGTGACTTGTCTTATATATATATATATATATATATATATATATATATATATATATATATATATATATATTAAACTTATAATATTATAAAGTATAAGGGTTGAATTGTAACCTTTAATACTATAGGGTTTGGAATTAAAGTTTCATTAGTGAGACTTTACAAATTTCAAAACTTGAGGGAAAGTTTTGAAACTTGTCAAAACTCTTTGTTTCCATAACTTATGAGTTTAATGCATTTTTAAAGATGCGAATTTTCATTTTCCATAACTTAAGGATAAGTTATGGAGGTCACTAAAATTCATTTAAATCAAATTTTCAACAACTAAAATCATCATATAATTTAAGATTGATCTAACTAAACTCATAAACAAGATAATATCAAGTCAACAATTTGCAAGAAAATTTGTTTATCATATAAATCAACAATTATCCTGAAACTTTGACAATTATCTTATGATTGGATGAGCATAATCACTACAATATCATAAAAACAGATTTAATGATGTAAAATTGTTTGTAGTAGTGATTCCAATCCAATCTAGGCCAAGAAAACTCGAAATTCTGCAACCAAAGCCATGGAATCGATGAGTGCATGAACTGACTCGTCGAGTTGCCCTTGTTACTGAGTGGACTCGTAGAGTCGGCCAGTGGACTCGGCAAGTTCACCAGTTAAATGCCAGAGAATAGATTTTTTCAACTTGGAAAATTAATAAGCATCAAGTATAATAGAAAACAATCATAGGCTCTGATACCACTGTTGGTATTTGAGCACTATAAGACTCCTATGGTGCACATACAACCCTAGATGCTTTGGATCTATGTTTTCTCTAATTATACATGCATTTTCAATTTTTCCAAAGCATACATCCTAACTAGCATACAATAGAGGATATATATATATATAACACAAAAAGTAGTTTAGATAATTACCTATTATATGTAGGGTGTAGTGCGTGACCTTTGAAAGCTTGAGCACCTTAAGTGTGATGCCTCTAATGTGTGACAAACACCAAATGCAAGAGGAGGCTTAAGAGAATAAGTTCAATGTCAAACTCTAAGAATGACGGTGGTCACCAATTTTGGTCACGAGGGGTTCCTTTTATAGTGCTAGGGTAACAACTTTGCAAACCCGGATGACCTTTCATATTATTTAGGCTCCATGAGTTAAAACCTCCATGGATTATCACAGTGGTTTAGCTCATCCTACATAACTATAGATCATTGGACCACACTATAAGAATCATTGATTTACATAATCAATCTCCAAATACTTAATTAGTCTATTTTGACCACAAAATTAATTCCAAATTAATACTTGATCAATAATAATTAAATAATATAATTTTCTAATTAATATATTATACTTATAGTATATTAATAAATTACAAGTAACCATATTCTCAAAAGTTCATCCTATCAAATTGCACTGATGAAAGCAACTCAAAGGACTATGTTACAATCGGGTTAAGTACATTCTAGTTATAGTTATGGGCTTAGACACCAAATCCAATAACAAAGAGAATGGAATCAATTTTATCATTCCATAGATAGCAAATCGTGTATGTAGAGAAATCTAAAAGTTAACAATAGTAAATTAATATTTTTAATTTATTTTTTATTCAGTTTTAACGACAGTCATAAACAAAAAATAGACCAATTTTGACATAGTTAAAATCTATTGAGCATAGTAAAACAAAAGTGCATAATTAGGCCAACTAACAACCACATATTGATAAATTATTTGGAAAATGAGAATATAATGACATTAATAAGAGAATGGAAAGATTAAATAAAGGATATACAATAATCTAAAAAAAAAAAATTCTTACTTGTAACACTTTAACGAATTGGCATCTAATAGTTTTTTTTAAAACATGGTTTAAAAAATGCTATTACAAACTTTAACATTAATTTTCATTATTATCTACTAAATTGTTAATAATGTAATATGCAATAATTTACTAAAAATGTAATAAAAAGATTGTGAATATGAGATTGAAAAAAGAAAAATAACAACTGTATTTAGAAGCATAGAACTTTTTTTCCTCTTTCACCCCTTCATTTTTACTTTCCCATGAAGCTCTTTATAAATGTCTAAAATAAATAATAGGTAATTATTAAAAAAGTTTATTAAATAGTGAATATATAGTATATTTCACATAAATGATTGATTTGCATTTTGAAATAAAAATTAGAAATTAACAATTATTTCCATAAAGTTAAACAATTTAAATCCCCAAAAAATATATTTAGTAGAAAATAAATCTTATTTGAATTGAACATCATACATATCTACATTAATATCGAAGTTAGATTTTGAAAAAACCTACATCAATACATTAAAAAACATCAACCAATAAGAAAAGTATTAAAATCTCATGAACCATTGTTAGATCCGTGTTAAATTCTAGCACCACATTAAAAGAAACACATAGGCAAGATAATACTAAACTGATCACTATAAATTGGAAACATTAAATGTTTTTACCTGCATGGTAAGTAAATAAATTAAGCTTTATTCAAATATCAGTTCCAATAAGAAGAAATCAGGGTATGAATTCAAACTATATGAATATAATGGTGGGAGATAAACAAAAGACTCAATTTTTTAAACAACCTATTATACCCCTACATTATAGATATAATTTCTATCTGTTTTAAACCCATGACAACCACTTTCAAGAAGTAAATTATTTACACTAAATGATATATGAAAATAACTGCCAGAATTTTACTGTTTAAAGCATCTTTTTTGTGAGGGAAAGTGACTTGATAAGGTAAAATACCTTTTGAAATGTACACATTTAGTCCCTTTTTTTTGTAAAATATGTCACATCCCGAAAACCGAAGGCGGAAAACATTTCCGGGGTTGACTACCACGTTGAGTATCAAATCCAATGCACATAGTAAGTAAAGTAAAGCAACCATACATTACATAATAAAGTTTTACAGTTGTTTCAAAAGTAAAGTTTGTACAGTTGTGATACATAGTATATATAGACAAAAGAAACAGATCTTCGTGTACACCGTCTTCAAGCAAAAAGGATCTTCGAGTACCTGTTCTAACGCTGACCTGAGAACACAAGCGATTTGAAAATCAGCATAAAGCTGGTGAGTTCATAAGCGGTTTTTTTTTGTGAAAATGTTTCGAGTTTCCTTTCTGTTTCTGAAATGTTATATGCACCAAGAAAATCCCGTATTTTCTTAATAGTTGGTTATCGTTTCACAAATGTAAAGTATAGTAAGTTTGTACGCTGAAAACATGTCTACTCATGTGAAAATGTATAGTTGGATATCTGACTTGTTAAAATGTTCTGATTACTTTTTATGTGTTACCAGGAAAGTCCAATACTTTCCTTATTATATGTTACCAATTGTGAAAGATGTATTGTTATCCAATTGTTACTCTTTCTAGTTATGTAAGTGTTACCCAGGAAAGCCCCATGCTTTCCTGCATGTTGGTTTCTAATGTAAACAATGTTAAAGATGTAAAAGATGTAATCATGTTTAGGTTCCATGTTTTCCCCAGGAAAGTCCCGTACTTTCCTGATTAATAGTTACTGTAAGTGAAAGATGTAAAAGATGTAAAAGATGTATAAGGTGGTTCATTATTACTATAAGTAAATCTCTGTTATCCTAATTGCGAGTTCCATAACCATACATTAGACTAAAACCTGTGGCAATAAGCAGTCCACATGTGGCAATAAGTCGTCCACATACTTATGACTTTCGTCACCCTTGAACCATTTCGGTTCGACTGTAGCTAGCAGCCAGGTGTGGGGTAGTCAGCCCCGTATAGATCTATACACTCAAGTCACGCTCTCTAAATACCAGAGATTCTGGTTATGGGTGTAGTCCTCCACTCGCGTATCTCGGTGGAGTGTTCTCCGAGGACGTGTCTCCAATCATACAGGATTAACAAATTTACTAGTAATAATATTATAGTCCTCCACTCGTGTATGTGTGTGGAGTGTTACCGAGGACAAAACAGTGTACAGGTATTATGTTCAAATGTCTAATGTCATGCTTTTAACTGATAAATCGTGGAAAACCATTTGTGAAATATGTATAAAACATAGCAGTTTAAAGACCTATTTCACAAATATATGTTACGTTTTCTGCATATTCAAATGGTTATGAATTGTGGTAATCAGTTATAAAAGCATATGAAATATGAATCACATGTTTGAAAAACATGTTTTGAGTACAAGAATTCCCTTGTACTTTGCTTGTGTTCCCCCCTGAAAACAGTGAAAACAGTGAAAAAGGGTAGGGGTATGAACTCACCGGACTCGGAAACGTGTCGGTTTTGAATACTAGATGTTGGTTTGGGGTTTGATTACTCGCGATGTCCCTATGTAAAAAGATATAATGTCCATATATATACAATTAGAGATACATTCACTAATCATATGGAACATTACACTCCAATGAGGTTAAACACCTCAAAACGAGCGTTTGGAGTGACCCGGGTGACATCTTCGGACGTGTAATGGCACTAGGGACTTGGTACTTGAGTTTACTCCCCAAGAGTAAAAATTTTAAGGAGTTTACAACTATTGATCACACACATACATGAGTTTACGGCCGTAAACTCATGTGGGTGTGGTTTTGATGGTTTAAGGGCTCAAATGGACATGGGGATTGCTAGAATGGATTATCTAAAATGCCTTGGAACACTTGAAATGAATTTACATCATTTAAAACATGAGTTTACAGCCACACTCTTAGAGTTTTCGGCCGTAAACTCACCCATGGCTAGGAATGGTTAATTTGAACTATATAGGACAATCACATGTGATTCTAACTAATTTTCTAAGCATTGTTATGAATTTAGGTTACCATTTTACAAACTTTTAGGAGTTTACGGCCTAGAGGCATGTTCTATGGCCGTAAACTCTCCTTATGCTCTTGAAAAATTAGTTTTTGATGTTTAAAACACTCACATGCAATTCTAGAAATCTTTCCAAGTTTTTAGGGTGGTTTAAGACATCATTAGCCACACTTATAGGAGTTTACGGCCTAGGAGGAGTTCTTTGGCCGCAAACTCACTTATGTAAGGTATATGTTGTGTTTAAGGTCTCCAAATTATTTTTAGATGAATCTAGGATTTACCACAAGGCCATTGGTTGAGTTTGAAAGCATTTTGACATGTTTTAAGGCACTAAATCACCATTTAAGAGGAGTTTACGGCCTAAGAGTATGTCTTGGCCGTAAACTCACTTTTATTACCCAAAAAGTCATGTTTAAAGTGTTTAGATGCTAAAACCAATGTCCTACAAGTCATATCTAAGTCCCAACTATGATTTGGAAGGGTTAATTGGCTCAAAAACCCTTTGAATATGAGTTTACGGCCCAAGAATGTGTCTTGGCCGTACACTCACTTTTGTCCCTCAAAATCAATGTTTTACATGTTATAAGTCCTTTCCATTAAGCCATTAAGTCATATCTAATGTCCAACCATGCTAAGGAAGGGTTTTTAGGGCTTAAAAACCCCATTGATAGGAGTTTACGGCCCAAGCTAGTTCCTTGGCCGTAAACTCATGTTCTTGGTCCCAAAACACAAATTAAACACAAAATTGAAGGCTAAAGAGGTTGAATAACGAGTTAGGGGTGTTACCTCTTTGATTTCAAGCCTTAATTCTTTGTTTTGGACCTTGATTTTGGGTTGAGGAGAGAGGTTGAGAGTGTTTAATGGTAAATTGACCAAAGGCTTCAAATGGAGTCTTAAACACGTTTATATAGTGTTTAAGTTTTGGACACGGTGGAATTCTACCCGATACCAGCGTTAGACGAGGTTTTTGGTCGTACCCGATTGAGTTACCGTAACCCGATACGGTAATTTCTAGAAATATTCCGATCACTAAAGTTGGGTGTTAAAATGATTTCTAAGTGTATTAAGACACCCATTAAGTCATTTTAAATGCGTACCAGATAATGACTTAATTAAACGGAAGATCGGAAATCGAAATCGGAAACGACGATTGGTTGCGCGAATTGTACTATGAAAGAGTTACAATAAATGATACGGAAATTTCGGGTTGTTACATTATCCCCCCCGTTAAAGGGAATTTCATCCCGAAATTCAAAGTTTAGAACATAAGACAAGATACAAATCATGGATAAGAAAAGAGTTGCGGATACTTCTGTTTCATTGAATCTTCCCGTTCCCAAGTGAATTTCGGTCCCCGCTTGGCATTCCAGCGAACCTTCACTAACGGGATGCGACTTTGTTTTGTACGTTTGACTTCTCGATCCATGATTTCGATCGGTTCCTCCACAAAGTTGAGGTTTTCATTGATCTCGATCTCGTCTAAGGGAATTGTTAGGGTTTCATCAGATAGGCACTTTTTGAAATTTGAAACATGGAAGACAGGATGAATGTTACTGAGTGCGTGAGGTAAATGAAGTTTATAAGCAACTGGACCGATCCTGGAGAGGATCTCAAAGGGTCCAATGTACCTTGGATTAAGTTTCTCGTGCTTACCAAAGCGTACAGTGCCTTTCCAGGGCGAGACTTTTAACAGGACACGGTCTCCAACCTGGAATTCTAGTGGTTTCCGACGATTATCAGCGTAACTCTTTTGACGATCACGTGAGGCTTTTAGTCGGTTACGGATTTGAATGATCTTTTCAGTGGTTTCACGGATGATTTCAGGACCAGTGAGAACACTGTCGGGGACTCGACTCCTGGCTAACTGTGTATCCCCCACCTCGGCCCAGCACAGAGGGGATCTGCACTTACGACCGTATAGGGCTTCAAACGGAGTAGCCCTAATGCTGGTGTGGTAACTGTTGTTGTACGAGAACTCGATCAAGGATAGATGTGTATCCCACGACTTTCCAAAGTCAATGACACATGCCCGAAGCATGTCCTCCAGGGTTTGGATTGTTCTCTCACTCTGTCCATTGGTCTGAGGATGATATGCTGTGCTCATATCTAGTTTGGTTCCAAGGGCTTTCTGGAGGGATTGCCAGAATCTGGAGGTAAACCTACTATCTCGATCAGAGATAATGGATACAGGTACACCGTGAAGACGTACTACCTCCTGGATGTAGATTCGCGCGAGCTTTCCATCTTGTATGATTCTTTAATTGGAATGAAATGAGCGGATTTTGTCAAACGATCGACAATTACCCAAATGGTATCATACCCACTAGAACACTTGGGTAGTTTGGTGATGAAGTCCATGGTAATCATCTCCCATTTCCACTCGGGAATCTCGGGTTGTTGGAGCAGACCTGAAGGTTTCTGATGTTCGACTTTGAATTTGGCGCAAGTCAGACACTTGCCCACAAATGTAGCTATCTCAACTTTCATGTTTGGCCACCAGTATTGTTTCTTGAGATCCAGGTACATCTTGTCCGAACCCGGGTGAACAGAGTATTTGGTTCTGTGTGCTTCCTCCATGACTATTTCCCTGAATCCACCGGATTTAGGAATCCAGATTCGATTCATAAAATAGTGAACTCTGTCACCTCTGATCTCAAGTTTCTTTTCCATTCCTCTCAAGACTTCATTCGACATGTTCTCGGGTTTGAGGGCTGTATACTGAGCTTCTCGGATTTGCATGGGTAGGTTGGAATGGATGGTCATCGTCTGGTTCCTCACTTTGTGGCCTGCACTATCCTTTCGGCTAAGGGCATCTGCTACCACATTGCCCTTGCCGGGGTGGTAACGGATTTCTCACTCATAATCACTGAGTAATTCTACCCATCGTTGTTGCCTCATGTTTAAGTCTTTCTGATTAAAGATGTGTTGCAGGCTCTTGTGATCAGTGAAGATTATGCACTTGGTTCCGTAAAGATAATGTCTCCAAATCTTCAATGCGAAGACTACTGCTCCTAGTTCCAAGTCATGTGTGGTATAGTTGACCTCGTGTGCTTTCAACTGTCTTGAGGCATAGGCAATCAACTTTCCTCTTTGCATAAGCACACAGCCTAAACCTTGATTAGACACATCGCAGTAGACAACGAAATCCTCTGTCCCTTCAGGCAGAGACAGAACAGGCACGCTGCATAAGGCTCTCTTTAATGTTTGGAATGCGGTTTCTTGTTTATCACTCCAACAAAAGGGTACACCTTTTTGTGTTAGAGTGGTTAAAGGTTTGGCGATTTTGGAAAAGTTCTGAATGAATCGTCGATAGTAGCCGGCGAGACCCAAGAATTGACGAATTTCTGTGGGTGTCTTTGGTGCCGACCAATTCTATATTGCTTTAATATTGGAAGGATCTACATGAATACCCTCCTCGCTTACCACGTGACCGAGGAAAGTTACCTTCCGTATCCAGAATTCACATTTGGAAAATTTCGCGTATAGCTTTTCGGATCTAAGAGTCTCCAACACTAACCTCAAGTGTTTCTTGTGGTCTTCTTCGCTTCGGGAGTATACGAGGATGTCGTCAATGAACACGATGATGAATTTGTCTAAGAAGGGACGGAACACCCGGTTCATCAGGTCCATGAACACAGCCGGTGCATTGGTTAGACCGAAGGGCATCACTACGAACTCATAGTGTCCATACCGAGTCCTAAAAGCTGTTTTGGAAACATCAATTTCCTGGACTTGTAACTGATGGTACCCTGACCGAAGGTCTATCTTTGAAAAGTAGCTGGCTCCCTGGAGTTGATCGAAGAGGTCGTCTATTCTTGGAAGAGGATATCGGTTCTTAACGGTTAACTTGTTCAGTTCACGATAGTCGATACACATCCGAAAGGATCCATCTTTCTTCTTGACAAACAGAACTGGAGCTCCCCAGGGTGAGGAACTCGGTCTAATGAATCCTTTACTGAGCAACTCATTGAGTTGACTGGATAACTCCTGCATTTCTGCCGGAGCTAAGCGATACGGAGATTTTGCTATGGGAGTAGCTCTAGGAATTAGGTCAATACGGAACTCGACCTGACGTTCGGGAGGAATTCCTGGAAGTTCTTCGGGAAACACATCGGGAAAGTTACAGACTTTGGGGATGCTCGCGAGGTCTCTAACTTCTTGTTTCTCATTGATCACATGAGCTAAAAATGCAACGCACTCCTTTTGAAGGAGCTTTCGAGCTTTGATGCAAGAAATGATATGAAGATTGGAACTGGGTTTATTGCCATAGATTACGAGAGTTTGATCCGAAGGAAGATTGAGATGGATAGCTTTTTCGTAACAAAGAATGTCAGCATGATTGGGACTCAACCAATCCATGCCAATGATAACATCAAATCTCTTAATGGAAACGGGCATGAGATCTATAGGAAATGAGTGATCGTTTAAGGTAAGCGTACAACCTATGAATACATCGTTAGCGCTTTCTTTCTCACTGTTAGCCATCTCGACGGTAAACATTTCGGTTAGGGGTCGGGGATTAGGTTTTAGATTATGTTTAAATGCATGACTAACAAAACTCCTTTCAGCACCCGTATCGAAAAGAATACTAGCATATGAGTTGTCGAAAAGGAACGTACCCGAAAAAATAGTGGGATCAGCAACTGCTTCCTCCCGTCCCATGGTTAGAACCCTTCCAGTGTTATCGGCAGTTGACTTCTTGGGACAGTTCCTTTTAAAGTGCCCAACTTCTCCACAGTTGTAGCAGGCTTGACTAACACCTGCTCCCGATGATTGGTTGGCTGGTTGGGTAGGAGTTCTGCAGAATCGAACTGTGTGCCCTTTCTTACCACAATTAGTGCAAGACAATTCTCGGCAGGGACCAGGATGATGATGGTATTTACACTTGCCACACAGAGGGAGGTTACCAGCATATTTACTGGTAGGAGTTGAGGTTGTGGATCCCATGACAGAAATAGGAGCAACAGGGGTAGTAGTAGCAGCATGGACTGCTACTGTCTGCTGTTTCTTGGAAGATTCTTGAGAAGATTGACCCTTCTTCTTCTTCCAGAATTTTCTCTTTTCACCACTCCTTTGAGTCGGCTCAGAAGTGGTAGTGATTTCCTTAACATCGTAGTTGTGATCAATCCGAATCTGAGCTAAAGTCTTGGCACTATCATAGGTATCCGGACGAGCAGCCAAAACGTGACTCTTTGTTGGTTGAGATAACCCCCAAACGAACCTTTTGATCTTTTTGTTTTCAGGAGTGACTAGTCCCGGGCAAAGAAGTGCGAGATCATCAAATCGGGAAGTATATGCAGCAATGTCGGAACCTTTCATCTTCAGGTCCCAGAGCTCGTGCTCTAATTTCTGCATTTCACTATGGGGGCAGTACTCGGCAATGAGAAGTTTTTTCATGGCCTCCCAGCCCATGGCATTGGCTACGGGTAAGGTCAGAGATTTGACTCGGCCATTCCACCAAGTCAAGGCTGTATCAATGAAAGTACAGGCTGCGAACTTGACTTTATCGGACTCCGCACAAGCACAGATTTCAAAGATGGACTCTATTTTCTCGAACCATCAATATAAGGAAATGACACCTCCAGTGCCATTAAAGGATGTTGGTTTTGCGTTCATGAAATCCTTGTAGGAACCCCCTCTTTGGTGTCCCTGGCTACCATCCGGGTTTTGAGATTGAGGACCACCACTTGAACCACTAGGGTTCATTTGTGACATAGCTGCTACCATCGCAGCTGTCATCATCATCTGGAGCGATGCTAGATCGAACTGGGGAGGAGGTGGCGGCGAGGAAGGATTGTTGTTGTTCTTTGAACTGGGTCTCTTTCGGGGAGGCATCTTGATCTAATAAGATCAAGAAAGAGAGGATGGTAAGTCCTCTATATTGAATCGATAGATATGGCAGTTATATGATTCGAGTAAGCGATAAAGCAGGAAAAAGTTATCGAATAGATAATTTATCGCTAAGAATAATCACAGAAAGCCACTCGAATAAGGATTACTACAGAGGATCGGGATCGAGAAATACTCCCATAGTATTTCATGAATTGTTTATGACAATGATTCGATGTTTGGGATATTAGAGTAAGTTTTAGGCATGCCACATACCACAATCACTCCCAAGCACATGTTGGCCGTGTCTCGAATGAATATAGTTGGCCAGGCCATATTGACCCTAGACACGACTACATAACTGCTCAGGTTTAACCATAGTACACGACACCCAATTACTTATGTTCAGTTCTACTTGTGCTTACGGATGACGACGGTTCGGTATACTTGTATACTTTTGAAAATACTTGAAGATACTTTTAATCTAGAGCACTTAGGCCCTTTAGTGTTTATAGTTTTATACCATGTAAGGTTTGGTATACTTCATTCACTATAAAAAAGGGCTCTGATACCAATCTGTCACACCCCGAAAACCGAAGGCAGAAAACATTTCCGGGGTTGACTACCACATTGAGTATCAAATCCAATGCACATAGTAAGTAAAGTAAAGCAACCATACATTACATAATAAAGTTTTACAGTTGTTTCAAAAGTAAAGTTTGTATAGTCGTGATACATAGTATATATAGACAAAAGAAACGGATCTTCGTGTACACCGTCTTCAAGCAAAAAGGATCTTCGAGTACCTGTTCTAACGCTGACCTGAGAACACAAGCGATTTGAAAATCAGCATAAAGCTGGTGAGTTCATAAGCGGTTTTTGTTTGTGAAAATGTTTCGAGTTTCCTTTCTGTTTCTGAAATGTTATATGCACCAAGAAAATCCCGTATTTTCTTAATAGTTGGTTATCGTTTCACAAATGTAAAGTATAGTAAGTTTGTACGCTGAAAACATGTCTACTCATGTGAAAATGTATAGTTGGATATCTGACGTGTTAAACTGTTCTGATTACTTATTATGTGTTACCAGGAAAGTCCAATACTTTCCTTATTATATGTTACCAATTGTGAAAGATGTATTGTTATCCAATTGTTACTCTTTCTAGTTATGTAAGTGTTACCCAGGAAAGCCCCATGCTTTCCTGCATGTTGGTTTCTAATGTAAACAATGTTAAAGATGTAAAAGATGTAATCATGTTTATGTTCCATGTTTTCCCCAGGAAAGTCCCGTACTTTCCTGATTAATAGTTACTGTAAGTGAAAGATGTAAAAGATGTAAAAGATGTATAAGGTGGTTCATTATTACTATAAGTAAATCTCTGTTATCCTAATTGCGAGTTCCATAACCATACATTAGACTAAAACCTGTGGCAATAAGCAGTCCACATGTGGCAATAAGTCGTCCACATACTTATGACTTTCGTCACCCTTGAACCATTTCGGTTCGACTGTAGCTAGCAGCCAGGTGTGGGGTAGTCAGCCCCGTATAGATCTATACACTCAAGTCACGCTCTCTAAATACCAGAGATTCTGGTTATGGGTGTAGTCCTCCACTCGCGTATCTTAGTGGAGTGTTCTCCGAGGACGTGTCTCCAATCATACAGGATTAACAAATTTACTAGTAATAATATTATAGTCCTCCACTCGTGTATGTGTGTGGAGTGTTACCGAGGACAAAACAGTGTACAGGTATTATGTTCAAATGTCTAATGTCATGCTTTTAACTGATAAATCGTGGAAAACCATTTGTGAAATATGTATAAAACATAGCAGTTTAAAGACCTATTTCACAAATATATGTTACGTTTTCTGCATATTCAAATGGTTATCAATTGTGGTAATCAGTTATAAAAGCATATGAAATATGAATCACACTTTTGAAAAACATGTTTTGAGTACAAGAATTCCCTTGTACTTTGCTTGTGTTCCCCCCTGAAAACAGTGAAAACAGTGAAAAAGGGTAGGGGTATGAACTCACCGGACTCGGAAACGTGTCGGTTTTGAATACTAGATGTTGGTTTGGGGTTTGATTACTCGCGATGTCCCTATGTAAAAAGATATAATGTCCATATATATACAATTAGAGATACATTCACTAATCATATGGAACATTACACTCCAATGAGGTTAAACACCTCAAAACGAGCGTTTGGAGTGACCCGGGTGACATCTTCGGACGTGTAATGGCACTAGGGACTTGGTACTTGAGTTTACTCCCCAAGAGTAAAAATTTTAAGGAGTTTACAACTATTGATCACACACATACATGAGTTTACGGCCGTAAACTCATGTGGGTGTGGTTTTGATGGTTTAAGGGCTCAAATGGACATGGGGATTGCTAGAATGGATTATCTAAAATGCCTTGGAACACTTGAAATGAATTTACATCATTTAAAACATGAGTTTACAGCCACACTCTTAGAGTTTTCGGCCGTAAACTCACCCATGGCTAGGAATGGTTAATTTGAACTATATAGGACAATCACATGTGATTCTAACTAATTTTCTAAGCATTGTTATGAATTTAGGTTACCATTTTACAAACTTTTAGGAGTTTACGGCCTAGAGGCATGTTCTATGGCCGTAAACTCTCCTTATGCTCTTGAAAAATTAGTTTTTGATGTTTAAAACACTCACATGCAATTCTAGAAATCTTTCCAAGCTTTTAGGGTGGTTTAAGACATCATTAGCCACACTTATAGGAGTTTACGGCCTAGGAGGAGTTCTTTGGCCACAAACTCACTTATGTAAGGTATATGTTGTGTTTAAGGTCTCCAAATTATTTTTAGATGAATCTAGGATTTACCACAAGGCCATTGGTTGAGTTTGAAAGCATTTTGACATGTTTTAAGGCACTAAATCACCATTTAAGAGGAGTTTACGGCCTAAGAGTATGTCTTGGCCGTAAACTCACTTTTATTACCCAAAAAGTCATGTTTAAAGTGTTTAGATGCTAAAACCAATGTCCTACAAGTCATATCTAAGTCCCAACTATGATTTGGAAGGGTTAATTGGCTCAAAAACCCTTTGAATATGAGTTTACGGCCCAAGAATGTGTCTTGGCCGTACACTCACTTTTGTCCCTCAAAATCAATGTTTTACATGTTATAAGTCCTTTCCATTAAGCCATTAAGTCATATCTAATGTCCAACCATGCTAAGGAAGGGTTTTTAGGGCTTAAAAACCCCATTGATAGGAGTTTACGGCCCAAGCTAGTTCCTTGGCCGTAAACTCATGTTCTTGGTCCCAAAACACAAATTAAACACAAAATTGAAGGCTAGAGAGGTTGAATAACGAGTTAGGGGTGTTACCTCTTTGATTTCAAGCCTTAATTCTTTGTTTTGGACCTTGATTTTGGGTTGAGGAGAGAGGTTGAAAGTGTTTAATGGTAAATTGACCAAAGGCTTCAAATGGAGTCTTAAACACATTTATATAGTGTTTAAGTTTTGGACACGGTGGAATTCTACCCGATACCAGCGTTAGATGAGGTTTTTGGTCGTACCCGATTGAGTTACCATAACCCGATACGGTAATTTCTAGAAATATTCCGATCACTAAAGTTGGGTGTTAAAATGATTTCTAAATGTATTAAGACACCCATTAAGTCATTTTAAATGCATACCAGATAATGACTTAATTAAACGGAAGATCGGAAATCGAAATCGGAAACAACGATTGGTTGCACGAATTGTACTATGAAAGATTTACAATAAATGATACGGAAATTTTGGGTTGTTACAAAATAAACCCTTATACTTTATTAATATATACACATTAGTTCCTTTTCACCGGATTGTACAGGTTTTGCTGACGTGGAAGGGTTTATTTTACAAAAAAAAGAATCAGGTTTAAATGTGTATATTTCAAAAAGTATCTTACCCTATCAAGTCATTTTCCCTTTCTTTTATTTTCTTGAAATGAAATACCTAGGTGGAATCCATATATCCACAATGAGATTTTTCCAACTTTTATTCATCATGAAAAAGAGGGAGAACCCCGATCTCTGACGACTCCTTTGTGTGCTCCTTCATATCACTGGTAGCAAGGAGGAATGATGGCAAAAACAACAAGGTCGAAGGGGGAGGCAAGAGGAAGTAGGACATTAGTTGGCGGTGAGGAGTTGCTCTGGTAGCCCCTTCATCGGTTCTTTCTTCTTTTTCTGGCAACATGTCTCAAAGATAGAGGCAAAGAGAGACAGATCGGAGAAACACAATAGGTAAAGGGTGTTTGGTTGTTCTTGATCGACCGGAAGGAAGAGAGATGAGAAAGAGAAGGGTCGCCGCCCTTTTCTTGTTGCTGGAGGATCACCCACCTCTGGTGGAAGGTGCTTCCAGACAGAAAATGAAGAAGGAATGAGGATAGCATCAACAATGATTTTTTAGGGATGTTGTGGATGGTGTATCACGACTATAGAGGAATACATATGGGGGTTGTTGCCCCTTTGCTCACTGAAAAAAGTAACACACCTAAGGTGTGTTCTTGGAAGCAATCCAACACAGAAGAAAGAATGAGAGGGTCAAAATGATTGAATGCAACAAATATATGATTTTGTGAAGACTTTTGGTTTGATCTTTTGTATAATATGATATGTGAAAGATTGAAGAAGTATATGACAAAACCTGTAGAATCGGGTGACTAAGCTAATTAATTGCTATTTAGTGCCACTTGTGCTTCCACATCAGCAAAACCTGTAGAATCCGGTGAAAAGGACCTAATGTGTACATATTAATAAAGTGTAAGAGTTTATTTTACAAAAAAAAGAATAAGGACTAAATGTGTACAATTCAAAAAGTATTTTACCCTATCAAGTCATTTTCCCTAAAAGAAAATTTGTATATGACCGGTATACCGGGTATAGCCGGTCACAAGGATTGCATTGTTACAAAAAATCTCGTATAAGAGTTTATTTTACAAAAAAAAAGAAAAAAAGAATAAGGGCTATATGTGTACATTTCAAAAAAATATCTTACCATATCAAGTCATTTTCCCTTTTTGTGAAGGGTACCCCAAAGGAACTTTCTATACTTCATACAGTGCCTAATTATTGAAAGAGTAAATGTAAATTTATCAAGATTGACCACTTTCTCCTCCATTTCATTATAAATCACATTACCATCATCCACAGTTTCCACTTTACAAAACCATCTATCACAAGGTTGTAAATGCATTCTTTAGAGGCAACAAACTCCTACTGTAGCTCAAAGGAGCTGAACACAAAATGCTTATAAAAGGAAGCAAATAAGTTGAGCGGAAATTTAAAACCAAAAAAATACCAGGTAACAACAACAGGGAATCTGAAATCTTGGAATCCATAAGCGTATAATGAAAATAACAAGAAGATGTGGAAGGAAACCTAGAGAGGCATCAATCTTTTCCTTAACGCTAGCCCAATTTCTTCATTTCCATTAGCTGAACCATTTGTGAGAGGCTAAAAAAACTAACACCACATTTTCCTTATTCTTATCCTTCGAAAAAAGAAAATTATTATAGAATGAAAGCAGAAAAATTACTCGTAATTTCTCTATGGATGAACAAAACAAACATTGTAAATCTGAAAAATAATCAACATGATGATGAAAGATTGACACACATAGCCAAATCTAGCTATCAGAGAGATAAGGACAAATCACTGATATATTCTTTAGCAACATCTACATACTAACTTTGAAAAGATAATTTCTGATATTAACCTCTTTTTAGCAACCCACGTTTTGTGAAAACCCTAAAATATAAATCCATCAATAAATTAGAAAATTATAAATTAAAAAGGCAAATAGAGAGTAGCATCCTTGGGTTTGATGTATTTAACTTGTGTAGCACTGGTTGATGGATCGTGGATCCGATAAAGACGGTTGTTTCATGATATATGAGAGAAACATAGAACCTACCACAAGAAACCAAAGTTTTTGTTCTGGAAAAAAAATGTAAGATCCAATAAGAATTTTAGAACATAACCAACAGAATGCAGTGATGGTGATTCGCAATGGTGAGGATAAGCAGTTGTGACATCCTCAAAATCAAGGCCAGAAAAGACTGGTTTTGTTTATACTTTATTTCAAAATCGGAGTAATCTTTTAATAAAAGAGTTGCGGAATTTGTCCCAAAACAATATTATGATAAAGATTTATCAAAATCATTTCCTTAGAAATGTATTTCATTAAAAGACTCGGGATGTCATGTTCGATACAGTATATAAGTATAAACAATACATTATAAGCCTTACTACATTATTTCATATCTATAGGCCTATAACCGTAATCCCTCGTCAAAAACATCACATCTATGTTCATGCGCCATTACCTGTAATACAAGAAACTGAGTGGGTCAGGTTTGGGAGCCTGGTGAGCACATAGGGTTTTCAACCCACAATAAATAACTTTATTAACTTTATTAAACCAAACAAACCCGATTACCCATTCCCGGTATCCTCACTTTACGTCCCTAAAACATCTAACACAAGGGACCTAGTCTAAGGACTTTCATTGGGATGAACACTACTGCTAAGGGGATTCCTCATAAATAAATGTCCTTAAGGCAACCATGTGGGGGATGGAGTACATCTGGTGAGCAAACAGTTCAAATAAACACATACAGGTTGCGAGCATGCTAGTGTTCCACTGGACTGTCTAGAATAGTCCGTGATCGTCATCTATACTCCGCTAGATGACTAGATCATCAATGACATCTATAACGAGGCCTCTCATTATTTCATTTTATCACACATCAACTAATACATCTACCCATGTTTTACCCCAACATTTTCGTAGATATAAAATACATATACAGTTTAAATCGTTGAAAACATGTATAAAAATGTTCATCCACCATAAATAGCAAGTATTAAGGTAATATGCACACATAGAACGTAATTTATATAAAATAATTCATATCTATGTGTAAGCTGAAAGTAACTATGCACTCACTTGTAAGGTGGTGACTCAGCACTTGGACAGCACTTCGATACTCTCAAAACTATTTTCCTTCGATAAAACCTAGTACCAATACCACTAGGGTTTAGTCTAATGATAAGTGCGACAAATTAATTAGTGTTACTATTATTATTATTATATAAGCGTTAATAACACTCAATATAACTCATAATAATAGCACATATAATTATTTTAAGTACCTAATAACATTCCTATAATTATTTGAAAGCTATATTAAAAATTGCGTAAGCGTGGCACACTTACAGCGAATTTTATCGAAAACCAGAACTTAATTGGAGAAGCGTTTCGAAACCGAAAGGCTCTTTTTCTTGGGACTCCGGGAGCCTCGGGGCTTCCCTTGGGAGCTAAGGGGTGTACCTAGGGTTTAGGGGTGGTTTGGAGCCTTAGAGAGATAAATATTTTAGAGAGAGAATGAGAAACGGTGTGAAAATGAAGGCTGCCCCCGCAGCTATTTATAGGCGCGAAGCCTCTCGGATTACGCTGGGTGTACCGAGGGTACGCTGGGCGTACTCTCGGATAGGGTTATAGGTGGATCCAGCTGGCTCGCACTTGGTCTCGGACGGATAAGGGCGAGGTTCGTGGGGCGTTCCGGATCACGTACGCGAGGCATAGGGCGAAGGCGAGGTGACGTGGCGTTGAACAGAAGGGTGCTCTGCGATTGGTGATGGACGGCTGCGATGAGGCCACGTCATCCATTTCGCATTAAACTTCACAATTTGCAAACTCAACTTTAAAAATTCATAACTTTCACATACAAGCTCCATTTTTGACATTCTTTATATCCACGCGAAGCTGGGAATGTGGTCTACAACTTTCATTTAGACTCCGTCGACTAATTTTGACTCGATTTTAAATTTTATATTACTAACAGGCCCGATTTCGCCCATCTTTTTCTCGTTACGCTACTTTTAACGAGATCTTCGATTCTCGTTTAGGTCGCATCGGCTAAAAACTGTTTGATCTAATATTCGAATTTTGGGTTGTACACTGCTAATCCGAAACTTCGAAAAATCATAAATTCTTCATACGAAGTCAAATTTGGGCGTTCTTTATATCGATGTTCTTAGTTTAATGTATTCTACGACTTTCGTTTAGATCACTGACACTAAATCTCGCTCTATCGTAAATTCACTATTTACGCTTCCCGGTATCGTGCCGGTTCTGTCGCGAAACTTCGACGGGTCATAACTTCTTTGTTATAACTCGGATTTCGGCATTCTTAATATCCCCGAAATCCATTTTTTGACCACTACAACTTTATATAAAGATATAGGGCTTATCCCACTGTAACACCCAAAGTCTGGAAGGCCAAAAAAGGAAAGAAAACCCTAATTTTAATGGGCAACTCAACAAGTCCGAGCGGGATCCGGGTCAAGGAGTAAGTGACCGACTCGGCGAGTCGGCCAAGGGGACTCGGCGAGTCTGGTCTGTGCGAGGAAAACCCTAAATTTGGCACTTGGAGCCTATTTAAGCGCCTCATTCTCTTCCCTAGGGTTCCTTTACTGCCTCTCTAACCCAGAACACCAAACCCTAGCCACCATATCCATTGTTTGAGCCAATTGTTTCCTTGAAGAGTTCATTAAAGCTTGGAGAAGGAAGAAGGATCTTGGAGGTGCAAGAAGGGGCTTTAGATATGGAATTGGGAAGATATTTTTGAGCATTTGGAGGTAATCAACTAGTTCTTGGACTCTTTTGCACCTAGATCTATGTGTGAGTTTTGGGGGTTTTAGCCATGTTAAGCTACGCCTTTTGAGTTAGAAGCTAGATCTGAAGTTGCTACTTCGAATCTAAGCATATTATGGTCTTGAGAAGCATAAAGTATCTACCCTTGAGTTGATTATGGATCCTCTTTGCCTTAAACCCTAGTTTATGGTCTATTTTGCCTAGATCTCCTTCTCTACACGTAAAGTTTGCAACTTTACGTGAGGAATAGGCTTGGGAAGGGTAGATCTACAGTTTGGAGTCCATGCATGACTCAAAAGTCCTCTTCATGTAAGGAGATCTGAATGGACTCAACGAGTCCTTTGAGTGGACTCGGCGAGTAGCATGAAGATTAGAAGCAACTCGACGAGTGGGATGAACAGCTCATCGAGTCAGATGAAGATTGCCTTGTACTCGGCGAGTCTGCTCTTGGACTCGGCGAAACCCCAAACCCTTCGAGTTGAGACTCAAATCAGTGAGTCGAATGGAGACTCGGTGAGTTGCCCGGTCAGGACTCGGAAATCGGTAAACTCAGTGAGTCATGGACTGACTCGGCGAGTCAAGTCGCGAAAGGAAGGACTCTGAGCATATGAACTCGACGAGTCAGTAGGTTGACTCGGCGAGTAGGGTTGACTTGGGAGGTTGACCTTAACCAAGACTTTGACTTTGACTAGCATTGACTGGATTGACCTTCGGGGGTCAATTAGACTAAGTGTTGCATTGATATTGGTAGCTCAGAGAGCTAGTGGAGTAGGAGTTCAGAGAGTTGCCGCGCAGCATCTAGAGGGGTTATCAGCAAGTTCATCAAGAGCAGGTGAGTTTCCCTTTGTGTGAATGGGTCTAAGGCCACTATACCAGCCCATGTAAATACAAGTAGGAAGACCCGGGGGTTAGCCATAGGCATAGTATACTAGTATGATATTCAGGACAAGGTCCAATGATAGTGGGCGGGTTCCCAAGGAATGGTTTCTATGTTAGTTTATATTTGTTGTCTGTGTGATACATGTATGTGCCTGGTAGGGAGGTAAGTGTGGGCGAGGTCACGTATCTCACCAATAGCAGAGTGTGGATGGTGTTCCACATCTCATTAGCAGCAGAACAGGGGCGAGGCCTAAGTTAGGGAAAGAGTGAGTGTGGTCTGGGCCCATATCTCACTATCAGTAAGGGTGTGGACTGGGTTCCATGACTCATCAGTAGCATGACAAGGGCGAGGCCCAGGATAGGCGAGGCCTTAGGACAGGATCAGTTGTATATGTTTAGTTTATGTGTTGTGATATGTTTATGTGTTATTATTTGTTAGTGGACGAGGCCCTGTGACAGACGAGGCCAAATTGAAACAGATATGTATCCAAGCGGGGCTCGAAGCCAAGCGGGGCCTGGAGCGGTGGCGCCGTTGTAGCGGGCGAGGCCCGAGGCAGAGGGCGAGGTCCCAAGATAGCAGGCGTAGCCCAGTATGTGCAATATGTGGTTATGCATGGTATGTGGTAGGGTAAGGAAGTCACTAAGCTTCGTGCTTACGGTTTTCAGTTTTGGTTTCAGGTACTTCCGGTAGCGGAGGGAAGAGCTCGGGGTGATCGCGTGGCACACACCATAGATTAGACAGCCTGGGAATGTTTACTCTGATAATGAACATGTGTTTTGTAAATTAATACTCTGATTATGTTTTGGAATGATGACTTTGCTTTAAGTAGTGTTTTATTAAAAGTAATTTTTAGTCTTGAATTTTGGGTTGTTACACTCACACTTTAATTTTGATGCTTATTTTTATTCTTTATTAATTATACATTTATAACTAAATAATAAGCACATAAATACACATAATTCACATAATACTCAAATATTTCGTCTTTATTACTTCAAAAACAGTTACAATAGTTGACCTAGACTATTACATTGACAAATATGCTTAGCCCTGAAACCCGGGCGTTACAATTCTCTCCCCCTTAGGATGATTCCGTCCCGGAATCATGCATCAGCAAACAGATGTGGATAGCGACTTATCATGTCATCCTCTGTTTCCCAAGTGAGATTCGCCCCATTCAAATGTTTCCATCGCACTAGCACTAAGTTGACCATCTTGCATCGTAAGTTTTTCGTCTTACGGTCAACAATTGCCTCGGGCTCTTCGATTAGCTTCTTATTCTCATCCATCCTTAATTCTGAGATTGGAATTAAGTCGGAAACATCTCCCATGAATTTCCTCAAATAACACACATGGAAGGTGTTATGAATACCATTGAGTTCTTCGGGTAATTCGATATTGTAAGCTTGGTTCCCAATCTTTTGAAGAACTTTGAACGGTCCAATAAACCTTGGACTCAATTTTCCTCATTTCCTAAATCGTATAAGTCCCTTCCACAGTGAGACTTTTAGCAAAACAGAATCCCCAACTTCGAAGGTTACCGGTCGTCTTTTCTTGTCAGCATAACTCTTCTGACGATCTTGGGCTGCTAACATCCTTTCCCTAATCACTTTCAACTTCTCAGTAGTCTCATGGACTATCTCGGGGCCCATAAACTACTTCTCTCCGGCTTCAAGCCAACAAGACGGCGTACGACACTTCTGTCCATACAAAGCTTGATAAGGTGCCATCTTGATGCTCGAGTGGAAACTATTGTTGTAGGAAAATTCTACCATAGGTTAGTGCTCGTCCCAATTGCCTTGGAATTTGAGGGTATATGCTCTCAGCATATCTTCCAGTGTTTGAATCGTTCTTTCTCTCTGACCATCGGTTTGCGGGTGGTAAGCAGTACTCAAACAGAACTTTGTACCCAACTCCTATTGTAGACTCCTCCAAAACCTCGATGTGAAACGAGTATCACGATCTGATACAATCGTAAGAGGAACACCGTGAAGTATTACTATCTTTTTCACATAAGCATTCACGAGCTTATCCATAGACCACTTCTCGTTGGCCGCTATGAAGTGTGCACTCTTAGTGAACCGATCTACGACTACCAAAATCATGTCGTGACCGTTCCTCGTCCTGGGCAGTTTAGTCACAAAATCCATGGTGATATCCTCCCATTTACCCATGGGTACGGGTAAAGGGTCTAAACTCCCACACGGTTTCTGATGTAGTGCCTTAACTCTCGCACAAGTCACACATTCGACCACATACTTCGCAACATCGAGCTTCATCGTTGGCCACCAGTAATAGAGTTTTAAGTCCCTATATATTTTGGTGCTACCGGGATGAATCGAGTACATGGTCTTGTGTGCTTCTTCCATCAGAAGGTCTCTTATTCCTCCCATCTTAGGTACCCAAATCCGATCTTGGAATACCTTCAGTCCTCGACTGTTTGTACCAAATACTAACGTTTTGCCCAAACGTTCTTCCTTTCGGTCATTCTTCTCTAAAGCTTCTTCTTGGGCTTTCTTGATACTTTCCACAATCATCGAGACGACTTCAATTCTCAACGCTCTTTGCCTTTTCCTTTCAAGATTGACTTTCTGACTGAGAGCATCAGCAACAAAATTTGCTTTACCTGGGTGGTAAAGTATCTCATAGTCATAGTCCTTGAGTAGTTCTAGCCAGCGTTGTTGCCTCATGTTCAACTCCTTCTGATTAAAGAGATACTGGAGACTCTTATGATCAGTGAACAACTTGCACTTCGTTCCGTAGAGAGAATGCCTCCATATCTTTAGAGCAAAAACTACCGCTGCCAACTCCAAATCGTGAGTGGGGTAGTTCTTTTCGTGCTCTTTCAATTGTCGAGATGCGTATGCTATCTCCTTTTCTTGTTGGGTCAGAACACAACCCAACCCGACTCCAGAAGCGTCACTATAAACCACGAAATCTTCGACTCCATCTGGTAGAGAAAGTATCGTTGCTTCACATAACTTCTTCTTTAGCTTCTCGAATGCCTCATCGTGCTTGTCACTCCACGTATATGTAGCCCCTTTGTGAGTCAAAGCTGTCAATGGAGCAACTATCGAAGAAAAGCCTTGGATAAATCGTTGGTAATATCCGGCTAATCCTAGAAAGCTTCGAATCTCCGTGGGACTCTTTGGACGTTACCACTTCATTACAACCTCGATTTTTGCGGGGTCAACCATTATCCCTTCTTGGTTAACCACGTGACCCAAGAACTGGACCTCTCGTATCTAAAAGTTGCATTTAGAGAACTTAGCATAAAGCTTCTCCTTTTTCAATACTTCCAACACTTCTCGTAGATGCTTGCCATGCTCCTCCTGGCTTTTCAAGTAGATGAGAATGTTGTCGATGAAGACTATCACAGATTTATTGTGGAATGGCTTACAAACCCTATTCATCAAATCCATGTATGCGGCTGGAACATTGGTTAGTCCAAACGACATAACCAATAACGCGTAGTGTCCATATCTCGTTCTAAATGTAGTCTTCTCAATGTCCTGATCTCTCACTTTCAGCTAATGATATCCTAACTTAAGATCGATTTTTGAGAAGTAGCTCGAACCTTGCAGCTGATCGAATAGGTCATCAATTCTCGGCAATGGATACTTGTTCTTCACCATTTCCTTGTTCAGCTCTCGGTAGTCTATACACATTCTCATGCTTCCGCCCTTCTTCTTTACGAATAACACCGAAGCTCCTCAGGGTGATGAACTGGGTCGAATGAAACCATTGTCAAACAGCTCCTGAAGTTGCATCATAAGCTCCTTCGTCTCCGTCGGTGCTAATGGGTAAGGTGCCTTTGCTATCGGTGTTATACCTGGTAACAAATCTATACGAAACTCCACTTGCATATCAGGTGGTAATCCAGGAAGATCTTCGCGAAAGACTTCTGGATAATCACACACAACCGGTATATTCTGCACCTCTTTCTTCTCCTTCTTAGCATCGATTACGAATGCCAAGTATGATGCACATCCCTTGGAAAAAAAATTCCTGGCTTTCATCAGGGAGATGATTCCAGAATTCACTCTGCGTTTGTCCCCATACACCATAAATGATTCCTTTCCGAGTGGGTTTTGTTGGGTTTTGAGCATTCTAACACTCCTAAGTGTACATGCAACCCTAAACACCTTGGATCTATGTTTTCTCTATTATACATGCAAATAAGATCTTTCCAAGGCTTTAATCCTAACTAGCATATTATGAAGTTCTTCTACTACAAAGTACTAGTTAGATAACATACCTTTTAATGTAGCTTGATGTCTTCAAGATTTAAGAGCTTAGCCCCAATAGTGTGGAAGCCTCAAGTGGAATCACAAATCACCAAAACACCTGGGAATACTTTAGAGAATATGAATACTTGGTTCTCTCTAGTGAAATCGGCTAGCCCTTCATAGTGTACCCACACTAGTGCCAATTTCACCAACCAAGGACATCTTTATATAGTATGGAGACTAGGGTTAAACCCGTGACCTTTCATTTCATATGATTCATGGGTTAAACACTCTATGGACTATCCATGAAAGCTTAACCCAACCTAAATGAACTTGGCCCATTCCATATATATAAGAGTCCATATTTAATTAGTTCATTTTGATCACTTAATTAATTCTAAATTAATTCTTGATCAATACTAATTAAATAATATGATTCCATATTAATGTATTAGAACTTATAATATATTAATATTAATCATAAATATACTATTCTCAAAAGATTATCCATATAAATTGTGTCGGTGAAGTGCAACCCAAATGGACCATGCCAGGTCGGCTCAAGTACATACCAAATATAGTTATGGACTTAGACATTAATCCAACAGTCTCCCACTTGGATAAGTCCAAAACTATTATTCAGTACGACTTCAAAACCTAACTGGCAATCGTAGCTCTTAAAGCCACTATCGAACTCTGATCTTGTCAACAAACTTGTCCATTAGATAAGAGATCATATATTCCTCCATTCTAGATATCATATGGACTGGATTATAATCATTATCTCTATCCATTTGTTGTTTCCCGATTTCCGATTTATGAGAACTTACTAATTGAACAAATCAAATCAGTCCTGGCCCGGCCGAGCACTTCCATTTGTCATCATCAAATCATCAAGGGGCCCACAGATATCGCTTTTATCTCGAAGGAAAAAGGAATGGATAAACTTCACCTCATATGGCTTGTTCTACTACTTGTTGAATCATACACAAAGGCACGTTTTATAACACCGAGTTACCGAATGCGTTTTCGTGCAATCAATGTACAACCAGCTCATAGTAACAACTCATATCTCTAGGTTTGAAGAATATAAGATATTATCGTCTCATGATCACTCGTGCTGAATTCATGAAGTGATTCCAAGGAGCGCGGGTTGAATCCAATACTCAGAACTGATGAGCACTCATGAGTGTTGTAGCCCTTTGTCCAACACCTTAGACCTCTACAAGCTAACCCATGACAGTCTTAATTAATATCTACTTCCAATATATGACCGACTGTGGATGGTTTGAATAACCTAGTCTATTCTGGAAGTCAAAACATGCAAAATGAAACACAATAATAACCTAGTCTATTCTGGAAGTCAAAACATGCAAAATGAAACACAATAATAATAGAATCCAATATGGTCTCAGAACTTATGAATATAAATAAAACACCTTTTATTTATCACCATATGATTACACATTATTCATTGTATACTCTTTCAGCTATCAACTTTATTCTTGAATTTAAAACAATAGTTATCCCATGCTCCAAGCATGTACACTATGTTTTCTAAACACTAGTCATGCCATACACCAAGTATGCATACTATGTTTGTCTATGATCTTTACTTTGTGAAATAGATTAACTGAACATAACTCCAATGATCATTTTTCAGAATCCCAAATCCTTACTGCAAATACAAGAATTCCAAAATCATGCCATTTACTGAAATCTGTTAGATTCTAAACTTATATGCATTGATCTCCTTGTAATGATTATGCACAAATTCACAATGAGTTGGCACCAATCATTACAGAGTATTCCAAAGGAGATCAGCTCCTTGGAAACATCCTTCTTGCATTAAGTTTCCTAATCTCACACAGATTGAATAATTTCTAACTTTGAAACATTTCCAGATTCATTTTGACTATCACTTCTGAACAAGAGTTGCCTCCTTACAGATTATGTCAACATGGTCCTTCTAGAATTGATACTATACTTCCAACTGTCCTTGAGCACCCAATCTTTGGTAAACCTTAGATCGTCCTTGACAATTGTTTAATCCTTTTAGTCATATCCAATTCTAGACCTTTTCACTTCTTAATGCCCCAGGCATTTGGAAAATTTTAGAATGGATGAGTATAGCACATGTAATTGATCCTATATTCGAAGCATATGGGACACGATTCAAGATGTCTCACATAAAGACTACACCAGTCTTTTGCTATACTATTTCCATTTCAATTTGCCAAGTTCTCATAATTCAGATTATGAAAAGGGATTCCGTAATCATAATCGAATTTTAGAACGAAAATAATGGACCCATATACATAATTTCCTTATGTTGAGCCATTCCAACATGAAATTCATATATATCCTTGACTAAATGATTAAAACCTCACGATCTAAGCTTATAGATTTGAGATGAAGTATAATTTCCTCTCACTTAATTATAGCAAAACAACTCTTTCCTAATTGAAACTTTGTTTTCTATAATTAACATTGCTAACTTGCAATCTTTATCATAATTATCATGCTCCCACTAACATGATGATTATGAGAATAACACTTATGCTCCCACTAGCTTTGACATGTACTCAGAAATCAGCTGACTTTCTTACCAAAGATTAGATTTCTGATACTAGATTGTTTTGATAAAACTTTATCAAAATCATACACCTTGCATTAGATAACACACTTATGTGTCTGAACAATTTTAAGAACTATGAAAAGGGATGTCGTAATCGTAGTCTCAATTGTTTAGACCTTTGCCACTTCTTACAAGTCTAGGTTAGTGTGCCGGTAAACCACATACGCTCCACTAACGACTTTGAGAATGCAAATATAACAATTGCTATCTAGCTAAAATCTACTTGGTGAAAGAGTTTCCTCACCATCATTTTCATGAATCGGAGAGAAACCTTATAACACTTAGATTTACTGGTGTATGTGTTCTTATCCATGTGAATTGTCAAAACCATAGTCACAAGACAAGGATAATGACAAATCCAAACTCATATGGATTGAACTCAATCTTGATTTCTTGCCACCTGGCAGCTCAAGGGCCTACCATTGCTTCCAAGTTGTTGCACAACCAGTTGAGAACTCTAAGAACTCATATGCAAAGCCAACTTTAACTGGAATGGACACAGAATATGTCAACATGATAGGTTATAAACCTCAAGTCGTGGGCTAGTGAAGAACTTCAGGTTTTATTCTTGATTAGTTCTTGAGACTTTCAAGACCTTTAAGACTCCCACTGTCCTCTTGACCTATAAGACTCCCTTGTCAAACATCCAAGAGATAGTGCAGATTCTAATCAAGACAAACACTTCACACAATTGGCCTTAGTTGGTCTTTGTTTTATCCAAAACATCACAACTTACCAATTTCAAATGTACAAGAGTCGGAAACTTTTACTCTTACATTTGACAAGTGTTTTAAACGTTCTTTAAGACATGTCACTCAAATTACAATCTTGGAGTATGACTCTAAGAATTATATTGGAACGAAGTATGACTCATCTTCTTGACTTAACCATTTCAACAATTCAAGATTCCTCTTCTTAGTCATAAGAATGCACTAAGATTCCCTTAGAGAAATAATTATTCTATGGATTCTTAATCATTAAGATGATCACAAAACTGATACTAAAGTACTCTCCCATCTTTTCAGATTTGAGAAACTTTTATCTTTCTGCCTAAGTTGATTTTTCTTATTCGCTCTGCCTTACATTGGAACCTTTTCCAATGTCTCATAGTTACATTTAAGCTTGTAAGTATAACCATATTTACTGAGCTTTAGTAAACTATGACGAATAATCTTATCAATCTTTTGTGGTGGACTTAATCAGTGCACAAGAATGTGTACTCGATCCCTTAGTCCATTACTTGACTCACACATCCATGTGAACAAGTTATTATTCTTAATTTTCCAATACTTGAAAGTTCGCATTCATCATGCTATACAACTTGCATGATTCCAAGTTCCGGTCCAATTGAAACTTGGGTGATGAGAATCTTTCCTTATTTGGTAAATTTAGACATTACCACAAATGAAAGAATCAATTTCATATTTCCACTCTTGCTATTAATGGAATCATATAAGCAACAATGTTTCCTCAAATGCCATTATAAGGATATTTTAAAATAAATAAAATAAAAATTTTCCATTTATTTTAAAACTTTGCGGAAAAACTTATCCTTACAATCCATATGAAAACTTGTTGTTATCTATTCCTAAACAATATCTCATAACTCCTAAGAAGTAGCTCAAGAATCCAATCTTCAAACTATGCGATAGAAATCCATCTACGTGATCAGATTCAGCATATTCTTTCTTTAAGTTTCTTCACTTTTGTTTGATTCTTAAAACATCACCATGTGACCCAGTCACATCATGTATCAAGAATCTCATAACAGAAACATAGCAGAGTTAGATAGCGGAATTTACCTGAACTAGAGTCAAACTTATTGACTTTAACATCCTTAGGTATGTTTGGCAGCTTTGCAACAAATGCCCCTTTCTTTGGCAATATAAACATTTGGACCGTTTGATAATGGTACACAGGACTTATCTCAGACTTGGCCTTTCTCTTTACCATTTGGTCAACCGAGTTGACTATGGCCGACCCCTTTCCACTGGGAAGAGAGAGCTTTACTAGATATCCAATGTCATCATTGTCAATGTCCATAAAGTTTTTTTTTGGAAGTTGATCATAGCAAATTGATATGATCATTAAGAGTCTTGTTATAATCTGTTTCATAGGTGTTCCAAAAGAACTCACTATGGGACTTCGAAAGTAGTTGACCACCAACTTTCTCAAGACTTTGACACCTAACTCTCCCGGCTTGTCAATGTGTGACTACATCTCCAAAAAGTGATCATACCTAGACCTTGCCTTTCCAGTAGGGCTTGAGTGACCTTGAACTTGTGGGTTGGGGAGAATAATTTGAGGAGGTTAAAGAAGTATGATTTCCAAAGGACAACATCTTCATTTAGGAAACCTTGTTTCAAGAGATTTGGGAAGATCACAGATGTCTAAACTAGACATCTTTTGGGAGATATTCAAGATAGTTGATCTTAAGTCCTTAATATGACACCCAATATGAAATATTAAGGCTAGGACCCAACAAACTATTTTATAACTTAGAAGAGGGATGTCGTAATCCAAGCTATAAAATATTTGAAGGTAGGTGAATGACAATTCACCAGTTTCCACCAAGATAAACAAAATGAATCATTAGGTTTTAATTAGATTTGAAACTCCTAGATCTTTGAGATTCATTGAACTATTCAATGGCATGTTTCAATCTCGAGTGTGCCCTTCAGGTTTTGTGACTGGGATGCTGAGGATCAAAAAACAAGGTGTGAAGTAACCATGCAAATTACTTGGTACCCTTAAGTGTTTACCCCTCAATCTATGTGTCGGTTAACCACACACGCTCCATCGATACTATGATAAACATTAGGTTACCCTTTGCCTACCTTGTTAAACACGAGTTAGTGTGCCAGTTAACCACACATGCTCCACTAACCGACTTAAACAAAGTGCAAAGTGTAATTTCATGGATTAGCACCTTATTCACATTTTCCTAAGTAACTAAGATTGGGTATTATTAAGAGTTTAGTTACTTAGTATATATCATTAATACTTTTAATGAAGGGAGAATTATAGTCCTGTAAAACCCGTTCGGCTAACGACCCTCCACCGGTCAAGGAAGTGGTGGGTGAGAGTGGACACCCATTAAACTAGCATTTTATAGGCAGTAACCTTATACCCCCCCCCCCCTTATAGACAGGCTTCGTGAAAGAGGCCTACTAACGGTAAGACTGACTTTACTCTTATACATATATATATATAAATATTATTAACTTATAATATTATAAAGTATAAGGGTTGAATTTTAACTTTTAAAATTCTAAGGGCTAACTTGGAATTAAAGTATTCATAAGTGAAAAATTTTCAAATTCCAAAACTTGAGGGAAAGTTTTGAAACTATTCAAAACTAATTAATTCCATAACTTATGTGTTTAAAGTAGTTTTAATCCAAAAACTCTTCAAGTTCCATAGCTTGGGGACATGTTATGGAAGACTTTAAACTCATAAAAGAATTAACTTTTCTTTATTTTATAACTTATGGAATTATCAAGGTTACACACTTTATTCTTTAATGAAGTGACTCTTGAACCTCCATAACTTGAGGACAAGTTATGGAGTCATAAATACAATTAATGATGACAAGACTCTTCATTTTTTGTAACCATTGCCAACTTTTATGAGTTTTATGAATCTTTAATGTGACTCTTCATGTAACTTGAGAACAAGTTACACAAACACATTTTATACTCAACTCTTAGATTAAAATGGATTGAAAACAACTATTTCAATTAACTTTTCTATTAATCTAAGCAACTCATAAGAATAAGATAATTCAAATCAAAATTTTTCATGTAATTAGTCTAAACTTTAAACTAATACAAAACATGAATCTATTGACAATTATTTTTGAAATTGGATTAGCATGAACATTACCACATCAAAATCAATTTTATAAGTCCAAAAACATCTTAGGGTAATGTTCCTAGTCCAATTCCAACCAAAAAAGTCGAAGTTATGCTATTTGGGGGTCCAACTCGTCGAGTGCATGAACCAACTCGGTGAGTTGGATCGATTTGATCACTATTTAGGCATGGACTTGCCGAGTCTCCTGATGGACTCGTCGAGTTTGATGATCAGACAGCAAACACCTTCGATTTTTTAAGCAGTTATGCAAGTATAACAAGAAAATAAGCCTAGTATCTGATACCACTATTGGGTTTTGAGCATTCTAACACTCCTAAGTGTACATGCAACCCTAAATACCTTGGATCTATGTTTTCTCTATTATACATGCAAACTAGATATTTCCAAGGCTTTAATCCTAACTAGCATATTATGAAGTTCTTATAGTACAAAGTACTAGTTAGATAACATACCTTTATATGTAGCTTGATGTCTTCAAGCTTTAAGAGCTTAGCCCCAATAGTGTGGAAGCCTCAAGTGGAATCACAAATCACCAAAACACCTTGGAAGACTTTAGAGAATATGAATACTTGGTTCTCTCTAGTGAAATCGGCTAGCCCTTCACAGTGTACCCACACTAGTGCCAATTTCACCAACCAATGACATCTTTATATAGTATGGAGACTAGGGTTAAACCCATGACCTTTCATTTCATATGATCCATGGGTTAAACACTCTATGGACTATCCATGAAAGCTTAACCCAACCTAAATGAAATTGGCACATTCCATATATATAAGAGTCCATATTTAATTAGTTCATTTTGATCACTTAATTAATTCTAAATTAATTCTTGATCAATACTAATTAAATAATATGATTCCATATTAATATATTAGAACTTATAATATATTAATATTAATCATAAATATACTATTCTCAAAAGATTATCCATATAAATTGTGTCGGTGAAGTGCAACCCAAATGGACCATGCCGGGTCGGGTCAAGTACATACCAAATATAGTTATGGACTTAAACATTAATCCAACAGGGTTTACCCTTACTATCTTCTTTCAGCATTGAATCTCAGCATCGTTGGCGCTAAGCCAATCCATACCCAAAACGATGTCAAAACCGTTTAACTCTATGGGTAATAGCTCCTATAATCAGGGCATTATCAAGTTTTTCTATAGGTAATGCTACTTTTATACCAAATTTACACGACACAAAGGAGTAGTTGGCTCCGGAATCAAATAGTATATTGGCAGGCATACCATTTACAACAAAGGTACCTGAAGCAACGTTTGCTGCCTCCTTTGTAGCCTCGAGCGTCATCTGGAAGGCTCTCACCTTCGGCTTCGGTGGTATGTTGGGCCTTCCCGCATCTTTCTTCTTTGGGCAATCCTTAGCAATATGCCCTTCTTCACGGCACTCTTAGCACACCCTCTTGTTGGTGGTGCACTCATTGGCATAGTCCCCTGTTTTCCCACACTTGTAGCAGGTTACTTCCTCGTTACATTTTCCCGAGTGCTTCTTCTTGCACTTCTCGCACCATTTAAATTTATTTCCTCCCCGGAACTTCTTTGAACCGAACTTGCTCTTCTTTTTGTTGGTTTTAGTAGACCCTTCAAATTTCCTCTTCTCGCCAACCTCGACTTTGTTGGCAGCTCTTCCCTTAATCATATCCTCCACAGACTTGGTAGCCCAGATAGCTGCCTCCAGAGTAGGTTCCTGACGCACTGGCACTGCATACTCCCATGGGAGTCTCTTTGCGTACTTATCGATTTTCGTCAGCTCATCCGAAACAAGATGCAAGGCAAACTCCATCTTTTCTATGAAGTTGTTCGTGTATTCATCGATTGACATGCTTCCCTTCTTCAGGGTTAGAAACTGGTTCTCTAACTCGACCAGGTTTTGAGCTGAGCGGTACTTTCGTTTGAATTACACCAAAAATGTTGCCCATGTCAGCTGCAAGGGCTTGTTGGGGCTTAAAGTCTTCCCTAAGGTATTCCACCAACGTACAACACCTCCTCGAAACTGATGCACTGCAAACGTGGTCTGTAGTTTTCCTCTGCAACCACACGTCATGAAAGCTAACTCCATCTCCGAGATCCAATCCATGACCCCGATCGGATCTTCCTTTCCCGTGAAAGTTGATGGTTTGCAAGTCAAAAAATCCTTGTACTTGCATCCATTCCTCTCAACTTCGTCACCTTGGTTGTTTTGTTGAACTATTGGTGGGTTGGCTTGACCAACAGTCCCACTGTAGTTTCCCTCCTCAGTCTTCCCTTCATTCAACTCGGGTTGTTCGATCTGAATAGTCGCTTCCTCTTAATTTTGCTGAATGAAACGTCTGGTTTCCTCCATTTGACGATCCAACATCGCCTGGATCATCGCTTGCACACCGACCATCGTTATTGGCTCAGCAGCGGCTTCCACAACCGGTATTTGCTCAATCACTGGGGGTTGGTCTTTGTTCCTATTTGCATTCACGTTTCCGCTACGGGTCCTTGCCATCTTGATCTATACACCGAATAAGGTGAATTTAGATCTTTATTTAGGATAGACGTTTAAATCATCATTATGACTCCGAAACGTTTACATGGTAGTTCTAATATCGTAATCGTACGTTTAGAATCCTAAACACATAAGGTTTCCAGATCCGGTCGGCAACAGACCATAGATTTGAACAATTAACAGCATATCAGGCACAAAGCATTTAGCACATAAAAGCATTTTAGGCATAATACCTAAAATAAGCTAGACCTCACACCTCACAATCATCGCTTAGAATTCTAAGTTTAAGTCTAGAAATCCTACAAATTCCTAGTTCGCTTAAAATAATGCTCTGATACCAACTGTGACATCCCCAAAATCACGGCCAGAAAAGACCGGTTTTGTTTATACTTTATTTCAAAATCAGAGTAATCTTTTTAATAAAAGAGTTGCGGAATTTGTCCCAAAACAATATAATGATAAAGATTTATCAAAAGCATTTCCTTAGAAATGTATTTCATTAAAAGACTCGGGATGTCATGTTCGATACAGTACATAAGTATAAACAGTATAGTATAAGCCTTACTACATTATTTCATATCTACAGGCCTATAACCGTAATCCCTCGTCAAAAACATCACATCTATGCTCATGCGCCACTACCTGTAATACAAGAAACTAAGTGGGTCAGGCTTGGGAGCCTGGTGAGCAGATAGGGTTTTCAACCCACAATAAATAAGTTTATTAACTTTATCAAAACAAACAAATCCGATTACCCATTCCCGGTATCCTCACTTTACGTCCCTAAAACATCTAACACAAGGGACCTAGCTAAGGGCTTTCATCGGGATGAACACTACTGCTAAGGGGATTCCTCAGCAATAAATGTCCTTAAGGCAACCATGTGGGGGATGGAGTACATCTGGTGAGCACAAAGTTCAAATAAACACACAGTTAAAATAAACACCTACAGGTCGCGAGCCTGCTAGTGTTCCACTGGACTGTCTAGAATAGTCTGTGGTCATCATCTATATTCCGCTAGATGACTAGATCATCAATGACATCTATAATGAGGCCTCTCATTATTTCATTTTATCACACAACAACTAATACATCTACCCATGTTTTACCCCAACATTTTCGTAGATATAAAATACATATACAGTTTAAATCGTTGAAAACATGTATAAAAATGTTCATCCAGCATAGATATCCAGTATTCAGGTAATATGCACACATAGCATGTAATTTGTATAAAATACTTCATATCTATGTGTAAGCTGAAAGTAACTATGCACTCACTTGTAAGGTGGTGACTCAGCACTTGGACAATGCTTCGATACTCTCAAAATGATTTTCCTTCGATAAAACCTAGTACCAATACCACTAAGGTTTAGTCTAATGATAACTGCGACAAATTAATTAGTCTGACTATTATTATTATTATATAAGCATTGATAACACTCAATATAACTTGTAATAATAGACCATATAATTATTTTAAGGAGATAATAACATTCCTATAATTATTTGAAAGCTATCTTAAAAATTGCATAAGCGTAGCACACTTACAACGAATTTTATCGAAAACCGGAACTTAATTGGAGCAGCGTTTCGAAACCGAAAAGCTCTTTTTCTTGGAACTCCGGGAGCCTCGGGGCTTCCCTCGGGAGCTAAGGGGTTTACCTAGGGTTTAGGGGTGGTTTGGAGCCTTAGAGAGATAATTTTTTTAGAGAGAGAATGAGAAATGGTGTGAAAATGAAGGCTGCCCCCGCAGCTATTTATAGGCGCGAAGCCTCTCGGATTACGCTGGGCGTACCGAGGGTACGCTGGGCGTACTCTCGGATAGGGTTACAGGTGGATCCATCTGGCTCGCACTCGGTCTCGGACGGATAAGGGCGAGGTACGTGGGGCGTTCCGGATCTCGTACGCGGGGCATAGATCGAAGGTGAGGTGACGTGGTGTTGAACAGAAGGGTGCTCTGCGATTGGTGATGGACGTCTGCGATGAGGCCACGTCATCCATTTTGCATTAGACTTTGCAATTTGCAAACCCAACTTTAAAAATTCATGACCTTCACATTTTTGACATTCTTTATATCCACGTGAAGTTGGGAACGTACTCTACAACTTTCATTTAGACTCAGTCGGCTAATTTTGATTTGATTTTAAATTTTATATTACTAATAGGCCGAGACAGGATTGGTCTGTTAAATCCTCATTACTTCTTCATTCGACGTCCTTTTTCGCCCATATTTTTCTTGTTACGCTACTTTTAACAAGATCTTCGATTCTCGTTTAGGTCGCGTCGGCTAAAAACCGTTTGATCTAATATTCGAATTTCGGGCTGTACACTACTAATCCGAAACTTCAAAAATCATAGCTTCTTCATACGAAGTCATATTTGGGCGTTATTTTTATCGATGTTCTTAGTTTAACGTATTATACGACTTTCGTTTAGATCGCTAAGGCTAAATCTTGCTCTATCGTAAATTCACTATTTACGCTTCCCGGTATCGTGTCGGTTTTGTCGCGAAACTTCGACGGATCATAACTTCGATGGGTCATAACTTGGATTTCGGCATTCTGTATATCCCCGAAATCCATTTTTCGAGCACTACAACTTTATATAAAGATATCGGGCTTATCTCATACTTTAATTTTGACGCTTATTTTTATTCTTTATTAATTATACATTTATAATTAAATAATAAGCACATAAATACATATAATTCACATAATACTCAAATATTTCGTCTTTATTACTTCAAAAAGAGTTACAATAGTTGACCTAGACTATTACCTTGACAAATATGCTTAGCCCTGAAACCCGGGCGTTACAATAGTGGATGGAGTGCTAGTGGTTGTTAGGCTTTGAGAGATTTTAGAGTGATGTTGTTAACAAGAAAACTTGGATCTCTAACAGTCGAAACAATCTAAAGAGAATTGGAGGTGCAACAATGCGGTGGTTGTGGACAACTAGGGATTTTAGATAGAAGGTAATGGGTTTGCTGATGCAGGAAATACAACCGATTAAGTGGTGACGATGGTGATCAATTCGGTGACATTTTAGAGGACCTATGGGAGAATAAGAGAGATAGAGAGCATATAAGGGGGTACTTTAAAAGAGCAAGCAGTAACACCACTCGATTTATGGAGCAGCGGGTGGACATGATTCATACTACAAGACGGACACATGTGAGGAAGGGACTAAAAAAATTAAATGTGGATCATATTTGGTGCACACACCGACTGAACCACTGAGCACCCACTTTGAAAGAGGCAAATTCAGGAGGATGAATTAAAAAATATATATTAAATAGCCAAAATCCAAAAGTTCAAAAAGAAATAAACAAATATGAAAAATAAGTAAAGATGTGTATCAATTATAATAAAACCTTAAGAACTTTATTGTTCAAATGAGAACATTTTTTAAAATAAGTCACCCATAAAGTCGCTACACATTTAAACTAGTAATATAATTATTATTTATTATTAGACAAAATCCCTCTCCAACTTTCTACCTAACAGCTACCCCTCCCCACCATAAAAACTTATGTATTCTTTCTCATCTCATTTGAAGTTACACCACCACAGAAACCATTAAACCACCGTATAGCTATCTTCGGACCATTATATTGTCGTCGCCACCGTAGTGATGTCGCCGGAACCACCGCACCACCTCCTATTCCCTCCACCTCTACTCCTCGTACCAACAAAAACCACCTCCTTCCGCCTTTTGTCTTCATAAACCACCTTCATCCACCTCCTCTTTTTGAACAACCTCCATCCGTCTCTGCTCTCTAGTTTAAAGATTATTGATATAGTCTAGTTTACCGTTCTTGCTTTCCGATTGCCAGATCTCGTCTTAAGGTCATTAGATCTCGTTTCGTCAAATCCAAAGAAGAAAACAACTAGATCTGGTTCCCCTCTTTTGTTGAAACGTTATGCAGCCACGAAACTCGAGAACGATGATCTACTCTTTCTAATTTGTTGAACCGCCACGACGGTGGTCTAACCATGGCGACGATAATGGTGGTGGCTCGTTGAAGATGATGATGATACTCAGATCTTGAACAAAATTTGTATCTGATGAGCGCGAGTGAAACGTAGTTGTATGATTGAATGTGACAAACAAGAATAAAGTAAATATTGGTTTAAAGTGGCCACTTTTAATGAATTAATACAATTGTATTTTTTCCATTATATAATTTTATAACTTAATAAGTTACATGTGTTTTAATATACTATGAAGATCAAAAAATAAATCTTGTTATATATATATATATATATATATATATATATATATATATATATATATATATATATATATATATATATATTATATTATATTGCAACAAAATTTATTTAAATTTTAAAAAAAAATTAAGACGGTTAATACTATATTCAAATTTATATAACTTACCATATCTAGAGAACAACTACTGAATCAAGAATGCGAAAACAAATCCACATTAATTATATATGATGAAATTCTTATAATCATATGTGATTAGAGACATTAGCAAAATATTGAATCGATAATGCAAAAATGAATCTTGTCCATATAAATCATATGTAATGAGATACATATAATTAAATATGACAAAATACATGAGACAACTATTAAATTAGGAACGTGAAAATGAATTGTGTCCATATAAGTAATATGTGATTAGATACATATAATCACATATGATTATATGTATCCAATCACATATGATTTATATGGACAAAATTGGTTTTTGTGTTTTCAATTCAATAAATTTTCTCATGTATTTAATCCCATGTAATTATATATATATATATATATATATATATATATATATATATATATATATATATATATATATATATATATATATATATATATATAACCACATATAATTTATATGAAAAATATTCGTTTTCATTTTTTTGATTCAATAGTTTTTCTTTGTCAATATTAATCATATTTTGATCACATATGATGATATGTACCTATGAAAAAATGAATAGTGCCCACACAAATCATATTTCATTAAATTCATATAATCAAATGTGATTATATGCGTTTAATCACATATGATTTATATAGATAAAATCCATTTTCTTTTCTCGATTCAATCAAATGTGATTATGTTACATATGCTTTATATGGATAAAAACTAATGTTATCCATATAAATCATATGTGGTTAAATATATATAATCACATATACATGAAAATAACAATTGAATTAAGAAATGCGAAAATGAATCTTGTCCACATAATCATATGTGATAAAATACATATAATCACAATCGATTAAATACACGAGACCTACTATTGAATTGAAAATGCCTAAATGAATATTATCCACATAAATCATATGTGATTAAATACATATACTCACATATGATTTATGTGGACAAGTTTCATTTTCGTGTTCTCATATGTGATTAAATACATAAATCACATGTGACTAAATACATGAAAATATTTGTCGAATGTAGGTGGTGGTGATGGGTGGTGGGTGATGGTTGGTGGTAGTAGCGAGTGGTGGTCATAATGGAATATGGTGGGTGGGTATTAATGATGGATAGTGGAGGTGGTGGTGGGTGAAGGTTGGTGGTAGTCGGTGGGGATGGTGGCATGGGTCATCACACCCCGAAACAGGACGGCAGAAACGTCTAGGGCGGTTGACATCATTGAGTAATATCATAAAAGTTGAATATAAATGATACATAGCAACCAAACATCATACAATACAATATAACAGCATTCATTGTTTACAAAGTGTATTTGTTAATTGAATTACACAAAATCATCAAGAGTATGATGTTCCCAAAAATAGTAACATGTCCAGATCCGAGACTCTAGTACATGTTCACTGAGTTCCTGAGAATACAAGTTGTTTTCAAAAACGTCAACATAGAATGTTGGTGAGTTCATAAGTACAGTTGTAGAAAAACTGTGTATTATCTTTGTTCATAGTATGTTGTAAAATTCCAAAAAATCCAATATTTTCTATAGAAAGTAATTTGTGGGTCTCGTCCCAAAATCTTGTATAACTGAATGTGTGTTCCTTAGTTTTCCTTTATTGTTACTGAAAAGTGGGTGTTCCCAAAAAATCCTATATTTTCTATATATAAAAGATGTTGTAGCCTTAAAACCCTAAGACCGAAGTCGTGAAATCAGTTAAAAAATATACGAACCATACTTCCGTATTTTATAAAACTAGTAGGGTGTATATCCTTTGTAGATTCCAAGATTAATAGGACCATACTCTATGTTAGTCATTACAACCATACTGATATGACGAGTACACCTGCCCTGACGTTCATCAGGCGTTAGATACGATCTAGATATTTCTCACCTTACACTGGCCAGTCTAGCTGTAGCGAACAACACAGGTGTGGGGTGTCAACCCTGTATAGATCTATACACAATTATCCTGCTCCCCCTGTAGGGGACTTTGGTTATAAACACAAGACTTACAATGTGCCTAGATAGGCACGACGAAGAAACAAAACAAGTCTCACAAGAGCCTTAACTGAATGTACGCGAGTTTTTCTCCCTTTATTAAACAATGCAAATAAGATTTTCCTTGTGTAAAGTTGTGACAACCCAAGATTTATTCCGTTGTTGTAACTCACTTTTGTTAATAAAATTTAATTTTTATTTAATTTTCCGTCAGAATTCTTGGGTTAAGTAAATCAACTAGGGTTATTGTCATAGGTACATACGTGTCGGAAAACGAAAAAGCGCGCAAAAAACTCTCGATTCTCTCAAAAAGCCACGAGTTCATGACCCAAGGAGAGTTACGGCCGTAAACTCGTGTACGGCCATAAACTCTGTTTGCGGTCAGTGCCTGGTGGACCCCCACCCCTGGCCGTAAACTCACCCTATATATGGGTTGAGTGGCCTTCATTTCGCCCTTTTCACAATCTAAAAACTTTCTCTCTCTACCCTCTTTCTACAATTTTGAGTTTGATCAAGAAACCTCAAGAATGTAAGTAATTATTCATTTCTCTTGTGTTTTAATCCTTTTTTCTAGTGTTGAATCCATGTTTCATTCCATATAACTTCATCTTTGCTAGATATTTTCTCTCACCAAGAACACCAAGAACACACACTAGTGTTTAGTGGCTAAGAACCTCATTCCAAGCCTCTTTCAGTAAGTAACTACCCTCCATGCTTAATGTTTATTGGAAACCACTGATTTTTGACCTAGAATCGACCCAAATCATAAACTTGGGATGGGTTTACGGCTGTACACCCTTCAATGGGTGTAAACTTCGTTTTAGGTCGAATATTGGCCTTTAAATCCTACTCTATGCTTTGCACAAGGCTTAAAATAATTCCAAGAGGCTAGAAAGGACCCTGAAACACCGAAAATCACACATCTCATCCAGTGTTTACAGCAGTAAACCCTTAGATCGCAAACCCATGGGCCCTTAAACCCTTAGACTGCAAACCCATGGGCCGTAAACCCATGGAACGTAAACCCAGTTCATGACCACAAACTCCTTTTACAGCCGTAAATGCCTCATTCGTGGGAAAAAGTCTATTTTCCTCGATCCAATACATTCCCGATGACATTCCTTAACCAAAACCAAGTGTTTATCTAACACTTATCTAACGGAATCGCTAATTTAAATACATATATGTCTTCATTTGATATTAGGATTTCCATTAAGTGCAACATACAACAACTCAAGAATCGTCCAGTTCAATCATCTGCATCCAACCAACAGTGAGTTCACACCCCTACGCTTTTCCGAGTTTTTCAGGTTTTCAGGGGGGGGGGGGAATACAAGTCAAACATAAAAGTTTTCATAACTTAAGAACTGATACAGTTATAACGGCTTTCTATCAAACATTTAGACATATTTATCCCTTTTGTAATATGTGGAGCATAAGGGACGTTTTCTAATTATAATTACATAGTTTTTAAAACAATACATGAACGTAACTAAACATTCAAACTATAATAGATATAGTTTGGGATTTCATTACCAGTCTTACAGATTCCAACTTCATGCAAAGTTAAACATATAAACTATGTCAGATTTAGTTTATCCATTTCTACAAATACAAACCTAAAGTATCTTGGTAGATAATTATTTATGTATAATTATTAACACTCTACACCGTTACAAACTATTTAGAACTCGAGAACAACCGAACAACACGTAAACTAGTTATAACAAGATTGTGAGACTCATCTTCGTTATGCCCTCGGGGTACCAATAAATCCTCACCGGTAGTATAACTAGAGTCTCCTGGAGGGAGAGCGTGAAATTTGTGAATAGATCTATTCGGGACCGACAATCCCACACCTGAACTGTTAGCTACAGTTAGGCGGGCACGCCTGGGGTGACAAATTTTATATTCATACGACGCCTGAAGAAACGTCAAGGAGGTCAGCGGTCATATTAATACGGTTATACGACTCAGAATAAGTATAAACCAACCTTTGTTTACGAGATTTCTTTCTTCTAAAGTTTTATTTCAATTAATAAAACTACCTATCTACTTACTGGACGGTATTCCAGGGACACAGTCTACAGTTTTATTTTAAAAATAAAACTACAACACATACTGGTGGTAACCATGATTTTCAAACATAATATACTTTTCATATAGAAATCAACAAATATGTTAGAAAATATGGGATTTTTTTGGTAAACATACATTCATATTCAGAACTTGATATTAAAGATTTTCGATATAAACGAAAATTTACTTATAATGGAAAAAACCATTTATACAAACTCAGTGTCTAGTTTTCAATACAAAAACATGCTTATGAACTCACCAGCTTTAAGCTGATACATTTTCAAAACTGCTTGTATTCTCAGGACGACAATAGACAGGTACCTTGCTAGATTTTAAGAGAATACGGAGCATTTTAGAGTCTCATCTTTATCTTTTGTTTATATCAATGTATGCAAACTATGTTTTCAAACCGATGTAAATATTCTTAATGTAATGTAATGATTGTGTTTACTTTGATTGCTATGTTACGATTGTTGTGATACTACGCATGACCTCGCCTCCCCCGGACGTTTCCGCCGTTGTTTTTCTAACGGTTCGGGGGTTTGACAGATTGGTACCAGTTGTCATGAACGAAGCTCACAAGACTAGATACTCTGTTCATCTAGGATCGGATAAGATGTACCTTGATCTGAAGAAACTATATTGGTGGCCAAACATGAAAGCCGAAATCGCTACTTTCGTCGGCTAGTGTCTGACTTGTGCCAATGTGAAGGTCGAATATCAGAAGCCCTCCGGTTTGCTGCAGCATCCGGAGGTACCTGAATGGAAGTGGGAGAGGATTACCATGGATTTCATTACCAAATTACCTAATTCTCCGAGTGGTTAGGACACCATATGGGTAATAGTCGATCGATTGATGAAATCCACTCACTTCCTGCCAATTAAAGAAACTTTTAAGATGGAAAGGCTCACCCGAATCTACATTCAAGTGATAATTCAACTGCATGGTGTACCTGTATCCATTATCTCCGATCGAGATAGCAGATTCACTTCTAGATTTTGGAACTCCCTGCAAAAGGCACTTGGAACTAAGTTGGATATGAGTATAGGTTATCATCCTCAGATAGATGGACAGAGTGAGAGAACCATCCATACCTTGGAAGACACGTTGAGAACATGTGTCATGGACTTCGGTAAATCGTGGTACATCCATTTTCCCTTGGCTGAATTCTCCTACAAAAATTGTTATGATACCAGCATCAAGGTTTCACCTTTTGAAGCCCTCTATGGCCGCAAGTGCAGATCCCCTGTGTGTTGGGTTGAGGTGGGTGACACGCAGCTAGCCAAGGGACAAGTCCCTGATAGCACTCTCATTGGTACATAAATCATCCGCGAAACCACCGAAAAGGTCATACAAATCCGGAAATGACTAAAAGCTTCAGGAGATCGAAAAAATAGCTACGCCAATAAATGACGAAAACCCTTGGAGTTCCAGGTTGGAGACTGTCTCCTACAGAAGGTCTCACCCTGGAAAGGCATGATACGCTTTGGAAAGAGTGGAAAGCTAAATCCAAGATACATAGGACCATTCGAGATCCTTGCTAGGTTTGGTCCTGTAGCCTACAAACTCCGCTCACCGCAAGAACTTAGTAACATTCACCCTGTCTTCCATGTCTCAAATCTTAAGAAGTGCTTATCCGATGAAACCCTTGTAATCCCTCTTGACGAGATTGAAATCAACGAGAACCTTGATTTCATGGAAGAACCGGTCGTAATCATGGATAGAGAAATTAAACGAACGAAACAAAGTCGCATTCCGATAGTGAAGGTTCGCTGGAATGCCAAGCAAGGACCCGAATTCACTTTGGAATGTGAAGATCAAATGAAACATAAGTATCCACATCTCTTTCCAAATCCATGATTGGTATTCCATGTTCGAATTCCGATAGTGAAGGTTCGCTGGAATGCCAAGCAGGGACTCGAATTCACTTGGGAATGTGAAGATCAAATGAAATAGAAGTATCCACATCTCTTTCCAAATCCATGATTGGTATTCCAATGTCCGAATTTTGGGACGAAATTCCCTATAACGGGGGGGGGGGGGGGGGGTGATTAACTCACTTCTGTTAATAAAATTAAATTTTTATTTAATTCTGTCAAAATTCTTGGGTTAAGTAAATCAACTAGGGTTATTGTCATAATTACATACGCGTTGGAAAACGAAAAAGCGCACGAAAAACTATCGATTCCCTCGAAAAGCCACGAGTTCACGGCCTAGGGGAAGTTTACGGCCGTAAACTCTGTTTGCGGTCAGTGCCTGGTGGACACCGAACCCTGGCCGTAAACTCACCCTATATAAGGGTTTAGTGGCCTTCATTTCACCCTCTTCACACTCTAAGAAGCTTTCTCTCTCTACCTTTTCTCTAAAATTTCGAGTTTGATCAAGAAACCTCAAGAATGTAAGTAATTATTCACTTCTCTTGTGTTTTAATCCCTTTTTCTAGTGCTGAATCCATGTTTCATTCCATATAACCTCTTATTTGCTAGATTTTCTCTCTCACCAAGAACACCAACAACGCACACTAGTGTTTGGTGGATAAAAACCTCATTCCAAGCCTCTTTCAGTAAGTAACTACCCTCCATGCTTAATGTTTACTAGAATGCACTAATTTTTGACCGAGAATCGACCCAAATCATAAACTTGGGATGGGTTTACGGCCGTACACCCTTCAACGGCCGTAATCTCCATTTTAGGTCGAGTATTGTCCTTTAAATCCTACTCTGAGGTTTACACAAGGCTTAGAATAATTCCAAGAGGCTAGAAAGTACCTTGAAACACTGAAAATCACACATCTTGTCTATTGTTTATGGCCGTAAAACCTTAGACCGCAAACCCATGGGCCGTCAACCCATGGACCGCAAACCCAATTCATGGCCGTAAACTCCCTATATGGCCGTAAACAGCTCATTTGTGGGAAAAAGTTAGTTTTCCTCGTTCCAAGAACTTTCCGATGACATTCCTTAACCAATACCAAGTGTTTATCTAACACTTATCTAACGAAATTGCTAATTTAAATAAATATATGTATTCATTTGATATTAGGATTTCCATTAAGTGCAACATACAGAAACTCAAGAATCGTCCAGTTCAATCCACTGCATCCAACCAACAGTGAGTTCATACCCCTACACTTTTCTGAGTTTTTCAGGTTTTCAGGGGGGGGGGGGGGAATACAAGTCAAACAAAAAAGTTTTCATAACTTAAGAAATGATACAATTATAACGGCTTTCTATCAAACATTTAGACATATTTATCCCTTTTGTAATATGTGGAGCATAAGGGACGTTTTCTAATTATAATTGCATAGTTTTCAAAACAATACATGAACGTAATTAAACATTCAAACTATAATAGGTATAGTTTGGGATTTCATTACCAGTGTTACAGATTCCAACTTCATGCAAAGTTAAACATATAAACTATGCCAGATTTAGTTTATCCATTTCTACAAATATAAACCTAGAGTATCTTGCTAGATAATTATTTATGTATAATTATTATTACTCTACACTATTACAAACGATTCGAACTCAAGAACTACCGAGCAAAACGTAAACTAGTTATTACAAGATTGTGAGACTCATCTTCGTTATGCCCCTCAGGGTACCAATAAATCCTCACCAGTAGTATCACCAGAGTCTCCTGGAGGGAGAGCGTGAAATTTGTGAATAAATCTATTCGGGACCGACAATCCCACACATGAATTGTTAGCTACAGTTAGGCGGGCACGCCTGGGGTGACAAATTTTATATTCGTACGACACCTGAAGAAATGTGAAGGAGGTCACCGTTCATATTAGTATGGTTATACGACTCACAATAAGTATAAACCAACCTTTGTTTATGGGATTTGTTTCTTCTAAAGTTTTATTTCAATTAATAAAACTACCTATCTACTTACTGGAGGGTATTCCAGGGACACGTTCTATAGTTTTAATTTAAGAAATAAAACTACAATACGTACTGGTGGTAACCATGATTTTCAAATAGAATATACTTTTCACATAGAAATCAACAAACATGTTAGAATATATGGGATTTTCTCGGGAAGCGTACAATCATATTCAGAATTTAATAATAATGATTTTTGATACAAACGGCAATTTACTTATAATGGAAAGAAATCATTTATACAAACTCAGTGACTAGTTTTCAATACAAAAACATGTTTACGAACTCGCCAGCTTTAGGCTGATACATTTTCAAAACCGCTTGTATTCTCAGGATGACAATAGACATGTACCTTGCTAGCTTTTGGGATAAGACGGAGGATTTTGGACTCTCATCTTTATCCTTTGTGTCTATCGATGTATACAAACTATGTTTTCAAACTAATGTAGATATTCTTAATGTAATGTAATGGTTGTGTTTACTTTGATTGCTATGTTACGATTGTTGTGATACTACGCATGACGTCGCCACCCCCGGACGTTTCCGTTGTTGTTTTTCTTACGGTTCGGGGGTGTGACAGATTGGTATCAGAGCTATTGTTTATAGTGAACTAAGTATACTGAACCTTACATGGTATATAACTATAAACACTAAGGGGCCGAAGTGCTCTGAACTAAAAGTATACTTTAAAATATAAGTATTTTTACTCCAAGTATACAAGCATACCTACATAATAGAAACAAAATCATAAGTAGAACAAAACAAAAGTATTTGGATATTAAATACTGCATTTAAACCTGGGCAGTTATGTAATCATGTCTAGGGTTAATATAGCCTGATCAACTATATTTAGTCAAGACATGACCAACATGTGCCTGGGAGTGACTGTGGTGTTGTAACAAGCCTAAAAATTACCAAATATTATTACCACAAGAAATCGATAGAACAAAACATTCATCATAAAATACTATAGGAGTATCTTAGTCAAAGCCAAATACATTGTAGAAATTCATTCCAAGTGTTGCTACTCATTCTTTCCTAGCGATAGTTTACTTGCATTAGTAACTCATTCCTGTTATCGCTTAGTAGAACACTTTATCTATCATATAGAGATATATCTTGTTTCAGATCTCTTGGTTCTAAAGTCAAAAGGACTTATCACATTCTTCTTCCTGATAAAGAACAAGATGGATCCAAATAAAAGACCCAACAAAAAGAACAACAATTCTTCAACGGATCCAACGCCACCACCACCTCTTCAGTTCGATCCCGCAATGTTCCAGGTTGCCGTTATTGCTGCTGTGACTGTTGCTTTGTCATAGATTAATTCTGGTGGTTCTGGTGGTTCCGGGAGTGGTAATCATTCGCAAAGCCACGAAGGAAGTCAAGGGCATCAGAAGGAGTGGTCCTATAAGGACTTCATGAATGCAAAACCCATGTCTTTCAACGGTACTGGAGGTGTTATTTCCCTGACTCGATGGTTCAAAAAGATCGAGTCTATCTTCGAGATTTGGTCTTGTTCTGAAGCTAACAATGTGAAATTCGCCGCTTACACTTTCACCAACAGAGAACTGACCTGGTGGAATAGTCGGGTCAAATCCCTAACCCTGCTTGTAGCAAATGCTATGGGTTGGGAGAGTCTGAAGGAGCTCATGCTTGCTGAGTACTGCCCTCGGGGCGAAATGCAGAAATTAGAACACGAACTCTGGAACCTAAAAATGAAGGGTTCCGACATTGCTTCCTACACTTCTAGGTTCGAAGACCTAGCACTTCTTTGCCCGGGAATGGTCACCCCGGAAAGCAAAAAGATAGAGAGATACATTTAGGGATTGACGCCCCCAACTCAAGGGAATGTTTTGGCTTCCAGAACAATTACTTTTGATAGCACCAAGTGCCTGGCGCAGACTATCATAAATCACGGTGTTGATCTTGACAAAGTGACAGCCGCTCCCGAACCAGCAAAAGAGGGTGGCGAGAAGAAAAAGTTCTAGAAACAGCAAAAGGGTCAATCTTCGTAGGATCCTTCCAACAAACAACATACGGTGATAATCCACGCTGCCACTACTCCTACTGCTACTCCTACAACTCAAGCGCCTACCAGCAGATGTACTGGTACCCTTCCTTGGTGCAACAAGTTCAGTTACCATCATCACATTCCCGAACCATGCCGGGAAATGTTCTGCAATAACTGTGGAAAAAAGGGCCACATGGCAAGAAACTGCAGGATGCCGATTCAATCAACCAATCAGGCAATCGGAGCAGGTGTCGTTCAAGCCTGTTATAGCTATGGTGAGGTCAGGCACAACAAGAGAAACTGCCCTAAGGTAGCAACAACTCGAAACACCGGGATGGTGCTAACGATAGGGCAAGAGGCGGCAGTCGCTGACCCTACCGTTGTTATGGTTACGTTCCTCCTCGACAACTCTTATGCATGCATTCTTTTTGATTTCGCTTCAGAGAGAAGTTTTGTTAGTCATGCATTCAAACATCTCCTCAAACGTAAACCTCAATCTTTAAACGAAACATATACCGTAGAGATGGCTAACGGTGAGAAAGAGAGCACTAACGATATATTCTGCTACTGTACCCTTTCCATAAACGATCATTCCTTTCCCATCGACCTTATGCCAATTTCTGTAAAAAGCTTCGATGTCATCATTGGCATGGATTGGTTGAGCTCCAATCGTGCCTATATCCTTTGTTTCGAAAAGGCCATCCGTCTCAATCTTCCCTCTGGCGAAACCCTCATTATCTATGGTGATAAACTCAGCTCAAATCTTCTCATTATTTCGTGCATCAAAGTCCCAAAACTTCTGCGAAAGGAGTGTTGTGCATTCCTGGCCCACATTGTTAATGAGAAATAGGAGGTTAAAGACTTCGAGAGCATTCCTAAAGTCTGCAATTTTCCTGATATCTTTTCCGAAGAGCTTCCGGGAATCCCTTCAGAGTGCCAAGTCGAGTTTCGTATCGACTTAATCCCCGGCGCTACCCGCGTAGCCAAATCTCCATATCGCCTAGCACCAGTAGAAATGTAAAAGTTGTCTAGTAAGCTCAACGAGCTAATCAGCAAGGGATTCATCAGACCGAGTTCCTCACCCTGGGGAGCCCAAGTTTTATTTATAGAAAAGAAGGATGCATCTTTTCGGATTTGCATTAACTACGGTGAACTGAACAAACTCACCGTAAAAAACCATTATCCTCTTCCCCGGATAGATGACCTCTTCGATCAACTTCAAGGAGCCAACTATTTCTCCAAGATAGACGTCAGATCAGGACACCATCAGCTGCGCGTCCACGAGGGAGATGTTCCTAAGACAGCATTTCGGACTCGCTATGGTCACTACGAGTTCGTAGTAATACCCTTCGGTCTAACCAATTCACTGGCAGTATTCATGGACCTGATGAATCGAGTGCGTCGTCCTTTCCTGAACAAGTTTTTTATCGTGTTCATAGACGATATACTTGTCTATTCCAGAAGCGAGGAAGACCACAAACAACACTTTAGATTAGTATTGGAAACTCTAAGAATGGAAAAGCTATACGCGAAATTCTCCAAGTGTGAGTTCTGGATTCGAATAGTAACATTCTTGGGTCATGTGATAAGTGAGGAAGGCATACACGTGGATCCATCCAAAATCAAAGCGATAGAGAACCGGTCAGCACCGAAGACGCCCACATAAATCCGTCAATTCTTGGCTCTCGCCGACTATTATCGCAGGTTTATCCAGAATTTCTCCAAAATTGCCAAACCCTTAACCACTCTGACTCAGAAATGTGTACCCTTTAGTTGGAGTGGAAAGCATGACACTGCTTTCCAAACATTGAAGCGAGCCCTATGCAGTGCACCTATCCTGTCTCTACCCGAAGGGACGGAGGACTTCGTTGTCTAATGCAACGCCTCCAACCAGGGCTTAGGTTGTGTGCTTATGAAGCGAGGAAAGGTTATTGCTTATGCCTCGAGACAGCTGAAAGCACACAAAGTCAATTACACAAGTCACGACATGGAGTTGGGAGCAGTGGTCTTTGCATTGAAAATATGGAGACATTATCTCTACAGAACAAAGTGCACAATCTTCACTAACCATAAAAGCCTGCAACACATCCTTGATCCGAAGGAGTTGAATATGAGACAACGGCGATGGGTAGAGCTACTCACCGATTATGAGTGCGAAATACGCTACCATCCCGACAAGGCCAATGTGGTAGCAGATGCCCTCAACCGGAAAGAATACTCAGGTCGCAGAGTGAAAGCACTTACCATGACCATCCATTCCCATTTATCCGCACAAGCTAGAGAAGCTCAGTTAGAAGCCAAGAAACCAGAGAACGTGGTGGATGAAGCCTTGAGAGGAATGGGAAAGAACTTAGAGATCAAGGGAGATGGAGTCTACTATTTCATGAACCAGATCTGGACCCCAAAGCTCAGTGGATATAGAGAGGTTGTCATGAACAAAGCTCACAAGACTAGATACTCCGTTCATCCAGGATCGGATAAGAGGTACATTGATCTCAAGAAACTACATTGGTGGCCAAACATGAAAGCCGAGATCGCTACTTTCGTGCGCAAGTGTCTAACTTGCGCCAAGGTGAAGGTCGAATATCAGAAGCCCTTCGATTTTTTGCAGCAGTCGGAGATACCTGAATGAAAGTGGGAGAGGATTACCATGGATTTCATTACGAAATTAACCAAATCTCCGAGTGAGTACGACACCATCTGGATAATAGTTGATCGACTGACAAAATCCGCTCACTTCCTGCCAATCAAAGAAACTTTCAAGATGGAAAGGCTCACACGAATCTACATTCAAGAGATAATTCGACTATACAGTGTACATGTATCCATTATCTCCGATCGAGATACCAGATTCAATTCTAGATTTTGACACTCCCTACAAAAGGCTCTTGGAACTAAGCTGGATATGAGTACAGCTTATCATCTCAGACAGATGGACAGAGTGAGAGAACCATCCAGACCTTGGAAGACATGTGGAGAGCATGTGTCATCGACTTTGGTAAATCCTGGGACATCTATTTTCCCTTGGTTGAATTCTCCTAAAAAAATAGTTATCATACCAGTATCAAGGTTGCACCTTTTGAAGCCCTCTATGGCTGCAAGTGCAGATCCCCTATGTGTTGGGTTGAGGTGGGCGACACACAGCTAGCCAAGGGGTAAGTCCCTCATAGCACTCTCTCTGGTCAAGAAATCATCCGCAGAACCACCAAAAAGATCATACAAATACGGAACGACTAAATGCTTCACGAGATCGACAAAAGAGCTACGCTAATAAAAGACAAAAACCCTTGGAGTTCCAGGTTGGAGACCGTCTCCTGCAGAAGGTCTCACCCTGGAAAGGCATGATACGCTTTGGAAAGCATGGAAAGCTAAATCCAAGATACATAGGACCATTCGAGATCTTTGCTAGGATTGGTCTTGTAGCCTACAAACTCCTCTTACCTCAAGAACTTAGTAACATTCACCCTGTTTTCCATGTCTCAAATCTTAAGAACCTTAATTTCATGGAAGAACCGGTCGTAATCATGGATAAAGAAATTAAAAGAACAAAACAAAGTCGTATTCCAATAGTGAAGGTTTGCTGGAATGCCAAGCAGGGACCCGAATTCACTTGGGAACGTGAAGATCAAATGAAACATAAGTATCCACATCTCTTTCCAAATCAATGATTGGTATTCCATGTTCGAATTTTGGGATGAAATTCCCTCTAACAGGGGGATGATGTGACAACCTTAGATTTATTCTGTTATTGTAACTCACTTCTGTTAATAAAATTTAATTTTTTTTAATTTTCCATCAAAATTATTGGGTTAAGTAAATCAACTAGGGTTATTGTCATAATTACATATGTGTCAGAAAACGAAAAAGCACACGAAAAATTCTCGATTCCCACGAAAAGCCACGAGTTCACGGCCCAGGGAGAGTTTACGACCGTAAACTCATGTATGATCGTAAACTCTGTTTGCGGTCAGTGCCTGGTGGACCCCCATCCCTGGCCGTAAATTCACCCTATATAAGGGTTGAGTGGCCTTCATTTCACCCTTTTCACACTCTAAGAAGCTTTCTCTCTACCCTTTCTCTATAATTACGAGTTTGATCAAGAAACCTCAAGAATGTAAGTAATTATCCACTTCTCTTGTGTTTTAATCCCTTTTTCTAGTGTTGAATCCATGTTTCATTCCATATAACTTCATCTTTGCTAGATTTTCTCTCTCACCAAGAACACCAAGAACACACACTAGTGTTTAGTGGCTAAAATCCTCATTCCAAGCCTCTTTGAATGTAACATCTGGATTCCCAGGTATATTATTTTTCTTCATTTATTTTGGGATTTGTTGAGGGACTCGGCGAGTTGGTGCTTAGACTCGCCGAGTAGGGTCGCAGATTCTCATCCAAGTTCATGAGTGGACTCGGCGAGTCCACGCTGTTTAATGAAACCCTAATTTCCTGGGTTTGGCACCTATTTAAAGGCCCTTAGGGCCATCATTTGTGGCTACCAAACCCCAGAGAGATACCCTAAGAGATATAGAGCGTTTGTGAGGGAGGAGAGGCCACTTTTGATCATCTTGTTGGTGCGATTGCAAAAAGGAGGTGACCAAGGCAAGAGGAGGTTGAAAGAGGAGCGGATCTTATGATTTCAGAGTTCAGAGACTTCATCTTGAGGTATTTATTCAGTCCCTCTTTAGTTTTGGTGTTGATTCTTAGAGTTATAGTTTTCTAACCCCTTTAGAGAATGGATATGTGGAGCAATTGGTCCATTCTCGAATTTATGCTTTGGATCTGGACTCAAAGAGGTCCAGAGACCTTAACCCTTGGAGCTTTATGAGTTATTTTGGGAGCCATGAACTGAGGAGTTTATTTTTGGGGCTAAATCACCAAGTAGGACCATCTAGATGTTATATGAGTGTCAAGGTCTGAACTTTATGTGATTATCATGCTTGAAAAGGTCAGATCTATGTGTTTAAGGAATAGATCTGACCTCATGAGATCAATGTAGTTTTTGCATGGCATGAACTCGCCGAGTCCAAAGATCAGACTCGGCGAGTAGGGTTAGGGTTTTCCGTAAATCACTCGACGAGTAGACTCACCGAGTTGGGGGAATAACTCAGTGAGTCGGAGAGGAATTAGAGGACTGGAGTTCAAGATGGAACTCGCCGAGTTGATCTTGAGAGTCGGCGAGTTGAGTCGGGGTAGCCCCGCGATTCATGCTAGGTGTGACTCGTCGAGCAAAGGGAGGGACTCGACATGCTAAGTGAGACTAGGGAGTTAGTGGACATGTGTGGACTCGCCGAGTTGCCCAAGTGCACTCGACGAGTCGGGTCAAAGTTTGACCATTGACTTTGGTTGACTTTTAGGGTTTGGTCAACAATGAGGGCCTTTGAGCCACAGGAGGGGTAAAATGGTCTTTTACCCTTCTAAGGGTGCCTAGAGAGGGTTGAGTCTAGTACTGAGAGTTATATTTATGAGAGTATTACTTTATGTGATTAGGTGGACGCTAGATCGTATTTCTACCGAGTCAGAGATTTAATGAGACATCTAAGGTGATTCTTCTCACTATACTTTACCTTGAAGGGTAATTAGAGTCATGTAATAGAGTTATTGTATGCTATTATGTGATGTGTTGCATTGCATTATGTCTATGTGATTTATGCCATGTGTATATTAGAGTATATCAGAGTTAGAACCGGAAGGTTCACAGAGCTAGGACCAGATGGTCCACAGAGTTAGGGCCCATGGTCCCATAGAGCTAAATCCAAGATAGACAGGACCTCCGAGCTTCTTATCAGAATCAGTCATGTGCCTCGCACAAACTAGACCTACTCCGCGAACTCAGTAACGTACATCCTACTCTTCGCGTCTCGATCGTGAAACCATACCTTTCCGTTAGGAATCTTGAAAGTCCACTCGTCGAGATCCTCGCCTTCATATTAGAACCGTAGTGACCCTCGACCGAGAGGTCAAGCGGATGAAGCAGCGCCATCGCTCGATAGTGAAGGTTCGTTGGGATTCCAACCGAGAACCCGATTTCACTTATGTGCGCTAGAACTAATCGATTAGGAAGTTTCCTCTTCGCGACTCGATCATTCGTACATACTTCCTTGATTAAATTCTAATTTCGGGACGAAATTCCCTTCAATAGGGGGATGATGTGACAACCCAAAATTTCCATTTTGAAGAAACCATTTGAAGCCAATAGAAGTAGAACAGTTACAGTGAAAACTCAGATTTCGAGTATAAGTTTGGCAGTTTTCAGGATTTTACACTTAAGGAGATATTAGGAGAGTGATTGCACTAGGGTTTTGTGCAACACTGTTATTCCAATACTCTAGGATATTAGAGTTCATCCCGAGAATAGAAATATTTTCTGCCAAAAATCCCAGGACTATATATAGAAAACTGAACCAATTAATTCATTAGTTGAATTCCAATTAGAGAAAAGCCAAAATTCTCTCACACGGATCTTCGGGTTTTTATCCCAAATTGTGAGTACTTCGATCTAGTTATGTTATATAGCTTAGATTATGTTTAGAAACGTCAATTACATATCAAAACAACTAGACTCGGGAGTTTACCGCCCAAGAACGTTCTTGGGGAGTAAACTCCATTTTAAGGTCCTAAAGGGTTCCAATGACCCTCAAAGCTTTTGAACTCGAACTAGAAGCCTTCATTTCATAGTTATTACACCAAAATCATTAGGAAACAATGATGAAAATGAGTTCACGGCCATGGAGTTCTTGGGCCGTGAACTCCATATTTAAAGTGCCAAAATGCCTTGAAACACTTCCTAAGGCTTAGGCTTAATTAAGGACAAGTACCCTAAAGTGTTTAAAGCCTAGAAAGCATAAGAAATCACTAGTATTGAGGAGTTTACGACCAAGACAAACTCTTGGGCCGTAAACACCTATAAAGGGGTCAAATGACACCCTAACTCCTTCCTTATGACTAGAACCCAACATAGATCATTACCTTGAAATGTTTGAGACTTGAAAACACCATAATCACCCTCCCAAGGGAGTTTACGGCTGTAAACTCTGAGGGAATATGGTCCCAAGGCCGTAAACTCCTTAAAGGAGTTAATATGGCACCCAAACACTTGATTTAGCCTTGAAACAATTCACCACTAGAGTTGTAATTCTAAGCTCCATTTAGTGACCCTAAGGAGAGTTTACGGCCAGGAGTTTACTCCCCTGGGCCGTAAACTCCAAAACATATGGTCATTAGACCTTAAACTCCCATTAGGGGCCTTTCAATCCTTTGTTGCAACCCATTAGCCTCCTAGCACTTGACCAAAAGTGTTTTCCTCGCGTTTAAATGTTTATACTTGTATAATTAGTGTTTTAATCACTAATTATTTATAAACATATGTCTTTATATGTAATTAGGATCATTGTGTGTGTCTAAAGTCTTCACTTGACACCGAGCACTTGCCCGATCTTTCCTTACGATAACAGTCCGTTCAAGTCCAGTCACTTACTGCAAGTGAGTTTATACCCCTTAATTAATGTTTTAAACTATTTTTAAATGTTTTATGGGGGGATACAAGTAGAATCATGCTACTTATTATGTCAATCACATGTGATTAGTAAGTAGAATTATGCTACTTATTACATCAATCACATGTGATTAATATACAGCATTCAAATGATTTGGCTACTCATTAGCTGTTTTACCAAACAGTTTCCTTCAAATGATTTTTATAAACATTTTATATGTTTTAAACTCCTTATTACACTGTACCTCTTACTCTGTATATCATATTTCAAACTTATTTACAACTATATTTCAAACAAATGTTTCTATATACTAAACTGTTTTATTAAACCCATGCCTTCAAACTGTTTTATAGATTGACATCAAGTCGATCATTTCTTAAAATAATATTATTGTTCAAATGTTTTACAAAACTTATTTATGCTTTTATATTATAAATTGCATGCCTCTATATGTATATTTATATAAGAAATGTTTAAAAGACTTAGGAAGGCTATCCACCCTATTTCCTTTTCGCGATTGAGATGTGGTCTGGTGGGATATCGGGTATTCGTCCGAAAGTCGTTTAAATATTAGTTATATATCATGTGTACATATATAGTCATAAAAGGGTCCTTCCAGTTCATCCCATGCCCTTGGGTAGCAAGGGTATACATCCATGTTCATACTTACCAGTTAGATCGCGATATCATACTATGAGTTAGTTCATTAATGACTCAATACTTACTACTAGAAGAACATATACAACTATACTAGAGAAGAACATATACAACTGTACTAGAAAGAGAACATGTACAACGATACTAGAACGATTACATTACTATACTTGCTAGGTAGAGAGCACGTACATTACAGCTAGAACAGTTCATTACATTACACTTACATGAATACATCAATAATTGTGATCCACTGTATCGGAGCATGCCTTAAATGTCATGGCCCGAGTTGTAGCCAGAATTCTCTTGGAGGGAGAGCATGAGTTTGCATATAGATCTATACTGGATTGACTATCCTACACCTTGCTGCTAGCTACAGCCGGACCTGCAGGTTTGCGGGTGCCAAACGTCATTCCGTTATTACGACCATTCTTATGTCGTTGTTACCAGTCGATACTATGGTGCAATTAATCACATGATGCCTGAATATAAATCCGGTTTAAGGTAGTTAGTACAGCAGTAGTTCTTATAGTGCTACGTTTTAATACTACATTAATTTTCCCTGTACATATATTTAGTGATCTTTTCACTTAACCTATAAATGTAAAAACTATATTTTTGTTAATAATAGTTACACTTGGGAAAATTACACACTTTTACATGACACGAACATTAAGAACAGTTAGGTCTTGGTAGAAGACACCCTTATATAATATTAGGAATCATAGGGATTTCAAGAGTTTTTCAAATGTTTACAGTTGTTTTACAAACATTTTCATACTTACAGTTCATATATATTTTCAATACTTACAATTCATTTACTTACAAATTCCTACATACAAATTAAGACACTAAATACTTATGATCTCACCAGCTTTAAAGCTGATACTCGCTTTCAAAATTACTTGTATCCTCAGGTCATCATAGACAGGTACCGATGCAAGGATAAAGGAAGATAGAGCTTGTTCAAGACTTATCTTTCATTTTGATTTATGCTTTAGTGTTTATCAAAATTTAACAGAATACATTTGTATAAAAATTATATTATTAATGAAATGGATGATGTTGTTGCTTGTTTACTACTTTACATTGTTGTGATATTATACATGACGTCCTCCGCCCCAGAACGTTTCCGCCATTCTTAGTTCTAGGGTGTGATAGTATTTCGAAGAGGCATCATAGTAGGGACACGCCACAGACCAGGGACCAGTAGAGGGGGTGCGAGCGATGTGGAACTCCGCTAGATGATTCACGATGAGGTGGTTTCTGCCATCCGCGATGAGATTCCAGAGATGTTCGGGTGTATCAAGACCACCCTGATAGAGACATTCGAAAAGAGATACGCTGCTCTTTCTGATGCTATTGTTGCTGCGGCCAGACCGTAGGGTGGTGATGTATTGTTGTTCCGGGAGTTCAGCAATACAAAACCACCATAGTTTGATGGGACCCAGGACGCGATTACAGCGGTGAGGTGGATATCAGACATAGAGGGATGTTTCCTTACTTGCTCATCTCCTGAGCATTTGAGAGTCCGGTTCGCGCTGAACCAGCTTCGCTTGGGAGCGAAGGATTGATGGAAGTTTGTCACGGCGCATAATTCGCCTGTCGAGCTTGCTGCAGTGACTCGGGAGAGGTTCACTGCTATGTTCCGAGATGAGTACGTTCCCCAGGTGGGTAGGGAGCATTCGGCCAAGGAGTTTCTGACCCTCAAGTAGGGTACTGATTCTGTCACAGTGATTACGAGGAAGTTCCATGAGCGGGCGATGTTTTGCCCAGAGCACGTGTCCTCCGAGCAGGCACGCATGTGCCACTATCTGAGTATTTTGAGGAGGGATATACGGGAGTTGGTGGCGAACTCGACGTATCGGACATTTTTTGAGCTTCACGAAAATGCCTGAAAGATGGAGATAGAGCTGGAGACCCAGGCTAGGGAGGAGGCTGAGTCTCAGGTGAGGGATTGACAACCGGCACAGTCTTAACCGGCATCCAAGCAGGCCAAGCCTGCTGATTCGCGATCTAGGAGTCAGAAGGGTCACACTTATGGCAAGTGCGGCAAGAGCCACAAGGGAGTGTGCAGAGCGGGGTCTTGCTACAAATGTGGCAAGGAGGGGAATATGGCCAACGATTGCCCCAAGGGGTTTGCGGTATGCTTTCACTGCAACCAGACCGGACACCGCAAGGTAGAGTGTCCACAGTTATGAGGAAATACCTAAGGAGCACCTCAGGGATATGCCCGTGCTGCTATCAAAGCTACTGAGAGCCGGCCAGTGAAGGCCGAGGTACCAAAGGCGCGAGGGAGAGCCTTCCAGTTGACTGCGGAGGAGGTCTGCGCAGTGCCCGATGTTGTGGCTGGTATGTATTCTTTCATATATTTACTTTTATGATGAAATATTGTGCTTATATTATGATATGTGTAGGTACTTTTCTTGTGAATTCTGTACCCGCCTTGGTGTTATTTGACTCGAGTGCGAGTCGGTCTTTTGTATCTTTGGCTTTTAGTCACCACATCAGTATTAGTCAAGAGGCGTTGAGTCGACCTCTGAGAGTTTCCATAGATGATGAGAGAGTGGTGTATGCCATCGAGGTGATCTGGGGTGTGTACTCGAGATTTTCGGCGTTGAGTTTCCGATGGATCTAGTTCCTATTGTAATGGGAGATGTATGTGTCATCGTGGGTATGGACTGGTTGAGGAAGTTTGGAGCGGTTATCGACTATGAGAGACAACTGGTGACCATACGAGACCCTAGTGGGGGAGTTCTTACAGTGTACGGTGAGGTATGCATTCTGGGTCGGCATTTTGTTTAGCTGCTAGAGCGAGACAGAGTCCACAGCAGCGCTGTAAGGGGTTTGTAGCATATGTGATGGATACAAGGGTTGATTCAAAGAGACCGAGGTCAGTAGATGAGGTTCTGATATTGCGTGAGTTCCCGGATATATTTCCAGAAGAGTTACCGGGTGTGCCTCCCGAGTGGCAGGTTGAGTTTAGCATCGATTTGGTTCCGGGGGCTATGCCTATCGCCAAGGCACCTTATCACCTTGCACCTCCAGAGATGCAGGAGTTAACTTCGCAGCTTCAGTAGCTACTAGGGAAGGGTTTATTCGGCCGAGCAGTTCACAATGGGGAGGGCATATCCTTTTTGTTAAGAAAAAGGATGGCTCACACCGGATGTGCATTGATTATAGGGAATTGAACAAGCTGATGGTCAAGAACCATTACCCGTTGCCGAGGATCGACGATTTGTTCGATCATTTACAGGGAGCATTTTGGTTCTCCAAGATCAATATGAGGTTGGGATATCATCAGGTGAGGGTGCGAGATGAGCACTTCCAGAAGAAATCGTTCAGGACTCGTTACGGGCATTACGAGTTCGTGGTGATGCCTTTCAGACTCACCAATGCGCCGGTGATGTTCATGGATCTCATGAACAGAGTATGTAGGCTGATGTTGGATCACTCGGTGATCGTGTTCATTGACGACATATTGGTGTGTTCGAAATCCAGAGAACAGCATGAGGAACATTTGAGAGAGATGCTCGGAGTTTTGAGATCGGAGAGACTTTACGCCAAAGTCAACAAGTGTGATTTTTGGTTATGAGAGGTCCAGTTCCTAGGGCATCTAATTAACCAGAAAGGGATACTGATCGATCCGGCCAAGATTGAGGCGGTGATGAGTTGGGAGGTGTCGAGGTCACCTATAGAGATCAGGATTTTCCTCGGATTGGCAGGCTATTATCGTAGATTTATCAGGGATTTCTCCAAGATCGTCGTGCCACTCACCAAGTTGACCCGGAAGGGTGTTGCTTTCTCATAGGGCCCAAAGCATCATGCCTCCTTTGAGACACTTCGCCAAAGGTTATGCGAAGCCCCGGTGTTAGCCCTTCCGGAGGGAATAGAGGACTTCGTGGTATATTGCAATGCATCAATATCAGGGTTGGGAGTGCTGCTTATGTAGACGGGGCACGTGATAGCATGGTCATCGAGGCAGCTGAAGCCTCATGAGATAAGGTATCCCACCCACGATATAGAGTTGGGAAAGTAGTGTTCGCCCTTAAGATCTGGCGTCACTATCTGTATGGGGTCCGGTGTACCATATACAAGGATCACAAGATCCTGAAGTACTTGATGGATCAGCCCAACTTGAATATGCGACAGAGGAGGTGGTTAGACATGGTAAAAGATTATGATTGCGAGATCCTGTACCACCCGGGTAAGGCTAACGCGGTAGCCGATGCCTTGAGCCGTAGGACGGAGAGCGTCCCAATGCGAGACATTTGTATGAGATTTATAGTGATGACTCTGGTGTTGGACACCATTCGAGGGGCCCAGGCTGAGGCTGTGAGACCAAAAAACCAAAAGAGGGAGTGAGTTATCGGGCAAGTATCGGAGTTCGTTACCCATAGTCGGGGGCTTATGACTTTTCAGGATCGGATTTGGGTATCGTTTGTGGGTGGGACGCGTACCATTTTGATGGAAAAGGCACATCAATCGAAGTTCTTGATCCATCCCGAGGACACTATGATGTTTTTGGACCTAAAGAAGGAGTATTGGTGGCCCTGTATGAAGAGGGATGTCGCGTGGTTCGTTAAGAGGTGCCTAACCTGTCGTAGGGTTAAGACCGAGCACCAGAGACCGCATGGTAAGTTGCAACCGTTAGAGGTTCCCGAGTGGAAGTGGGAACGGATTACTATGGATTTTATCACCAAATTTACGAAGACTGCAAGGGGCATTGATGCAATTTGGGTGTTTGTAGACAGGTTGACGAAGAGTGCTCACTTCCTTGCTATTAGTGAGAGCTATTCTGCGAAGAGACTAGCAGAGTTGTATGTGAGAGAGGTGGTATCGCGACATGGAGTACCGATCTCGATTGTCTCAGATCGATATGTGCGTTTCACTTCCAGATTCTGGAAGAAATTTCATGAGGAGTTGGGCACGAGGCTGCATTTTAGTACCGCATATCACCCACAGACTGACGGACAGAGCGAGCGGCCAATTCAGACGCTCGAGGACATGCTCTGAGCATGTGTGTTGGATTTTGGTGGGAGTTGGGACACATAATTGCCCTTGGCAGAGTTTTCCTACAACCACAGCCATCATTCGAGCATTGGTATGCCACCCTTTGAGCTGTTGTATGGGAGGAGGTATCGGATCCCCATTTGCTAGGGAGAGGTAGGGCAACATGTGATGGATAGTACAGAGATTGTGCTTCAAACGACTGAGCAGATACAGCAGGTCAGACATAGGTTTTTGACCGCTGAAAGACGTCAGAAGAGTTATGCGCTTGGAAAGGAGAGATCCGATTTAGGAAGAGGGGCAAGTTGCGGCCTCGATATATTGGACCCTTCAGGGTGATCGCGAGAGTAGGAAGGGTAGCCTACCATTTGGAGCTACATGCGGAGTTGGGTCAGATTCACGACACTTTCCACGAGCCGACGAGTCGGCAGTGGTACCATTAGAGGATATTCAAGTGGATGTGGGCCTGAACTATGTTGAGAGACCGGTGGCATTTAGAGATCGAAAGAACAAGGTTCTGAGGAACAAGGAAGTGCCTTTGATGCAGGTATAGTGGCAACATAGGAAAGGGTCAGAGCTGACTTGGGAGCCAGAGCGCGAGATGCGTGAGCAACATCCAGAGTTGTTCGCAGAGTGAGACTTCGATGGTGAAGTCTGATTCTATAGGGGGAGAATTGTAACATCCGAATTCTCAGCTATATTATTTTTATTCATTTATTTTGGGATTTGTTGACGGACTCGGCGGAGTTGGTGCTTAGACTCGCCAAGTAGGGTTGCGGATTCTCATCCAGGTTCATGATAGGACTCGGCGAGTCCCTGAGTGGACTCGGCGAGTCCACGCTGTTTAATGAAACCCTAATTTCCCGGGTTTGGCACCTATTTAAAGGCCCTTAGGGCCATCATTTGTGGCTACCAAACCCCAGAGAGATACCCTAAGAGATATAGAGCGTTTGTAAGGGAGGAGAGGCCACTTTTGATCATCTTGTTGGTGCGATTGCAAAAAGGAGGTGACCAAGGCAAGAGGAGGTTGAAAGAGGAGCGGATCTTATGATTTCAGAGTTCAGAGACTTCATCTTGAGGTATTTATTCAGTCCCTCTTTAGTTTTGGTGTTGATTCTTAGAGTTATAGTTTTCTAACCCCTTTAGAGAATGGATATGTGGAGCAATTGGTCCCTTCTCGAATTTATGCTTTGGATCTGGACTCAAAGAGGTACAGAGACCTTAACCCTTGGAGCTTTATGAGTTATTTTGGGAGCCATGAACTGAGGAGTTTATTTTTGGGGCTAAATCACCAAGTAGGACCATCTAGATGTTATATGAGTGTCAAGGTCTGAACTTTATGTGATTATCATGCTTGAAAAGGTCAGATCTATGCGTTTAAGGAATAGATCTGACCTCATGAGATCAATGTAGTTTTTGCATGGCATGAACTCGCCGAGTCCAAAGATCAGACTCGGCGAGTAGGGTTAGGGTTTTCTGTAAATCACTCGACGAGTAGACTCACCCCGTTGGGGGAATAACTCAGTGAGTCAGAGAGGAATTAGAGGACTGGAGTTCAAGACGGAACTCGCCGAGTTGATCTTGAGACTCGACGAGTTGAGTCAGGGTAGCCCCGCGATTCATGCCAGGTGTGACTCGTCGAGCAAAGGGAGGGACTTGACGTGCCAAGTGAGACTAGGGAGTTAGTGGACACGTGTGGACTGGCCGAGTTGCCCAAGTGCACTCAACATGTCGGGTAATAGTTTGACCATTCACTTTGATTGACTTTTAGGTTTTGGTCAACAATGAGGGCCTTTGAACCAAAAGAGGGGTAAAATGGTCTTTTACCCTTCTGAGGGTACCTAGAGAGGGTTGAGTCTAGTCCTGAGAGTTATATTTTTGAGAGTATTACTTTATGTGATTAGGTGGAGGCTAGATCGTATTTCTACCGAGTCAGAGATTTACCGAGACATCTGAGGTGAGTCTTCTCACTATACTTTACCCTGAGGGGTAATTAGAGTCATGTGACAAATTTATTGTATGCTATTATGTGATGTGTTGCATTGCATTATGTTTATGTGATTTGTGCCATGTGTATATTAGAGTATATCAGAGTTAGAATCGGAAGGTTCACAGAGCTAAGACCAGAGGGTCCATAGAGTTAGGGCCTATGGGCCCACAGAGTTATATCCTTGAGTGGCTAGTATGTGTTATGTATGGTATTTTGGGGAACTCACTAATGCTTATGCTCACAGTGTTATGTGTTATGTGTTTCAGGTACCACTGATGATCGCGGGAAGGCGCCGACATGATTCATAGACACACATGGGTTTTATGTATTTTGATCTTGGGAAACATTTTGTGAAACAAAGTTATGATACAATGGGATTTTGTTAATAAATGTGTTTGGAAAAATGTGTTTAAAAATGAAAAAAAAAAAATTGTTTTAAATTTTACGGTGTTACATTCAGTAAGTAACTACCCTCCATGCTTAATGTATACTGGAAACCACTAATTTTTTACCTAGAATCGACCAAAATCATAAGCTTGGGATGGGTTTACGGTCGTACACCCTTCAACGACCGTAAATTCCATTTTAGGTCGAATATTGGCCTTGAAATCCTACTTTGTCCTTTGCAAAAGGCTTAGAATAATTCCAAAAGGCTAGAAAGGACCCTGAAACACCGAAAATCACACATCTCGTCCATTGTTTAAGGCTGTAAACCCTTAGACTACGAACCCTTGGGCCGTAAACCCATGGACCACAAATCCAGTTCACAGCCGTAAACTCCCTTTATGGCCGTAAAAAGCTCATTCCTGGGAAAAAGTCAGTTTTCCTCGATCCAACCAATTCCCGATGACATTCCTTAACCAAAACCAAGTGTTTATCTAACCCTTATCTAACGAAATTGCTAACTTAAATACATATATGTATTCATTTGATATTAGGATTTCCACTAAGTGCAACATACAGTAACTCAAGAATCGTCCAGTTCAATCGTCTGCATCCAACCAACAGTGAGTTCATACCCCTACACTTTTTCGAGTTTTTCAGGTTTTCAGGGGGGGAATACAAGTCAAACATAAAAAGTTTTCATAACTTAAGAACTGATACAATTATAACGGCTTTCTATCAAACATTTAGACTATTTATCCCTTTTGTAATATGCGGAGCATAAGGGACTTTTTCTAATTATAATTGCATATTGTTCAAAACAATACATGAACATAACTAAACATTCAAACTATAATAGGTATAGTTTGGGATTTCATTACCAGTCTTACAGATTCCAACTTCATGCAAAGTTAAACATATAAATTATGTCAGATTTAGTTTATCCATTTCTACGAATACAAACCTATAGTATCTTGTTAGATAATTATTTATGTATAATTATTAATACTCTACACTGTTACAAATGATTTCGAACTCGAGAACAACCGAACAACACGTAAACTAGTTATTACAAGACTGTAAGACTCATCTTCAGTATGCTCGTTGGGGTACCAATAAATCCTCACTGGTAGTATAACCAGAGTCTCCTGGAGGGAGAGCATGAAATTTGAGAATAAATCTATTCGGGACCGATAATCCCACAGTTAGGCGGGCACGCTTGGGGTGACAAATTTTGTATTCGTACGACGCCTGAAGATACGTCAAGGAGGTCACCGGTCATATTAGTATGGTTATACGACTCATAATAAGTATAAACCAAGGTTTGTTTATGGGATTTCTTTCTTCTAAAGTTTTATTTCAATTAATAAAACTACTTATCTACTTATTGGAGGGTATTCTAGGGACACAGTCTATAATTTTATCTTATGAAATAAAACAGCTATACATATTGGTGGTAACCATGACGTAGCACCTGGTTCTTGGTACGTATTTCTTTTTATTTTTTATGTAAGTATTTTGCCTTTTTGGCCTTGGACTCGGCGAGTTGAAGGACCAACTCGCTTAGTAGAAGCAGGATGGCACATGGGTTTTAAGTAGTGGACTCGATGAGTCGGGTCCCGGACTCGAGGAGTAGATCCTGTATGGACAAAAACCCTAATCCGAGGGTTTGCACCCTATTTAAACAATGTTATGTCGACCAGAACGTCCCTTATGCTCCGAGAACACCTCTCATTGAAACCCTAGCCATTATTGAAGCAATCTAAGCCTTGTTGGTGGATTTTGGTGCTTGTGGTCTTAAGAAGGAAAGAGAAAAGCTTGAGGAAGCAAGTAGGGACCAACGGAACCCAATTTTCTGCAGCTTCTATAGTTCATTGAAGGTAAAAAGCTATAACCTTGCTCTTTAATTTGTTAGATTCCTCTTTTGAGAGATTTAGGGCTTTTATAAGCCATTTTTGATGACCAACCATGATTGAAAACATGGTTGGGCGTTGGGGCTTCAAAATCAAGTCATTAAGGGAGTCACAAGGCAGTTGGGGGTTGCTTTTGCACCCATGAAGGGACCCATTCATCTCAAGAGCTTGTTTTATGTCTTTTTTGAGCTCAAAGTCCCATGGAAGCACGTAAAGTTTGTAACTTTACGTGCTAGATTGATTGTAGAAGCTTAGATCGATCTTTTGATCATATGTTGTACATCATAAATAGAGGATTTAGAGTGTGGATGTGACCGACTCGTCGAGTCCGTTCATGGGACTCAACAAGTGCTAGAACAGACTCGGCAAGTCCAAGGAAATCTCCTTAAGTTTGGAGATAAACTCAACGAGTTGTTCATACAACTCCGTAAGTCGAGGACAGGACTTGTTCATCAGATGAAGGTGGACTGGATGAGTGTTCATACAACTCGACGAGTTGAATGAGGTTCATACGATGTTCATATGAGAGAGGAACTCATCGAGTCGAGTCATGGATAAGGACGAGTAAAGGGTTAGGGACTCGACGAGTTGACGGCCCAACTCGGCGAGTCGGGTCAACTTGAAGTTGACTTTGACTGGACTTGGACTAACCCTGTTTAGGGTTGAAGATGTTGTGTATTGACTTGTAGGTTGTCGTGTAGGGATCGAGGAGCCGAAGGGAGTCGATTTGTGCGCCGAGGATAATTCAAATACTGCATGACATTGAGGTGAGTTACCTTCTAGTAGGGATGGGTCTGAGGCCACAATTTTGGGCCACCAAAGAGGATTATTTAGAAAATGATTATCTTTATGATAGTTATCTTGGTTTGGTTATGTGTTTTGGTCAAGAGATTTATCTGTATGATTTGTTATGTGTAAAGTATGGATTAGTTTCCCAGACAGTGGTCCTTAGGACCAAAGGGTAAGTCAGTAACTGGATAAGCCTAACTATATGCTTATATGCTAGTAGTAGGGGGTGAAATAGTCCCCAGTTACCGGTTGAAAGATACCGATGATGGTTACTGGTTGAAAGATACCGATGATAGTTATCGGTTGAATGATACTGATGAAGGATATCAGTGGAAAGATACCGATGAAGGTTACCGGTTGAAAGATACTGATGATTTTGTATGGTATGTGGTATGATGGGGGAACTCACTAAGCTTTTTCCTTACAGTTTTGGTTTTAGTTTCAGGTACCTCTTCGTCGAAGGGGAAAGAGCTGGCGGTGTAGCAGCGCATCACACACACACACATGGTTTTCGCATTGATTTTTTGGGGTTGTACTCTGAATTTCATTACTTTTGATATCATAGTTTGGGACACAACATTATGATTTTGAAACTTGTTGTTATTTGACCATATTTTGGTAAAATTTTTATTAAATTATTAATTCAAAAATGAAATTTTTGGGCTTGAATTTTGGGATGTTACAAGTTGGTATCAAAGCCCTGGTTTGAGGGATTCGAACACACCCCCAAGGGTGTCTAGACTCAAATCGAGGGACTAAAAGATTTTTACAAGGAAAATGGTTTTCTAAAATCTAAATGGAAGGACTTTATGAAAGGCGAAGTGTGTGATGCATGCAACCGACCGGGCTCAAGTAAGTTTTCCCCAAGATACCCATACTTTCTATGTTATGTTATATAGTGTTGATTCAGAAAACTGCATGCTAGAACAGGACTAAGGATCTAGGAGAATGCCGTATATAATTGTTGTATGAGCTGTATGCTAGGACTATTTATTCAGAAGTAGGATGGCCTGTGTAGGTTATGCATGATTTTGGTTACCCAATACACAAATGCTGCTTGCTTTATCCTATGGGGGTTCTGGCCATCTTCAACTAGCTAAGGAAAGGATATGTAATAGTATCCGAAAGCTAGTTAGGGAGAGGTGGTGGGGACTCCTAGTGCAGCTGATGGCAGAGGGTAGGTCGGAGAGTGCCCTAGGGAAGCCTAGGATGGGGTCAGTGGAAAGGGTATCGGTAACAGGGACTTGCCAAAGTCGAAACAATCCTTGAGGAAAGTATGGGTAGGTGTGGAAGGTAGTATGCGCCCGTACTACTGAAAGCAGAGGACCCGTACTCGAATCAAGGAGGGCATTGATGGAACCTGTAAACATGGAAAGTGTGTGAGATCTCTAAAAGGTATATGTGACCCTGACAATTGTATATTTATTTTCAGAATGGTGGTCACGCGACATGGAGCAAGAGGTTCAGGATCGGGCTCGGGCACAAGATCCGAGCATGTGTATGATGGGTTACGTGAGTTCATCGCATCCGAGATCACGTGGGGTATCCTTGATGCGACGTCGGTTATCTCCGGGTCGATCAAGGAAGGGATCATTGAGCTGATGGAGGATCGCCTCAGGGCGTTCAGGAGTGACATGGCGACCACCTAGTCAGGGCCACGCACACTGTCCTTTAAGGAATTTAGAGGGGGTGGTGCGCCAGATTTCCATGGGGTGAAGGACCCCATTGCTGCTAGGAGATGGATCGTAGACATCGAGTCTGTGCAGCTGACGAGCTTCTGCTCGGAGGGGTCGAAGGTCCGTTTCGCTGTAGGGTGTTTGAGAAACAGGGCCAGATATTGGTGGGAGTTGGTTTGTGACTCTCTGGAAGCCTCGGCTATTGACGCTATGACCTGTTCAGACTTTGTGACCAGATTCATGGCGGAGTTTGCGCCAGCCATGGAGCTTCAGCAGCTGACCGGGGAGCTGAATAAGGTAACAGTGAAGAACCGTTACCCACTCCCAAGGATTGATGACCTCTTTGACTAGCTACAAGGAGCATCTTGGTTCTCCAAGATTGATCTGCGCTCAGGATATCATCAGGTGAGGGTCAGAGAGGAAGATGTACAGAAAACGGTGTTCCGAACGCGCTATAGCCACTATGAGTTTGTGGTAATGCCTTTCGGGCTCACCATAGCTTTTATCGATGACATCTTGGTCTATTCCAAGACGCAGGAGGAGAATGAGGAGAATCTGAGATAGGTTCTGGAGACTTTGATAAGGGAGAACTTGTATGTTAAGTTCTCCAAGTCTGAGATCTGGTTGCGCGAGGTGTAGTTTCTTGGGCACCTTGTCAACCAAAACGGGATTTTGGTAGATCCGGCCAAAGTGGAGGTCATGATGAGATGGGAGGTTGCAAGGTCTCCATCTGAGATTTGGAGTTTCCTATTATTAGCCGGCTACTATCGGAGAATCATCCAGGATTTCTCCAAGATAGCCGTACCCCTGACCAGGTTAACAAGGAAGGTCGTGGTCTTTCGTTGGGGGCCTAAGCAGCAGGCTGCATTCGAGACATTGAGGCAGAGATTGTGTGAGGCGCCAATCTTAACCCTGCTAGAGGGCGTGGACAATTTCGTCATGTACTGTGATGCATCCATCTCGGGTTTGGGCGTAGTATTGATGCAGAGAGAGCATGTCATTACTTATGTTTCGAGGCAGTTGAAGCCTCATCAGTCGAACTACCCGACATATGATTTGGAGTTGGGGGCTATTGTGTTCGCCCTCAGGATTTGGTGTCATTACTTATATGGGGTTCGTTGTACGATTTACACGGACCACAAGAACCTGAGGTATTTCAAGGACCAGCCAAATTTGAATATGAGGTAGCGTTCGTGGCTTGATGTAGTAAAGAATTATGACTGTGAGATCCTCTACCACCCGGGAAAGGCCAATGTGGTGGCTGACGCGCTTTGTCGCAAGGCAGTGCTGATCAGGGATATCTATTTGAGGATGACAGTGGTGACTCCGCTTTTGGAGCGGATTCGGGAGGCCCTGCAGGAGGCCATGAAGGAGGAACATCGGAAGAGCGAGCCGATTGTGGTACATGTTTCCTCCTTTGACTATGATAACCGAGGATTATTGACACTACATTGTAAGGTGTGGGTGCCGTACCACGGGGGTGTGCACCAAGTTCTGGTGGAGGAGGCGCACAAATCTTGATTCTCCATTCATCTCGGGGCGACGAAGATGTATAGGGATCTTCGCCTGGACTATTGTTGGCCCTGCATGGAATGGGATGTAGCATGGTACATGGAGCAGTGCTTAACCTGCAGGAAGGTAAAGGCCGAGCACCAGAAGCCACACGGAAATATGTAATCATTGGACATTCCGCTGTGGAAATAAGAGGACATTACAATGGATTTTATCACAAAGCTTCACAGGACCGCGCGAGGGGTGGATTCGATTTGGGTCATCGTCGATCTATTGACCAAGAGCGCTCATTTTATTCTAATTCAGGAGAGCATCTTGGCCATGAAGCTAGTCGACATCTATATCAGGGGGGTGGTGGTGTGGCATGGGGTGTCAGTGTTGGTGATTTCAGACCGAGATGTGCGGTTCACTTCCAGGTTTTGGAAGAAGTTTCACAATGAGCTGGGTAGTCGTCTTCATTTTAGCACCGCCTTTCACCCTCAGACGGATGGTCAGAGTGAGCGGACCATACATACTCTGGAGGATATGCTGAGAGCATGCGTGTTAGACTTCAGAGGTAGTTGGGATACCTACCTCCCCTTGGCAGAGTTCTCCTATAACAATAGTTATCACGAGAGTATCGATCGTCCTCCCTTCGAGATGTTATACGGGAGGAATTGTAGGACCCTGATATGTTGGGGCGAGGTTGGCCAGAGGGTAATGGGGAGCACCGAGGTAGTGCTCAAGAAGATAGAGAGGATTCAGCAAGTCCGGAGCAGGCTTCAAACTGCTCAAAGTTGGTATAAAAGTTATGTTGATAAGCGCCGATCAGACCTGAAATTCCATGTAGGGGATATGGTTCTCCTGAAGGTGTCACCATGGAATGGTGTTATCCGATTCAGGAAACGTGGCAAGTTGGGACCCAGTTACATTGGACCGTTTAGGGTTATAGCCCGAGTGGGAAAGGTGGTGTATAGGTTGGATCTGCTAGCCGAACTCAATCAGATCCACAACACTTTCCACGTTTCCCAGCTGCGAAAGTGCCTGGTGGACGACTCGACAGTGGAGCCCTTGGAGGACAATCAGGTTGATCGCACCCTGAACTACATTTAGCAACCTATGGTGATCCTCGACTGGAAGTCGAAGGATCTGAGAAACAAGAGAGTGGAAGTCGTGAAGGTGCAATGGCAACACCGGAAGGGCTCAGAACTACCCAGAGCTGTTTCAGGAACGAGTAGCAAACTTCAAGGACGAAGTCTAAAATAAGTGGGGGAGATTTGTAGCACCTGTTTCTTGGTACATATTTCTTTTTATTGTTTTTATCTAAGTATTTTTCATTTTTGGCCTTGGACTCGGCGAGTTAAAGGACCAACTCGCCGAGTAGAAGCAGGATGGGACGCGGGGTTTAAGCAGTGGACTCGACGAGTCAGGTCCCGGACTTGACAAGTAGATCCTTCCTGGACAAAAACCCTAATCTGATGGTTTGCACCCTATTTAAACAATGTTATGTCGACCACAACGTCCCTTATGCTCCCATAACACCTCTCATTGAAACCCTAGTCGTTATTGAAGCAATCTAAGCCTTATTGGTGGATTTTGGTGATTGTGATCTTAAGAAGGAAGGAGAAAAGCTTGAGGAAGCAAGTAGAGACCAAGGGAACCCGAGTTTGTGCACCTTCTATAGATCATTGAAGGTACAAAGTTGTAACCTTCCTCTTTCATTTGTTAGATTCCACTTTTTGGTAATTTAGGGCTTCTATAAGCCATTTTTGATGACCAACCATGATTGCTAACATGGTTGCAGGTTGGGACTTCTAAGTCAACTCATTAAGGGAGTCACAAGGCAGTTGGGGGTTGGTTTTGCACCCATGAAGGGTCCCATGCATCTTAAGAGCTTGTTTTATGTCTTTTTGAGCTCCAAGTCCCATGCAAACACGTAAAGTTTGTAACTTTACGTGCTAGATCGATTGTAGAAGCTTGGATCCATCTTTTGATCAAAGGTTGTACATTAGAAATCGAGGATTTAGAGTATGGACGTGACCGACTCGGTGAGTCCGTTCCTAGGACTCGACAAGTCCAAGGCTTTGAGTCCCAAATCTGTTGAGGGTTAAAGAACTCAGTTGAGTGTTAGAAGGGTTGTAGTCGGACAAAAAGAGTGACCCAACGTATTAGATGTAATTTTAAACCTGGAGTTCATGGGACTCGAAGAGTGCTAGAACAGACTCGGTGAGTCCAAGGAAATCTCCTTAAGATTGGAGATGAACCCGACGAGTTGTTCATACAACTCGTCAAGTCGAGGAAAGGACTTGTTCATCAGATGAAGGTGGACTCGACGAGTACTCATACAACTCGGTGAGTCAGATGAGTTTCATACGATGTTCATATGAGAGAGGAACTCATCGAGTCGATGCCATACTCGACGATTCGAGTCATGGATAAGGACGAGTAAAGGGTTAGGGACTCGACGAGTTGACGGACCAACTCGGCGAGTCGGGTCAACTTGAAGTTGACTTTGACTGGACTTGGACTAACCCTGTTTAGGGTTGAACATGTTGTGCATTAACTTGAAGGTTGTCGTGTAGGGATCGAGAAGCCGAAAGGAGTCGATTTGTGCGCCCAGGATAATTCAAATATTGCATGACATTGAGGTGAGTTACCTTCTAGTAGGGATGGGTCTAAGGCCACAATTCCGGCCCACCAAAGAGGAGTATTTAGAACATGATTGTCTTTGTGATAATTATCTTGATCTGGTTATGTATTTTGGTCATGAGATTTATCTGTATGATATGTTATGTCTATAGTAGGAATTAGTTTCCCTGACAGTGGTCCTTAGGACCAAAGGGTAAGTCAGTACCTGGATATGCCTGACTGTATGCTTATATGCTACTAGTAGGGGTGAAATAGTCCCCCAGTTACAGGTTGAAAGATACCGATGACGGTTACCAGTTGAAAGATACCAATGATAGTAACTGTTGAAAGTTACTGATAAAGGATACTGGTTGAAAGATACCGATGAAGGTTACCGGTTGAAAGATAGCGATGATTTTGTATGGTATGTGCTATGATGGGGGAACTCACTATGCTTTGTGCTTAGAGTTTGGTTTTTGTTTCAGGTACCTCTTCATCGAAAGGGAAAGAGCCGGCGGTGTAACAGCTCATCACACACGCACACATGGTATCTGCATTGATTTTTTGGGATTATACATATTTTGGTAAAATGTTTATGAAATTATTAATTCAAAAATGAAATTTTCGGGCTTGAATTTTGGGATGTTACAAGTTGGTATCAGAGCACTGGTTTGAGGGATTCGGACACACCCTCGGGGATGTCTGGACTCAAACTGAGGGACTAAAAGATTTTTACAATGAAAATGGTTTTCTAAAATCTAAATGGAAGGACTTTATGAAAGATGAAGTGTGTGATGCATGCGACCAGTCGGGCTCAAGTAAGTTTTCCCTAAGATACCCATACTTGCTATGCTATGTTATATAGTGTTGATTCAGAAAACTGCATGCTAGAATAGGACTAAAGATCTAGGAGGATTCCTTATATGCCTATTGTGTGAGCCGTATGCTAGGACTGTTTAGTCAGCAGTAGGATGGCCTGTGTAGGTTATGCCTGATTTTAGTTACCCAATGCACGAATGCTGCTTGCTTTGTGCTATGGGGGTTCTGGCCATCTTCAACTAACTAAGGAACGGATATGTAAAAATATCCGAAAGCTAGTTGGGGAGAGGTGGTGGGGACTCCGAGTGCAGCCGATGGCGGAGGGTAGGTCGGATAGTGCCTAGGGAAGCCTAGGATGGGGTTAGTGAAAAGGTTATTGGTAAAAGGGACTTGGCGAAGTAGAAGCAATCCTTGAGGAAAGTATGGGTAGATGTGGAAGGTAGTATGGGCCCGTACTACTGAAAGCAGAGGACCCGTACTCGAATCAAGGAGTGCCTAGATGGAACCTGGAAACTTGGAAAGTGTGTGAGACCTCTAAAAGGTATATGTGACCTTGACAATCATATGTTTATTTTCAGAATGGTGGTCACGTGACATGGAGAAGGAGGTTCAGGATCTGGGTCAGGATCGGGCTCGAGCGCAAGATCCGAGCATGTGTATGATGGGTTACACGAGTTCATCGCGTCCGAGATCACGAGGGGGATCCTTGATGTGATGCCGGTTATCTTCAGGTCGATCAAGGAAGGGATCATTGAGCTGATGGAGGATCGCCTTAGGGCGTTCAGGAGTGACATGGCGATCAACCAGTCAGGGCCATGCACATTGTCCTTTAAGGAATTCAGAGGGAGTGGTGCGCCAGATATCCATGGGGTAAAGGACCCCAATGCCGCTAGGAGATGGATCGCATACTTCGAGTCTACGCAGCTGACAAGCTTCTTCCCGGAAGGGTCGAAGGTCCATTTCGTTGCAGGGTGTTAGAGAGACAGGGCCAGATATTGGTGGGAGTCAGTTGGTGACTCTTTAGAAGCCTTGGCTATTGATGTTATGACGTGGTCAGACTTTGTAACCAAATTCAGGGTGGAGTTTGCGCCAGCTGTGGAGCTTTAGCAGTTGACGAGAGAGTTTTTGGATATGAGACAGACTAAGGAGACTGTACCAGAGATCACCGCCAAGTTCTGGGAGAGGGAATTGTTGGTTCCCCAGTATGCGGGTGATGAAGACATGAAGAGGACCCACTACCAAGACATGGTACGAGCTGACATCTAGGAGCATGTCAGTTTCTCGGCATGCCCTACCCTAGATTCAATGATTGTTAGGGATAGGGAGAGCGAGATTGATCTGGAGTACATCCGGAAAAGGAAGGTAGTGGAGGGGCTGACGATGGGGGATTCGGGGAAGAAGCACAAGGGATCTGATGGTAAGCCGAAAGGCCAGTCAGGGCGGGACTGCTGTGAGAAATACGATCGGTCACACGAGGGAGCTTGTCGCACTGGGTCGGGTACAGGCTGCTATAAGTGTGGAAAGGTTGGACATTATTGGAGAGATTGTACTGCCCCTACTCCTACGATTCAGATATCTAACCCGATTTACTTTCATTGCAGTCAGAAGGGCCATAAAAAGGTCAATTGCCCTAGATTGACAGCAGCAGTAGCAGAGCCGGCAGTGGCGCCGACTCCAGCGACAGCACGGGTTCTGGATGGCTGGAAGGCCAAGATGAAGGCTCCAGTGGTTCGGAGCCGAGCATTTCAGCTGACTGCCGAGGATGCACGTGCTGCACCCAATGTGGTGACGGGTATGATTTCTTATTTTATGCTTTTATGTTATGTCGTTGTGATTTTGATATATTATGTACCTTGCTTAGGATCGTTCCATATGAATCATCTCCCAGTTCAGGTGTTGTTTGATTCGGGTTCCACTCCATCATTTGTCTCTCTTGCGCTTAGCAAGAAGTTTCCGAAGTCTTCAGGCATGTTGGATTGCCCTCTAGAGGTCGAGATTGCGGACGACCGGTTGGTACGAGTGTCAGATGTCTACGAGGATTGTGTTTTGAGGCTGTTTGAGGAATGTTACATGGTGGACTTGGTTCCCATACCTTTGCCGGGGAACAAGGTCATTATTGGTATGGACTGGCTGAGCCCCAATAAGGCAGTGATCGACTGTGCGCAGCAGTCAGTGCGGATTAGGACCCCTAGTGGGGGAGAGCTGGTGGTTCAGGGTGAAAGCCCACAACAACGACCAACTTTATGTTCAGCAGCGAGGGCTAGGCGCTACCTTCAGCAGGGTTGTGCAGGTTATGTCGCCTATGTTATGGATACCCGGGAGGCGAGTAGGGCGATGATGGGTGATGTGCCCTTAGTATGGGAGTTTGAGAACGTATTCCCCGAGGAGTTTCCCGGGGTACCTCCAGTGAGGCAGGTGGAATTCCGAATCGAACTGGTCCCTGGTGCAGCTCTGATAGCCAAGGTACCATATCGGTTGGCTCCTCCTGAGATGAAGGATTTGTCTACATAGCTGCAGGAGCTGTTGGACAAGGGATTCATTAGCCCGTGTAGTTCTCCCTGGGGAGCCCCGATTTTGTTTGTGATGAAGAAGGACAATTCGCATCGGATGCGTATAGATTATCGGGAGCTGAATAAGGTAATAGTGAAGAACTATTACCCACTCCCAAGGATTAATGACCTTTTTGACCAGCTACAGGGAGCATCTTGGTTCTCCATGATTGATCTGCGCTCAGGATATCATCAGGTGAGGGTCAGAGAGGAAGATGTACAGAAGATGGCGTTCCGAACGCGCTATGGACACTATGAGTTCGTGGTGATGCCTTTAGGGCTCACCAATGCTCCCGCCGCGTTCATGGATCTCATGAACCGCATGTGCAGACCGATGTTGGATCGATCCGTGATAGCTTTTATCGATGACATCTTGGTCTATTCCAAGACGTAGGAGGAGAATGAGGAGCATTTGAGAGAGGTTCTGGAGACTTTGAGAAAGGAGAACTTGTATACTAAGTTCTCCAAGTGTGACTTCTGGTTGCGCGAGCTGCAGTTTCTTGGGCACCTTGTCAACCAAAACGGGATTTTGGTAGATTCGGCCAAAGTGGACGCAGTGATGAGATGGGAGGTTCCGAGGTCTCCATCTGAGATTCGGAGTTTCCTAGGATTAGCCGACTACTATTGGAGAATTATCCAGGATTTCTCCAAGATAGTCGTAACTCTGACGAGGTTAACAAGGAAGGTCGTGGTCTTTCGTTGGGGGCCTGAGCAGCAGGCTGCATTCGAGACATTGAGGCAGAGATTGTGCGAGGCGCCAATCTTAACCCTGCTAGAGGGCATGGATGATTTCGTCATCTACTGTGATGTGTCCATCTCAGGTTTGGGCGCAGTATTGATGTAAAGAGGGCATGTCATTGCATACGCTTCGAGGCAGCTGAAGCCTCACGAGGCGAACTACCCGACACATGATTTGGAGCTGGGACTTGTTGTGTTCGCCCTCAAGATTTGGCGTCATTACCTATATGGGGTTCGTTGTATGATTTACACGGACCACAAGAACCTGAGGTATCTCATGGACCATCCAAATTTGAATATGAGGCAGCATCGGTGGCTTGATGTAGTAACGGATTATGACTGTGAGATCATCTACCACCCGGGAAAGACCAATGTGGTGGCCGACACGCTTAGCCGCAAGGCAGTGCCAATCAGGGGTATATGTCTGAGGATGACAGTGGTGACTCCACTTTTGGAGCGGATTCGGGAGGCCCAGCAGGAAGCCATGAAGGAGGAACATCGGAAGAGCGAGCGGATTGTGGGACATGTTCCTCCTTTGACTATGGCAATCGATAGTGAATAGAGAGCAAACCATCGGGCGGTGGTCGACGTCGAAGTAGTGAAGAAGCGTAATAGTGAATGGAACAGGAGACCGCAGCTTTAGGTTTAGGAGTATTAGGTTTTTTTTTATTATAGGAGATGGTGAAATATTTTAGAGGGATAGTAAATTTGAGGCGGCTCTATTAAAATGGTTATAAAAATATTTTCTAAATTATACTTATATTTAAAATAATATATAAAAAATATTTTTTATTGTTATTTTTTATATTAATAAGTTTCTTATATTTTTTATCAAATAACTTATAGATGCAGTTGTTTTAAACTTATATAATAGATAATATAAGTATTATAAAATGAATGTGATTTTTCTTATTTATAAAAGGTATGTTTATTTATATATTTTTAAAACACAATATTCAGTTTTTAATTATATATAAAATAAAACTTATATATTTTGTGGTGGTGTGCAATTAGGGTGTGTGTTGTGGAAGTGGGGATGCCGTGGGATAAACATGTTAGAATTAGGTAGGTGGGTGGGTGTAGGGTGTGGGGTGTAAAGTATGGTGGGTAGGTATATGTGTGAGCTTGTAGGAATGGGCTTTAAGCTATATGTTATAAGCTCTATGTAACACCGTAAATTTCAAGATAAATTTTTCATTTAAAATAATCATTTTATTCTTAGAAACACTTATTCAAAATCTCATTCATAGTCAAATTACAAAACATAACTCCATTTTTATTTGCATAGAAAACCAGGATCCTCCAAAATATGACTCTTTCTCTGGTGTGTACAATCAAGCCGGTGCCGTCCCGTGATACTGAAAGAAACCTGAAAAACATCACACAAAACACTGTAAGCACGAAGCTTAGTGAGTTCCCTAAAATACCACACATAACACATATTAGCCACTCGAGGCTATAACTCTATGGTTCTGTGCACCCAAACTCTGTGAACCCTCAGGTTCTAACTCTGGGAACCTTCCGGTTCCAACTCTATAAACATGCACAGCATAAATCACATAGAAGTAATGCAGTACAACACATCACGTACATATAGCATACAAATACTCTGATCACATAACTCTGGTTACCTACTCAAGGTAAAGTATAGTGAGAAGACTCACCTGGCAAGCAGAAAGCAGATATCCCCATACTTAAATCTCGAACTCGCCACCGCCTAACACGTAAGGCAAATACTCTCATGAATATAACTCTCGAGACTAGAGTCAATCCTCTCATGACACCCTCTTAATGGTAAAAGACTATTTTACCCCTCTCTTGGCCCAAAGGCCACATCGCTAACCAAACCCTAAAAGTCAACGGCCAAACCTTGGTCAAAATCAAAGTCCTCAGTCTAAGTCAACCCCTGACTGACCCTACTCGCCGAGTCAACCCTGTGACTCGTCGAGTTCCCATAATCAGAACTTCATTCAATCCGCGACCTAACTCGCCGAGTCCAACAACTCTGAGTCCACTCGCACACAACTCACCGAGTCATCCGTCGACTCACCGATTCTCGACTCAACCAGAGAATATCGGGACCCTTCGACAAGACTCGTCGAGTCCAAGAACAGACTCGCCGAGTCTACGGCTATCTTAAACCTACTCGCCGACTTGTTCATACAACTCGCCGAGTTCCAGGCCATCTTCATCCAACTCGTCGAGTACACCCATGTGACTCGCCGAGTACCACCGTTCTGAATCCATTCAGAAGCATTCCAGGCCATGCAACTGCTCCAAAATATAGATCTAGTCTCCTACCACTCATCCATCACGTAAAGTGGCAAACTTTACGTGGATCCAAAGAGATCTAAGCCGTTTGCACATTGGGCTAGGGTTTGGGACATGTAAGCTTCACTAAACACTCCAACACAGGGACTTTCATGCTCTCTGATTCTTCTCCCTTCCAGATCTGATGTAGAAACCTCAGATCTAACCTCTAGACTTCCCATTTCATCCATAGACGAATTCTCACAAACCCCAAAATGAAGAAACAACATAACAGCAGCTCAATAACGAGATATTACCTCTAAGTGATGCCCCAACTGCAATGTAATTCGAATCCAAGCAAAGCCCCTTGCTCTAAGCCTTCAATCTCCCAAAATTCCTTCAACAATTACTTCTCCAAGCTCCAATCCACTCAACAATGGTGCTTCTCCGCGATTTAGGGTTTTCTGGGGCTCAAGGGGTGATAAAGAGGCTGGGAGGAAAACATAATGATCTTTATATAAGGCTCAACCCCAAGAATTAGGGTTTTCTCCACTCAGCACCTACTCGCCGAGTCCATTACACTGACTCGCCGAGTCGGCCACTTAACATGTGACCAAGTCGCGACTCTACTCGCCGAGTCCGCACATGGACTCGCCGAGTCACTCTTTTCCAATTTACTCTTTTATCCCTTCAACTCTACTCTTGATATTTCGGGATGTTACAATTCTCCCCGACTTAAATTAGGCTTCGTCCTCGAAGCCTACAACAACTCAACTCCAGAAATACTCCCACAACGTGCCACCTGGCCTTAATCGGACCAGGTCACAAAAGGCATACCCATCGAACTCGAACACACTTTCCCTTTCCTTATGGTGTCCTGACCGTTGTCTCGAACCGGGCACCGGATGTACCCTCTGATAACCACACTCAACGATCCGAGAATTACCCTGGAAGCATCACTTCTCCAAACCTCAACAATCACTCGACCCATAAGGGTTAGAAGCCATGAACCATCGGATCCCCGATCCGAATCCCACTCTATCGAATCCGTGATGACGGAAAGACCCACTCTTCAATCCCAAAGCAACTCCCATGAGTCCTCTTCTTTTAATCACACACCCATGCCGCACCAACCTTCGCACTCTCTGGTTAGGAAAACCCGTCACACTGCCGACATCTCTAACATCCCCAGGAGAAACCACCACTACGCACACATCCCTTGATCAGAATCAAGCTGGGAGTCCCAGACTCCATCCCTGCATCCATCCTGCGACTCTTGGCCCTACACCCGCGGAATCCCTTCCGCGTCCTCAGCAGACATCCCATCATGATGTCACTCCATACCACTGTCACAGACACAGTGTTCGACCACCATACTCCAAATCATCCATTCTCACTACTACTTCCACTTCTGCGAATCAACACTTTCCCCAGCAAATGAGGGTCCGACACCTCATCTCATGCAACAGCTCAAAGGTTGGCATACCAATGCACTAATGATGGCTGTTGATATAGGATAACTCAACCAAGGATAAATACGTGCCGCAACTCCCTCCGAAATCTAATACACATGCTCGAAGCATGTCTTCGAGCGTCTGAATCGTTCGTTCCCTCTGAGGTGTCCTCAGACATCATCATGATAAGCTCTAGCTCAATCCTCATATCCCTCTTCGAGACTGAGCACCAGGTCAGCTTTTGACTCCACAGCTGAGCCTCCAAAGGTCACCCATATCATGATCCAAATATCCCACTAACTTCCTCCCCGTGACCACTATCCTGGCCCTGTGACACGCAAGTCACGAAATTATCTTTTCCTTACGCGAGAAAATACAATCCGACCGAGGATCGTCTCAACTCTGATCTCTGGTTTCTACTGCGCATATCCCTTGCACACCTCACCACATTTCCCGACAGAGACGGGGACCCCAGTCTCACCCTCGATCCAACATCCAGGCTCCAAAAACTCAACACTAGGGCTACTCAAGCCCAAAACACTTCCACATCATACACTGTTCGGAGAACATTCCATCATCACACTCCCTTGCCATCTAGTGAGTACTACGGCACCCGTGGTATCACAACACCCTCTGACTAGTGAGTACCATGGCTCCCCGCGGTATCACAACACCCTCTGACTGGTGAGTACTACGGCTCCCCGCAGTATCACAACACCCTCTGACTAGTGAGTACTACGGCTCCCCGCAGTATCACAACACCCTCTGACTAGTGAGTACTACGGCTCCCCGCAGTATCACAACACCCTCTGACCCCACTAGCTCGTGCTCCGCAGACTATCATAGGAGGCTACCCATACTCGTCTCGAATATTCATCACAGACTCTAGAGGCAATCGACATCACAGATGCCGACCCTTGTGAAGATCCACTCTCTCAAATAATCTCCCTGGGTGCCCATACTCGAAGGGCTCTCACTAGATCCATAGATACTTGATATACCACAAGTCGTCTCAACTCAAGATTCATGAACACTTCGAAATAAAGATATCAATACCCGGATACCTTGGAACACCCCCACCGAACATCACAAGATCCTACCACAACCACTGATCTCCTGCCCCAAGCACCATATAGAGGCAATAATACATTCCCTCTGAACCCCATAATTAGATCTTCATTTTTCCCAAGTTGCAACTTCGGTGTATCCAATTTCTCAATTGCAGTACGAAGAAACGCTAACGTTACGAAATATGCTGATAATTCTCCGAAACCCTTTTTCCCGCCGCTCAAAGTCCAACAAGGATACGCATACCGACCCGGGAGTTGGCTGCCCAATCATTCTCTATCTACTTGCCCCAACACTGACCAATGCCAGATTCCTGACCAATAAACACCTGTCGTGGAGACATTCATCCTTCTCAAACAAGTACTTCCCGCATTAACTCACTCTGCCCCTTTCCTCGATCACCGACATCTCTGGTCTCATGATTTCTTACCGCATATCTCTATACTCCACTTATAACTGCTCTTGACAATTCTCTGCTTTCTTACATACGGCACCTGGTTCTCCCCCACTTAGGGTTCGAACCATCACCAAATAGCACACAACCAACCCATAACTATTTTCTCCAGCAAAATCGCACTTGCCCCCGGAAAGTGCTACACAACGCCAGATAATCCCCCTTAAGGAAATGAATCGACCTCATATACTCTGAACCTCTGGTGAACTCCTCAGGAACTTCTCGTCACGTCTGTCTCTAGTCGATCCAAATATCGTACCAATCTAGTACCAAAAAACTCCACTGCTCAATAACATCCCTGGCTCATAGACTGAACCATAAAATCATCGTACCCCTCACCTCAACTCATCAACCAACGCTCCAACACCGGGATCATCCCAAGAACAGGAACCCACTCTCATATTCAACACCCCATGGATAGAAAACTCTCTGCACCGCTAAACTCGACTGAACTCCCCACTGATACCACTACCGTACACCCTACTATTCTCAAATAGGTGTAGCGTGGCCCTCGACTATCTCAGTCCCAACTGACTATCCGCTCATGATAAATCACTGCCTCGCGGCACACATGCTACCTGATACTCTGGTGGGAAATCATCATCAATGACGGCCTGCAGGGTTTACCCCTAAACCCAAAACCAAAACATCATGCTTCTCATATTTTTCACACGAACATAATCAGTACCTCCCAGATCATAGGAGGTGACATCTCCTATATCGACCGATCGCTCAACTCAGATCGAAATTCTCCCTTCTCACTGACTCCTTACTAAAATACTCTGAGGGGCTCTCGATCTCCCTCTCAAGGGGCGCCTCTTCGAACTTACTCATGACCGAATAACCGGAGAACCACAAACATCATTCACTATAAACCATGGTACTCATTCCATGACATCTCTTCTCAATATGCCCCGGTGTATGGTACCCTAACCATAACATCACTCCCCAATCCGCTCTGATGTATGGTACCCGGACCATAACATCACTCCTCAATCCGCTCCGATGTATGGTACTCGAACCATAACATCACTCCTCAATCTTCTCTGATGTATGGTACCCGAACCATAACATCACTCCTCAATCTGCTCTGATGCATGGTACTCGAACCATAACATCACTCCTCAATCCGCTCCGATGTATGGTACTCGAACCACATCACTCCTCAATCTGCTCTGATGTATGGTACCCGAACCAGAACATCACTCCTCAATCTGCTCTGATGTATGGTACTCGAACCATAACATCACTCCTCAATCTGCTCTGATGTATGGTACTCGAACCATAACATCACTACTCAATCCGCTTCGATGTATGGTACCCGGACCATAACATCACTCCTCAATCTGCTCCGATGTATGGTACTCGAACCATAACATCACTCCTCAATCTGCTCTGATGTATGGTACCCGAACCATAACATCACTCCTCAATCCGCTCCTTAGAACCTTCAGAATACTCCTTGTATCAAGTATGGGTCCTCTGCTTTCAGTAATACGGGCCCATACTACCTGCCACATCTACCCATACTTTCCACACGAACCATCCCAGAGCTTCTAAGTAGCTGCTCGACCTGCCCTTTCACTAATCCCATCGTGCGTGCTCGCTCCCCAGCGAAATTCTCTACTCCGCAAGCGCACTCATCTGGCTAGGGTTACTCCCTAGGCTCTTCCGTTGTCCTCCCCCTTCTTTGCTACCAGCTGCTGAAAAGCTCCTAATGATGCCAGCCATCTACCTCGTGAATATCGTCATATTCACTTGGTAGCTGACTCCCATCATCGAGAGTTCCACAAAGCACAAAGCAAGCAGCATTCGAGCATCAAAGAATACATAGGACTCCCTCTTTGTGATAACTCCACCTTCTCGGCTCATCCTCGAAAGTACCACCGAACTCTGTAACTCTACCCCTCATGCGTTCTAACTGGATACTCTCACTCATCACATACTCAAAAGCATAACACATATAACAATGATTCCTAGGCTAAGGCATCACAAATCAGGCCACTCTAGTCCTAACATATGAAATACCTAGCCTGTCTCTAGCATGCAATAATATCGCATAAAGTGTATCATAAATATCTCATAACACAAAATAAGGGTATTTTGGGAAATCACCGTTCGGGCTCTGGCTGATTATACACACTGCTCTTTCTTGCTTTTCCTTTGAACTCTTATTCATTTTTAGATAATTATTTCCTTAAAAACTTTCCTTACTCCCTCAGTTTGAGTCCAGATTTACCCGAAGGCACATCCGAATCCCTCAAACCAAGGCTCTGATACCAACTTGTAACACCGTAAATATCAAGACAAAATTTTCATTTAAAATAATCATTTTATTCTTAGAAACACTTATTCAAAATCTCATTCATAGTCGAATTACAAAACATAACTCCATTTTTATTTGCATAGAAAACCAGGATCCTCCAAAATATGACTCTTTCTCTGGTGTGTACAATCAAGCCGGTGCCGTCCCGTGATACTGAAAGAAACCTGAAAAACATCACACAAAACAATGTAAGCACGAATCTTAGTGAGTTCCCCAAAATACCACACATAACACATATTAGCCACTCGAGGCTATAACTCTATGGGTCCGTGCACCCAAACTCTATGAACCCTCAGGTTCTAACTCTAGGAACCTTCCGGTTCCAACTCTATAAACATGCACAGCATAAATCACATAGAAGTAATGCAGTACAACACATCACGTACATATAGCATACAAATACTCTGATCACATAACTCTGGTTACCTACTCAAGGTAAAGTATAGTGAGAAGACTCACCTGGCAAGCAGAAAGCAGATATCCCCACACTTAAATCTCGAACTCGCCACCGCCTAACAAGTAAGGCAAATACTCTCATGAATATAACTCTCGAGACTAGAGTCAATCCTCTCATGACACCCTCTTAAGCGTAAAAGACTATTTTACCCCTCTCTTGGCCCAAAGGCCACATCGCTAACCAAACCCTAAAAGTCAACGGCCAAACCTTAGTCAAAATCAAAGTCCTCAGTCTAAGTCAACCCCTGACTGACCCTACTCGCCGAGTCAACCCTGTGACTCGTCGAGTTCCCATAATCAGAACTTCACTCAATCCGCGACCTAACTCGCCGAGTCACCCCGAGACTCGCCGAGTCCAACAACTCTGAGTCCACTCGCACACAACTCACCGAGTCATCCCTCGACTCACCGATTCTCGACTCACCCAGAGAATATCGGGACCCTTCGACAAGACTCGTCGAGTCCAAGAACAGACTCGCCGAGTCTACGGCTATCTTAAACCTACTCGCCGACTTGTTCATACAACTCGCTGAGCTCCAGGCCATCTTCATCCAACTCGTCGAGTACACCCATGTGACTCGTCGAGTACCACCATTCTGAATCCATTCAGAAGCATTCCAGGCCATGCAACTGCTCCAAAACATAGATCTAGTCTCCTACCACTCATCCATCACGTAAAGTGGCAAACTTTACGTGGATCCAAAGAGATCTAAGCCGTTTGCACATTGGGCTAGGGTTTGGGACATGTAAGCTTCACTAAACACTCCAACACAGGGACTTTCATGCTCTCTGATTCTTCTCCCTTCCAGATATGAGGTAGCAACCTCAGATCTAACCTCTAGACTTCCCATTTCATCCATAGACGAATTCTCACAAATCCCAAAATGAAGAAGCAACATAACAGCAGCTCAATAACGAGATATTACCTCTAAGTGATGCCCCAACTGCAATGTAATTCGAATCCAAACAAAGCCCCTTGCTCCAAGCCTTCAATCTCCCAAAATTCCTTCAACAATTACTTCTCCAAGCTCCAATCCACTCAACAATGGTGCTTCTCCGCGATTTAGGGTTTTCTGGGGCTCAAGGGGTGATAAAGAGGCTGGGAGGAAAACATAATGATCTTTATATAAGGCTCAACCCCGAGAATTAGGGTTTTCTCCACTCAGCGCCTACTCGCCGAGTCACTCTTTCCCAATTTACTCTTTTAGCCCTTCAACTCTACTCTTGATATTTCGGGATGTTACACTCTAAGCCATCATTCATAAGTTATAAGCCTTAAGCCTAAGCCATATGTCTTAATCCATAAGCACCAACTCCTTAAACTATAAATCATAAGTCATAACCCTTAGGTAATACGTATGTGTGTATATACTTAGGGTTTAAAGCTTGTGGATTAAAGGTTAAGGCTTATGGCTTATGGCGTATGACTTATAGCTAATGGCTTATAGCTTATGATTATGACTTATGGCTTATGGTTTATGGCTTAAGGCTTGAAGCTTATAACGTAAGGCTTATGTCTTAAGGTTTATGGCTTATGACTTAAATCTTATGAAATATGTTATATGCCCTAATACCTTGAAAATAAGCATTAAAGCATAATACATAAACTATAACCCTTAATCCCCAAGCTATACACCTTAATCCCCAAGCCATATGCCTTAAGCCATAAGCTATAAGCCATAAACCAAAAGATATAAGCAATAGCCTATACACAATAACCCACAAGCTATAAGACATAAGTCGTAAGTCCAAAGCCTTGAGACTTAAGCCCTAAGCCAATGGTCTAAATCCATAATCTCAATGCCTTAATAAATAAGCCTAGTGGCTTATGGTTTATGGCTTGTGCCATATAACTTATGGGTTATAGCTTAGGGCTTGGGGATTATGGATTAAATGTTATGGCTTAGGGTTTAACGCTTATGGATTATGCCTTATGCCTTACAATATATATATATATATATATATATATATATATATATATATATATATATATATATATATATATATATATATGTATAGACACACACACATGCATCACTTGCACACATAAATACATTTTTCCATACACATACGCATATATACACACATACACATCATTTATGTTCTTTCACTTTAATTCATTTTATGTTCATATATGTTCAATTGTGTTTGATTACGTTACTATATTATATGATTGTTTACGTTTGTTCCTTTATGTTCGTTCGTTTAGCATATTCACAAACAAAAATGAACGAACATTAACAATGTAATTTGTTAAATAAATAAACATGCACAAGAAATCCTGTTTGTTTGTTTGGCTAACTTAAATGAAGAAACATGAACAATTCTCGTCTGTGTTAAGTCGATTCGTTTATAACCCTACATACATTTACATATACATGCAAATAGAATTTTTTAATAAATATTTATATATAAGAGTTAAATATCATAATATATATATATATATATATATATATATATATATATATATATATATATATATATATATATATATATATATGTATATATATTAATTTGAAAATAATAAAATGATAAACAATAATATTAATGGATATCAATTACAAAACTTTTATTAAAAACATTATTTAAAAAAAAATTCATTTGTAATTCATTGCCTCCTCAATTTAAAAAATAAATCATATCTAAAATTAGACCGAGATTCTCAAAATTTTGGATTCCACCAAAACCTAATCCCTAAAACTCAAAATCTAAAATATCATCTTCAGTTGGAGTCTGTAGGACAGAATTGCAGATGAGCGAATGCATTTTGCAATTGCGATGTGAACAAGAGTAAGGTGAGAATTCATGGTATAATTGCACAGGTGTGTGCACGCTTTAGAAGGTGGTTGATGAATATTTTTGTAGAGACGAGTGGATCACCGATACAGTACCACAATTTTTTTCATTATTTACATTTACATTAATAGTTTTGAATTTGATATTTCCCTCTGTATACATTTACATTATAGATTATTTTCTAATGATCTCTAATAGCATACTAGATTATGTTTTAATTACAAACTCTACAACTCATTATATCTCGTTCCCCTGTTTCTTATGTTATACGTTAATTCACTATCAATTGATCATATTTCTTAATTTTTACCTTATGTGAATTCACATACATGTTCTTATGATACACATATGGATACATGTACAACGAGAGATGATCTTTTCCATGGAAAGTGACTTGTCATAGCATCTTTACTATTTTTTCCCTTTATTGACCATTTTGCCCCTAGTGATGATTTACTAAAATTTCATATTTTTTGGTGTTGTAATGGTTCTTTAGTTTTTTTGTTACATATATATGTTGTGTGAAGACCTCAAAGACATCTACTTTTCTATTATTTATGTTTTCTCCTGGTTATTGACTTGTGTGTTTCTATTGGTGGTGTTTTGTGCTATGTTTATGTTGGCTCTTGATAGTTAGAATTTTATATAGTTTGTAACACCCAAAGTTTGGAAAGCCAAGAAAAGAAAGAAAACCCCAATTTTAAGGGGAGACTTGGCGAGTCCGAGCGGGATCTGGGTCGAGGAGTAAGCGACCGACTCGGCGAGTCGGCCAAGGTGACTCCGCGAGTCTGGTCTGAACGAGGAAAAATCCTAATCCTGGGAATTGTACCCTATTTAAAGGGTGTTATGTCCTTCCCTCAGCCCCCATATCATCCTAGAGAAACAGTACACCCTTGATTTCGTGTGAGCTTCCATCATTTGAGAGAAATGGCTTGGAGGAAGGAACTTTGGGAAAGGAACTTGAAGATGAAGAAGGTTGCTTCAAAGGAGGAGGTGTAGATTCGAGATATACTTTTGTGGTGTTCATCTTGGAGGTAACAAGCTGCTATTCTTCCCTCCTTTACACATAGATCTATGTGTTGTTGTTGGGGTTTTTAGCCATAATGTTATTCTTTCAAGTTAGAAGCCAGATCTGAAGTTGCTACTTCAGATCTAAGCATATGATGGCCTTGACAAGCACAAAGTATCAGCCCTAGAGTGGATCATGGAGCCTCTTTGCCTTAAACCCTAGTTCATGGTGCATTTTGCCTAGATCTTCTTCTCTACACGTAAAGCTTGAAACTTTACGTGAGGAATAGGCTTGGGAAGGGTAGATCTACAGTTTGGAGTCCATGCATGACTCAAAAAGCCTCTGCATGTAAGGGTTTTTGGATGGACTTGGCGAGTCCTTTGAGTGGACTCGGCGAGTAGCATGAAGTTGTGGAGTAACTCGACGAGTGGGATGAACAACTCGTCGAGTCAGATGAAGATTGCCTTGTACTCGGCGAGTCTGTTCTTGGACTCAGCGAGTCAAGTCGCGAAACCCCAAACCCTTCCAGTCAAGGCTCAGATTAGTGAGTTGAGTGGGGACTCAGTGAGTTGGACAGGACAAAACTCGGAAATCAATGAACTCGGCAAGTCAGTAGACTGACTCGGCGAGTAGGGTCAACACGGAAGGTTGACTTTGGCCAGGACTTTGACTTTGATCGGAGTTGAGTTAGTTGACTTTTAGAGGACTGTCAGGCTAAGTGTCACTTTGTTATTGGTAGCTCGGAGAGTTAGAGGAGCAGCGTTTCAGGCGGTGGTTGGTTAGCAGTCCGAGGGTTACCAGCAAAATTCAGCAGTTCAGGTGAGTTTCCTTCCAGTAGGAACGGGTCTAAGGCCGCAATGCCGGTTCGTTCAGTTAGCAGTAGTTTCCAGACTTCGGGCTGATGCAGTAGTTACTATGTTTGATGCCTTCGTGACTCAGACGGGATTTATGTGTTATGTGTTGTGTGTTATGTGTTATGTGTTCCGGGCTACGGCCCGATGTAGTATGTAGTATATGTGTTCATGCTAGTTGATATGTTATGCTATGTTATGTTCAGTCAGTTTCCGAACTTCGGTCCGATGCAGGGGGCAAGGCCCCAGTTAGTCCGGACTTCGGTCCGATGCAGGGGACAAGCTCCCAGTCAGTTTCCGGACTTCAGTCTGATGCAGGGGGCAAGGCCCTAGTTAGTCCGGACTTCGGTCCGATGCAGGGGACAAGGTCCCAGTCAATTTCCGGACTTCGGTACGATGCAGGCGGCAAGGCCCCAGTTAGGCTGGACCTCGGTCCGATGTAGTGGGCAAGGCCCAGTATGTGCTTTATATGTTATTGTATGGTATGTGGTAGTTTGGGGGAGCTCACTAAGCTTCGTGCTTACAGTTTCAGTTTTTGCTTTCAAGTACTCAGTTTTCAAAAGAGGAGCTCGGAGATATTGCAGTGCACACACCATAGTCAGCTAGCCTGGGATGTTTTACTCTGATAATAAGTTTGTATTTCGAATTAATGTTACGAAATTATGTTATGATTTATGATACGGTTTTTATGAATATGGTTTTAGTAATGTTTTAAAAAGAAAATTTTAGTCGTGATATTTGGGACGTTACAAGTTGTTATCAGAGCCTTGGTTTGAGGGATTCGGATACACTTCGAGTGTGTCTGAACTCAAACTAAGGAAATGGTAAAAGGTTTTCAAAAGAAAGACATTTTCGAAAAGAATTTTTGAGAAAAGAAAGAGTTTTTGAAAAAGCGAAAAGAAATTTTAGAAAGAAAAGAACTTTAAAAAGAGAAATGGGTGTGGTGCATGCAATCAGCCGAGCTCAAGTAAGTACTCCCAAATTACCCATGCAAGTTTATGTGATGATTACCAGTTTCAGTTTTAGTTTCAATTCCAGTTTCAGTTTCAGTTTCAATTCCAGTTTCAGTTTCAGTTCTAGTTTCAGTTTCAGTTTCAGTAGAACAGCATGCTAGATTAGGACTGAGGATCTAGGGATGATGCCTTATGTGCCTATTATACGTGATTTTGATCTGCATGATAATGTTGAATAGATAGTAGTAGGATATCCTGTTTAGGTTATGCCTGAGTTTATGAGTTATGTTGCATGCTAATTCGGATTCTTGCTATGTGGATATGATTGCTTGAGTATGTTATGGTTATATTTTCCCTTTTGTTTGAATGTTGCTTGCTTTGTGCATTGTGGGATTCTGAGTAATGGGAGTTAGCCATTAGGTGGATACGGTACATCACATGTGATTAGGGTTGAATAATCTCAGAGTGTTGGGTTTGGTCCTACTGCGCAGCTCTTGTTTGAGTCCAACCGTTGAAGGAACGAGTCCTCTACTTGAAGGATTATCTGAGCCTCGTCACATGTGATGGTATCCAGGTGATGGCTAATTGGCATCACAAGGAGACCTTCAGCAGCTGAGGGTTGGTTGGGTTGAGTCAGAGGCTTCCTTAGGGTAAGCCTAGGATAGGGTAGTGCTGGGAGCAGTAGTAGTAGAAAAGGGGTCTGGTGGAGTCAAAGCAGTTCTTGAGGAAAGTACGAATAGATGTGGAAGGTAGTAAGGGCCCGTACTACTGAAAGCAGAGGATCCGTACTCGATTCGGGAAAGGCCGAGACAAGACCGGGAACCTAGTAGTGAGTATGTTTGGTCTCGCAGCAGTGAGGAGTATTCTGATAATGGTTATGTTATATGATTCAGTATGGTGACATTGCAAGAGAGACCAGTAGGCGGATCAGGCGCCGGAGAGCAATCAGGTTCGGGTTCAGGGGCCGAGCAGCTCGAGGAGCGGATGAGAGAGTTGATATCAGCCGAGGTTACGCGCAGTATTCTAGCTCAGACTCCTGTGATCTTTCGCATGGTCAAGGAGGGTATATTGGAGATTTTGGATGAGAGGCTGGGAGCCTTCCGTACTGAGATGATGGCTTTGTTGGGAGCGCGTACCTTGACATTTCGGGAGTTCAGGGCTTGCGGGGCACCAGATTATCATGGGGCTAGGGACCCCATCACTAGCAGTAGATGGTTGGCTGATGTTGCCAACGCATTCCATACGAGCCGGTGTCCTGAGGAGGACAAGGTCAGATTCGCTTCCTGTCTTCTGAAGGACAGAGCGAGGGATTGGTGGGAAGAGATTGGTCATGCCTTGGGTGATGATTCCGCGTTGGATGCTATGACATGGAGTGACTTCTCAGCTAGGTTCATGGCGGAGTTTTCACCGATTATTGAGGTGCAGCAGTTGGCCCGGGAGTTTCAGGATTTAACGCATACCACTGAGACTGTGGCGGAGATCACCACCAAGTTCAGGGAGAGGGCCCTTCTTGTTCTGCAGTATGTCGCGGATGAGGAGATGAAGAAGGCCCGATATCACGAGATAATGAGGGATGACATCAGGGAGTTTGTGAGCAGATCCGGCTGTAAGACGCTGGAAGATATGATTTCTCAGACCAGGGAAAGGGAAATTGATTTGGAGCAGACCCGGAAAAGGAAGCCGGATGAGGTTCAGGTAGCCGCGAGTTCGGGCAAAAGGCCCAAGGGATCGGATTCGAGATCGAGGGATTATCAGGACCGCAGTCGATGCGGAAAGTGTGGCGAGGCGCACGGGGGCGCGTGCAGGAGTGGTAGTGGTGGTGAGTTGGGCTGCTTCAGGTACAGTCGGACTGGTCATTTTAGCAGGGATTGTACTGTTACCACCACTCAGGAATCAAACATGATATGTTTTCACTGCAATCAGCGGGGCCACAAGAAGGCTCAGTGCCCCAGTTGTTTTCAGCAGGACGGGTGATGGCACCTGCCCCTGCAACCTTGAGGATCATAGACGGCCGTCAGGGCCGTGCGGAGGCACCTGCGGTTGGAGGCAGGGCTTTTCAGATGGCTACCTTGGAGACGCGAGCAGCGCCGGACATTGCAGGTATGCGATTTCCGTTTTCAGTTCTTCTATTTGTGCATGATATTATATTGTTATGGTTCTGCATCATTATCTGTATGAGTATTTTATCTCCCCGATATCACGAGATGATGAAGGATGACATCAGGGAGTTCGTGAACAGGTCCGGCTGTAAGACACTGGAAGATATGATTTCTCGGGCCAGGGAAAGGGAAATTGATTTGGAGCAGACCCGGAAGAGGAAGCCGGATGAGGTTCAGGTAGCCGCGAGTTCGGGCAAAAGGCCCAAGGGATCGGATTCAAGATCGAGGGATTATCAGGACCGCAGTCGATGCGGAAAGTGTGGTGGGGTGCACGGGGGCGCGTGCAGGAGTGGTAGTGGTGGTGAGTCGGGCTGCTTCAGGTACGGTCGGACTAGTCATTTTAGCAGGGATTGTACTGTTACCACCACTCATGGATCAGACTTGATATGTTTTCACTGCAATCAGCGAGGCCACAAGAAGGCTCAGTGCCCCAGTTGTTTTCAGCAGGACGGGTGATGGCACCTGCACCTGCAACCTTGAGGATCACAGACGGCCGTCAGGGCCGTGCGGAGGCACCTGCGGTTGGAGGCAGGGCTTTTCAGATGGCTACCTTGGAGACGCGAGCAACGCCGGACGTTGCAGGTATGCGATTTCCGTTTTCAGTTCTTCTGTTTGTGCATGATATTATATTGTTATGGTTCTGCATCATTATCTGTATGAGTATTTTATTTTTTGAGCGGGTTGATTGTGATCGAGTTATATGCCATCTGCATACCTTGGATATTTGGATAGTGGCTAAGGGATGAGTTCTATTGGAGAAGGTTACTTAGGGTGCAGTAACTGTAGCATGCCTTGGAGGGACTCGGTATGTCTCGCTAGTTCAGAGCCGTATAAGTTTAGAATGGACAGGTTAGATCCCTAGCTATGGTAAGCTTGGGATCCCTCAGCGGATTGATTTTGGAATGGTAGCAAGGATTGGGATTTCTATTTATTGAGCATCGAGGTTTAAGAAGGATCGAAGTGGGGGAGAATCCTCCGAGTATGTGAGGGCAAGAGCACGCTGACCCGGGATGAGTACGCAATCCTTGAAAAGAAAGGATAGTAGCATAGCAATGGGTGGATCAAGGAGTTCAGAATTGGGAGTTTGAGGAACTTCCCAGCAGTTAGTTCATGTAATCGATATGGTTTGTAGCTGATTGGGAATCCAGGTTGGAGGACCGTCGATAGGACTCTATTGAGTCGGAAGGAGGATCTTGTGAACAGTTAGCAGGAGATGCTTCCGTGTTAGTAGTCAGTGGTAGAGACATCATGTAGGGTTGTGTGAATTCAGGAGTTGGATGTTTGGAAACTTCCCAATGTTAGTTTCATGTTTCTAGATTAGGAGAAGGTTGTTTTGGGAACCAAGTCGAAGAATTCCTCGACGGAACGCTAATTTCTTCAATGATATAAGATGTCGAGGTTGATGTAGCATCCGATGATTGAGGACTGATTTTGAGAAGTCAGGATGAGGAATTTCTAGCAGAACTAAGGATAGTCAGGAAGTCCTCGGATTAATGATTTGTAAGCAGTAAGATAGTAGTAGTAGTGTTGTAAGTCTGTGGGGGTAGCCGTAGCATTCGCTAGCAGCCAGATAGTAATAGTAGTGTTGTAAGTCTGTGGGGGTAGTCGTAGCATTCACTAGCAGCCAGATAGTAGTAGTAGTGTTGTAAGTCTGTGGGGGTAGTCGTAGTGTTCACTAGCAGTCAGATAGTAGTAGAGTGATGTAAGCCTGCAGGGGTAGACGTAGCGTTCACTAGCAGCCAGACAGTATTATGGAGTTGTAGGTCTACGGGTGTAACCGTAGCATTCGCCAGGTTAGTAGACAGCATGAGCGCGATGTTTGGATGCAGGGGGAAGCAATAGTATCCACTAGTTCGTGTGCAGCAGTGAGCATATAGAAATCCACGGGTTGGATTTCTAATTTTCCAGAGTTTAGTCATGGTTGAGCCAGCAATGCGACAGATGGATCGTCAACACAGTTATGAGATCAGGGAAGCAGTGAACCATTGGGGGTTCATGTATGTTAAGGGCTACCATTAGTCTGGGAGCCATCATTATAGTCTTGGATTTGTTGATGTTTGGTTTCGATGTTTGAACCCGATCGGTTGGATCGGGAGGTCGTTAGGGCCACAGTAACAGGATGACTAGTGGAAACTAGTTCCAAAGAAAGGTTTCGTTCAGGCAGTTCAGTGTTGCAGGCAGTTCAGTGTTTCAGGGCAGTTCAGTGTTTCAGATAATTGTAGTATATTGGGTAGTATTAAGTTTGTGTCGGACTGCAAGTTCAGCCATATTAGTTGGACCTGGGTGGTCTAAGTTCATCCGGAAGCTAGATATGGAATAGCAGAATTTTCAGTTAGTAGCAGTGCGAGTATACAGCGTATGGTAGGATTCAGTCAGTTGTTCGTGGGGTGCACGACACCGAATGGTAGTAGAAAGAATGCCCAGTGGATACTGGCGACGATGACCCGTACTGGGAGTAGCGGGAGTAATAGATTTGGTGGAGACAGGGTCTTCACAGTGGCGGAAAAGGTAGGTGGTTATGGAGCATCGCCTTGGGAAGGCAAGGAAATCGTGCAAGGAAAGAAGGGGTGAACCTCTACGGGGTCAGTGCAGTATTTGGAGATTATCAGAAAGATTGTCGGTTGAGTGAGTTGCGTTTCCAGAATGTTCAGGGTCAGGATGGACCCGAGATTGTTATCTGTAAGGATTGACATTGGTCTGAATGACTGAGCGGAAGGCCAGTGAAGGTAGGCAGCTGGTGTTAGAATGAGCGGTGGGGTATTGGAGGCAGATCACAGTCGGTGGATCGTAGCAAACTTCGAGGAAGAAGTTTAGTTTAATTGGGGGAGAGTTGTAACACCCACAGTTTGGAAAGCCAAGAAAAGAAAGAAAACCCCAATTTTAAGGGGAGACTCGGCGAGTCCAAGGAGGGACTCGGTGAGTCCGAGCGGAATCCGGGTCGAGGAGTAAGCGACCGACTCGGCGAGTCGGCCAAGGTAACTCGGTGAGTCTGGTCTGAACGAGGAAAAACCCTAATCCCGGGAGTTGTACCCTATTTAAAGGGTGTTATGTCCCTCCCTCAGCCCCCATATCATCCTAGAGAAACAGTACACCCTTGATTTCGTGTGAGCTTCCATCATTTGAGAGAAATGGCTTGGAGGAAGGAACTTTGGGAAAGGAACTTGAAGATCAAGAAGGTTGCTTCAAAGGAGGAGGTGTAGACCCGAGATATACTTTTATGGTGTTCATCTTGGAGGTAACAAGCTGTTATTCTTCCCTCCTTTACACCTAGATATATGTGTTGTTGTTGGGGTTTTTAGCCATAATGTTATTCTTTCAAGTTAGAAGCCAGATCTGAAGTTGCTACTTCAGATCTAAGCATATGATGGCCTTGACAAGCACAAAGTATCAGCCCTTGAGTGGATCATGGAGCCTCTTTGCCTTAAACCCTAGTTCATGGTGCATTTTGCCTAGATCTTCATCTCTACACGTAAAGCTTGCAACTTTACGTGTGGAATAGGCTTGGGAAGGGTAGATCTACAGTTTGGAGTCCATGCATGACTCAAAAAGCCTCTGCATGTAAGGGTTTTTGGATGGACTCGGCGAGTCCTTTGAGTGGACTCGGCGAGTAGCATGAAGTTGTGGACCAACTCGACGAGTGGGATGAACAACTCATCGAGTCAGATGAAGATTGCCTTGTACTCGGCGAGTCTGTTCTTGGACTCGGCGAGCCAAGTCGCGAAACCCCAAACCCTTCGAGTCAAGGCTCAAATTAGTGAGTTGAGTGGGGACTCAGTAAGTTGGACAGTACAGAACTCGGAAATCAGTGAACTCAGCGAGTCAGTAAACTAACTCAGCGAATAGGGTCAACATGGAAGGTTGACTTTGGTCAGGACTTTGACTTTGATCGGAGTTGAGTTAGTTGACTTTTAGAGGACTGTCAGGCTAAGTGTCGTTTTGTTATTGGTAGCTTGGAGAGTTAGAGGAGCAGCGTTTCAGGCGGTGGTTGGTTAGCAGTCCGAGGGTTACCAGCAGAATTCAGCAATTCAGGTGAGTTTCCTTCCAGTAGGAACAGGTCTAAGGCCACAATGCCGACCCGTTTAGTTAGCAGTAGTTTCCGAACTTCGGTCCGATGCAGTAGTTACTATGTTTGATGCCTTCGTGGCGCAGACAGGATTTATGTGTTATGTGTTATGTGTTATGTGTTGTGTGTTATGTGTTATGTGTACCGGGCTACGGCCCGATGCAGTATGCAGTATATGTGTTCATGCTAGTTGATATGTTATGCTATGCTATGTTCAGTCAGTTTCCGGACTTCGGTCCGATGCAGGGGGCAAGGCCCCAGTTAGTCCGGACTTCAGTCTGATGCAGGGGACAAGGTTGCAGTCAGTTTCCGGACTTCGGTCTGATGCAGGGGCAAGGCCCCAGTTAGTCCGGACCTCGATCCGATGCAGTGGGCAAGGCCCAGTATGTGCTTTATATGTTATTGTATGGTATGTGGTGATTTGGGGGAGCTCACTAAGGTTCGTGCTTACAGTTTCAGTTTTTGGTTTCAGGTACTCAGTTTTCAAAAGAGGAGCTCGAAGAGATTGTAGTGCACACACCATAGTCAGCTAGCCTGGGATGTTTTACTCTAATAATAAGTTTGTATTTCGAATTAATGCTACGAAATTATGTTATGATTTATGATACGGTTTTTTTTTTAATATGGTTTTAGTAATGTTTTAAAAAGAAAATTTTAGTCGTGATATTTGGGATGTTACATAGTTCTTCTGTACAAACTTTTTGTACCAATCCAGCTTCCCGTTAGTCAATATTACTTTGTATGTAGAAGACATTGCTATTTTGGGTAAAAATAATATAAGTATGCTACTAACATGATGTTTAAAGTGATAAATGTTTTTCTTTTGTTATTTAATGTGTGCTTATTGGTGAACACTGAACATAGATACACGGGTGTTGAACCATCAATCTATTGTGTATGAGCAGCTAACTTCAACTGGTGCAGGGTGTTGAACAAGAGAACAAATATATGATTTAAAGTTGTCAATTAGAATGGTTCATTTTGTAGTAGTTATTAGATTGAACAAGTGCTAAGTGTACTATTTCCAACACATTGCTACCAATTCATATTTAATACAATTTATCTACCTATTCATTGATTTTTTTTTCATTGTATCTTTGAATTTTGTGATTAGAAGTCAAAAATATGCCTTTTAAAGTTAAATGTTATTATTGGTATTCTCTATAGGAAACTCTTTTGGTTTAATTTTCAGGTCAAAAAGGAATATAAGAAAAATAGGATAGTGTTACTACAAAAGGGAAACATAGTCTTTTACTTTTTCTGGTGTTTTGATCCAGAAATTTGTACAGACCCTAGTAAAGATTTATGTTTCTTTCTAAAGGGTATTTTGGTGGACTTAAAGGATCCCTTCATATGCAACTTTAACCATTTGTTTTGTATATGTTGACATCACTCCAACTGTTATATGACCAAAATAGGTCCTAAAAGTCAAACTGGTATATGACTAAAACTCATTTGATGTAGGAAATTCTAACAGTCATCAATGAAAAATATGACATTTGTTTTTTGTAAAAACTATCCCAAAGTTTAATAATATGTTATGCAGTTTGGGTGGGACTCAATGGCTCTATATAAGTCAAATGGTTCACTAATCAACAAAGGATATTTTGGCGATGACTATTCTTTAACGTTACAAATACAATAGTACAACCAGAATGAACATTACATAATTATAGTAACATATTCAATGAACGACCCCTAATTATACCAATAAGATATTATTGTTCTTTTAGAACTATATTTACATATAGACACATATAATAGTTGTAATCATAACTAAATGCTACCTACACACAATATTTGTTTCTTCTTAAAGTCAATTCATCATCTTTTGACACACATAATAAAAGGTACATGACCATAAATAACCAATACTAACTTGTTTTCTTTTCTTGCGTTAACTAAGTACAACTAGTACAGAACCGCCCTATGGACACACAAATATTTAGTGTGACCATATGTATCACCTTTTAGCTACTTTGTCTGTTATGTTGCTAAAAAGGCATCGGGTTATAGACACAAATACAACTGACTCATGTCACAATACGTTTATCTACTGTCTCTCATAAAAAAATATGACAATTTTAATTGATACATGTGGTTGATTGTAACCTATGGCCTTAGTGTTCGAGTGTGACTAATATTTGTCGCATTTGGTATAATTAAGTGTGGTTAAAGTTTTGATTATCTATATAATTGCCACACAAACTAATTTAAATATATCTAAAAACAGTCTCTAAATTTTTTTAGTGACTTTTGGACACACTTTTAATAAAAAGTGTCACAAGCCGTTTTTCGGAAAGTGTGAGCGTATGTCTTTTTTGTACTAATGTTGGTGGTTTTGGTGGGTGGTGGGTGGGGGTGGTGGTCGGTGGTGATAGTGGTTTTGGTGGTGGATGGTGGCCGGGGTTGGTGGTGGTGGATGGTTCTGTTGGAGGTGGGTGGTGGTGATGGATGGCGGTGATAGGTGGTGGTGGGTGATGTTTTTTGGGTGGTGAGTAGCGTTGGTTAGTGGTTTTTTTTTTTTATTTTTATTCATATTAGTATTATTTGATGATTTTAATTTTAAAAAATTGTATGTTCCAAATTTGTTCTAAAATATTCTCACAATAAGAAATGTTTTCAATCTCTCTCTCTCTCTCTCTCTCTCTCTCTATATATATATATATATATATATATATATATATATATATATATATATATATATATATATATATAGTAATTGGCCTTGTTTCCTCGTATTTATAATTAATCTAATCGGTTTGCTAGACCGAATGGAGTAACACTTTTCCAACCTATCACCCATTAAATTTCCTACATGCATGTAACATAAAGTAACAATTCTCTTATTTAATAAAATGCTGATCCTGTGTTACAAGCATAAGTTAATACACAAATGCTTAAGAAAAGATGGCTTTACACGACAAATGTATGGTTCCTTAAACATGCATAATAAAAGTTACCTCTATTATATATAATATCGTTTAATTCATCACCGGTTTCTCATGCAACTGCCTAGATCCTGCATAATCTTCGGGTACCGGAAGATCAAGTTCCGAGCAAACAAACCGGATTACCTCTGCGGTGGTGAAAGCCATGAAAGATATCTTGTTTACAGTCACAGAAATCGAAAACCGATTGTTGATGTCACCGTATCCTGTCGAACCACCTAAACCCGCATGACCAAACCCGATCATCAAACCCTCGGTTGATTTAATCCTCTTAAAACCAAGCCCATATTTCCCATCCGGTAATGCTAAATCCTTATAATCTCCGGTTCCCAAAAATGCGTCATGAATTTTCGATTTAGGGTTGTTAAAGATTTTAGTCACGATGGTTGTATGGCTGTCGGTGGTTGCAGAATGGGATGAAGGGATGGTGCCGCCGTCCACAAGGGCGGCATAGTAGCGGGCCAAAGCACGAGCCGAGCAGTTTCCATTGGCAGCAGGTACTATGGCACGTCGGCCTTCAACTATGTTGCATAAGTTAACAAGGGCAGGAATCACCTCCGGCACGAGGGAGGAAGGCATGGCGGCATAAGGGTTTTTATTGACAGGGGGTGCGGCGGTTGGAGGTGGAGGGCTACTAAATTCACTTGTATCGTACGAAGAATTAGCTAGACGAGATTCCACATCTGAATTGCACATAAAAATGATAGTTTCTTATCAACTATCAAACTAATTCAAGGTAATGCATAAAAACACTTGTTAAAAACCCGGCAACCAGGAAATTGAGTTTTTTTTTTTTTTTTAGAATGGACAAAAAAAAAAAGTATAGTGGTCTACTCGTTATAGAAAATAGTTAAGTGGTGAAAAATGGAATAATGGTGGAAATGCTAATTTAATTAATGAGCTGTGAACGCCAATCTCACTTGGAGGAATCCCTATAAAAAGCTCTCCCTCCAGATTAAGTGGTCGTACAAAAGCTTCCTCAAGAACATCTTTAAACTTCTTCCCGGATGCATGCTACATATTCAAGAACATATACATCAATGAAAATAAAGAAATATATGAAATTAAGTAACCATTCCCTTTACGTTCAAGTCAATCAAATAAGACCACAAGGAGGCACGAAGACCTCGTGTGAACACACAACATAATTGAAAAGGATGTATGCATTTGATTGAGACTTTAGTGTAAAAGACAAAAAATTGGAAAAGGTGAGATATGGAGTTGGTTTGGGTCTCTTTAGTGTAAAAGACAAAAATAAAAGATGGATATAATTCTATAATAATGGTACCTCAATGATGCCACCACATAGCCAACCATATGACAGATAATGATAAACCTGTTCACGACCAGGCTCAGTCTCGGGTGTGGCCATCGCAATGCGTTTTAAACACTCATCCCAATCACAAAATGACACGTGGTCCTCAGTAATGCCAGCAAGAGCATTGTGTAGGCCAGATGTATGATCAAGTACATGATGAACCTAAGAGAGAAAGGAAAAGTGATGTCGTCCTTGTATTCGAATGTATAATTAATTACAAAGTTATAGAGAAAATGTAATGGAACTATGTGATATATAAATGAGGTACCTGTAACATAGCAGACATAAAACCACGTAAAGCCTATAGCTTAATTAGTACATCCACAATCAATAAAGTTAGAGCATGTTTGGCACGGAGCTTTTGGAAGCGTTTTAGAGCTTCTAGTTTTTAGCTTTTGATAAAACGTTATAATTTAAACAAAAAGCTTCGTTTGGCAGTACGAGCGTTTAGCTTTTAGTTTTAACAAAACGCTCCGATTCTAAAAGCTACTTCATGTAGCGTTTAACAAAACGCTCCTGAGCTTTTGAAATCAATTTCCATAATTACCTTTAAAAATATATTTATATATTTATTTATTTTTAATCAATTGTCCTTTTATGTAATTTTATATATTTCAAAAGCTTCCAGTTAATTTTGCCAAACATTCATATAACAAATAAAAGCTACAGCTTCCCGCTACCAGCTACACGCTACCAGCTACCCGCTACCAGGTAACCACTACCCGCTTTCGGCTAACAGCTACTTTTGCCAAACACGCCCTTATAAACTTTTTCTTTTTGATATAACTTTGATCATTTTTAACCAACATATCTAAAAATAAAATTATATATTTGTTTAACATTTTATATTCATGAAGTTTTCATTTTTCTAATCAAATAATTCAGTGACAATATATTGAAAGCCAATATGACATTGGGTTTAATTCATTGAATGTCTAATATCCACCAAATTAGTTCAACAATTTCATTAAACTATGTAGTATATATGGATGCTTTGAAACTAACTTTAAGTTTTATGTTTGAAGATTTAGGGTTAGGGTAAACAATTTGCGCACCTTTATCTTATCTTTTCCATTTACAGCAAACTCAAGCCAAAAGTTTGCGATATTATCGTCAAGCTTCAGTATCCTAAAATGAAAGTACACATTACTTTTATTTCCATCCATTCCATAATGAGATACCACGTATAGCTCCCCTTATGGGTGTTAAAAATATCAAATTGACGAAAATACCCCTTATCAGCCAGCCAATGTATCATTCCAGCCGTGATTCCCTTAGTTACAGAGAAAACAGGAAACAAGGTATCGGGTTGAACTGGACGAGGGTCATCTTTTCCCATAACTCCAGCTGCAGTATCAATTATCACTTTCCCATCTTTGTAGGCACAAACCTAAGAAACATAATAATCAAAGTTTTTGTAAAATACAATCACAAAAGGTATAATTCTATGAGTGTAATCCAGATTTTTATAACACGTTTCTAATTTATATGCTTTCATTATTAGGAGTTCTAAATAAGTCAAAGCCATGTGGGCAACTGCCTAATGGTCCCTTGTTCTCAAGTAAATAAGTCATTTGTTTCTTCTTTTTAGGTACTTTTCTAGTTTAAATAGATAGGCAAAGTGTACTTTTGTATCCCCTTTTCCAGTTTTTAAGAATAAAAGTACAAAACTTTGCCCCACGTGTGTATGTTATTTCTTTACTTCCTGTTATCAAACCTCGTTAATCTAGCTCATAACCTCTGTAAAAGCCAACAAATTCAAGTGTATTTGTAATTCAAGCTTCCTAAGTCTTTAATACACACCAAAACTAAATAAAAATTATATAGTAAAATAATTATATTGGAGCAGTGGTATGCACCTGGATTCCAAGTATTCTATCAGCATTCGCTAATTCAACCAAGTGGCGCCTCAGTTTGGCTTCTACATCAGAATGGATTGGAGTTTCACATAACCATTTTGTATCTGTGGATGTTGCGTTATTCATGTTGCTGAAACAAAAATAGGTAGCTTAATAGGGTACGCATGTTTGTATGAGCAGGTGTGAATAAGGAATCAATAAGAACAGAAAAAAAAAATCATACCTTTAGAAAACAGATTCAGGAAAAGGATAGATGATATGTAGATAGCTTATGCTATGGAGAATGATCATAAAGACGGAAATGATGTGAAATACTTATATTAAAGAATCATCTTTCCAATACAGTTGGGAAAGAAATGAACATAGGGATTAAAACGTTTAATTCTTTCTTGTAAGTTCCATCTTTTCTTGTAGAACTTTGGGATATTTTGCTTTTTGCTATCTGCCAATGGTTTCATGGTTTCCTAAAACCAAAGGAATCTTCGGCATTTAATAACGTAGTGTGCTTTTCATTCTGTCTTTATACTTTATATAATGATTGGAATTTTAATTTATTTGTGACATAAACATTGGGATAATAAAACTAAATAAGAATATAATAAAAATATATATGTCTAATAATTTATAAGAATAACATTTAAATTTTATTAAAATTATGATTGTCCACTTTCAGCTGCCGGCATGCCAAACCAAAAAGTCTGGATAAAACAATGTGAGTGGGGCAACGATGTTGATAGAAATATATCGATGCTGGTCAATATTAATATATGCATTATATTTGGACTAGAAGCACAACAAGAAATGACACCTTTAGGGGACAAAAAGCATCGCAAATAGTCAAGCAAGTCGCCCCTAAAGGTATTAGAGACGATATGTCGTCCCAATTTGATCGCCGCAAATACCTCGTAGCTAATACTCAAAAGTCGTCCCTAAAGGCGTCGTCCCTAATACCTGTCGTCGCTAATACCATTTGTCGTCCCTAAAGGTGGCGTCTCTAATAATATTCCGGCAACCGGACAGTATTATTCCGGCCAAATATTCCGACGGGATGTGTCGTCACTAATGCTGAAGAACGTCCCTAAAGGTGTCGCCACTAATGCTTGTTTTTTAGATAAAATTTATATTTTATATTAGTTTATATTATAAAAATACAGAATTTATAAAATTATAAAACTTATAATTTAAAATTTTGCATTACATAAAACATCAAATAACATAGAGAAAGTATATCACATTAACATCATCTAAATCCATAATAACATCATCCATATCATAAAACAATATATATTAATCATTGTCCCCATCATCGTTTTCCTCGTCGTTGTTGGTCGCATTGTCAACTTGCTTGCTAAATGAGCGGATAATATCTCCAAGTGCAGTCACAAACACCGGGTTTTGGAGAAAAGCGTTAACATCCACATCCTACAAAGTAAGAATATAAGTTAAAATATATTATAGTATAAGAACAAATTATTATTACTTAACAATTAAGTCACAAACACATAAAGTCCATAACAATTTAACAAACTACCAAATTCATAACAATTTAACAAACTAACAAACAAGTTACCAAACTATCAAATAACAATATTCACAACAAATTAATAAGTATCTGTGTTGGTTGTGGTGTTTGTGACTGTGACTGCCACTGCCACTGCCACTGGGTGGGAGCACTTGGACCCGCTACGGAAGGCTTAGGCCCGATGCCTCTCACATGTCCCCTTCGAGCACCTAACATCTTCTCAAATAAGGCTATCCAATCAATGGAGTTCGGATCACCACTGGAGTCGGCAATGTGATGGGTTTGTAAAGCAACCTCAGCAACTAAAGCATTCTGCATTTCACGAAGATTGTCAATATACTTCAAAACAAACACAAAAAAAAAACAATATTCTACTTCATTTTTAAGTAATAATAACTTACATATTGTTCTTCAACTAATGGGTCAACGAATTCCCCTTGTTTATTAACATGTGCACGATGAAATACTTCAAGTTTATTCAAATTCTATTTAACATTAAAAAAATATGTTATACTAAAATAAACATTACAAAATATGTTATAACTAAATAAACATTAATATAACTTACATTTTTGAAAGAAGCACTACTGTAGCTGCACGTCCCTCCACGATTTTTAACTACTTGCTTCTTTCGGCATTCTTTGTTTACACTGGATCGTTTACAATGTGTATCAGTTAAGAAGTGGTCAATAGTAGCACTCCAACGCGTTGAATCCATACCCACAGGGGGTCGAGCCCTTGCTGCCTCCGCACCCTCTAGCATATCTATAAATTTACTTTTTGCAATATTTTTGCGGCCTCTATACCGCTGACATATCCGATGGTTCAGTGATGCTCATAAAATTCTAGCATCGGGATCATTTGAAATGGCTTGAAAATCAAAATATGTCTACAAAAAATATAGAATTTAAAAATAAATCAAAATTAAACATGTTAAATATAACTTTATAAATAATTACCGAAAGATATGTAAACATGCCATTTCGATCATCTTCAGGAACTTCTTTCCAGGTGTTCTTATCCAAAGCTATGTCGCGCCAGATATAACTTCCAACCTCCCGAATGAAGCATTCATATACATCCCCAATCGGCACAAAAGTATTCCTGTCAAATATTATTTTTAGAGGTTGTCTGCCGTTTGCTTCATATAGCCGATGCATTTTCTTGTTTACTGCCATGCCTCTTCGTCTGGGAGGTACAGCTGCAAAAAATATAAATAAATTTAAATATAGTTTTTTTTATATATATACAATATGAAATACAATGAATTAGAATAAATCTTAATTACCATCAATCTGGTGAACACCAAAATCTCCACCGAACGGATGTGGTGGCTTGTCACCACCATCACCTCCATGGCCCATCATAGCAGCCATGAGATGAACCAATGCAACCCAAAAAAATGACACGACTACAGGAACGGATCTAGAAAAAAGATATAGGGTATGCAATGTTTACAAAAATTATTACTATCAAGATATTTAGGTCAAAAGTCGACAAAAACATATCATAAATTAAGAAATGTCATAATATAGTTAACAATGTAAAAAATGATGACAAAATATAATATTCTTACAAGTCAAAATGAAAAATCACAATCGGCAATTACTATATATAAAATTTTGATTAATTTGACAATCCAAAACATGAAAAACAAAATAACTATCCTACAAAATAACAGGTTATATATAATTAACAAACCTAGGTAGAAAAAAAAAATTCAATTATAAAAAAACTGTATTATAATTTATAGATAATACAAATAATTACATTACAAATATTGCCTAATAGTATTAATGAAATCATAGAAGTTAATAAAATTAACAAAAGATAAAAACACATAATCAAAAACATTCTTAAAGCCAAATAAACATACTCACGATATATAACTTTTGATTATACTAAATTAACATATAATCAAACACATTTTCAAATACACATATATGCACACTTATATCAAATTCATATATACATATATACACATATATCAAATTAATACACATTATATATATATATATATATATATATATATATATATATATATATATATATATATATATATATATATATATATCAAATTCATACATAAATAGAGTATATTAATGCACCTGTGGTTGTGGTTGTAGAACTAGAACTGAAAATAGTGGAGATGGCGGCAGTGGAGGTTAGGAATTCACCGGAGACTGGCAGTAGTGGCGGTGATTGGTGGTTGTAATGGGGAAATCTCCTTAAGACCATCAAAAGTAGTAAAATTAGCAAAAAAAAAAAAAGAGAAATGGAAACAAAAACAAAAAGCGGTGGAAATCAAAAAGGAAAACAAACCTTTGTCGGTGGAGAAATACGTCGGAAACTCAGAATGTCGCCGGTGGAGCACGTCGCCGGTGGAGCACGTCGCTAGTGGAGCAGGTACGCCGGTGAGGAGCTGGAAATCACTCCGGTTGAAGAAGTGGGGTGCACCGGTGGTTAATAGTCGATGGAAGATGCAAAACGAGTCTCCAGTCGCCGGAGAAGCATTGAAATCGCCGGAAGAACGAGAGAGAAATGGAGTGGAGGTGATACCTGGTCTGCGATCTGCTACCTGGAGGGGAACAAAAAGGCCACCCTTTAGGGACGATGCCTTTAGGGACGCTGAATTAACCATTAGCGGCGACATGTTGGAGGGAAAACACGCGCCAATTTTTTCATTAACTCCATCCGTCGGATCAAGATGTAATCGTAGGGCCAGAACTTGATTCAGAGGCATTCACACGGATCGCTGGTACCACCCTTTAGAGACGACACTATTAGCGGCGACAGTGACCTTTAGCGACGACAAAAAGGCGAATTGTCGAATGTCGTCCCTAAAGGTACACGTCGTCCCTAATGGTGGCGCCCCTAAAAGTTAGATTTCTTGTTGTGAAGGTAACAATTTAGATAAATGATTTACAAATATTTGAGCAACTTATGATGGCTTATATGAAAAAAAAAAAAAAAGTTGATAAGTTATTGTCCAATCAACAGTTAGATCTTTATATATATTAAAAGAGAAACTTTATGATATTATCTTCAACAATCAAAACCATTAATTGTATTTTATTGATTAATTTCAACTATCGCATCATTTTGATGATGCCATCCTAAAATTAAATTAAATTAAATTAAATTAATGTTGATTGAATTTGAAAGTTTAACTAATTGATTTAATGTTAATATCATTTATAAAAGAAATTTATTCAACTCATTTAAACATTATCATAATTTTTTAAAGTAAATTTCGTTACTTCCTAATTAAAATCATGTTCTTAATTATCCTCTTTCATATATATTTTTTCAATTCATATCTATTCTATGAAACGTATCTACAAGATTACGGGATATCATTGCTCAATTTCAAAGATTCAAAGAATTCAAAATTTAATATCTTTTCCATAATCATTGTTGAAAGTTATATATATATATATATATATATATATATATATATATATATATATATATATATATATATATATATATATATATAATCATGTGTTATTGTTCGTATATTATGTTTTCTTCAGACCTTTTGCAGCATCATGTTCGATTAGCATCATCCTTTGCAGCATCACGTTCATCATCCAGGTTCTTTCTTTATTATGATTTTATTAATTTTTATTAATTGTGTTTGATTTTTTTAATTCTCATTAGTGTTGTATTTGATTGTGATCTTTGAATGTATGAATAATCTTGATTATAAATGTTAGTGTTAGTTATTCAATCTTTTACTTTTATCTTTTTACCCTTGCATTTGATGTTGCACTCTGCATGTTTGATAAAATGTCCATGAGAAAAGCATGGTGACTTTTAATTAACTGTATCTATGTATGTGTGTCTTACGTAATTAAATTTTTCTGAGATTGTTTGGGTTGAACGGTAGTTAATGATTAAAAACTACCATTTACCCTTCAGTGTTTTTAATTATCAATATTACACTGCTATTAATTTGACATATTTGCTCATAATTCTTGGTTTTTAACAGATTTAGTTACTAGCAATTTACTTTGACGTTAATCTAAAATGTTTTGACATGCAATTTCTAAATTTCTTTTGAGTTGTTGTAAGTATGTTTAGTGGATACAAAGTGCATTGTAATTTCTATTTTGTTTTTTAACATATTCAGTTACTAGCAATGTGTGTATATGTTTTCTTATTTAAAAAGCCAAAGCTTTTATTTCAACATTTTTCCCTAATCTACCTATGTCCTTGAAAGGTCATATCTCGGTCATCGGAAGCCCTTTTTTGGTCGAAATCAGTGAACAAAGTTTCGTATTTAAGACAATCAATCTTGGAAATAACATACTTATGAAAAATTATAAAGATAAAAAAAATTATAAGATATTAGGAGATTTGTAAAATGTACAATTAGTAAAAACGTTACAGTTATTAGAAAAACAAAAATAAGACCGTTAACATTAGTAAAAATGTAATATATAAACCAACTTATCACAATAGTAATGAAATGCTATTATTTGATGTTTCATATAATTGAAAGATATATACCAAATTACATGATATATCAATATTACTCAAAGTTGCGTCAAGTGTAATGCAAAGTTCTTGCCAACACTAAATAATAAAAACAACCATAAACGCTACAACTTATATTCATAATCAATTTAAAATAAACCAATCATGATTTAGAAAAAAAAATCGTTAATTATATACTAAAATCAAAATTCATATAACATTTAACATCAGGGGCGGACGTAGAAATATGTAGTAGTAGGTGCACAAAAAAAACTCAGTCGCATATAATAACATAAAAAAATTAAGAGTGAATTAAATATAACAAACTAGTGTAGAAAAACTTCATTAAAGACAAATTCATCATTTCATGAGCATGTTCTTGGTCTCATCGGAGTTTGTTTCCATGTTGTGGTTGTACAAAATTTTGAAGGCATTATTACCAAAAATTTCATTCTCATGGTGGTAAGAAAGTTTTCAATCATTTTTAAAAATTGAAATAAAATGTTATCTAATCTCCATAAAATTTCATTCTCATGGTGGTAAGGAATCATCCACTGAATGTGTGTAATGTGGAAGGAAGATTATACTATGATTTTGATGGCTAGATATTTTTGGGGGCCTAGTAACAAAAGGTAAACTAAAAGGAAAAGAAAGGTTAAAATAAAAAAGAAAATTGTTAAGAGGAGGAATCCATTGAATGTGTGTAATGTGGAAGGAAGATTATACTATGATTTTGATAGCTAGATATTTTTGGGGGCCTAGTAACCAAAGGTAAACTAAAAGGAAAAGTAAGGTTAAAATAAAAAAGAAAATTGTTAAGAGCAGGAGTTGAACTCGAGACCCATCACAAAGGAGAACTTTAAGATGCATTTCAGACCAACTCAACTACCAAACCTTTCATTTAAATTTTAAATTACAATAATAATATAGTTGTTTTCTAGGTGCACACTAATAAAAAATAATTTTTTTTACACTAATACGGGAAAATCTAGTAGTTGCACGTGCAACCTCGTGCACCACTACAAATCCGCCCATGTTTAACATTCCATAAATTATACTCTATGACTTTATTTGAATAAATGAAATAGTTCTTAATATTTAATGCAGTAAAAAAATAATATATTAATTGGTTCTCAATATACGTTTAAATTAAATAATCTTATTATGGAAGGAACGTCTAATTACAGTGTTTATGCTTATATAACAATATAATGAAGTAACATTTTTAAATAATGAAAAAACATAGAATAATATTAAGTGAAAAATAATTAATTCAAAAATACCAAAAATTATCATGTGACAAAACGAATAATAAAATAATATATATATATATATATATATATATATATATATATATATATATATATATATATATATATATATATATATATATATATATATATATATAGTTTATCTTTTTTTTTATTGTGTTGACTATTTAAAACCTTTATATGTATTTTTTTATATATATTTCCCCACGTTTAAAATTTTATATTTTGACGACTTACGCATTTCTTTTATCAAAATTCAAACTTTCAAAATCGGATTTCGATTGTAACCTACCAATTTAATCGTCATTCGTTTCATCGATAATTTCACCCAATTTAAATTTGTATTTCTCTTATATAAACTTTTTTAACGATCTCAATTTTTTCTCTCCGAAAATATTTCAAACATTTATTTCTTAAGCGTTCCTTTATCAAATTTAAATTTGTATTTCTCTTATATTCATAAACAAAATTATTTTTATAACTTATGTGTTTCCTTTATCAAATTTAAACTTTCCAAAATTGGATTAACCTGTAACCTATCAATTTATTCGTCATTAATTTCATCCATAATTTCAAACCCAATTTAAAATTTTATTTTCCATATATAAATTTTTTTAGTAATCCTCATGACCCGATTTTTCATCCAAAAATATTTCAAGCATTTATTTTTAGATAATATTGTCCCCTTATATGTATTGTTTTTATCATATATAATCATAAAACTTATATATATATATATATACACACACACACACACACACACACACATATATATATATATATATATCGATTTTATAAGCAACACTATATATATTAAAAGAGAAATCTTATGACATCATCTTCAACAATTAAGACCATTAATTGTGTTTTCTTGATTAATTTCAACCATTGGATTATTTTGATGATGTCATCCTAAAATTAAATTAAATTAAATTAATGTTGACTAAATATGAAAGTTTGACTAGTTGATTTAATGTTAATATCATTTTTAAAAGGAATGCATTCAACTCATTTAAAAATTATCATAATTTTTTAAAGTAAATTTCGTTACTTCCTAATTAAAATCACGTTCTTAACTATCCCCTTTCGTATATATAATCTTTCAATTCATATCTATTCTATGAAATGTATCTACATGATTATGGGATATCGTTGCTCAATTTCAAAGATTCAAAGAATTCAAAATTTAATATATTTTCCATAATCATTGTTGAAAGTTATATATATATATATATATATATATATATATATATATATATATATATATATATATATATATATATATATATATATATATATCATGTGTTATTGTTTGTATATTATGTTTTCTTCAGACCTTCTGCAGCATGATGTTCAAATAGCATCACCCTTTGCAGCATCACGTTCATCATCCAGGTTCCTTCTTTAATATGATGTTATTAATTTTTATTAATTGTATTTGATTTTTTAATTTTCATTAGTGTTGTATTTGACTGCGATCTTTGAATGTATGAATAATCTTGATTATAAATGTTAGTATTAGTTATTCAATCTTTTACTTTTGTCTTTTTAACCTTCCATTTGATGTTGCACTCTAGATGTTTGATAAAATATCCATGAGAAAAGCATGGTGACTTTTAATTAACTGTATGTATGTATGTGTGTCTTACGTAATTAAATTTTTCTGAGATTGTTTGGATTGGGCTGTAGTTGATGATTAAAAACTACCATTTATCCTTCAGTGTTTTTAATTATCAATATTACACTGCTATTAATTTGACATATTTTCTCATAATTCTTTGTTTTTAACAGATTTAGTTACTAGAAGTGTACTATGACTTTAATCTAAAATGTTTTGACATGCAATTTCTAAATTTCTTTTGAATTGTTGTAACTGTGTTCAGTGGATACAAAATGCATTGTAATTTCTATTTTGTTTTTAACATAGTTAGTTACTAGCAATATGCGTATGTGTTTTCTTATTTAAAAAGCCAAAGCTTTTATTTCAATATTTTTCCCTAATCTGCCTATGTCCTTGAAAGGTCATATCTCAGTCATGGGAAACCCTTTTTTGGTCGAAATCAGTGAACAAAATTTCGTATTTAAGACAGTCAATCTTGGAAATAACATAGTTATGAAAAATTATAAAGTAAGATAAAAAAAAAATTATAAGATATTAGGAGATTTGTAAAACGTACAATTAGTAAAAACGTTACAGTTATTAGAAAAAAAATAAGACCGTTAACATTAGTAAAAATGTAATATATAAACTAACTTATCACAATAGTAATGAAATGCTATTATTTGATGTTTCATATAATTGAAAGATATATACCAAATTACATGATATACCAATATTACTCAAAGTTGCGTCAAGTCTAATGCAAAGTTCTTGCGAAGACCAAATAAATAAAAACAAACATAAACGCTAGCACTTATATTCATAATCAATTTAAAATAAATCAATCATGATTTACAAAAAAATTTCCGATGATATACTAAAATCAAAATTCATATAACATTTAACATTCTATAAATTATACTTTATGACTTTATTTGAATAAATGAAATAGTTCTTAATATTTAATGTAGTGAAAAACGGTATATTAATTGGTTGTCAATATAGGTTTAAATTAAATATTCTTATTATGGAAGGAACGTCTAATTAGAGTGTTCATGCTTATATAACAATATAATGAAGTAACATTTTTAAATAACTGAAAAACATAGAATAATGTCAAGTGAAAAATAACTAATTCAAAAATACCAAAAATTGTCATGTGACAAAATGAATGAGAAAATAATATGTGGTAAAAATTATTCTTATTTATTAGGATATATTTTTAGATAATGTTGTCCCCTTATAATTATTATTTTTCTCATATAAAATAATAAAACTTATATATATATATATATATATATATATATATATATATATATATATATATATATATATATCGATTTTATAAGCAACATTAATACTAAAACAAAGTGATTAAATTTTTTTATTTTGTATAACATACCAACCTACTTTGATTCTTCTTTATATAGTAATAATAAAATTTATAAATGTACACAACAAATATACATATTTTGAATTTTGTCATATTATTATACCTTAAAAAATATAGTTGTCACCAAAATAATATTCCTCAATAATTTCATACATAATTTCATCAAATCTAAATTTGCATTTTCCTTATATAAATTTTTTTAATGATCGCGATTTTTTCCGTCCAAAAATATTTTAAGCATTTATTTTTTAGATAATGTTGTCTCATTAAATTATTACTTTCCTCATATAAAATAATAAAACTTATCAATATGTCTATTTATTTATATTGAACTTTTATAAGCAACATTAATACTAATACAAAGTGATAGATTCAAATGACAATTCTTTTTCTTCAAGAAAAAGAAAAGCTAAATATCTTGTCGCTAACATTTTATCAATCACTCTTTCGTCAAATTACATTAATGTAATTATCGACGACTCATATCGAAGAAAAATCACCGACAACATTAGGGTCTATCACCGGCGACGACAAGAGCGCCATCACCAGCGACGACAAGAGCGACATCACCGGCGACAGGTAATTTCCGTTTTTTTGATCCTGATTCTTTTCTGAACGTCGACTATATAAGTGATTAACTAATGATTTCGGTGTTTAATTGCATGTATTAAGCTTTGTTGACCTCTAATTTCGGGTTGTCATCACCACGACCAAACCACCGGATTTTTTTGCCACCACAACACGCCCTCAGCACCACCATCATTCTGATTTCATTCCACTCCAGGTTCTCTTCCATTTCATGAAGTATTCTGATATAATTCTTCATATTGTATGCATCATGTATGTATGTAATTTATTTGATGAATGGAAAAAAAATTGTATAATGAATGTGAATAGAAAAAACTAAAAAAAAAAAAAAAGTAGGACGCAATAATGGAAAGAATGAAAAAAATATATATGATGTTATAATGTGTATTTGTATGTATATTGTATGTTTAAGTGTATTTTTATGTATAATGTGTGTATTTATGTATGAAAAAAAAAAACAAAGTAGGATGCTATAATGGAATGTGTATTTATTTTAGTATATGTGTAATTGTATGTATAGAAATTGTGTATGTAGTTTGTGTGTTTGTATTTGGATGTTATAATGATACATATGAAATTGTATGTATAGAAATTCTTCATATTGTAATTGTATGTATAGAAATTATTTTATTATATGTTTATTTATTTTATTTTATTATATATGTAATTATATGTATAGAAATTATTCATATTGTAATTTTGCAGGCTATATATGGGGGTTTAGTTGGGGATACTATTTCACGTAATGGCAGATGTTATGGGCTTATGACATGGAGGTGATGGACCCGGGGATCCACCACCTCCTGTAAGCTTTGATCATGGACAACACGAACAGGATGGTTAGTTTTATTATGATATATTCATTACCTATTTTTATCTATTTATTATAAGCTTTCGTGACTAATATTTTTAGTTATATTTTTCACCTGAGCTTCCTAAAAAAAGAAGAGGCCTAGCAAAAAAACATCCAACTATTAAAGTCGATACGGGCAAACAAAGGAAAGCCTATAGAATTGGATTTCGACAGGGAGATCACATATTCCCCTGTCAGGAACCGTGGTAATTGGTTTACCCATAAGATTGGGAAGTATATGCGGATGAATATCCCTTTGAGCGTATCTGGTTGGGAAAATGTTTCCCTGTTTTAAGAAATGCCACAGTGGTGCATCTAAAAGTAACCTGGTTAATATTTTAAGTTTAGTTGTGATTGGTATTTAATTAACTAACTTTTATTGAATTTTTAGAATAAGTTTAAAGTGGATAAGGTTAACTCGGATCCCGAGCGTGCTCAGTTGTTGCAGAGCATTGATGCGACTTTACAAAGAGTTTATAGAGGTTGGAAAAATAAAGCACATACTTATTTTCAGAATGTCGGGGGGCTTACAAATATCCCAAGGGCATTAGCCACCCCCCCCCCCCCCCCCCCCGATGGTATGTCACATGAAAATTGGGCGCAACCAGTCGAATATTTTCAAACTCCTGAATTTTTAAAGCGTTCGGTGTCAAACAAAGGAGTTTGTGCACAACAACAAGTTGTAAATAGAGGGGGGTCATGCTCATATAGCAATGCATGTTTCAAAAAAGTAAGTTATGATATATTTAATATTTATTTAAATTATAATTAATCTAATTTTTAATGTTAAATAGGCCATCACTCAAATCGAAACATTTCGTAAGGCTAATACTGATCGTCAAGGGGTATTTACTAGTTCTGCAGTCGAGCAACAATACGTAAGTTCTTAATTTGTATTTTCATATAAGTGTTTATATTGTCAATGAGTATTTAGTAATCCAATTTTTATGATGTTTGTCATTTTTTGAAAATACAGAATGCTTTACTCCATGAGATCAGTCAATAAACTCAAGCTTCTTCTGAAGCCAACGGTCTAACACCAAATGATACACAAATTTGTTTTGAAAGAATATTGGGTGTTCGACGAGGCCATATTAGAGGCATCGGGCGTAAACCTTCTACGGTTGTGTCGATATACGATCAGGAACGACCACTGACACAACCACCACCACAATCACAGGTGACAAGACTATTTAATTTTGGTAATTGCTTCAAATGTTGGTAATTTTTGGTTTAGTATTAGGAATGTTGGTAATTGTTAGTTTGATAATATTTTATATGTAGGTAATTTTTTGTTTGGTTATACTTTGATATATTGGTATTTTGTAGTTTGGTAATTGTTAGTTTATAAAAGTGCAATGCTATAATGGTATTTTGTATTTTGGTAATTGTTAGTTATTGTACAATGCTATAATGTGTTATATGCAATATGTACATTTGATAATTATTAGTTTTTTAAAGTACAATGCTATAATGGTATTTTGTATATAGAATGTTATAATGTTGGCTTAACTAATTATAAGACTATGTTGTTTTCTTTGTAGTTGGAAATGCTTTAAACGATGTTAAAAGATCCGACATGTAGTACCGCACTTGAAGATTGGTTTCGTTCGTTACCACAAAGAAATGAAACTCGAGGAAACGAGAAGAGCGACGATGACGAGTAACTAGTTGTATGATTTTTGTATGTTTTGTTTGTGTAAGCATTTTAGACTAGATTTTTGATATTTTGTATTATGTTAAATTGGATGATTATTTTAAATGGATGTTGGATTAATATTTTGGAATGGAAGGATGTAGGATTATAATAATTAATTTCATAGTAGTTTTTATAGTTTTTATGCAGTTTTTTTCAATTATAATATGAAATATTAAAAAAAACAACAACAAGAAAACCATACCGGCGACGCCTTTAGTGGCGACAGTCAGTTATTAGCGGCGACAAGACTTTAGCGGCGACGACCGCTTATAAGCAGCAACAACTCGAACTAGCGGCGACATTTGTATTATCAGCGGCGACCTTTTAGCGGCGACATACGCTACTGTTAGCGGTGACGTGTGTCGTCGGTAATACACTAATTTCTTGTAGTGTTAGCTATATATTTTAGGCCATTATCTTAGTATATTTGATTAAAATATTATATTTTTAGATATATGATAATTAATATGCTTGAAAATATTCAATTACTGTTAAAATGGGTGCTGAGATGCAAAAAAAGGAGAACATAGCTGAAATAGATACAAAAAGGATGTTGCTGGCAACTTTACCCACTCGTCATTGTTTTGGCTATATCTCACGACTCAAAACTACGATTTAACCGATTCAAAATAATCTAAAAACTAGACAATATTTCAGACGAATTTCGTTGAGAAAATGTTTATTCCGAGTCACCACTACGACGTGGTGAGTAGAAACTTCACTATCATTAAGCTAATTTGGAGAATACGGGATATCTATGAAGAGCACGACATGGTGCCTCTTAAGCACGTCGTGGTGGCCAGAATTTGGCAAGTATATATATTCTAGAAATTAGGTCGTTTCCAGGAGGTAGAGGCGTTAGGGATGCGATTATTCGTGAGGAAAAAACCCTCCAAGGGCCTATTTTGAAGCTGTAGATTTAATTGGAGCAAGGATTTGAATTTTCAAGCGCTACTATGTCAAGATTTCACTTTGGGTTTGCTTGATGATTGCGTCTTGCATTGTTTTGGTGATGTTTTTCTACTTTAGTTTACTGAATATGGTGTAAAAACCTTTATTTTCACTAGATATTGATGAACCCTTGTTGACATGCTTTGATTTCATTAGTATGATTAATTGAATTTGGTTTTTACTTGTGTTCGATTTATTGTGTTACCTTTCATAACGTTATGATTTTTATTGTTTATTGATGAGTATTATTAGGATTAGATGATCATTCTATCTTGATGTACTTGAATCATATGAATCTATTATCATTATGTTTGTCTTTGTCTGACTATGATTTTGATCATAAGCTTAGGGTTAGCTAAAATTAATCGGTAACATTAACTATGTTAGAGAGCATAGATATCTATGTTATGCTTAGATTTATTGTCATGATAATTGACAAGAAATCACTCGCTCATAGTTCGAATATATTTAATTAATTATGTGTCACTAATTGCATGATCATTGTGTTAGTTGGTCATTAATTATTAGTACTATGAAATCCAATCAAGATAACTAGTCATATTACAATTTGGTAGTTAATTCACTAATCCATTGCACTTATGATAAATCTGTAACATCCAAAAATACGAACCAAAAATTTTTGTTTTAAAAATCATACACTGAACGTCATATCATAAAACCATACGTCAATATCTCAAATCATAATAAAATGTCGTGAAACAACTGTATCAAATCAGACTATGAATCAAAACAAACTCCCAGGACAAAGACTGAAGCTGACGTGTGTGCGATGCCATCATCCCGAGCTCTTCACTTTACTTGCGGAAGTACCTGAAACCAAAACTGAAATTGTAAGCACGAAGCTTAGTGAGCTCCCCCAAACTACCACATACCATACAATGCATATAAATCACATACTGGGTCTTGCCCACTACATCGGACCAAAGTCCGGAAACTACATCGGACCGAAGTCCGGAACTGACTGGGACCTTGTCCCCTACATCGGACCGGTGTCTGGAACTAGCTGCATCGGACCGAAGTCCAGAACTGACTGCATCGGATCGAAGTCCGGAACTAACTGGTCGTAGCATAGCATAAACACATATCAACTAGCATATCACATATCATCTAGCATAAACACATATACTACATACTGCATCAGGCCGTAGCCCGAAACACATAACACATAAATCCTGCCTGAGCCACGAAGGCATCAAACATACTAACTACTACATCAGACCGAAGTCCGAAAACCACTGCTAGCTAAACAGTCTGGCATTGTGGCCTTAGACCCGTTCCTACTGGAAGGAAACTCACCTCACAATCTGGCTGCTGAATGAACTGCTCGGGAAACTGTCTGCTGCTGCTCCAGTATCTTCCCGACTACAATTTCCATAAATACACTCAATCAATCACTGATAACTATACTGAGGGTAAAATGACTATTTTACCCCTGGTCAAAGTCAACTTTCAGTTGACCTGACTCGTCGAGTTGGGTCACCAACTCGTCGAGTCCTTACTCTCACTTTCTTGCTTCTGCTCGCTACTACTCGTCGACTTTGGCATAGACTCGACGAGTTCCTCTTCGATACTAACACTCAGTCAATCTGCATCCGACTCGCCGAGTTGTATGAACAACTCGTCGAGTCCTCCTTCAACATATGAACACTCTGGCTGTGACTCGCCGAGTTGTATGAACAACTAGTCGAGTCAGTTCTTGAGGTATGAAGATTGCCTTGGACTCGCCGAGTCAGGGCATTGACTCGTCGAGTCCCTTCATGAATGAGTCTGATCTCCGACTCACTGAGTCCTCCCATAACTCACTGATTACACTCGGTATAACACATAAAAGGGGAAGAACTCGGGAACTCGTGACCTGACTCGCCGAGTCGGTTGCATGCAACACTACTCTGATGATTCTGCTCAAATCTAATGCATACAACTTATAGATATGGGTTCATAAAGCTTAGCTACCACGTAAAGTTTGCAACTTTACGTGTACAAGTGCATGAAAATGGATTTAAAGGCTAAAAAGACACTTAAATAAATAGATCTAGGGCTTTCAAGCAAAAAGGCTCCATAAAGGTGTTAGATCCACGACTTTGGGACTGAAACATGGCTAGACCCAGAGTCCAATCACCCCAATGTGATTTCTCTACCATAAATAAGCTAAGGAATGGATAAAATGGTCTAAATGTGATTCAACAAAGGAAAATCAATCATAGCAACAGAGGGGATCCGGTTTTTACCTCAATAACTTTGCAATAGATGCAAGATCTTGGACCTTCTTCTACTCCCTTGGATCTAGCTACTTCTTCTCTTCCAAAACTTCAAGATTCACACAGTAAATGCTAAAAATGCTCAAGGAAAGGTCAGGGTATGCTAAATGATGCTCTGAGGGTGAAGGGGACGAGGTTGGGGCTCATAACATGGCTTAAATAGGGTGCAAAACCTGGGGATTTAGGGTTTCATTCAAACTGAAGGACTCGCCAAGCCGCCAACTCAAACGTGCTCGAAATCCCGTCTCTAATCGAAGAGTCGGGCTACTGACTCCTCGATTCCCTTTTGAAACTTAAATAAATAATAATATTAAATAACATACCAGAATCGGGGCGTTACAACTCTCCCCACTTGTCTCAGACTTCATCCTCGAAGTCTGCTGCTACTACATCTGGAAACAACTCTGGGTAGTGATCCCTCGTCTCCTCATCTGCTTCCCACGTCCACTCAGATCCCTTTCGATGCGGCCACTGCACCTTTACCAACTGAACCACCTTCTTCCTCAAGGTCTTCGTCTTTCAATCCAAGATCGCAATCGGTCTCTCAATATAATTCAGGCTGCCATCAACCTGAATTTCCTCTAAGGGTACGACTGCTGACTCGTCCACCAAACACTTTCGCAACTGGGAAACATGGAAAGTGTTGTGGATCTGGCTAAGCTCTGCGGGAAGATCCAACCGATAAGCGACCCGACCCACCCAGGCCAAAACCCTAAAAGGACCGATGAACCTGGGGTCCAGCTTGCCCCTCTTCTGCCGACTCTGCGCAGTCTGCAGTCTACTACGAACCTGCTGGATCAACTCTGTCGTCTTGAGCACCACCTCGATACTCCTAATGACGCGTTGACCGACCTCGCCCCAATAAATCGGGGCCATGCACTTTCTCCCATAAAGCATCCCGAAGGGAGGGCGGTCAATACTCGTATGATGACTGTTGTTATACGAAAATTTCGCTAATGGAAGATACTTATCCCAACTGCCACCGAAATCTAGGACACATGCCCAAAGCATGTCCTCAAGAGTCTGAATCGTCCTCTCGCTATGCCCGTCCGTCTGAGGGTGGAAAGTGGTGCTGGAATGGAGACGAGTACCCATATCGTCGTGAAACCGCTTCCAAAATCTGGAAGTAAAACGGACATCTCTGTCTGACACCACTGATACAGACACTCCATGTCGTGCCACAACCTCTCGCACATATATATCGGCTAGCTTCTCAGCCGATATGCTCTCCTAGATCGGTATAAAATGAGCACTCTTCGTCAACTGATCTACTATAACCCAAATCGAATCCACTCCACGTGTGGTCTTGGGAAGCTTAGTGATAAAATCCATAGTGATATCCTCCCATTTCCACACTGGAATGTCCAACGGCTGCATCTTTCCGTGAGGCCTCTGGTGCTCCTCCTTAACCTTCCTGCAAGTCAGGCATCTTTCCACATACCAAGCAACATCCCACTTCATGCAGGGCCACCAATAATCGGGTTGAAGATCCCTATACATCTTCGTTTCCCATGGATGGATGGAAAATCGAGACTTATGGGCCTCGTCCATCAACACCTTCCGTACTCCAACCCAGTACGGTACCCACACTCTCCTATGAAGGGTCAACAATCCTCGACTTTCTTAATCAAAAGAATCTACTCAACCCACAATCCTCTCACCATTCTGCCTCTCCTCCTTGAGGCCCTCGGCATGCGCCTCTTTGATTTGCTCCAACAATGGAGTAATCACTGTCATCCTCAAACAAATATCTCTGATCGGGGCCACTGCTACCTTGCAGCTCAGGGCATCGGCCACTAAATTGGCCTTCCCTGGGTGATAAAGGATCTCACAGTCATAATCCTTCAGCACATCTAACCATCGCCTCTACCTCATGTTCAGATTCGGTTGATCCATGAGGTACCTCAAGCTCTTGTGATCCATGTAAATGGTACATCGGAACCATAGAGGTAATGTATCCAAATCTTGAGGGCGAACACCACTGCCCCCAGCTCTAAATCATGCGTAGGATAGTTAGCCTCGTGAGGCTTCAACTGTCTCGAGGCGTAAGCTATCACACGGTCTCGTTGCATCAGTACTGCTCCCATACCTGTGATCGAGGCATCACAGTAGACTACAAAATCTTCTATTCCCTCTGGCAGGGTAAGAATCGGTGCCTCGCACAATCTGTATCTGAGGGTCTCAAAGGTTGCCAGTTGCTCAGGCCCCAATGAAATGCCACTGACTTCTTGATCAGTTAGGTGAGCGGTACTGCTATCTTGGAGAAATCCTGGATGAATCTCCTGTAGCACCCTACCAAACCTAGGAAGCTCCAAATCTCAGATGGAGACTTCGGAACCTCCCACTGCATCACGACCTCTATCTTGGCCGGATCTACTAAAATACCCTTCTAGTTGACGAGGTGTCCAAGAAACTACACCTCACGCAACTAGAACTTGCACTTGGAAAACTTTGCGAAAAGTTTCTCCCTCCTCAAAATCTCCAACACCTCCCTCAGGTGCTCCTCTTGCTGCTCCTGAGTCTTGGAATACACCAAGATATCATCTATGAATACTATCATAGGCCGATCCAGCATCGGCCTGCATACGTGGTTCATGAGATCCATGAACGCAGCTGGGGCGTTGGTGAGCCCAAATGGCATCACCACAAACTCATAATGTCCATACCTGGTCCTAAAAGCAGTCTTCTGCACATCCTCTCCTCTGACTCGCATCTGATGATACCTGGAAGTTAAATCGATCTTGGAAAACCAACACGCTCCCTGCAGCTGATCAAACAAATCATCTATCCTCGGAAGTGGGTAATGGTTCTTCACCGTTACCTTATTCAGCTCCCAGTAATCTATACACATACGGTGCAACGCGTCCTTTTTCTTCACAAAAAAAATCGGTGCACCCCAGGGCGAACTGTTCGGCCTGGTAAAACCCGTGTCCAGCAGCTCTTGCAACTGCGTAGATAACTCCTGTATCTCTGGGGGAGCCAACCGATACGGTGCCTTGGCTATCGGAGCCGCACCAGGGATTAGGTCAATCCCGAACTCGACCTGCCTCTCTGGAGGTATTCCAGGCAAATCCTCTGGAAATACATCTGGGTAGTCTCGCACTACCGGAACATCATCAACTTTTGTCTTGCCCTTCTTTCGGGCATCTAAAACATAGGAAACATAACAGATGCAACCCTGCTGAAAATAGCACCTCGCTCTCGCCGCTGAACACAGAACTGGTCCGCGTTGTGGCCTCTCGCCCTAAATCACTAACTCTCCCCCACTTGGAGTGCGAACCCTCACTAACTGCAGGTCACAATCTATCATCGCCCCATTGGGGCTCAGCTAATCCATGCCTACTATAACCTTATTCCCTCGTAGGGGAATAGGGACCACGTCCACCGGAAACTGCTCATCAAATAACTGTAGAGAACATCCTCTGTGTCCCCTTGCAACCCTAATGGTCCTATCAGCTGCTATCTCAACCTCAAGTGGACAATCTAGCTCCCCTGGAGCTCTGCTAAACCTCTTGCTAAGCGCAAGAGATACGAATGATCGGGTAGCCCCTGAATCAAACAATACTATAGCTGAAATGCCATCCACTGAAAATGACCCTATACAAAACATATAACCATAAGAAACAATCAATAAAAAATGCAGAGATAAGGGAGAAATACGTACCCGTCACCACGTCAGGAGTCGCTCGCACCTCCTCTGCTGTCAGCTGAAAAGCCCTACTCTTCGCCACCGGCATCTCAACTCGGCCCTGACGGCCATCTGTAATCCTCAAAGTAGCAAGGCAGGTGCTGACACCTTCCCTGCATCTGCTAAACTCAGACACTGGGACTTTTTATGTCCCCTCTGATTGCACTGAAAGCAAATCAGATCTGACGCCGCAATGGCGGTGGTAGTGGCGGTACAATTCTTTCTCATATGCCCAATCCGGCCACACTTATAGCAGCTGCAACTCCCTGCCTTGCACACCCCATCGTGCAATCTCCCACACTTGCCACACCGACCATGGCTCTGCTGACTCCTGGATCTGTGATCTAAAACCTTGAGCTTTTTGCCCGAACTCCCTGTACCCAAAGCCGCCTCCGGCTTCCTCTTCCTCTCCATCTCAAGGTCAATCTCTCTCTCTCTCTCTCTCTCTCTCTCTCTCTCTCGCTCTGGCAATCATGTCATCCAGCGTTTTACAGCTGGACTAGCTCACAAACTAGCGGATATCGCTCCGCAGCATCTCATGATAATGGGCTTTCTTCATTTCCTCATCTGTTGCGTACTGAGGAACGAAAAGTCCCCTCTCCCTAAACTTGGCGGTAATCTTCGCCACTATCTCTGTAGTCTGGGTCAAATCCTGGAACTCACGTGATAACTGCTGCACCTTAATAACGGGTGCCAACTCAGCTCTGAACCTGGTGGTAAAGTCCGCCCAGGTTAGGGCATCCAAAGCTGCATCACTCCCGATGGCATGACCAACCTCCTCCCACCAATGTTGTGCCCTGTCCTTCAGAAGACAGGATGCCAACCTGACCTTCTCCCCCTCGGGAAACCTGCTTGTGCGGAAAGCGTTGGCCACGTCCGCTAACCATCTGGTACTCGCTATGGGGTCCCATGCCCCGTGGTAATCTGGAGCTCCACATGCCCGGAACTCCCTAAAAGTAAGCGTGCGCGACCCCACCATGGCCGCCACCTGAGCATGAAATGTTCCTAGCTTCTCCTCCATGAACTCTAATATACCCTCCTTGATTGAACCAAAGATCACTGGAGTCTGCTCAAGAATGATACGAGTAGCCTTTGAAGTGAAGAACTCTCTAGTCTGCTCATCCAACTGCTCAGCTCCCGAGCCTGATCCTGATTCCTCTCCGGCACCTGAACTGCCGCCTGCTGGTCTAGGGCGTAAAACCATCATTCTGAAAACACATCATAATAAACGTTAGAACACTGATATGACTCGAGGGATCATTACTACTACCGGCTTTTCGGTCTCATCTCATCCTTCCTCGATTCAAGTACGGATCCTCTACTTCCAGTAGTATGGGCCCCTACTGTCACACCCCCAAACCGGAATGGCGGACACGTTCAGGGGTGGATGACTTCATGTGGTAACGTAACAAATGAATACATAGTAAAGAAAGCAATACAACCATCATATATATAATTGAAAGTTTACATTGTTTAAAAGAGTACATGTTCAAAACCAATTACAATATGATGCCAAAATATGAATTTAAACTAGTGTCGCAGCGTTCCTTCTTCAAAAGTTGTTTAGTACCTGTAATTACTGAGTCCTTGGGACATACAAGTAGTTTTGAAAGAGTAGATCAACATTTAAGCTGGTGAATTTCATAAGCATTTAATGATAGTATTTGTATGAAAATGAAATGGTTCATTTTTGTTTGTTAGTCTCTAGAAAATCCCATATTTCCTACTGGTATAAACGTAGCTTTAAATCAAGAACAATATATGTTGAACAGTTGATGTTTTTCCATCTATGAGTAGTGGTTAGAAGTTCCAAACTTATATCACAATTGGGTTTTTCATGCATAAAATAAATGAACTTATGTATGTATAAAACCTCCATTATATCTGAAAACCCCCGTAAATCAATGTGTTTTTAATACTCTATGTGAGTTTTATAACCATGCTATTGACAAGGAATGCCTATACACAACGTTCTTCAGGCGTTGGAATGTTCTGACGTTTGTCACCCCAAATGGTGTACTGTAGCTAACAGTCAGGGTGCGGGGTTGTCAATCCCGTATAGATCTATACACAAACACCATGCTCCCCCTCCAAGGGATTCTGGTATATAATACAGGACTTGAAATGTGTACTCGTGTGTACGTGAAGTTTAATGTCTCACAAAACTTAGTATAAAACAGATTTACGTGTGAAAATGTTCGTTTGTTATTGTATATGAAAGTAGCTTCTTGAAATAGTATTCGCTGTATGTAAAAGTTTGTAGTATTCTCGTAAAGCTATACCTATTATAGTTTCCTAAAAGTATGTTTCGTTTGTATAATAAACCCTTAGTGAAAATGCTCACTTGTTATGAAAAGTATAGTTTTTGTAGTGCCAAAACTGACACACATAAATATAGTATAAGCAGAGTGTCTGATTTACATAAATACATAAATCATTTCTTATTTCAAAAGATAAAATGTTCTCGTGGTATAATTTGCATATGAAAGTTTCCCTATAATAGTTATAAATCACATATGATTCTGTTGATGAAATGCGTATAGTGAAACTTTATATAACACACAATAATAATCGAGTGTTTTACTTGTATTCCCCCCCCCCCCCCTTAAAAGCATATAAAAGTACTCATAAACATTTAAAAGTGTGAATTATAGGGGTATGAACTCACTTGAAAGATCGGAGGAGGCGGGATGAAAACCGGACAGAATTTCGACTCGAGAAAGCGGATTTTCTCGGGATTCGCGAGAATCTCGGGAGCACAAACGACCCTTGAGACTTGAGCAATGTGACCGGGACTTCGGGATAGCACGTTCACGGAAAACGAGGCAAAAACTCAAGAGAAATGAGAGAGAAAATCCCTTTTCTTCGGAACCCTCGCATCCCTTTTATAGGGGGTGTGAACCGCCCTCGTACACGGGGCGTACCCGTGCGTCACGCATGAGCGTATCCTCGACTACTTCGGACTCCGGATGGGATGGGGAATAGCCTCGCATAGGGAGCGACGTGGATGATCCGAGGCCAAGGCCTCGAGTACGCTGTGCATACTCGCGTGACTCAGCCTTCGGATAATACCGAAGTTTTCTTTAAAAAATATATATTTAATATTTAACAAACTTCAAAAATTCATATCTTCTTCATATGAACTCCGTTTTCGACGTTCTTTATATCCACGCGTAGGTGAGACTATACTCTACAACTTTCGTTTAGATTCCGTCGGCAAATTTTGAAATTATTTTTATTATTTATTATTAAAAGGTCGCGGTAAGAAAATTTCTTTAAAAATTCATAACTTCATTATCTGACGTCTGTTTTTGCCAGGCTTTTTACCGTTGAAAAACCATTGAAGAGACCTTCGATTCTCGTTTAGGTCATCCTGGTGAAAAGTTGCTCGATCTCTGTTTCGAGTTTTTAGCTGTCCGTTGCTAAGCCGAACTTGGAAAATTCCTAACTTTCTTATACGAAGTCGGATTTGGGCGTTCTTTTTACGTACAATCACGGTTTATTGACCTCTAACATAGTAGGTAATTTAATTAGTGATTTTTGGATATTTTATTTTCAAAGTTAATTTCATTATAACGAACATGGTTACAATACGTGACTTTCTAGGTCGTTTACATATAGTTGAAATATCGGGTTGTCACACCTACTACCTTCCACATCTATCTGTACTTTCCTCAAGAACTGCCTCGACTCCACCTAGCCACTACTACTACTGCTCTCATCCTAGGCTCGCCTTAGGGAAATCTCTGACTCAACCCAACCAGTCCTCAACTGCTGAAGGCCTCCTTGTAATGTCAATTAACCATTACCTAAATACCATCACATGTGGCGAGGCTCAGATAATCCTTCGAGTAAAAGACTCGTCCCCACAACGGTTAGACTCAAACAAGAGTTGTGCAGCAGGGACAAATCCAACACTCTGAGATTATTCAACCCTGTTCACATGTGATGTGGCATATTCACCTATTGGCTAACTCCCATCACTCAGAGTCCCACAAAGCACGAAGCAAACAGCATTCGGACACGGAAAACTAATCAAGCAATTCTATCCTCATAAGGAGAAACTGTACTAGCATACAATACTAAGCTCATGCTATCAGGCATAACCTAAACAGGCTATCATATTGCTGTCTACTCAATTTCTAGCATGTAATTCTCATAAGTCTGAAACACATAAAGAAGGCACATAAGGCATCCTCCTAGATCCTTAGTCCTATACTAGCATGCTATTGTACTGAAACTAAAACTGAAAATGATAATCATAAACTTGTATGGGTAATCTGGGAGTACTTACTTGAGCTCGACTGATCGCATGCACCACACCCTTTTCTCTTTATCAAAACTCTTCTTTCTAAGTTCTTTTCAAAAATGTTTTTCTTCTAAAACCTTTTACCATTTCCTTAGTTTGAGTTCAGATGCACCAAAGAGTGTATCCGAATCCCTCAAACCAAGGCTCTAATACCAACTTGTAACATCCAAAAATACGACCCAAAAAATTTTGTTTTAAAAATCATACACTGAACGTCATATCATAAAACCATACGTCAATATCTCAAATCATAATAAAATGTAGTGAAACAACTGTATCAAATCAGACTATGAATCAAAACAAACTCCCAGGACAAAGACTGAAGTTGAGGTGTGTGCGATGCCATCATCCCGAGCTCTTCACTTTACTTGCGGAAGTACCTGAAACCAAAACTGAAACTGTAAGCACGAAGCTTAGTGAGCTCCCCCAAACTACCACATACCATACAATGCATATAAATCACATACTGGGCCTTGCCCACTACATCGGACCAAAGTCCGGAACTGACTGAGACCTTGTCCCCTACATTGGACCAGTGTTCGGAACTAGCTGCATCGGATCGAAGTCCAGAACTGACTGCATCAGACCGAAGTCCGGAACTAACTTGTCATAGCATTGCATAAACACATATCAACTAGCATAACACATATCATCTAGCATAAACACATACACTGCATACTGCATCAGGCCGTACCCTGGAACACATAACACATAAATCTTGTCTGAGCCACGAAGGCATCAAACATACTAACTACTGCATCGGATTGAAGTCTGGAAACTACTGCTAGCTAACCGGGCTGACATTGTGGCCTTAGACCCATTCCTACTGGAAGGAAACTCACCTTGTAATCTAGCTGCTGAATGAACTGCTCGGGAAACTGTCTGCTGCTGCTCGTGTATCTCCCCGGCTACAATTTCCATAAGTACACTCAATAATTCACTGATAACTATACTGAGGGTAAAATGAATCTTTTACCCCTGGTCAAAGTCAACCTATTGGTCAAAGTCAACATTCAGTTCACCTGACTCGTCGAGTTGGGTCACCAACTCGTTGAGTCCTTACTCTCACTTTCTTGCTTCTGCTCGCTACTACTCGTCGAGTTTGGCATAGACTCGACGAGTTCCTCTTTGATACTAACACTCAGTCAATCTGAATCTGACTCGCCGAGTCGTATGAACAACTCGTCGAGTCCTCCTTCAACATATGAACACTCTGTGTAACAACGTAAATTTTAAAACAAATTTTTCATTTTTGCAAACATCAAAACCATCGTTTAATATTCCGAATTCAAGTGTGTAACAATGTTATCATAACAAAATACATCCCATGATCATAAAAACAGTTCCTCCGTCAGTGTGTACAATCACACCGACGCCTTCCCACGGTCCTCGCTTGTACCAGAAACACATAACACAACAACTGTTAGCATAAATGCTTAGTGAGTTCCCCAAAATACTACTTACGCACATACACCTTTCCAGGCCCTGACCTTCCCGTCCATGTGTCTCATGGGACTTCCGTCCCGACTCGGTAAACCTTCCGGTCCTACCTGCGTCAACCTTACGGTCCACCTCACAACGCCTTCCGGCCCATAACATATACGCCTTCCGGCCCATAACATAATGCCTTCCGGCCCATATCAAGCATAGCATACATAGCACATACAAACGATTAACTTATCATATCCAATGCCTATAACTCATAATATATCTGACCTTCCGGTCACACAATAAAAAACCTTCCGGGTACCGTATAGTGAGAAAACTCACCTCGTGGAAAGTCTAGAATCTCGTGTACTTGCTATCTCCAAATCCCAACGACGACTCTACCTCGCCTAATCATAATAAATATCATTTTAATTATTAAAGACTTCCACAACTAGACTTTACACCTTATCATCATTCCTCTGAGGGTAAAAGACCATTTTACCCTTCTTGACTCAAAGTCTTCATGTTGACGAAAACCCTAAAAGTCAACAAAAGTCAACCTTTTTGAGTACGTGGGGCGTACATCACCAACCCATGGATCGGGGTCTCCACCCAATACGCTGCGCGTACTGGGAGTTACGCCCAGCGTAACCATCAGACTTAAGCATTCAACATTTCTGGTCTTAATCGGTTAAGCCATTACTCCAACTTCTAGATCCGGCTTTATTTATGCATCTTTACCCATAAAGTCGAAACCTTTAAGCCTTGGCATGGCTGTAAAGGCTCCTACACTCCTTAACATCATTCTATTCCAACTCAAGGATCTAGATCTCATGCATGGTGAAACATTCACGTCCACGATTACATTTGTATGAGTCTACAACTCAAATAGACCAGAAATATGATGGATCTAAGCTTATGGAGACCATTTGCTCAAAAAGTCTCCACCTTTGGGACTAAAACCCTAGAAAATGGTACTTAAAGCATATCACAAGAACTATATGTCAAGATCCGAACTTTTTACCTTAGAATGAAGCTTCAACCTTTGCAAAGCTCGGATCCACACTTGAACACCACTTCTAGCCTTCCCAATGAACTCTTCTTCTCCTTTGCTACCTTGAAATGGCACCACCAAGCTTAGAATACTCACAAATGGCCTAAGAACGAAGGAACACTGTCTCTAGGGTTTCTTTCTGAGGGATGGTGGCTGAGAAGTTGAGCCACACATTCCTTTTATAGCCATCCAAAATAATTAGGGTTTTTAGGTCTGGACCGGTTACGCCCAGCGTACCCGAGGGTGAACGCATTCAAATGAAGCGCGCGAGTATGCGCAACGTACTCCTGGTACGCCCAGCGTACTCGCCTAACATGCAAACCCTAAATGGAAACAAATCAAAGATGAATGGCTAAATAGAAGGGTACCTGGATTTCGGGCTGTTACAATTCTCCCCCACTAGAACCAGACTTCGTCCCCGAAGTCTCACACTGAGAACAATTCTGGATACTGATCTCGCATCTCAGACTCGGATTCCCATGTCAGCTTGGACCCCTTCCGATGTTGCCAATGCACTTGTACCAAGGGTACTTCCTTGTTCCTCAGAACCTTATCCTTTCGATCCCTGATCGCCACTTGTCTCTCAACATAGTTCAGGCCTGCATCCACCTGAATATCATCTAATGGCACCACTGCCGACTCGTCGGTAATACATTTCCTCAACTGTGAGACATGAAAGGTGTTGTGGATCTGTCCCAACTCAACAGGTAGATCCAACCGGTAGGCTACCCTGCCTACCCTAGCAATTACCCTGAAAGGTCCAATATATCGAGGTCCCAACTTGCCCCTCTTCCTGAATCGTATCACTCCTTTCCAAGGAGAGACCTTCAGGAGCACAAGGTCACCAACCTGAAACTCGAGCTCGGACCGACGCCTGTCCGCATAACTCTTCTGGTGACTCTGCGCGGTCAACAATCTCTGCCTAACTTGTTGTATCTGCTTGGTCGTCTGAAGTACAATCTGCGTGCTACCTATTACCCGTTGCCCCACCTCTCCCCAGCAAATGGGGGTGCGACACCTCCTCCCATACAACAGCTCAAAGGGTGGCATACCAATACTCGAATGATGGCTGTTGTTGTACGAAAACTCTGCTAAGGGTAAATAGGTGTCCCAACTCCCTCCAAAATCCAAAACGCATGCTCGGAGCATATACTCTAGCGTCTAAATCGTCCGCTCGCTCTGTCCGTCCATCTGCGGGTGGTATGCGGTACTGAAATGCAGCCTCGTACCCAACTCCTCATGAAACTTCTTCCAAAACCTAGAAGTAAATCATACATCCCGATCTGAAACGATCGACATCAGAATCCCATGTCGCGATACCACCTCCCTCACATATAACTCTGCCAACTTCTCCGCAGAAGAGCTCTCACTGATGGCTAGAAAATGAGCGCTCTTCGTCAATCTATCCACAATCACCCAAATTGCATCGACCCCCCTCGCAGTCCTTGGCAATTTGGTGATAAAATCCATGGTAATTTGTTCCCACTTCCATTCGGGACTCTCCAACGGCTGCAATTTACCGTGCGGACGTTGGTGTTCGGCCTTAACCCGACGACAAGTTACGCACCTCTCGACGAACCATGCAACATCCCTCTTCATACAGGGCCACCAATACTCCTTCTTTAGGTCCAAATACATCTTAGTAGCCCCAGGATGGATCGAGAATTTCGATCGATGCGCTTCCTCCATCAAAATAGTATGTGTACCACCCACAAACGGTACCCAAATCCGACCCTAAAATGTCATAAGTCCCCGACCATCCGTAACGAATTCCGATACCTGACCGACAACCTGCTCCCTCTTCTGGTTTTCTGGTCTCGCAGCCTCAGCCTGGGCTCCTCGGATAGTGTCCAAAATCGGAGTCATCACCGTCAACCTCATACAAACGTCTCGGATCGGGGCACTTTCCGCCCTACGGCTCAATGCATCGGCCACTACATTAGCCTTGCCCGGGTAGTACAGGATCTCACAATCATAATCCTTCACCACATCCAACCATCTCCTCTGACGCATATTCAGATTTGGCTGATCCATCAAGTACTTCAGACTCTTGTGCTCCGTGTATATGGTACACCGAACCCCATAAAGATAGTGCCGCCAGATCTTGAGGGCAAACACCACAGCCCCGAATTCCAGGTCGTGGGTGGGATATCTCGACTTATGAGGCTTCAGCTGCCTCGAAGCATACGCTATAACGTGTCCCCTCTGCATAAGCACTGCCCCTAATCCAGATATAGATGCATCACAGTATACCACGAAATCCTCCATCCCTTCCGGGAGTGCAAGCACCAGGGCCTTGCACAATTTCTGACGAAGGGTCTCCAATGAGGACTGCTTCTCCGGTCCCCATGAAAATGCAACACACTTCCGGGTCATCTTAGTAAGTGGCACGGTGATCTTGGATAAATCCTTGATAAACCTTCGATAATAGCCGGCCAATCCCAGAAAGCTCCTGATCTCAGTGAGCGATCTCGGCACTTCCCATCTCATCATCGCCTCGATCTTGGCCGGATCGACCAATATCCCTTTCTGGTTAACAAGGTGCCCTAGGAACTAGACCTCTCATAACCAGAAATCACACTTGGAGAATTTGGTATACAGCCTCTCCGATCTCAATACTCCAAGAATTTCCCTCAGATGCTCCTCATGTTGCTCCCTAGACCTCAAATATACCAAAATGTCATCAATGAATACGATCACCGACCGATCCAGCATCGGCATGCACACCCTGTTCATAAGATCCATGAACGCGGCCGGGGCATTGGTGAGCCCAAAAGGCATCACCACAAACTCATAATGTCCATAACGAGTTCTGAATGCAGTCTTCTGAATATCTTCATCCCGAACCCTCATCTGATGATAACCCGACCTCAAGTCTATCTTAGAGAACCAAGATGCCCCCTGAAACTGATCGAACAGATCATCGATCCTAGGTAACGGATACCGGTTTTTAACCGTCAACTTGTTCAACTCCCGGTAATCGATACACATCTGGTGTGAACCATCCTCTTTCTTGACAAATAGAATCAGCGCTCCCCAAGGTGAGCTACTCGGTCGAATAAACCCCTTTCCTAACATCTCCTGAAGCTGCGAGGATAACACTTGCATATCTGGTGGAGCGAGGCGATAAGGCGCCTTGGCGATGGGCGCCGCTCCCAGAACCACATCGATACGGAACTCCACTTGCCTTTCCGGAGGCACACCTGGTAATTCTTCGGGAAACACATCCGAAAACTCGCATAGTACTGGAACCTCATCAACCAAATTTGGCCTCCCCGCGGCCACTCGAGTGTCCATCACATAGGCTATGAATCCACTGCAGCCCTGCTGCAAACTCTATCTCGCCCTAGCAGCCAAACAAAACGCTGACCCACACCGAGTCCCCTCGCCATACACAGTAAGCACTCCCCCACTAGGGTCTCGTATAGTCACCAGCTGTCTCTCGCAGTCAATGATTGCCCCAAACTTACTCAACCAGTCCATGCCCGCCATGACGCAGACATCTCCCATCGCTATAGGAACCAAATCTATAGGGAACTTGACACCAAAAATCTCGAGCACACATCCTCGAATCACGTCAGTGGTGTATACCGCTTTCTCATCAGCTATAGAAACCCGCAGGGGTCGACTCATCACCTCCCGATCAATACCGATGTGCTGGCTAAAAGCCAAAGATACAAAAGACCGACTCGTACCCGAGTCAAATCATACCAAGGCAGGTACAGAATTCACAAGAAAAGTACCTACGCATATCATAATATAAGCACAATATCTCAGCATAAAAGTAAATACACGAAAGAATACATACCAGCTACGACATCGGGCGCTGCGCGGACCTCCTCCGCAGTCAACTGAAAAGCTCTCCCACGAGCCTTCGGAGCCTCGGCTTTCACCGGCCGAGTCTTGGTAACCCTAGCAGTAGGCATAGATCCCTGGTGAAGCTGGGGGCACTCGGCCTTCCGATGGCTGGTCTGGTTGCAATGAAAGCAAACCATAAATCCCTTGGGGAAATCCCTAGCAATGTGCCCCTCCTTGCCACACTTGTAGCAAGCACCTGATCGACATGCCCCCTCGTGACCCTTTCCGCACTTTCCTCAAGTGTGGCCCTTTTTTCCTCCCGTCCTCGAATCGGCGGACTTGGTCCGCTTGGCTACCGGCTGGGACTGAGCCGACCGCCGATCCACCTGCTGAGACTCAACCTCCTCCCTGGCCTGAGTCTCCAACTCGATCTCTCTCTTCCTGGCATTTTCCTGGAGTTCAGCAAAGGTCTCGTATGACGAGTTCGATACGAACTCTCAAATATCCCTCCTCAGTACACCCAAATATCGGCCCATCCGAGCCTGCTCAGTAGACACCTGCTCAGGGCAAAACATCGCCCTCTCATGAAACTTCCGAGTGATCACAGTAACCGAATCATTACCCTGCTTGAGGGTCAAGAACTCTTGAACCAACCGTTCCCTCTCCACCAGGGGAACATACTCGTCTCTGAACATAGAAGTAAATCTCTCCCAAGTCACGGCTGAAATCTCCGCAAGAGTGAAGTTCGTCGTCACGAACTTCCACCAATCCATTGCTCCCAAGCGAAGCTGGTTCAAAGCGAACCATACCCTCAGATGCTCCGGACATGAACAAGTGTAGAAGCATCCCTCAATATCAGCAATCCATCTTATCGCAGCGATCGGATCCTGCGTCCCGTCAAACTCGGGTGGCTTCGTGTTGCTGAACTCCTGGAGTAGCAACGAGTCACCTCCCTGTGGTCTGGCAGCGGCCACAGCTGCGGTAGCTGCAGCGGCTGCGGCCTCAATCACCGCGGCGTACCGCTCATCAAAAGTCCCCATCAGTGTGTCTTCATAGACCCCAAACATCTCCGGAATCTCGGCCCGGATCGCCACAGCCACCTCCTCGTGAATCATCTGACGAAGCTCCTCGTCACTCACACCGCTCGTACCAGGTCTGTGGCGTGGTCCAACCATAATTCCTCTGAAATACAACATAAAAATATCAGAGACTCCATCGAGTATAATCGCACTCGATAACGCAACCCTACTCGGCCCCCGATACCCAAGGATTCTTACTTGGGTTGCTCATTGACCCGGTGTCTTCAGTAATACGGGCCCAATACTACCGACTACACCGCATCAGCATTCACCCCAAGTCCTCCTCCCCGGACCCCGGATCATGAGTACTCTATTCTTGCTATGCACTGTCTACCTACTCGCTCTCAAAGCATCTCATAGCAGCAGGTTCCCCTAGACTAAGGCATCACAAATCAGGCAACTCTAGTCCTAATATGAATACCTAGTCTACTAGCATGCGTATCATATCATAACATATCTCATAACACATATTGTAAGGGTATTTTGGGGATTTTACCGTTCGGGTGCTGGCTGACCGTACACACTTCTTCTTGTTTGGTTATTACGAAATCTCTTATCAAATTTTTATTGCTTTTATTAATTAAAAATTTTCCTCAAATCCCAGGTTTGAGTTCAGTTACGCCCGAAGGTGCATCCGAATCCCCCAAACCAAGGCTCTGATACCAACATGTAACAACGTAAATTTTAAAACAAATTTTTCATTTTTGCAAACATCAAAACCATCGTTTAATATTCCAAATTCAAATGTGTAACAATGTTATCATAACAAAATACATCCCATGATCATAAAAACAGTTCCTTCGTCAGTGTGTACAATCATGCCGGCGCCTTCCCACGGTCCTCGCTAGTACCTGAAACACATAACACAACAACTGTAAGCATAAATGCTTAGTGAGTTCCCCAAAATACTACGTATGTACATACGCCTTTCCAGGCCCTGACCTTCCGGTCCATGTGTCTCAGGGCACTTCCGTCCCGACTCGGTAACCTTCCGGTCCTACCTGCGTCAACCTTACAGTCCACCTCACAACGCCTTCCGGCCCATAATATATACGCCTTCCGGCCCATAACATAATGCCTTCCAGCCCATATCAAGCATAGCATACATAGCATATACAACCGATTAACTTATCATATCCAATGCCTATAACTCATAACATATCCGACCTTCTGGTCACACAATAAAAACCCTTCCGGGTACCGTATAGTGAGAAAACTCACCTCGTAAAAAGTCTAGAATCTTGTGTACTTGCTATCTCCAAATCCTAACGACGACTCTACCTCGCCTAATCATAATAAATATCATTTTAATTATTAAAGACTTCCACAACTAGACTTTACACCTTATCATCATTCCTCCGAGGGTAAAAGATCATTTTACCCTTCTTGACTCAAAGTCTTCATGTTGACCAAAACCCTAAAAGTCAACAAAAGTCAACCTTTTTTAGTATGTGGGGCGTACATCGCCAACCCATGGATCGGGGTCTCCACCCAGTACGCTGCGCGTACTGGGAGTTACGCCTAACGTAACCATCAGACTTAAGCATTCAACATTTCTGGTCTTAATCGGTTAAGCCATTACTCCAACTTCTAGATCCGGCTTTATTTATGCATCTTTACCCATAAAGTCGAAACCTTTAAACCTTGGCATGGCTGTAAAGGCTCCTACACTCCTTAACATCATTCTATTCCAACTCAAGGATCTAGATCTCATGCATGGTGAAACATTCACGTCCACGATTACATTTGTATGAGTCTACAACTCAAATAGACCAGAAATATGATGGATCTAAGCTTATGGAGACCATTTGCTCAAAAAGTCTCCACCTTTGGGACTAAAACCCTAGAAAATGGTACTTAAAGCATATCACAAGAACTATATGTCAAGATCCGAACTTTTTACCTTAGAATGAAGCTTCAACCTTTGCAAAGCTCGGATCCACACTTGAACACCACTTCTAGCCTTCCCAATGAACTCTTCTTCTCCTTTGCTACCTTGAAATGGCACCACCAAGCTTAGAATACTCACAAATGGCCTAAGAACGAAGGAACACTGTCTCTAGGGTTTCTTTCTGAGGGATGGTGGCTGAGAAGTCGAGCCACACATTCCTTTTATAGCCATCCGAAATAATTAGGGTTTTTAGGTCTGGACCGGTTACGCCTAGCGTACCCGAGGGTGAACGCGTTCAAATAAAGCGTGCGAGTACGCGCAGCGTACTCCTGGTACGCCCAGCGTACTCGCCTAACATGCAAACCCTAAATGGCAACAAATCAAAGATGAAGGGCTCAATAGAAGGGCACCTGGATTTCGGGTTGTTACACTCTGGCTGTGACTCGCCGAGTTGTATGAACAACTCGTCGAGTCTGTTCTTGAAGTATGAAGATTGCCTTGGACTCACCGAGTCAGGGCATTGACTCGTCGAGTCCCTTCATGAATGAGTCCGATATCCGACTCACTAAGTCCTCCCATAACTCACGGACTCCACTCGGCATAACACATAAAAGGGGAAGAACTCGGGGACTCGCGACCCGACTCACCAAGTCTGAAGAAGAACTAGCCGAGTCGGTTGCATGTAACATTACTCCAATGATTCTGCTTAAATCTAATGCATACAACTTATAGATATGGGTTCATAAAGCTTAGCTACCATGTAAAGTTTCCAACTTTACGTGTACAAATGCATGAAAATGGATTTAAAGGCTAAAAGTACATTTAAATAAATAGATCTAGGGCTTTCAAGCAAAAAGGCTCCATAAAGGTGTTAGATCCACGACTTTGGGACTGAAGCATGGCTAGACCCGGAGTCCGATCACCCCAATGTGATTTCTCTACCATAAATAAGCTAAGGAATGGATAAAATGGTCTAAATGTGATTCAACAAAGGAGAATCAATCATAGCAACAGAGGGGATCCGGTTTTTACCTCAATAACTCTGCAATAAATGCAAGATCTTGGACCTTCTTCTACTCCCTTGGATCTAGCTACTTCTTCTCTTCCAAAACTTCAAGATTCACATAATAAATGCTAAAAATGCTCAAGGAAAGGTTAGGGTTTGCTAAATGATGCTCTGAGGGTGAAGGGGATGAGGTTGGGGCTCATAACATGGCTTAAATAGGGTGAAAAACCCTAGGATTTAGGGTTTCATTCAGACTGAAGGACTCGTCGAGTCCAAGATATGGACTCATCGAGTTGCCAACTCAAACGTGCTCGAAATCCCATCTCTACTCGACGAGTCGGGCTACTGACTCGTCGAGTCCCTCTTGAAACTTGAATAAATAATAATATTAAAAAACATACCAGAATCGGGGCGTTACAAAATCAAACATAAAAACCTCGTGGATTCGTATTCTAGTGGGAGTACTTATTATTTTCTGTTTCCATTTAGTTCTTTAGTTTCATTGATTAATTCAGAGTTAAATTTCGTTTAATTTAGTTTACACAAAAACCAAATTTTACTTTACTATTATTAATTTTATTAATATTTGACTCATTTGATCTAAATCATCACATTCCCTGTGTCTGACACCCTTTCTTACTATAACTATATTACTTCACGACTAGATACACTACCTATTTATGTTTCGATACACTACCTATTTGTGTTTACGGCTAGTTAAGATTAGATAAGACTTTATAAATTTAAAACTAGTGTATTAATAAACACATAATGATTTTGGCATTGTTGCCAGGGAATGGTTGCGTTTAGTTTAGATTTTTTTTATTTGTTGATTAAATTTTCTCTATAGCTTAGTTTTTGGTTTTTACTTTTTGTTTTATTTAAATTTATATGATTGATGCTTTTCTTGAGAATGAGTTGCAGGAAATTAATGATCTTTTCGATCCATAAAAAGATTTGGAGGATCTCGAGAGGTTGCTAGCAGAAGATTCGGACGAAGAACAAGAACACGTTGAAATGTAGGAAACATGTTATGGTATGATCATTACCATGATGCGGACCCCTGTTTTTCGGTTTGGGTTTTGAAGCATGGGATGACGATTCCAACTTTGGTGAAAGTTCTTATGTGCGGTCCATTTCTAATACATTCTTCTAGTGAAATCATTGGACAAAAACACAATCTCGCTTAGTTTGAGGGACACAATAAGTTTAGCATCGTGTACTTGAAATGTATCCAGAAAGACTAATACATTAACCAATAAAGGTTGAAGTTGAGCACCCCCACTTAAGCATGTAGGGTTTTGAGTGGAAAAAAAAAGTGAGTTACATGTGAAAAAAAGAGAGAGAATTACAAGAAATGTTTGAAGAATTTTGGAGCAATCAAAGTAAAGATCAAAAGATCAAAGTTCTGAAGAAATTCAAAAAAGTGAAGATACCATAAATCAAAGAAGGTGGTGAATTCAAAGAAATCAAGATCAAATTATCAAAGAAGTGAAGAATTCCAAAGAGCTCCATAGTGGTATCGAAAAAAGTTGTAATTTTTTCTAGATTATGTATGCTTGGGTTGCTTGACCAAAAATACCGTGAGGTTAGGAAGTTTTATGCGGATGGATGCGGAGGGATGCATGAAATGAGCGTTGTTCAAAAGAAGTGGGAGAGTGTTTATGAGGATTATAAGTATTTAGAGTATGGGGGTTCCTTAGGAAAAAATTTAGACACAAATGCATGCATTGCGGTCTTGACATAATGGTTGGGTTTGATTGGGATTGTCGTATGTGATATTGGTGTGCTAAAATTTAGTTTTGCTTGGGGGCAAGCAAAAGTCAAGTGTGGGGTATTTTGATATGGGCATATTTAGTTATAAAATTCATGCATTATCTTATACTTTATGTTGATTTTATCTCATTTAATGAAAAAAAAAGGTACTTAACTAGTTTAGAATTTCATTTTTCAGCAACAATGACATGCTCGGATAGAAAAGGAAGCGAAACTAGCGATTGGAGGCTTGGATCTTGGATTTTGAAGAAAGGAGGATGTTGTTGGATAGCTTGACCTATCGTCAGTGTTTTGGCCATATCTCATGAAGCGTAACTCCGATTGACGAGATTCAAAACTTTTTGAAAACTAGACACAATTTCGAATGACTTTCGTGTTTTGATAAAATGTTGATTCCAAACGGAGTCGACGAGTTAGGCCTCAACTCGACGATTCAAATCGAACTTTCGCGATTCTGGAGTCAATGACGTGCCGTACACGGCTTTTAAGTGAGGGACTCGCCGAGTCGGTCACTGGACTCGACGAGTCACCTCTGTTTTGTGAAAATGTATATAAAGGCAATTCCTGCCCGATGCCCTAGCAGATAGATGAACCCTTGGAGGCCAATTGTCGACTAAAGGTGCTACTCGAGCGTGGGAAGCGAAGGAATCAGCCCTACATTCAATTTTAAGGAGAATCAAGGAAAAATCTAGTTTACTCTTTACCTAATCTCTTGTTTGAACTATGTTTTTACCAATTGATTTCGTTTTTGAGCTTGTTTCTGTTGTAATCATGAGCTAAAACTCATACTTTCTGTTTGGGTAAGATAATCTTATGAACATGGTTTGATTGAGCGGTTGAATTGATATTGATTTGGTTATTCATCTTGTTAAGCTTATTAAAGACCGTTATGTATTGATGATAAATGTTTTTCGTTAATAAGTAAGTGATTGAGTTGTATGAATATCTTCTTGATTACTTGATTCATATAGTTTATGAATATAAGATTGTATGCCTAGGAATAGTGGATATGAAACTAGGGTTAACTAGAAAATGTGTAAATCAATGTGTGAGCATGTGTGATCAACAAACATACATGAGTTGATTGAATTGAACAAATTTGATTAACTATTGTTATAAGTCTTGCTTGATACCAACTGAACACTAGGAAACTTGTTAGTTTTATCACTTGATCACTGTTTGAATTAACTTGTCTACTAAAGGATTGGTAATAATGAACATGAACCCAATCACATTAGGAATCAGTAACCATTGACATATTAATTCATTGCACTTGCCACGAAATCAACCATAGGAATAAGTGAATCAATCCTAAACAGAAGTCTCCTCCATTATTGAATCTAGTTGTCTTTTGCTTCTCCTTAGTTGTTAATTGTCCTTTGTTAAAGAGTTTAAGTAGTTACTTAAGTTTCTAGTCTTTTAAAACTAGAGAAAAACCCTTCTTTTTACTTGTTTTATTTAGATAATGTTAGTAATAATCTTAATTGTTTACCGTTCCCTGTGTTCGATACCCTACTTACCTGAACTAAGCTGCTAATCAATAGGTACACTACCTTTCGTGTGTTTTTTTATGTGTCTAAGTTAGTAGGATTAAAACTAGTTCGTTTTACACACATCACATAGAGTCTGAAGTTCGGGCCCTTTACATATAAAAAAAAGGGGCAACTAATTTTGGGAGTGCTAGGCTTCGAACCCTGGTCACCCGCATCCACAAACACGCGTCTTACCAGTTAGACTAGCAACTCTTTTGTTCCAATCCTTTCAAACTTAATTCAAAAGGACTCATTTTCGAATACATTTTTGCAAAATTGGCACTTTTAGCCCAAAAATTCAAATTTCTTTTAATTTTAAATTCTATTTTCTTCCAAAATTTTAGCTTTTAATTTTTAAATTTCTAAATTGATTTTTTACTTCAAATTTTGACTTTGACTTTTTATGTTTGACCTTTGGCTTTCTCGTTTAACTTTCAAATTTTCAAATTTAGCTTTTCGGTTTGACTTTTTATATTTGACTTTTAAGGTTGACTATTGAGTTTTTAGTCAAAGGGTATTTTTGGTAAACAATGAGTTCTTCAAGCATCCCGATCAATGAAGTTTCATGTACTCCATCTTGTGAAACTACGATTAAGTTTCTTCGTGAACATAATGATTTACTAAAAAGGGATGTTGAGGACCTAAAATATGAGAGGTACACTATTAGGAAAGAACAGAAACCATTAAAAGCACAACTAGAAGCCAAAATCAAGGATTTCCGAAAACTTCAAGAAGAATATAGCAATAAATGTGAAAATTATAGCTATATTAAGAGACAACTTGCTTCTGTGACTGCCGAGCTTCACACATTGAAAAACAAATTTGAAAATGCAGATTTTAATTTTAGAAAATATGATGTGTCAAGTGAGGTAGTTGCCTCGATGATTGAGAAGCAATTATAATTCAAAGATAATCGAAACAAGGGTCTAGGGTATCACAGTGTTCCATCGCCTTTCAATGACAACTATAACCCACCCCTCGAGACCAATAAGGAAGAAATTGAAAATAAATCACACCTCCAATATGGAAAACCTGTTGTATTTGTGTCGGGATGTGGTCCTCAGGTTGCAAGTACTAATGTTTCTACTTCTTATGCAGATCAACCACTAAGTCATTGCAAGCATGAAGCTGATGAGAGTGTGTCTGATAATAAAATTGTGTCAAAGTCTGATAACTTAAAGTTTTTCGATATATTTGATGATATCTTTGATAATTCTGCCATGGTTGTGCAAGAAAGTGTTGAGCTGAACGATTCTAATGCTTCTACTTCTTGTGCAGGTAAAGTAATGGAAGATGAGAACAAGGAGATAACCATTGAACAAACCAATCTCTCCTTGAACTCTAAATCTGTTGCTTCGAACTCAATTGCTTCTGATCAACCTGCTATTGAGAAATACAGGCCACCAAAACAAGCGAAACAGAGTGTTTGTTGTAATTGTGCTTGTAGGAACAACAAGAGACAAGGCATGGATACGCCATTAGGGGAAGGAAGAAATAATTTCCCAGTGAAGAAAAAGACTTGTTTTCACTGTAGAACACCTGGTCACATTGCCCGAAACTGTCCAAATCGCGCATACGTTCCCTACTATGCGTAAGGCTGACAGAACGCGCCAAGAGGGAGATTCTCAAATAGAAATCCCTCAAGGTCACGTCCAGACAATGGCGACTGGAATGCCCAGAAGGCCAAGAATCAAACCCACAAGGCCAATAATCCATCTCCCAAGTTCAAGAAGGGAATGCCGGCCAAGAAGCCAAATCCAATAGATGCTCCAATAAAGCCATGACCAGTTAGGTCAAAGCCATCTCGGCAGCCGGTTTCAAATTCAAAAGCAAGTACTGAGCTACCCATCCCATTGAACAAAAAATGGGTTAAACCCAACTACAGATGGGTACCAAAGGTTCAATCTCCCAAATCTTCTAATGATTCTAATATTTCTACATCTTCTGTTTGTGATAAGTAGGATATGTCATGGGAGAGGTTACCTTGCAAAGATGACAAAGGTCAACCCAGTTTCAAAATGGACAGGGTTCCAAAGACCAACTAATCTCTCTCTGTGTCGGAGCAGCTACGGAGGCATATCATCAAACTTCAGTTTGTTGGTAGTGGCTATTCTAGGCACATGATAAGGGGCATCTCTCAATTGTACAACACTCAGAACATTGTTTGAGAGTATGTGTCCTTTGTGGGAAAGCAAAAAAGTAAGGGATCACTCATGGGGTTAGTGCTTAACGATGTGAAGAATTTTCGGATCTGTTCTGAGATTATGCGTGCTATTCTAAGACCTTCTGGATGCAAATTCAATCGGTGACTTACGGTTTGAGTTTTCTTCTCGATAATCCTGAGTTTTTCTTAAGCCGATTCGCTTCAAAGACAAATTTTTGTTTTAGGATAGTTTAAATTTTGCACATTTACTTTCGTTTCTATCCTATGCATAAATTTAGGGAGAGAAATAAAAACAAAACAAAAATTTAAAAATTTAAAAAAATCCAAAAACATTAGAAAATTAGAAAATCCAAAAATATGTTGTTAATGGAATGTGCTTGCAGGTGATGTGTTGGGAAGTGATATCAACAAGTGTAACAGGCAATTGTTTTTTGTGTAAGGTACCAATGTTGAATTGTCTAGGCCTTGTGTTCAATGTGCTGGTAGGCACGAAAGATTTAAAATGGACTTGACTAGGCATAGATGAACTTAAGGAATCTAGAGACTTGAAAAATCTTAACCTATATAGATCCATTTAGCCTGACAATATGAAACTCAGATAGGTTGAGCAGGGAGATATACATGAGAATATGCGGATACACTAAAGTAATATGTATCTAGAACTGTGGTTTAACTCTTCCTCGATGTATGGACTCTATCCTTAATTTCGGTATTGATGGGGGCGACTGGGGAATTCCGATAAAGTAGGTCTGTAGGAAATTATTTTCTTGCTTTCTTTATTTTATTCATATGTTGTCTTCTCTGCGTGATTGAAATACATCCGACTTGGACTGCAACACATGCAATTCTATTTCGCTGCATCTTCTATCTATACAATTCTTCCTGTTTGTTAGTCATATGTTCTATCCTTTGTGTGAATGAAATACATCCGACCTGGTACACAGCATATGCACCATTCTACTTCTCAATCCCTCTAAATTTGGTTAGTCATATGTTTCACCCTTTGCGAGATTGGAAGAGATCCGACCTGGGTGTATAGCATATGCATTCTAAATCTGACTTCTCTCATAATAATTGTCTACTCACCTAAAGTAAGGAGTACTTTGGAAGTTCTTGATTATTGGGGTATGTCAGGAAGCGGGATACATGTTCTAGTACATTTAAAATTGAATAATCACTAGGTTGTATGTAGATCTCGCTGCTCAATTTAGGTGGACAACAATATTTTTGGTCATCATCAGTTGAATGGTCCTTTAGGAATATTATCTAGGAACATAGGATCACATTGTCTTGTCACTTGTAGTATGTCCTAATTTTGTCACAATCTCTCGTGTTTAAGTGGACCACAATACCAGTGATTGATTAGATCTATTTATGAAGGGAAAGGTACTGATAAACGGATAAAGGTTGTCTAAAAAAAACTTTGATCCCAAATCACTCTTAAAGTTAGCTATTATTTTTGTTTTTGTTAAATTTGTTCATATTTTTCTTCTAATTTAAAAAAACAAAGGGGGGAATTAAAAAATTTAAAACCCAAACAAAAAGCCTCCTCACCCAATTAAAGAAGTGACGGATTGCATTGAAGCCTCCTCAATCAGTTTGCTGCTATCTATGAACCTGCTGAGGTGATTTAGAAGATTTGTTCTCTCGGATGTTCTCTTTGAAGATTCTCAAGTTGAAAGCGCTATCTTTCTAGAATCTTATCAAAAAGCCTCCTCACCCAATGTGCGTTCAATGTCAAATTCTGCAGAAAATCCCAACTGCTCAGGATGAAGTCATTCGTTGAAGATTCATCAAGTTCATCTTGAAGTTGTGAAGAATTTGAAGATTAATGCTGAAGCCAAGCTACCGATGAAGATTGAAAAGAAAAGCCAGCTACCTTTTTAGGGAGAGTTTGTTGGGTCAGTTAGAAAATAAATCTATAAACCAAGGGGGATATTGTTGGGTCTAAAATTATGGTTTATACTTTGCTTTTCTAGACAACTGTATTTTTCTATAGTGTAATAGTGTTTGTAGCCTGTTGTGTGACTGTGTACGGCCGTACACCCTGTGTATGGTCGTACACATGTGTGTGGTTGTACACTCGTGTAATGCTGGGAGTGCTATAAATAGAGGAGTGTAAGGCTAGAGAAGGAGAGCATATTGTAGAGAAAGAAAGTTAGAGAGAAGAATAGTGTGTGTTAGAGAGAATCTAATGTGTATGGAGCATCACTCATATCTTTGAATACATCATAGATTCAAGTTATTTTTCTTCTCCTTCTTCTCTATTTTGATCTTGCATCATCCAATTGATTGGGATTCTGCACCATCAATTGGATCTGATTGATACACAAGCAGATTTAGGGACTTACAAAAAATCACAATAAGGCCTCAAAATCTCACAAATAAGACTACGGTTTCGAGATAACTGATGGAAAGGGTGGAGAATGGAGTTCAGAAGGACCTCAAAGAGATTAATTTCCTTAAATTGGGTCCAAAACCCCAAAATTAGGGTTTGCACCATGCCTTGTTACACCATGTGTAACATGGGTATGCCTTTCGTACTCCATTAAGTACCACGTCCAAGTTAGTGAGTTACACCTTGCGTAACTCAGTTAACTATGCTTCGCGTACAACCAACATTTGAAAAACTAAATAGTCTTTAAATATAAAGAAAATGCACCTAGAAACTGGGTGTTACATTGTTGCATGTAATTGTATTCGTAAGATAGCTAGTTGACATTGATAGATGTTTCTTTCATGGCTGATAGCAGGGTGGTGGTGCGTATTCCTAGTGATCTCAAGGGAGTTTTAGAGCATGTTGGCGTGAGCACTAATGAATAAGGAAGTCTGAGTTGGGAATCTAGGTGGTGGTGATGGTTTTTCTAAGCGTTTGGGTATGCTCATACACCTGGCAGTGGTGGAGTTCCTAAAAATCATTCTAGTGCATGCTCATGCATGAGAAGAATCTTAGAGGGATAGAATCTAGTATAAGAGGCAGTATGTGCCTATGGTGGCACCGGTATTTGAGATTAATAGTTGTCTGGTGCAGTGATTTAGGGACTTTGAGAAAATAATTGGGATATGTACGGATAGGTATGAAGGGTAGTATTGGGCCCATACTATTGAAAGCACAAGATTTGTATGGGGATCATGAAGGGTCAAAAATGTTTCTAAGATACTAGTCAAGGATAGAAAGTGTGGTGTAACACTAGCGCTAATTGAAATCGTCCCCATTGTTTTTAGCTTGTCGGCTAGGGTTGTGTAGAATGAGATCGATAATCATTTAGGCTTTAGTGTTTGTGGCATTTTGGTTCTGTTCGGTGCAGATTTTTGAGGGTTAGCTAATTCAGCGCATCGAGGACCTTTCTCGAAGTAGTACCAGTTTCAGTTGTGGGACTCAAGAAGGAAGTTGATGTGGCGATCGAATCAATGATTGCAGCTTGTGGCTGAGTGGTCAGCCAATGGAAATGGATGTTACCTTCTGCATTAAAGTAGTGTTTTCCTACCTCCCGTGCTCAAGGAATGAGAGATCAAATGTAGGTTAGTCGATGGTTGAGATAGGAGGTGGTGATCTCCTCATTAGTTTTGTCGTAAGAAGATGAAGTGCTCATAGTAAATCATCCTTGTGACACAAGCAAAGGGATGATTTACATTGGATGGTTCTTATGGTTCAATGTAAAAGGTTAAGGCCATGTAGAAGGTAGAATTTGTATGGTATATCCAAGAAGGTCAGGTGTATCTAAGGGTGGTGCATCGAGTCGTTCTTGTTTTAGGACTCGAGAGAGTTCAGTAATTATGTTGGGTTTTTCGGACCTGTGTTTTGAGCACCCAAAGAGGATTCTTGAAGTTTCAAGATAAGGAAGAGGTTGTGAATCGACTCTCCAAGTGCAATGATTTCTATGTGTAGGTTCAATTCCAAGGTGCTTAGTCTATTCAACGGATTTCTGACCGATTTCGTTAAGTTTAATGGGCAATGTTGGGAGAAAGGTATCTATAGTCTCCATATCAAAGTAGGAGATTTGTTATTCAAAGGATCATCTTGCGTTGTAATAAGCATTCTAAAAGGTATGTCGAGTATGATCATGGTTAATTTGGTCTAAGGATTTAGTGTTGCAGACGTCATCCGATGATGGTTCGAACCCTAAGTGGGGGAGATATGGGTATTGTGTTTGGGATATCATTGGTCGGCCCGATTTTATGGTGTTTTTGCGAAAGGTCAGAGTAATCTGTATTTTAGGGATGTTAGATTTTAGTTCATGATTTAAGGTTACATGAGGGAAATAGAGTGGCTTACCATCTAAGTATTTGTTGTTATGAAGTTTCTCATTGCTAGGATCCATCAGATTCCTTCATGGTTGTGGAAAGTATAAGGATTGGTTAGATTTTGAGTGTAGATCAGGTTATTGTCAGGTTCATATCTTCAAGGATGAATGTATTTTCCTTGCAACGAGAATCTGATCGGTGAGGAACATGTCGTGGTCAGTAGTTCCTTTTTGGTAGCTCCATGGACCTGGATGGAGGAGCTTAAACCACTCTAATTGTGTATTGTTTTTAAATATCATGGTTAGCTCATAGTACAGTTGATTATATATGGTTGAGAATGGGTAGCCATTAATGTGTCAGGTAGCTTTAGAGTTTGATAAGAGTATTTTTACACGGGTTTTGTTCCCAACCCATTTTCGATCGATGGTTGTTTCATTTTTAAGTAACAGTTGAAATTATTCGAAGAATTCAAGTTGTATCACCTAAGGGTGCAAGTCAAGAGTCAACCCTTATTCAAGTTCAGTAAAGTTTGTATCTTGGCCCCAGGGAAAGGTGTCCTCTTGATTTCTTGGTTGTGAGATTGTTGCTTATTGTGGTTTGATATAGCTACTGGCCTTAGTTATTGAAAGATTGGATATCATAGCAGCATTGTTCAGTTTTTCATGGATCAATGTGGGTACGTAAGATTTGATTTTGGCTGGCCGCGTCGACTGGGGTTGGTATTAGGATTGATTCCGACCAGGATTTTGGCAACATGTCTGGATAATTTTGGAGTTCTTCTTCGAGATTGGAGGTTTTATTGGTCTTGTGCTCTTTAATGGGATTTGTTCAACTTGTTCAAGGTGTGCGATCTTGTTATGGTTATTAGAAGAATGTGCTCAGTAGCGGTTGGGGTCCTTCGTTTCGTTTGATTCATTGGTACGTCTCCTTTTGGGCAAGACCTATGTTGATAAGGAACATTATAGCCTGGGGAGTGTTGTTTTTCTTCCGAAGGGGTGTGAAATGTTTTTATTTCATGTAAAGATGAAATGTTGATTGTCTAGGTTGTTTTGGTGGTGTGCAGGCCATGTTTCATTTGATGATGTGTCAGTGGCAATAGGATTTCATAAGGGTGCATGTCTCAGAATGGTATGGTTTATGCATTTGGCAGAATGCTGAGTGAGATGTTGACTGGGTTCCTACAGTTAGTGGATAAGGGCAGTATGTCTTAGGGCCCGTTGGATGTACGTCGGTAGTCTTCATATTTATGGTTGGGTGACAACAAGAATGGTGAGGAGTCATGAACTTCTCATCACAATGGTTGTATGGCGTCGCAGCTTGTTGTGGTCCATCATTGAGTTTATTTTTGTGAATAAGGTTGACAGTTGAGTAGCGGAGACTTGAGTGTGGATTCGTTAATCGTGTGGTAGTGATGAGTATTGAGCAGTATAGTGTCGTCACTGGTGCCTCAGTGATAGATAGATTAAGTTAGGCAGTTGCAGAGTGTTGACTAACTAGGAAAGTCATTCTATTTCGTTGGCAGATCATTGTTGTGATTCTTCCTATCGGATCCGTGTTCGTTTTATGATGAGGTATCGTGTGAACTCTCTCATTATTACCTATGTCTTAGATGTGTGCATACTAGACTAGTCGATTCTTAGTAGATGATGGTTGTTATAAGTATTTTACTGAGTTGTTGATAACCCCAGAACTGCTGATAGTCCATAGGACTGCTGATAGTCCCAGGGTTGCTAATAACCTATACTTGTGTAGATTGACATAGGGGTAGTGGTATGTTGGTGGGGAATACTAGGAGGTCGGTGGTGCGAGTAGTTAAAAGACCCTTGGGAGTTTTGGCAGATGATTGTACACTTGTGATGTTCTGTGAGAATGAGTGTCACATGAATTTTATAGTGGTCATGGTTGTGCTTGTGGGAGCAGATGATTAGTTGTGACTTATCAATAGGCCGAGTATATAGTTAAGGACCCTAAATCACGATATCTGATTTTTGGAAAAAGGATCGGAACCATTGTTTTTCCTCTTGTTTATATTTATGGCTTGATGTAGTGTTCTTGAACTTGGGAGATGTGACGACTAATTTAGCTCTTGATTTGATGGAAGTATGCGAGGTTGGCGATTTACGTAGTTAGTTGTGGATTCCTATTTACTGCTGTCAGTAGGACGGTAAAAGGTTAGGAATGGTTTTGTTTGGGGATCAGACCTATGAGATTTGGTCGCATGGTTGAGGTTGAGGGAGGCCTTGTTTTTCAAGGAGACAGACATGTTTATGGAAGTTAAGTTATGAGTGTGGGATCTAACTCTTCTCAAATCAGTTGGTTGTGATGTGTTGATCTTCATTCTCTGTCAGTGGTTGTGATTTTCACCTTAGGGGAGTCTCCGATCAGATTTGGCGTATGCTCCGGTTTTGGAAATCTTTGGGTTTTAGTCGTACTTTTGGGTGTCTGGTGTGGCGATGCTTCAAACAAGAGGTGATTGGTCTTAGAAGATCCCTTTAATGGATTTGGAGGAATGGCTATTGTAGAATGATTTGTAAGGGTAGATTTCGAGGACAAAATATAATTGAAGTGGGGGTGATTTGTAACATCTAATGCGGGTACTTAATCCCTTAAATTTTTAAAATTAATTAAGAATGATAAACCTCAATTTATAGCTAGTCACCACGTGAGAGGGAGTATCTCATGACGTGACATTCGAATGAATCGCATATCTATTCTCGAGGCTTACGACGTGACATATGGGTGTTTACGTCGTGAGAGCGGGCTAACCCTAATCTCGTGTTTGGCGCCCTATTTAAGGGAAGTATGAGGCTAGGGTTTTCAAACCCTCAACCTCCATCACCTCTTTCCTGCTAGAATTGATTTTAGCCTCTACTGGTGACCTTGAAGAGCTGTTTGGTGGTATTGGTTCTTAAAAAGAAGAAGAGGAAGACTCCATGGGCGCATCACGTGTGTTAAGCAAGTTCCTTCCTCATCATCTTTTTGTGCTTTTGGACGTTTGTAAGTCCTAGAACTCTTGCCTTTATCTATATTGCATGCTAAATCTAAGATTTATGCTTCTCTTTTCATAGTTAGGTTAAGTAGCATGCATGGGATCCATAAAGTTAGCAACTTTATGGATCATTGAGGCATTTTCTTTAATATAAGTTTCAAATCTAAGATTTGGTGTTGGTTTTAGATTCCAAGCATGAGTCTTGATCTCATTTTTCCTCTTATTGACCTAGTTAGTGTTCAATTCACGCATTGGACATGCATGAATGAAAATTTATTATTTTTATGGTCCTTAGGGTTTGGGAAGACCCTCTAGAAATTCTGAGGGAGTGGCTTAAGGGGTTAAGAGCTTAATGCTCAAAGCTGTTCAGAAGGGATCTCACGATGTGATGAATTGCATGCCACGTTGTGAGAATAGAGTAATCGTGATTATTTTGCCCTAGTTAAGTCATGATGTGGCCTATGGGTAGTCACGACGTGACCGTTAGTTGAGGTTGACTTTTTACCATGGTTGACTTTCTATCGTGGTTGACATTTTGGGTCAAACTAGGGTTTTAAGAATGTAGACTGATAGGATATGACTTTACTGTTGTTAGGTCCCTTATTGCTCCTATTTACCCTGTGTGTGAGAGTTGTATTTGTAGCTTCTATTCGCGAGGTGAGTCCTCTCACTATACTTGCTTCTGTGGTAGTATATGCATGTCGATATGTCGGGTCTTATTTGTTGATTTCTATTATATGTGAAATGAGTTGTTGATAACTCGTGGACTGTTGTAAGTACATGGGACTCCTGATAATCTCTGGGGTTGTTGATAGCCTGTGATGTGTGTTGTTAATCCATCGGGCGTGTTGTTAGCCCATTAGGACTGGTGTTAGTCTCCAGAGTTTACTGATAACCTTTAGTTGATTCTTATGATGTGTTGTATATGGTAATTTCGGGATCTCACTAATCTTTATGCTTATAGTAGTGGAATAAATAATTTGCAGGTATTTATCATATTGCAAAGGCGGGACTATACACACTCATCAATAACTTATGATTTGAGATTTTGCAATGTCTTCATTATAACTTTGATTTCAGAATAATGGTTTATGAACAAATGATTTATCCTGAATGTATCTTTATTAAAAATGGATGTTATTTCATTTTAGAAATAAAAAATAATTAGCCTGGATTTTGGGATGTTATAGAATAACTTTGTTTTGTGTTTTTTTAGATCAATCTAGATTGATGAGTTTAAAAACACAACCGGTTTCTTTATCTGTAGGTGGTGTGGACGCAAATTAAAATTAACACATACCCAACAAATTAAATATCAATTTCATTTAATTTTTCCAATAAATTACGCATGCAAATACACATCATTTTTTATCGTTTGATAAACCTAAGGTCTTAGAATTACCAAAACCTTTTACGGATCAAAAAAATCTTTTAAGATAACTAAGGATGTGTTTGGTTATGGAAAATTATTCTATAGTTTTCCAAAAAAAAAAAAAAAAGTTTATTAAGAAAGGCAAAAAATTAGAAAACATGTTTGATTTAAAATTTCTCTAGAGGTTTTCCAAAAAAATCCATTTTTCAAATTTATTATTTTCCACACATTTCTAATTTCAAAAGTTTTATAATTATAAACACATGCTCATCCCAAAACTTACAAAAAAAACTGATAACTATTGGTATGATAATAATTTTTTCCACACTTACAACAAATGTATACTCCCTTAATTAAACAATTTCAACCCAAGTTTGTGTAAACGTACATGTATGATAAAGGTTACCTCAAAATTAATACAAATATGTATATGAGCACATTTTGATCAAACACTCTTTAATTGATCACAAGTTTGTCAATAAACTCCTGAGATACCGTATAATATTCAGGTACCGGAAGATCAAGTTCCGAGCAAACAAAACGGATTATCTCCCCAGTCAAAACCCCACCAGACAACTGGTTTAATGTCACACTAATAGCAAACCGGTTGTTTATATCGCAATATCCAGTTGACCCACCGAAGCCCGCATGACCGAACCCAAATACCGAGCCCTCGGTATCAGTGACCCTCTTAAACCCGAGCCCAAATTTCCCATTCGAAGAGATTAAAGCCTTATAATCTCCACTTCCCAAGAATGCATCATGAATTTTAGATTTTGGATTGTCAAAAATTTTAGGGTTGGAATTTTGGTTGTGGGTACCGGAGTTGGAATCCTTCGGGTTATTGGAGGGGAATGTGGGGTGGTGGGGGTGGCTTCCAAGTAATGGGAGGGAGGAGAAGTGGGGTGGAGGGACTGTGCCGCCATCCACGAGGGCGGCATAGTAGCGGGCCAATGCACGGGCGGAGAAGTGGCCGTTGGCGGCTGGTAGTATGGCGCGGCGGACATTGAGAGTGTTGGACAAGGGAATGAAGCTTGCAAGGATTTCCGGCGAGAGGGAGGAAGGCATGGCGCCGTAAGGTTGTTTCATGGTGGCAGCGGTTGCAACAGCATTCCTAGTAAATTCAGTTTTATCTAACGTAAGAGTTGCCATACGTGATTCTACACCTGGATTTCAAATAAATACCAAATTTTGTTACGAACTCTCACACGTAAAAAAAATACGGAAAAACATTTGTATTTTCAAAATTTTATTAGTTTAATCAAGTTAACTTTTTTCTTATAGTAATCATATCATTATACTTTCTTTACCTGTCTAAAAGACCACTTAAACGGGTGGTTTAGACATGAAAGAAAAATTAAAAAATAATAAAATAAAAAACCCCCACAACTTAGTTTTAAAATTTTATCAATTTAACCAATGGACTTTGACATTTTGTGATTTGGCCACTCAATTCTGTAAATAATCATAAAAAAATAATTAATAAAATGGAGAGCGTGGAAAGTGGGTTTTCTACATGATAAGGAAAAGTACAATGAATTAATCGCTACTTAATTAAAGCAATTATAAGTGCCTTAATTGACAAAAAATGTTGAAATTACGTTTTTTTTTCCTTCATTTTTGCACATATGTGTATAGTACAATTCCTTGTGGAATGAGTTGTCAAAAAAATTCATGAATCATACCAGGAGGAATCCCAATATAAAACTCGCCTTCCACGTTAAGTGGACGTACAAAAGCTTCCTCAAGAATATCCTGGAATTTCTTCCCGGATGCATGCTGCAACGTTAACAACATAAACATATATCAATGAGAAAAACAAAAAAAAAAAAAAAAAAAAAAAAAAAAATCTACAAATTGCTAGTCACACCAGAATTAAAGGTGGTATACATGGTCTCAACTACTCTTGTGCAAAAGACATAAATGTCCATGTCATACTCATAATCGAAATAGCCTAGAAAGCTTTTACCAAATACAGATATATTACTAGAGAGAAAATAGATTATGCATATAATGATACCTCAATGATTCCACCACATAGCCAACCATATGATAGAAAATGATATATCTGTTCACGACCAGGTTCGGTTTCTGGAGCAACCTTTGCAATTCGTTTTATACACGCATCCCAATCGCAAAGTAACATAGGATCTTCTTGGTATATGTCAGAAAGAGCATTGTGAAGACCAGATGTATGATTAAGTATATGATGAACCTGAGGGAAAAAAAAAAGGAAATCTGTCACACTTATGTAAATAAAATTGCAACGTTATAAATTAAATATAATACAAAAGGAAAACAAATAAAGAAACCATCCCTGGATCTTACCTAATTTGTTTCACAAATGCGTATACAAAAAAAAATGTTGTTAGCATAAAAACCACCCGAAACCCTAAACCATAACCTATGATATATAATCTTTCATGGTTTAGGGTACACACGTGGCTGATATAAGAGCTTGATGCCCACAAGGAGCCCAATCCAAATTGGAATGGAAACTCTCATACCCTTGCTTGTTTCTACAAAGATACCATTGGAGACGTTTCACTAATGTTTGTTCTAGTGAAATCAGATTATAAAGATGATGTTTAAAAATTAGAGAAAAGAAACATTGGGAGATAGGGATAACCTTTATATGATTTTTTCCATTTGTACCAAACTCCGGCCAAAATTTTGCAACATTTTCGTCAAGCTTCATTTTCCTATGATGAATATGCATGTTGGTTAATATTTACGTGAGTAAATTACTGAAACCATTCCTGTGATTTGTTTAAAATTGCACGTTTAGTCCATAATTTTTTTTTTCACTCGGATCGTCCCTATGGTTTATTTTGTTGCGTTTTTCGTCCCTATGGTTTGGTAAAAGTTGCATGTTTGGTCCCTAACTTTATGTATGTAAGGGACGAAAAATGCAACAAAATCAAACCACATGGACGAAAAACGCAACAAAATCAAACCACAGGAACGATCCGAGTGCAAAAAAAAACTTAGGGACCAAACGTACAATTTTAACCAAACCACAGGGACGATTTCAGTAATTTACTCTATTTACTTGCATGACAGGATCCCATACAAGATCCCTTCATGGGAGCTAAGTATATACAATTTGACAAATATACCCTTTATCGGCTAGCCAATGCATCATTCCTGCTGTGACACCCTTAGTGGCAGAAAAAACAGGAAATAAGGTATCGGGCTGAACTGGACGAGGGTCATCTTTTCCCATGACTCCAGCTGCAGTATCAATGATCACTTTCCCATCTTTGTATGCACAAACCTAACAAGTATAATTCATGTACATTACTATTACAATTGACAGATTAAAAAAAAAAAAAAAAACTAACTCAAGCTTCTATATATTTTATTAGCATCAAGTTGAAAGTTTATATCCCTAGTATAAACTATCAAGTGGAGTTTGTTACAGGGGGTGATCATACATGGGCAATACAAACTTTCTAAGGTTATTTTCAATGAAGAGAAAGAGAACAATGAGGGCATGAACGTCTTTTTCACAAACCTGGATTCCAAGTATTCTACCAGCACTCCCTAATTCGACCAACAGGCGCCTCAGCTTTTCCTCAACGTCAGAATGAACTGGACTATGATCAGAGACCCATTTTGTACTCGAGGATGATTCGGTATTCATGTTGCTGAAACAGAAAAATAGGTGGTGTACAGTATACAAGGATATCACCAAATACGATTAAAGAATCAGTAGCAACTGGTTAGAACAGATTGAGCAAAATATCTCTTGATATTTAGATATCTTATGTGAACACTAATGGAGGATGAATATCCTGAAACGATGTAAAATACTCTTATATACTTGTCTCGATAATGGAGTAAAGTAGTTTCTTCAATATTGACAACCAAGGGATAGGAGAGGAAAAAGAAATGAGCTTACGTGATTGAAGAATTTTCTATGTTGAAAAAGAATTAATGGGGCCCGATGGCTGTTTCCCAGTTCTCATTACAGCAATCCGATTTTGCTTTTACAATCCTATATGGAGCGATGGCACCGACGTTTAGTGAGGAAACAAAACCTCCAAAAGGTAGCCAAAGTGGGTATTGCAAATTTACAATTTACACACAATGTTGTTTTTCTTTTCCACGTGTTAAAATAAAACCTTACTATTATTCATGTTAGATGTAACCAACAAAACTTGGATTAAATAGTTAAATACTTAAACAAGCATAATTGAAGATTTGAATTCAACAAAATCTAGAAGCTTATAGATGAGATGAGACTAGGTTAGGTATTGAAAGAAGTCAAAGTCATAAACATGTGAGATGTTGAGTTTTGTACCAAAGGGACGTGTTTCAAAAAAGTAATTATAAAAAAAAAATTAATATTTTTTTATTTTTGTTCCTACACATCATTATACCCAATTAAACAGATATCATATTAAAATATTAAAATATCATGAGAATTAAATATTACACATGTCACTATTTAATAGGATATGAAGATTTGTAAAAATAAATTATGAAAATGATATCCTTTAGAAATAATTAGCTTTATACTCGTCCGCAAGACACCTAACCGGTGTAACAGAAAAATATTAATTTTACTTACATTTATATCATCATTATGTAATTTGTTACCATGCATTATACAATAGCAAATTTACCCAAATAAACAGCATAGGAATGAAAAAAAAACACATTAAAAGAAAATAAAATAAATAGAATAACTAACGATTAAGACACAATTAAATGAAATTAAGTTAAAAACAGAAAAAGTGAAATCTATTATATTGTTTAATTACTTTAAAATTAGTTAGGAATATTATTATCAATAAACTCCTCACACAATCGTGTAAGCGGATACTTCTTTGGTAGTATTGAAGATCCGATACACGATTTTTCAGAAGAATCAACTTCATTATCAGCAAAACCACCTAATTGTATAAATATAAAAACGACAATAAGAATTACTCTAAATCCATATTTACAGTTTTTGTACAGCTCGTGACGTCTTACACGACAACCCTCCTTCTCCTTCCCATGTTCCTCCTTCTTCGACCCAGGAAAACAATAACCGCAGAAGCTATGCTCCCGATTAGTCATGAATTCCACAACCGCTTTCTCGCTTCCCATGTTTTCTAATAACTTATTTTTTTTTTAAAAAATAAATAAATAAAATGATTTTAAGGTCGTAAATATTCGAAAACAAAATAGATTAATTTACATGTTTGTTTTGTCATAAACAAAAAATAACCTAAACTGATCAATTAAAGTTATTCAACTCTAAAAAGCTATATATTAAGTTAATCCACAAGAAAATTGAACCGATAATATATCTTGTTATATTTTATTATTTAAAATTTTAAATGCAAAAAACTATAACTAATATAAACCCTTTAAACGTTCAACTCTTAAGGAAATAAAATACATTTTCAAACATACTGTAAATTATGTTCATTCTCATTTTTATATTACTACTAGGTTACAACCCGTGAAAACCGCGGGTAAAAGATTTATAAAAATTTATTAAACTAATAATATATAAGTTTTATTTAGACAAAAACAAAAGGTTATAATAAAATATGTTTAAATAAATTAATGATGTGAATGATTACTAAAAAAATTATTGCATACCCACAAACCAAAAAAAATCAAACTCATATTTTAATGTTGTATTTGCATTCGAACATTTGAAGAGTTCTATTGTGAACAAAAATTAAATAAGCTTAAAAATGAACGTCCATTTATAGTTAATATAATGTAACAACGTTAGATGTATTCAAGTGAGTGTGAATTATTAATCGGCATGCATAACATAAACTTTTGTGGTCATTTGCTTCATTTTGTATTGATATGAAATATCAGTCTTTCCGAAACTGATGATGTTGTTGCCAAATCCAAGATAACAAAATTAGCAATTCAAACAATGGACAGATGAATAAAATTACATATCTAAACCCACTAATCAAATGCCCTATTCACAAATTATCAAAATAAATTAACAATTCAAACAATCAAGACACCGAAACTCAAAATGCAAAGCCCGTTGGTGATTCTAAGAACAAAAATTATCTTTTAGCAGTCAATCAGTGAGCAGATGAACTTTCAACAAGCAAGAAGAAAACTTAACTGAAAAATAGTCAGCTTGTTCACAATAGCATTGTATTAGATCTTTTCAAGTGTACCTTCACAAGTTAGAGACTCGTTTTTGTAGCATAACATCACCAATTCACCATATTACCTTTTGTATCCACAATATTACCTTTTGTATCCACAGGGCTTCAAAAAGCATGTCCTTCAAAGTTCAAGGCTTGGGTTATGATCCATGTTTAGTCTAAATACCTGGAAATTTCAACAAAATATGATTATCAGAATAGGGTCCTATCTAACAGGCTCCAACATTTAAGAGCCATATCTAATAGAACCTCTTCGTTCTTGATCAAGTAACAGAACTCTAATCCATTGCCCGTAAGTTGAATGAGGTTAATTCAGAACAGTCTTAATGATTGTTGCCAAAGTTGCCATTTCTTTCAAACTAATGTCCATTTCATGGCGACATCCATTAACATATTTAACATCTTTCAACCCTTTGTTGGAATCAACACATCACCTGAATGAGATTGATTGTAATTAAATTAAAACTACATATATCTACTTTAGAATAATTTAAACCATCCAATAAATTAACAGGATATTTTTCTCTTATTCATTCCATCAAGCAAGTGGTAGGCAAAAGAAGATTTTCAAGATAACGTAACACATCTCTAACTACAAATTGAGCAACCATAACTACAAATTGAGCAGTAATTAGAAGGGCACAACTTGGTTTCTCTATTGGAAACCTTTCATTGTTTACATAAAAATTGAAATCATGAAAAAACCATGAATATATAAAATCCAAAAAATAAATTCATACACAGACGTACATACACATTAATAAAAAAAAAAAGATTTCATCAATGGTTTGTAGAATTCGTCTGTAAATTGGAAGAAGAAAGATACATATACTAACCTCAATTTTGAATTTTGAAATCAACAATAAAAAGAATCACGAGTCGTTGAGTACATATGGAGTATTTAGAGGCATGTATATAGCAATCCCTTTCAAAATTGGAGACAATGACTTGCTGATTTCTCGTGAATTCATGGAATTGATTGGGTTATTGCCTAAATCAACTTAATTGCAATTTATATAATATCTTATACGTTCCTAATTAGGGATTGTATATTGTATATGATGATAGGTAAAAGGCATTTAATACGAAATTAAAGGAGTGAATTGAGTATTTATTTCAAATGATATCACATTAAATTCAAATAGAAATTATGTAACATAAAAATCGGATGTTAGTTGAAGATTTGTTTTAACCTCGACAGCTATAGGACGTGATTATAGAAGGTTATATCAATGAAGGGCAAAAAAGGTATTTAACATTGGATGAAATAAGGTTTTTTGAAGGGACACGTGGCATCTTAGTTTGCTTTATTAGATAGGGAGATGTTTTACCTCGAGCACGTAGTAAACCAAAACAATTTTGTATTTAATTAATCAACATCTAATACACACTTATAATTTACCATTAACAATTTTTAAATAGCAAAAAAATTCTTCAATAAATATTTAAGAACTTTGACATTTTCTTTTACATTTGTAAAAACAACTTCTTGAATTCTTGAAAAATGCTTTCTTTCTGCTCATTGCACACCAACACCTTTGAAGAGACAAGTGCATTAGGTATCATAACATACAAAACCTCATCTGTAACCTCAACTTTAATCTTCTCAAACTGTATATTTATTCTCAAGAAATGCAATCCTAAAACTTTACCTCCCAAAGCTTTTGGAGCTCCAGTCCCCTTCATCAATGGCTTCCCCATTGCTTTCACCATCGTTGTCTTTCTTGACTTTTTCTGCTTCTAAAACCAACATATTCTCTTCCACATCTTCTTTCATCTCATGTGTCAAGAATTGTACATACCCATATTTGAAATTGAAAGAAAAAAGTTGAATCTTGATTGGATATTTAATCTCATATCTAAAGAATGGTACATGCCCATATCAGCAATGTACAAAAAAGTTGCATCATTAAATCTTGATTAGCTTTTTTCATCTCATATGTGAAGGAGTGTGAATATCGATAAAAGAAATGTGAGAAAAAATTAGTGTAAGACCATCCGTTATACCCACCACATACCACATATGTGGTGGGTGCCACATCAGCACCACATTCCATTACAACTAACTTGGGATACTTACCACTAACACACCACTCCACATCATTATTTTTATTTATTTTTTTTAATTCAAAAATACAATAAAATTACTTTTTTTTAATTCAAAAATACAATAAAATTACTTTTTTTTTAATTCAAAAATTAAAATAAAATTACATTTTTTATAAGTAAAAAGCATTCATTTTTTTAAAACTATTTTTTCATTAATTATAAAAATAAAATAACAACTTTAAACTACATTACTTAGTTAATCTAGAAAACAAACATCACATTAATAAGAAAACGAACAAACATACATATAAAAATCCTAATCGTCGTTCATGCTATGTTGGTACAAATGTTCCGCGACATCTTCTCGAAGATTGAAACACGTTTCACTGTTATGAATTTCAACAACTCGCTCCAAAAAAGCATTCGTTTCGGGTACGAACTCCTCAATTGGAACGACAACGTCGTTCGGATCATACGTGCAAATCGCTCGACCTTCATCTTCAATAATCATATTATGCATTATAATACATGCTAGGACCATTCGCTTAATTCTTTCTTTATCCCAGAGTCGTGTAGCATATTTCACTACATGCCATGTTTGCTTAAGGACTCCAAATGCCCTCTTGATATCCTTTCTCGCTGATTCCTGTTTTTTTGTAAAAAATTTTGCTTGTTCACTTCGAGGAACTGAGTATGCCTTCATCAATGTAGAATAATCCGGGTATATCCCATCACCAAGGTAGTAACCATATTTGTGCGCGTGCCCGTTTACCGTGAACGTCATATCAGGTGCTTTGCCGGTCCAAATATCATTGAAAAGTGGAGACTGACCAAGAACATTAAGGTCGTTGTTAGACCCCGCTACTCCATAAAAGGCATGCCATATCCACAAATCTTGAGATGCAACAGCTTCTAGGATGATAGTTGGTTCACCTATATCTCCTCGAGTGAACTGACCACGCCATGCAGTTGGACATTTTTCCCAAGCCACATGCGTACAATCTAGACTGCCAAGCATACCAGGAAATCCATGCCTCTCTTCATGAGCCGAATATAATCTCTCAATATCACGTTGAGTAGGTTTACTCAAATATTCTTCGTGAAAAACCTCATAAACACATGCAGAAAACCAATCTACACATTCAACCGCGGTCCTCTCGGATACTTTCAAGTATTCGTCAGATGCATCAAATGCTATACCGTATCCCAAATACCTAAGAGCGGCCGCACATTTTTGTATACTACTAAAACCCATTCTTCCTCTAGCGTCGGGTTTTTGTTTGAAAAAATCATAACGAGATTCTAAAGCATTACTAATACGTAAAAATATAGCTTTATTCAGACGAAAACGACGTTCGAACGAGTCGTCATTATAAAGACAATTATCGGCAAAGTAATCACGTACCAATAAGTCGTGTGCGGCTTGGCGATCACGATTGACGACCGCCCTTGTACGCGCTGCATTCGAACTTTCTTCGGCGTGAACGTGTTGCACAACATTGAAGAATGTCTCGACGAATTCTATGTCGTCATCCGAGTCAAAACTTTTTAAAAATTCCATATTTATTGAGGGATCCATGGGTGTAATAGAATGTGTATGTATGTGTATGTGTATGTGTTTTGGTATTAGAAGTGTATTTATAATTGAGTTTGAAAAAAAAAAAAAAAAAAAACGGCCAAAAACCAAACACCCAATCGAAACCATCGTTTGAATCCGTTGTCCCGAACACGACTCGTTTGAATCCGTTGTCCCGAACACGACTCACAACGAGAACGGACCACCGCGAACCACCGGGACAGTGTGCACGTCCGTGGTTCGTGGACACGTAAACCACGAAACGGCTCGTGGTGACTATACAAGTCGGTCTAAGTTAAATCTTGAAATGAAACTTACCATTTGGTGGGGATTCGGTGACTCTTCTCTTGATGGGTTGCTGATTCTTGCTGCTAGCTCTCTGTAACTGATCCCCATTTCCTTTTTCTGCTTTCATAAAGGTGAAATTAGGGTTCTTTTTATGAGTAATTGGGATTAAAAATAAAGATGAAGGGTTTGATCTGTTGGTTGTTATTCTTTGAGAGAAAATTGGAGGGTAGTCTGACATTGAGATATTACCAAAGAATATGTAAAATCCTATGCACCAATGGAAAGGCCAATGTGATCATTCGATGCAAAATCAACATAGATCTTATGGATATTGTTCCTCATGTAGAAAAAAACCACAAAGATGACAAGTTATACCCAAAACGATCTTTCACCAACCACAAAGCATGTTACTTTTTGAAAGAATGAATAAGCACTATACCTCCATTATAAAACGTAAACATATAAAATAATAAACCTTTTGTCAACAATTCAAGCTTCCGGGCTCACTTAAATATTTCCTAAACCCTTGTGATTGATAAGCTAAAAAAATCATTGAGGCTTTTCACCAAACATTTGGTCTGCAACCATTAAATAATAGCAAATCACTAGTAAAATGCAAACAGAAACAAGTAAAAGGACAGAAAATTAAATATATTGAGAATGATATAAAGAAAGATTACCTAATAGCTATAGTTTCATCCGGATTGAAAAACAGACACCGTACATCGATCATTGCTTAGAGGGCATTTGTCATTATTTCTAAAATAACTTTTGGACTTTTAACTTTTCCAAAAAATCAAAAATATTCAAAAGATGTTTGGTAAGTATAAAAGTTCTTTTTAAAACAACTTTTTAGCAAGAACAAAAAAATAGTTTTCCAAAAGTCATGAAATCATGTCTTTTTTAACTTTTGGTTTTCCTCACTTAAAAACCTTAAAAGTCAAGTCAAACACATTTTAAAAACCTTCTTTTAGAAAAAAGTTAATTTACAAAAATCATTCTATAATAATGACTTTTAGCTTCAAAAAATAATCCCGAACACACCATTCATAGAGCTATCATAGTTGAAATAAACACGCAAACAGTTGGAGCATTTTTATGAAGAACGCATGTCTCTTATTAATAAAACCCAATGGAACCTAATTTTGACCCTTAAAAAACAAAATATATTGATAATGTTGAATTTAACAACAGTTGAGAGAGTGTACTTACAGTTTGATGAAGGTAATCAAGATAAACAGCAACAAAGGAATCATATATATATATATATATATATATATATATATATATATATATATATATATATATATATATTGAAATGGATGTTCTTATGTTGGTTTTATGAGAGATTGGGGGACATCGAAGAAGACGACATGTTGAATCGAAGGTTATTAAGAGAAACATACATGAGATTAATTTCCATCATTGACTTAGGCAACAAAAAGAATGGCAATCGCAAAATCAAAAGCAGTAAATCCGTCATGGGTACAATGGAGGCTCGGATATGTTGTAATGGAGTTTGTTTTGCCTAAATTCGTCATGGCTACAACCGCAGTTGCAATGCATGTCAGTTTAGAGAGAGAAGACTCCAAAGACAAAAAAAAAATGCCTTCCAGATTACCTAGCCAAGATACAGATCAGGTATCCAAACTTTGATTTTTCTCGATTGGGTTGACTCGGCTCAGTTGATTTAGTTGACTTGTTGACTTTGACCAGTGGTTACCAAGGAGTATTTTGGTTGGTGTTTGAGAATTTGGTATTTTGGGTGGATAGGTGATAGATAGGGCTGAGATTCAGATTTGGTACCTCGTCAGCTATTGATGATCGAGAGGTAAGTTTTCCTCACTATACTTACAAGTCAAAGGCACCAAGTTCGTCCCATTGGATTGATATCCTGGTTTACCTTATGTTGTTATGATGTAGTGATCTGTTAGATTGTATCTTGGTATATAAAATGTTGTTATGCTATAGTGATCTGTTAGATCTGCTTGCTGTCCGCTGACTAGTTATATGGTATATGTTATGTATATGTCGACATGTTAATGAGGCGAACCAGTGGAGACTGAAGGCCAAGAGACAGAGGGTGACCCGGATAGACTGAAGGCATGTGAGGCGGACTAGTCAGGCCAAAGTCCTGGTGAGGCGGTCCAGTCATGCTGAAGGTTTTGTGAGTGATCCATATAGTCTGTAGGTCGGCGCAGCGTTCGAGTCAGGCTGAAGGCTCTATATGCATACTATTGTTTTTTATGTGTATGTGGTGGTACTTTGGGGGAATGCACTAAGCTTCAGGCTTCCAGTTTCCGTTTATTATTTCAGGTACTTCAGATGATTGTGGTAAGGCGAAGGTGTCACCGTACACATCCTTGGTTTTCTGACTGATTGGATCTTGGGATACTCTGATTTTAAATAATGTTTTGAAAACAATGGTTTTGCAAGCACTTCTTTTAATAAATGGGTTGTTTTGAAAAGTTTAAATTTGATGAAATTTTTGGGATGTTACAGCCCAATAACCGATGCCCAATCTAATGGCTCCAAGAGCCCAATATGACCCAAAATCCAACTAAGGCCCAAAGTATAAAAAGAGTCCAAGCTACATCATTTGACCCTCACGTCGTGACCAGCTCATGGTCACATTGTGAGTATCAACTCGACTCGGTCCCAACTCAGTAGGTCAACTTAGCCCATCAAATCGCCCAGTCTCGACTCCAATAATCATCATGTCGTGACCAAATCCGGACAACACAATCGGTACGACATGCTTTCTCACGATGTGACAGGCTCATTCCTCACGATGTGAGTACTGCCTTGGCCAACTTTGAGCATTAAGCTTTTATTCCTTTCAGCCACTACTTGCGGCTTTTCAGAGGGTCTTCCCTCATGTAGCACCCGGTTCCTGGTATGTATCTCACACAAGTATTTTTTACATTTTGGAATGAACTCGGAGAGTTGAAGGCCCAACTCATCAAGTATAAGCGACTTGGACCCGGGGGATAAGTGGCGGACTTGTCAAGTCGGCAGCAAGACTCGACGAGTAGACCCTATCTAGACAAAACCTTAATCTGAGGGCTTGCACCCTATTTAAACATCTTATTCAGATGAAGGTTCATTTGTGCATTTTTTAGAAGGAGAAATCGTCGAGTCATTGCTAAACTCGACGAGTAGAAGCGTGAAGAAGGGCAGATGAAGGGTAGGGACTCGACGAGTTGGAGGCCCAACTCGGCGAGTCAGGTCAACTGGAAGTTGACTTTGACTTTGACTTTGACTTGGTCAGGGGTAAAATAGTTATTTTTGTTGGATTAGTGTCTAAGTCCATAACTATTTTGGTATGTACTTGACCCGATGGTGCATGGTCCTTTTAGGTTGCCTTCACCAAAGCAACCTGATAGGATGAATTATGGAGAGTAAGGATTAAATATGATTTATTAATGTATTATGAGAATAATATATTAAAGGAGAAATCATATTGTTTAATTAATATTAGTCAATAATTAATTGGTAATTAGTTTTGTGACTAAAAGAGATTAATTAAACTTAAGGGACTGGAATTGTAATTATAAGATAATTATGATTTGGGCCATGGATTGCCTTATATTAAGGGATGGATGAATTCTAATGGGAAACCCATAAGGAAATCATCCATGGGCTTAATTAAAGGAGTCTATGGGTTGCTTAGGGCTTAAGCATTCATATTAGGGTTTCCTTGTTAGATAACCCTAATAGCCCAACTATATAAAGATCCCTTAAGGCTCAAAAACGTGGCTAAGCTTCTTGTTAGGGTTTCTACACGTTTTTGGTAGCCTCCATCCTCTCTCCTCTTCATCCTCTTACTTATGGTGTTTGTAAGCCATTAGAGGAGTGACACTTGTGACTCTAAGCCTTCCAAAGTCAATACAAGGAGGAATTGGGATTGTTATTGCTACATAACAATCAAGGTATGATCTTAAACCTAATTACATGTTAATATGATTACTTGCATGCTAGAATTAGGGTTCATAGTCTTGGATTCAGAGCATGTACAATAGAGAAACCTAGATCCAAACATTAGGGTTTGTATGAGCACATAGGATGTCTTATGACCAAAACCAATCAGTGGTATCAGAGCCTAGCTTGGTTTCAATTGTATTGATGCATTGTATAACTGGAAAATTCGATTTTTTGGATTCTGGAGGCTGGACTCGCCGAGTCCATGGCTGAACTCGCCGAGTCCATGCAGACTCGACGAGTCCATGCCGACTCGACGAGTCCATGCCTGACTCGACGAGTCAACTCGTCAGATAATGCTTATCTCGGGATTTCTTGCTATTTTTGCATATGGATAGTTACCTTATCATATTAGATCAATATAAATCCGATTTATGATATATATGACTATATTCTTGATCTAATTAAAGATCATTATCAATTAATAAGATAATTGTTTCCTTATAAGATAATTGATTAATTTTTTTGAGTAAATTGATAAATTGTTTTGCAAGAAATCATTAAACAAATCAAATATGGATAATTATGTAATTAAATGTTAGTTTAGATTTTTTATTATTTGATCCTTGTTGTTATGAAAAGTTTCATATTTTCCCCTTTAGGTTTTATAGTTTAAATTTGAACCCAAAAGTTTTGAAGTTTTGAAATTTAAATAGTTAAAACCCTAATGTTTTGAAATGTTTCAAAACTTGCCATCAAGTTTTGGAATTTAAATTTTGATTAAAAAGTTTAATTTTGATGTATATTTAAATTCTAACCCTAATGTTTTGAAATGTTTCAAAATTTGCCCTCAAGTTTTAGAATTTAAAAGTCGATTAAAAGTTTAATTAGGAGTGTTAAATTCTAAAACCCTAGTAATGTTTTGAAAAGTTCAAATCACATCCTTATGGTTTTATTAATTAGTTAAGGAGTATAATTAAAAGAGGTTTAGTAAATCCATAAAAGTTTAGGTTACCCATTTAATTGAATTAAAAGTGTAATTGTTAAAGTTAACCATATAGTATTTTAAAAGTATAAAATACACCCTATACTATATATAACATTAAAAGTATAACATTATATATATGTATGAGTAAAAGTCAGTCTTACCGTTAGTAGGCCTCATTCACGAAGCTGGTCTATAAGGGGTGTTTAAGGAAATTGCCTATAAAATGGCGATTGAATGGGTATCCACTCTTACCCACCGCACTCTTGACTAGTGGAGGGTCGTTAGCCGAACGGGTAGGATAGGACGAAACCTTCCATTATAAGTATAATGAAATACAAAGTAACTAAATGTTTTTCAAATTCCCAATCTTAGTTACTTAGGCAAAAGTGAATTGATGCAATTCCATGAAATTACACTTTGTGCCTCTGCGAAGACGTTAGTGGAGCGTGTGTAGTTTACCGGCACACTAAATGGTTCTAAGCAAAGGTAGCAAAGGGTGACTCAATGTTTGTCATAGTTCGGTGGAGCGTGTGTGGTTTACCAGCACATCGAATAGGTGATTGTAACATTTGGGGGCACCATGTAGTTTGCATGGTTATTCACACCCGCTTTGTGATCCTCGGCATCCCAGTCACAAACAAGAGGGGCATATCGAGATTTAAACATGCCATTGAAATATTCAATGAATCTCAAAGGATCTAGGAGTTTTCATAGATTTAAAACTTAAAATTATTTTTCGTTTTTCATGGTGGAAATTAGTGAATCGTCATTCACTTACCTTCAAATGTTCTTCAATTTGGGTTACGGCATCCCTCTCCCGAGTTGTAGAATATTGTGTTAGGTCCTAGCCTTAGTATTTCATTTGGGTGATTTACTAAGGACTCAATCAATCAACTAACTTGAATTCGTTTTTCTCCTGATGTCAAAGTTCGACAGCTATGGTCTTCTCAAATCCTGTGGAACAAGCATTCCACATGAAGATGATATTCAAGAATTCGATCGAGGAACAAGACATCATGCTTCACTTCCTCCTCCTCCTCCAATTATTCTCCCTAACCCACAAGATTGTAAAATTGAAAGGTTCAATATCACTCAAGCCCTTTTGGCAAGTAAACATAAAGAGGGCAAGTCGGTGTGTGCACACGTCTTAGGGATGAAGTCACACATTGATAGGTTAAGAATGATGGGATCCGTTGTCGGTGAAGAGATGGCTATTGATTGGGTTCTTCAATCACTTCCTAACTCATATAGTGAGTTCGTAAGAGAGTACTATATGATGAACCGCGACGTGACCCTTATAGATCTCACCTATATGCTTATTGCTGCTAAATCAGCAATGGTTTGGCGCAATAGAAGAGCAAAGTTGATTGGTGAATCTGCCTTCGAGACCTCTATGGATATAGACAATGGCAACGAAAGACATGCTATGATTGAAAAGATTTATCATAAGAGAAAGGCGATGTCTGAAGTAGTTCCATGTCCTATTCCAAAAAGAGTCAATTTGCTTTTATTTCCAAGAGAAGTGGCATTGGAGACGAAGCTGCCCTATTTACCTAAAAGATCTAAGAGATGGGAGAGTCGAAACGTATGGCTCTAATTTAGGTAAAATCCATTGACTAACTTTTTTAAGCTTCATTCTAGATTCTGAATACATAATGTGATAAGATTACAATTGATGTTTAGAATGATCAAAGAAAAGAAAAGACGCTTAAGGGAAGAAGTGAGCAGAATCTAACCGTGAAGGAATGGATTTCGATCGCGTTTCTCGAAGATTAGATTCTTGAGCTACTACTTAGAGTTAGAATTAGATTGCAAAGAAAGATGTATTAGCATAAGTTTTTCAATGAGTTGCGTTGTAAGGACAAATTTTTCTGCAATAAAATAAATTTTGATTTTAAATTTTATTTATTTATCCTTACAATGGCGTGTATGAAAAATTGATGTTAAAATTATTAGCAATAATGGATTTGTTTCTTATTGTGTTATGGAAAGTCAAGAATTTACCAAATAGGGAGAGTTTCTCATCGCCCAAGTTTCAATTGGACAGAAACTTGGAATCATACAACCTGGTTGCACGATGAATGAGAAATTTCATATTTGGAAATTAGACTAATTCATTGACAAAGTGTCAAGTGAAGGACTAGGAGATCGACTACACAAAGTTGTGTGTTGATCAAGTTCACCATAATAGTAACAAAGATATTCGCCATGATTTACTAAAGGGTTAGTAAATATGATTTACATACAAGATTAAGTGTAATTTTGAATTGATTAAAGGGTTTAGATTAATAGCAAAACGAATAAGAAGAATCAAGTAGGCAGAAAGATAAGAGTTTCTCCATTCTAAGAAGAAGGGAGAGTAGCTTTTATGCTTTATGATAGGTCTTAATGATTAAGAACCATATCTCAATTGATCCTCTAAGTGAGTCTTGGTACAATTGTATGTCCAAGAAGAGGAATCAAAGATTGAAGAAATGGTCGAATCAAGAAGTCAATCATACTTCGTTCCAAAACAAGTCTTAAAGTCAAGATTGTGACATTGAGTGAATAGTATTAAGAAGGTTTATAACATTCATCAATTGTGGAAAGTTGTGATGTCTTGGATAAGACAAAGACCAACTAAGACCAAAATTATGAAGTGTTTTGTTTTGATAAAAGCTACACTAACTCTTGAATATTTGTTTGTCAAGAAATGTTTTGATAAGAGAATCGTATATGTCAAGGAGTCAGTGGGAGTCTTAATAGTCTTGAAAAGTTTCAAGAACAAATCAAATAAACCTTATCGATTATCACTAGCACACGAGTTGAGGTTTACAACCTATCGTGAAGACATTATTTTGTTTCTGTGCCAATCCAATCGAGTTAATTATGCATGTGAGTCCTATGAGTTCTCATTTGAATGCATAAAAGGCAAGGACCTTGATCAATGGAAAGTACATTGATAGGAAAAGGTGAGCTGCTTAACTACTTGGAAGACGTGGTGGGCAGCTGTGCTACCATAAGGCAAGAAATCAAGATTAAGGAAGTTCGATCCATATGAGTTTGAATTTGTCGTAAACTTTGGTTTTAACAAATTCACATGGATAGGAACACATACACCGTTTAAATCTAAGTGTCATAAGATTTCCTCCTTCATGAAAATGATTGTGAGAAAATGCTTTCACTAAGAAAGATTTTAAAAGATAGTGATTGTAAAATTGCATTCTCGAATTCGATCATGGTTACGGCATCCCTTTCCATAATTTGAATTGTGAGGTTTGGCAATTAGTCTTAATTGTTAAGAAACAAATATGAACTATCTAAGGCAAAAGTGTATAAGTTCAAGAAGCCTTGATAAAAGATTATCAAGGGAGAGAAATTCAATAAGTATTGTTTTCCTGAAAGTTAAGATGTTTATGAATATATGTCGAAGCTAGTGGGAGCATACGTGTTATGTTTTATAATAATCATCATGATAGTGAGAGCATAAAAGTTATGATTGTATGATTATTATGGAAAGTTTTGCAAGTTGGCAATATTAATTATAGAAAAACAAGAGTTATACATTGCAAAGTCGTAAGGGTTGTATAGTTGTTTTGCTATAAGTAAGGGAGAGAATATTATGCTTCATTTCAAATCTAAAGGATTAGGTTGTGGAATGTTAATAAATTTAGTCAAAGGTACATAGTGTGTTCTTAAAATTTCGATTATGATTACGGCATTCCTCTTCACAATTCGAATTTTGAGAACATAGAAAATAAAACATTGTGCATCATGTCCCATACGCTTCGGGTATAGGATCGATTGCAAATGCTTTAATGTTTGACCATTCTAAAATTTTCCAAATGTCCAGCGCATTTAGAGGGAAAAGGGACTAGAATTGGCTCTGACTAAAATAATTAAACAACTATCAAAGGATGATTCGAAGTTCGACGAGAATTGGTCGCTTGTGAGTAGTTGGAAGTATAGTATTGGAAATTATGGAAATGTTTCCATATTGGATGGACAATATCGACATCATTACGAATAGATAAGATTCTATTAAGAAATTAGTTGTCATATGGAAAATATGGAAGCGTGTCCATATTGGGAAGTAAATATTGAAAATCTATGACTAGATTAGAAACCTTTATGCAAAAGGATGTTCAAAGGAATGTACTTTGAGTGAGAGACATCATATCTAAGGAATTGTCTTGTAACAATCTACGTTAGAGGACTTTGTAATATCATTGGCAATAGTCTTTGAGACTTTGGTGCAGTGACATTACAAAAGGATCGTTGCATAAAGTGTTAGAATCTAGTATATTCTATAAGTAACAAGAATTTGATATTCTTACACTTAAGAAAATGGATTTGGAGTTGTAAAATGAGAATGATTGGAAATGTGTTCAATTTGTCTATTTCACAAAGTAAAAACCATAGGTAAACATTGTGTACATGCTAGGAGCATGGGACAAGTGTAATAATTCAAGTATAAAGTTGATTACCCGAAACGACAAATAATGAGTAATTGATATGGTGATAAATAAAACGTGTTCTGTTTATACTCAAAGGTTTGAGGCCATATGGGATTAGTATTATTCTTGTGTTTCACCTTGCATGTTTTGACTTCCAGAATAATTGAGTTTATTAAGAATAATCAAATTATTCGAACGGACCACAGTCGTTCATATGTTGGAAGTAGATATGAATGAAGATTGTCGTGAATTGGTGTGTGGATTGTCTAAAAGAGTATTAGACATAAGCAAATGATTACTGCAACATTCATGAGTGCTTATGAATATGATTTGAGCATTGGATTAAACCCACGCTCACTTGGATCACTATCTCGAGTGATTAGTGAGACGATAACATCTTATATTCTTGAAACCGAGATGTGTGAGTTGTATCTTGCTAATCGGTTGCACATTGATAATATGTAAATGCACTAGTAACTTGGTGTTATAAAACATATTGTTGTGTGTGATTTGGTTAGTGAGTGCAAGCATGCATTGTATCAAAGTTTATCCGTTCCTTTTATCCAAGGTAGGATAAAAGCGATATCTTTGGGCCCCTCGATGGTTTAGTGATGACAAACGTAAATGCTAGGCCGGGCTAGGGCTAATTTGATTTGTTCAGTTAGTATGTCGTCAAAAATCAGAAATCGAGAAATAGTACAAAGAGAATGATTAGAAATCATATCTCAGACGATATCAAGAATGGAGGAATATATGATCCCTTATCTAAGGACACGCGTATCCGATGTGATCAGAGTTGACAGCGGCTTTGGAAAGCTACGATTGCAGATCAGGATCTGAAGTCATACGCAGAATAGTTGTTAGACTTATCCAAGTGGGAGACTGTTGGATTAGTGTCTAAGTCCATAACTATTTTGGTATGTACTTAACCCGATGGTGCATGGTCCTTTTGGGTTGCCTTCACCAAAGCAACCTGATAGGATGAATTATGGAGAGTAAGGATTAAATATGATTTATTAATGTATTATGAGAATAATATATTAAAGGAGAAATCATATTTTTTAATTAATATTAGTCAATAATTAATTGGTAATTAGTTTTGTGACTAAAAGAGATTAATTAAACTTAAGGGATTGGAATTGTAATTATAAGATAATTATGATTTGGGCCATGGATTGCCTTATATTAAGGGATGGACGAATTCTATTGGGAAACCCATAAGGAAATCGTCCATGGGCTTAATTAAAGGAGTCTATGGGTTGCTTAGGGCTTAAGCATTCATATTAGGGTTTCCTTGTTAGATAACCCTAATAGCCCAACTATATAAAGATCCCTTAAGGCTCAAAAACGTGGCTAAGCTTCTTGTTAGGGTTTCTACACGTTTTTGGTAGCCTCCATCCTCTCTCCTCTTCATCCTCTTTCTTATGGTGTTTGTAAGCCATTAGAGGAGTGACACTTGTGACTCTAAGCCTTCCAAAGTCAATACAAGGAGGAATTAGGATTGTTATTGCTACATAACAATCAAGGTATGATCTTAAACCTAATTACATGTTAATATGATTACTTGCATGCTAGAATTAGGGTTCATAGTCTTGGATTCAAAGCATGTACAATAGAGAAACCTAGATCCAAGCATTAGGGTTTGTATGAGCACATAGGATGTCTTATGACCAAAACCCATCAATTTTACCCTAAGAGCAGTTATTAGTGTCTGACTAAGTGTTTTATGGGAATTATAGTTGGAGGACCACCGGAGCAGCAGTGAGACATCTGCAGATCAGTTTTTCAGTACTCAACCTTACGAGGTGAGTTACCTTCCAGTAGCGGTGGGTCTACGGCCACAATGGCGGCCCACTAGTAGGAGTTATATGTTAGATGATTGTCTTTGTGATATCATCTAGGTTTGCTACTACCTGATAAGTTATATGTTGGCATGTTATGTTATATGTGATAGTAGTATAATTCGGTTATTAGGACCGAAGGGTAGGTCAGGCACCCTAGATATGTCTGACAGTATGTTATGAGATGTTTATATGCTGGCATGATATGTTATATGTGATAGTGGTAGTAGGATGGGAATAGTCCCTAAGTTCGGTTGTTAGGACTGAAGGGTAGGTCGGACACCCTAGATATGTCTGACAGTATGTTTATGTTATGATATATGTGATAGTAGCAGTAGGGGGTGGAATAGTCCCTGAGGTTGGGTTGTTAGGACTGAAGGGTAGGTCAGCACCCCAGAATGGCTTGACATGGGTAGGTCCGCACCCCAGAATGGCTTGACACGGGTAGGTCCGCACCCCAGAATGGACATATCAGGTAAGTCGGGCACCTAGAATTGCCCGGCAGTATGTATGTTATATGATTCTATGGTATGTGGTACGATGGGGAAACTCACCAAGCTTCGTGCTTACGATTTACAGTTTTGGTTTCAGGTACCTCTTCAGCAAAGGGGAAGGAGTGGGCGTGGTAGCTGCACATCATACACACTCTCCTTACCTTCCGCATTATGAGATATTCTGGGATTATATTCTGACATGATATTATTTTCAGTATTTGGGTTTTCAGAGATAATACATTGTTTATGAGATGATATGACTTCACATTGTTACTTACAAACGGTTTGCAAATCCATTAATTAAAAATGAAATTTTTAGACATGAAATTTGGGTTATTACAAGTTGGTATCAGAGCCCTAGGTTGAAGGATTAAGACACACCCTCGGGGATGTCTGGACTCAAACCGAGTGATTAAAAGATTTTCACAAAGAAAATGGTTCTAAAAGCTAAGTTAAAAAGTTTTAAGAAAGAACAAGGTGTGTGATGTGCGCGACTGGCCGAGCTCAAGTAAGTTTTTCCCCAAAGTACCCATACAAGTTTATGTTATGATTATCAGTTTTCAGTAGAACAACATGCTAGATTAGGACTAAGGATCTAGGAAGGATGCCTTATGTGCTTGTTATATGTGCTTTTGAGCTGCACGATAGTGTTGATTAGACAGAGATAGGATAGCCTGCTTAGGTTATGCCTGATTACATGAGCTTATATTGCATGCTAGTAAAGATTCCTGTATGTGGATAGAATTGCTTGAGTTTGTTTCCTTTTTGTCTGAATGTTGCTTGCTTTGTGCTATATGGGACTCGGAGTGATGGGAGCTAGCTATTAGGTGGGTAAGTTAGGTCACATGCTATCAGGGTTGAAAAATCTCAGAGTTTTGGATTTGACCCTACTCCATAGCTCTTGTTTAAGTCCTAACCGTTGTGGGGGTGAGTCCCTTACTCAAAGGATTATCTGAGCCTCGTGGCGTGTGATTGTATCCATATGGTGGCTAATTGGTATTGCAAGGAGGCCTTCAGCAGTTGAGGACTGGTTTGTGTGGAGTTAGAGGTACCCTAAGGCAAGCCTAGGATGAAGGTAGTGTGGGCCCATACTATTGAAAGCCAAGGATCCGTACTCGAGTCAAAGAAAGCTGAGACGAGACCAGGAAACTTCTGATAGATGTGATCTCTCTAGATGTATCAGTATCATTGACATTTGTCATTATCTGTGCAGAATGCTGGTACAATGTCCGAGGCCAGTAGTTGGCAGTTCAGGAGACGGATCGGTTCGGGTTCAAGTTCCGAACCAGTGGATGAGAGGCTACGCGAGTTATCGCATCCGAGATCACTAGAGGCATCCTTGATGCGACCCCAATCATCTTTAGGTCGATCAAGGAAGGGATTATCAAGCTGATGGAGGATCGCCTCAGGGCGTTCAGGAGTGACATGGCAACCAGCCAGTCAGGATCATGCACACTATCCTTTAAGGACTTCAGGGGCAGTGGTGTGCCGGATTTCCATGGGGAGAAAGACCCCATTGTAGCCAGGGGTGGATTGCAGACATTGAGTCTGCACAGTTGACCAGCTTCTGCCCTGAGGGGTTGAAGGTGAGATATACAGCAGGGTGCTTGAGTGACAGGGCCAGAGATTGGTGGGAGTCGGTTGGTGACTCTTTGGGAGCCTCGGTTATTGAGGCTATGACATGGCCAGATTTTGTGACCCGGTTCAGGGCTGAGTTCGCACCTGCGGTGGAACTCCAGCAGTTGGCCTGGGATATGAGGCAGACGACTGAGATAGTGGCGGAGATCACTGCCAAGTTCCGGGAAAGGGCATTACTGGTGCCCCAGTATGCGGGAGATGAGGATATGAGGAGGACCCATTACCATGACATGCTGCGAGCCAACATTTGGGAGTATGTTAGTTTTTCAGCTTGCCCTACCCTGGATTCCATGATTGCCAAGGCAAGGGAGAGGGAGATTGATTTGGATCACGTCCGAAAGAGGAAGGTAGAGGAGGGGAAGGCAACTGGGGCTTCGGGGAAGAAGCCCAAGGGATCAGATGGTAGGCCGAAAGGCCAGTCAGGACAGGGTCACTGCAGGAAATGCGGCAGGCCACACGAGGGGGCGTGTAGGTTGGGATCATCGGGCTGCTACAAGTGCGGAAAGACGGGGCATTTCAGCAGGGGTTGTACCGCCCCTGCACCCACTATCCAGACATCCGAGTTTCTGTGTTTTCACTGCAACCAGAGGGGCCATAAGAAGTCCAGTTGCCCCCAGTTGATAGCAGCAGCGCCAGTAAAGGCACCAGCTCCAGTGACCCTACGGATTACTGATGGCAGGGCAAGGCAGAGGCTCCAGTGGTGAGGATTCGGGCCTTCCAGTTGACTACCGAGGAGGCACGCGTCGCACCCGATGTGGTGATGGGTATGATTCTTCCCCACTGATCTATTTATATGATGTTTATGATATTGATATATGCTATATATATATATATATATATATATATATATATATATATATATATATATATATATATATATATACATGTGAACGGTATACCGGTTCAGGTGTTGTTTGATTCGGACGCTACCTGATCATTTGTTTCTCTTGCGCTTAGCAAGAAGTTTCCTGAGCCTTCGAGCATGTTGGATTGCCCTCTACAGATCGAGATTGCGGACGACCGGTCTGTGCGAGCATTAGAGTTCTTCCGGGATTGTGTTTTGAGGTTGTTCGAAGAGCATTATCTAGTGGATTTGGTTCCCATACCGTTGAGGGGGAATAAGGTTATTATTCGTATGGATTGGCTACGCCCCAATGAGGTAGTGATCGATTGCGTTCAACAGTTGGCGCGGATCAGGACCCCAAGGGGGTGAGAGCTGGTGATCCAGGGCGAGAGGCCACAGCGAGGACCAGCTTTATGTTCAGCAGCGAGAGCGAGGTGCTACCTTCATTAGGGTTGCGCAGGATTTGTCACCTATGTTATGGATACACGAGAGGCAGGTAAGGCGACGGTAGGCGATGTGCCCGTAGTACGAGAATTTGAGGATGTATTCCCCGAGGAGTTGCTTGGGATACCTCCGGAGAGGTAGGTGGAGTTCAGGATCGACCTCGTCCCTGGTGTGACTCCGATAGCCAAGGCAATGTATCGGTTGGCTCCTCCTGAGATGCAGGAGTTGTCTACACAGCTGCAGGAGCTGTTAGACAAGGGATTCATCAGACCAAGCAGTTCACCCTGGGGAGCCCTGATTCTATTTGTGAAAAAGAAGGACGGGTCGCATAAAATGTGTATAGATTATCGAGAGCTGAATAAGGTAACAGTGAAGAAGTGTTACCCACTCACGAGGATTGATGACCTCTTTGACCAGCTACAGGGAGCATCGTGTTATGAGTTCATGGTGATGCCTTTCGGGGTCACCAATGCTCCTTCCACATTCATGGATCTCATGAACTGTGTATGTAGACTGATGTTGGATCGGTCCGTGATAGTATTCATTGATGATATCTTGGTTTATTCCAAGACTCGAGAGCTGCATGAGGAGCACTTGCGAGAGGTTTTGGATACTTTTAGGAGGAAGAGCTTGTATGTTATGTTGTCTAAGTGTGAGTTCTGGTTGCACAAAGTGTAGTTCCTTGGGCACCTTGTCAACCAGAACGAGATATTAGTCGATCCGGCCAAGGTTGAGGTCGTGATGAGATGAGAGGTTTTGAAGTCTCCATCTGAGATTTGGAGTTTCCTAGGATTAGCCGGCTATTACCGGAGATTCATTCAGCACTTCTCCAAGATAGTCGTGCCCCTGACCGGGATGACAAGGAAAGTCGTGGCCTTTTACTGGGGGCATGAGCAGCAGACTGCATTTGAGACATTGGGATAGATATTATGCGAGGTGCCAATCTTATCCCTGCTAGAGGGCATAGATGATTTTGTTGGGTACTGCGACGCGTCCATCTCGGGTTTGGGTGCAATTTTGATACAGAGAGGGCATGTCATTGCTTACACTTCAAGGCAGTTGAAGCCTCACGAGGCGAACTACCCGACACATAGCTGGGGGAGGTTATTTTTTCCCTCAAGATTTGGCATCATTACCTATATGGTGTTCGTTGTACCGTTTACACGGACCACAAGAGCCCGAGGTATCTCATGGACCAGCTAAATATGAACATGAGGCAGCATCGGTGGCTAGATGTGGTGAAGGACTATGGTTGTGAGATCCTTTACCACCCGGGGAAGGCCAATGTGGTGGCCAATGCACTTAGCTGCAAGGCAGCGCCAATCAGGGATATCTGCATGCGGATGACCGTGGTCACTCCACTGCTGGAGCAGATCCGAGAGGCCCAACAGGAGGCTATGAAGGAGGAACATCGGAAGAGCGAGCGTATTGTGGGTCAGGTTTCCTCTTTTGACTATGATAGCCGAGGGTTGTTGACCTACACCGTAGGGTGTGGGTCCCCTATCATGGAGGCGTACATCAGACATTGATGGAGGAGGCGCACAAATCCAGGTTTTCTATCCATCCCGGGGCAACGAAGATGTATAGGGATCTTCATCTTGACTATTTGTGGCCCTGCATGAAGCAGGACGTAGCATGGTATATGGAGCGGTGCTTGACCTGCAGGAAGGTCAAGGTCGAACATCAGAGGCCACACGGCAAGATGCAGCTGTTGGATATTCCCATGTGGAAATGGAAAGATATCACCATGGAGTTCATCACCAAACTTCCCAGGACCGCGCAGGGAGTGGATTCCATATGGGTCATTATGGATCGATTGACCGAGAGCGCCCATTTTATACCGGTCCAGGAGAGTATATCGGCCGAGAGGCTAGCCGACATTTACATTCGAGAGGTGGTGGCGTGGTACGGGGTGCAGTGTCAGTTATTTCTGACAGGGATGTGTGGTTTACTTCCAGGCTCTGGAAGAAATTCCATGACGAGTTAGGTACTTGTCTCCATTTTAGCACCACATTCTACCCGCAGACAGATGGTCAGAGCGAGCGGACCATCCAGACTCTGGAGGATATGCTGCGGGCATGTGTGCTAGACTTCGGTGGAAGCTGGGATACTAACCTCCCATTTGTTGAATTCTCCTACAACAACAGCTACCATGTGAGTATCGATTGCCCTCTCTATGAGATGTTATACGGAAGAAAGTGCAGGACCCCGATATGTTAGGGTGAGGTTGACCAGAGGGTGAAGTGGTGCTCAAGAAGACAGAGAGGATTCAGCAGGTCAGGAGCAGGCTCCAGATTGCACAGAGTCGGCAGACAAGTTATGCCGACAAGCGCCGTTTAGACCTGGAGTTCCAGGTAGGGGATATGGTTCTCCTGAAGGTATCGCCTTGGAAAGGCATCATCCAATTCAGGAAGCGGGGCAAGTTGGGCCCTAGGTACATTGGACCTTTCAGGGTTTTAGCCCGGGTGGGCAAGGTGGCATATCGGTTGGATCTGCCAGCCGAACTCAGTCAGATCCACAGCAGGTTCCACGTCTCCCAGCTGCAGAAGTGTCTGGTGGACGAGTCGACGGTGGTGCCATTAGAGGATATTCAGGTTGATGACAGTCTGAACTACATTGAGCGGCCTGTGGCGATCCTCAACCAAAAGTCGAAGGATCTGAGGAACAAAAAGGTCGAGCTGGTGAAGGTACAATGGCAGCACTGGAAGGGTTCGGAGTGGAGTTGGGAGCTGATGGAAGAGATGATGGAGCATTATCCAGAGCTTTTCCAGGATCGAGCAGCAAAGTTCGAGGACGAAGTCTAAAATAAGTGGGGGAGATTTGTAGCACCCGGTTCCTGGTATGTATCTCATTCAAGTATTTTTCACATTTTGGAATGGACTCGGTGATTTGAAGGCCCAACTCGTCGAGTAGAAGTGACTTGGACCCGGGGGATAAGTGGCGGACTCGTCGAGTCGGAAGCAATACTAGACGAGTAGACCCTGTCTAGAAAAAACACTAATCCAAGGGTTTGCACCCTATGTAAACATCTTATTCAGCCTTCCTCATCCCCTATGCTCTCAGAACACCTCACATTAAACCCTAATCGTCTTTGGTGAAGATCTAATGCCTATTTAGTGGATTTTGGTGGTTTGTAATCACAAGAAGGAAGGAAAAGCTTGAAGATCCAAGAGGAAATCAGAAGATCCCGAGTTTGTGTTGCATCTACAGTTCTTTGGAGGTATAAAGTTTATACCGTGCTCGTTCATGTTCTAGATCCCTTTTTGGAGTGAATTAGGGTTTTTAGGAGCCATTTTTGGTGACCTACTATGAGTGCAAGCATGCTTGAGGCTAAGACTCCAGATCCAAGGTCCTTAGGGTACTACATGACATAAAGTGGCTGACTTTGAGGCCTTAGAAAGCCCCATGCATTTTAATAATTTTTTTAGAGCCTTTTGAGCTTATTCTCCCATACATGCGCGTAAATTTTGTAACTTTACATGCTATATCGATCTTAGGAGCCTAGATCTATCTTTTGGACAAGTGTTGTACATCAGAAATCGAGAAATGAGACTTAAACAACCTCAATTCGGCGAGTTGTTCTTGGGACTCCGCAAGTCCGAGGCCTGACTCCCCTTTTCCGTTAGGGTTCAAAGGAACCCAATGAGTGTTAGAATGGTCTTAGAGGGGTCCGAGGAGTGACCCAACGCATTAGACTTAGCCATAGATCTGGAGTTCATAGGACTCAACAAGTGCATGAGCAGACCCAACGAGTCCAAGGCAATCTCCCAACTTTTGAAGATGAGCTCGACGACTTGTTCATACAACTCGGTGAGTCAAGGACAGGACTTATTTGTAGGATGAGGATGAATTTGAAGAGTTTCTCATACAACTCGGCGAGTCGGATGAAGGTTCATTTGAGCTTGTTTTAGAAGGAGAACTCGTCGAGTCATTGCTAAACTCGATGAGTAGAAACGTGAAGAAGGGCAGATGAAGGGTAGGGACTCGATGAGTTGGAGGCCCAACTCAGCGAGTCAGGTAAAATGGAAGTTGACTTTGACTTTGACTTTGACTTGGTCAAGGGTAAAATAGTCATTTTACCCTAAGAGCAGTTATCAGTTTCTACCTAAGTGTTTTATGGGAATTATAGTCGGAGGACCACCGGAGCAGCAGTGAGACATCTACAGATCAGTTTTTCAGTAGTCAGCCTTACGAGGTGAGTTACCTTCCAGTAGCGGTGGGTCTACGGCCACAATGTCGGCCCACCAGTAGGAGTTGTATGTTAGATGATTGTCTTTGTGATATCATCTAGGTTTTCTACTACCTGATAAGTTATATGCTGGCATGTTATGTTATATGTGATAGTAGTAGAGTTCGGTTGTTAGGACCGAAAGGTAGGCCAGGCACTCTAGATATGTCTGACAGTATGTTATGAGATGTTTATATGCTGGCATGATATGTTATCTGTGATAGTGGTACTGTTGGATCAATATTTGTTGCATCTAGGGCTCGTTCTTTGGCCCAGTTTTGTTACCGGTTTGGGCCTATCCAACCGTGTTTGTTTTGTTTATGGTTTTAGTATTTAAAGGTACATGCATGCATCCTTTGTAATTATTGCTTTCATTTATTATTCTTAGTATTGTACGACAAACCCTAGTACACCTCTACAGTGGAAGTTCTTCGTGGAGCTCTGCTGAGGCATGGCTGTTCTTGAATCAATAAGCTATACTTTGATTATGTCATGTGTTCACAGTATTCATTTTTTTGTGTTATTTTTTAACCTATTGAAGATCTAATCGATCTAAGAGTATTCAACTCATCAATTGGTATCAGAGCAGGAGACTGTGTAATCCATAAACATCTCTTCTGTTAAAGAAGATCATAGGGTTTTTCCGCTTTGATCGATATTGTTAGAGTCGGCATCAGCTATTGACATAGTTCTTTAATGATTGATCTTACCCTAACGTTATTTACAAGTATGATCTTAAACATGTTTTTTAACAAACATCATCATGTCCATCGAAGACTCTCAGACAAACCTAATCAATATCTCCAACAGTATAGGATTGACGACAAGGATTCCTATATTATACACTCAAGACTATGAGTTCTAGATGCATCATTTTGAAGACTATGTGATTGGTTCAGAAGATAATGGATACTTGATCTGGGAGGCGATTATTGTAGGT